>NC_091992.1:35161886-35784628 GCF_044704955.1 Pristiophorus japonicus
TCTGAGAAGCACTGGACTCTTCACCATTATGTTGTCTAGTGATGAAAAGCCTCTGAGAATTTACACTTTATGGTTACATGGTCAAGCGTTTCATACTGCATGAAGAGTTTTAACCTACCCTACAGAATAAAAAATAACTCAATATGCTAATCCAGCAAGTACTATGATAAGGCCTGGGTGAGCCGCAGTGATGAAACTGCGAGGAAAGAATTCATGCTTCAACTCCATCATATTAATGTGATTTCCTGTTACTTAAGAACAAGATATTAAAATAATAAATATCTGAATCACCTATAATTCAGTTAGAATAAAGTGGTGAACAAGCATGGCGCTCCACTATAGTCTTTCTATTACTTTGTTCAGGGGTGAAAAATTCTGAAAAGCTGCAAGTTGGAGTGGGCTCTCGGGACGTTCTTCATTCACCATTCTTCATTCAAATTATTCCAGACAGCTTTGGCTGTCTCCTTCTCTCTGCTAGTTTGGATAATCTTCAGTGAATGGATTTTGGAAATTTGAAATCAGTTTTCTTTGGATATGAGCCCATTGTACAAAGTACCCATCATTCATTTCAAATTGGCATTAATTGACCATCTGCTGTGGTTACTGTAAATGGAAGTATAATGCTGATCCAATAATGGGGCTGTATTGAGGCTGATATTGAAGAACATTGCTGTAACAGTATAAGCTCTTAGCTCTGCCACTATACACATGTGATCTGTTTCTCGGCTTTCTCACTTTTTGAACACATTAACAAAATTGCAAGTATTAAAGTTTTGAGAATATGACAGAAATGGGCATCAGAGTCGTGCATTATATTATAACATGGTCTTTTTACCTCCCAAGATTTGGGATTGAATCCAGTACAGTGCCATGGGATGGAAATCTTTTGCCTCTGTAACTGCGCTAAATCATGGTCATTTCAGCCCAGCTCATAGTGAGTATTAATCCACAGCATTAAAGTGCCTACTGTTCAGAGCAAAGTGGCACTGGTTGTCTCACTGAGAAATAGTAATTATGGTTGGGTTGAGAAATGTCTCACCGGCGCATTTCTATAATTATTCAGTCAAGGTTTGTTGGTGAGGTAGTGTAACACACGCATACCTGACTTGAGCATGCTTGGCACCGACAATTGGCACAACTATTGGAAAATGGCTCATTCTGTTGCTGATAATCCAAATTTACTGTGAAAAAGTGCAATTTTCGTACATATTTTAAGAGGGAAAGGAAACTCCCACATTGGGCTGAGGCAAATGAACAGCAAATCACTGAATACCTTTGTTCTGATGTGAATTTGTGTGTGTGTATTTGTGTGTGTGTGGGGTGGGTGGTGGACATTACACCATGCAAAACATTATTCTGCTAAAAGGTAAGTGTGTGTGTGACCCTTTAAGGTTGGAACATCTAACAGCTGTTAAGTAAACTTTGAGTGAGATCAGACATCAATTAAGAGGCTTCAAATGTTTGTGTTTCTGAAAAGTTCTTTTGTTTCTCCTTTGATTTTCAAGTATGATGCAGTAATATGAGCGACTCTTGTAATTCAACAGTGCAATGTCTACCATTTTAATAGTATTCTATACATACTATTTTTAATCATGTAATGTAGTCCAGTTGTGGGGTTGGTTGGTCTGGTTATTGTACAACAATGACCCTTTTCTAGATCAGAAAGTATGATAGAGGACCTAGAGCCATGCTCCTTGTTAAGTAATGGGATGTGAAGGGGCAGCTTCAGACAGGATTTGAAATATTATTCACTATTGAAGGCAGTAGTTGATAGGATTAAATAGTTTGTAGCATGTTTAAAATCTCATTGGTATTTACATTTAGTTAACAGCACTTGGCCATGCTTGAATTTGGTTTGCACTAATATGTGCTGTTTCTGCCCTGCCCTGCTCACTGTTAACTCTTTACCCATGAAGTGGAACCATATTACGGCTGGTATTGAATTGGATTCCAAATCACACAAGTATAGTACTTGGTAAAGTTGGAAAACTTAATCTTGAGCCCAAATTTTAGTTTTGATTTTGATTTCTTCAGTGTGAATGGATCACTAATTGGAAAATTCAAGAGTGAGGTGGGGACAGTGAGCCATGCGATGGAGAGGTGGCCTTCATTCTGGTCTTGTCTTCTGCAAAGTCTGAAACTAGATAATGAACCAGTCCATTAAGCACAAGAAGCTCTGTTATTGGATCATTCCACAGAAGAGAATGGTTTCTTCTTTAAAATAGGATGTCCTTATGGCATGAATACCCCCGAAACTTCAATTTAAAAAGCAGGGCTGGGGGCAACAAAGAATTGAATTCAATCTAATTACACTGACCTGATTTGAATCCATTATTGTGGAGCCAGTTTTATAAAGAGGAAGGTTAGTATGATTATACAATAATTTCAAACAGCCTAAAGCTGGTATATTGGTATAATTTTCATTTGGATTCCAGAAGATTGGTATCCGTGAGTCAGCTCCTGGAATTTGTGCTGCTAAATCTGACTTGGTAATCCTGGTAGAATTGTTGGCCCATAATATTCTGGGCCAATTAATCTACCTCTGGTGGAATACAGCCAGGCTCAGCAGTGGACAGGCCAGGCTAAGCAAGAGCAAACTCGTGGACAGGAGTCTCTGGAATCCAAATTAAAACTGTGCCAATAAAAACACTTCTTCAGTTGTTTCTACAGTAATTGCATCTGTCTATTGTCATTTGTAATGACAAATTGAAACTACCACTATCACCTTTACAACAAAGATGTGCTTTGACAGTCCCATAGGTGCGATTGTGCGTAGGATAGCTTTTATGTGATCATATTTTAACACCTGTAAAAAAAAAACACTTGCATCACGGCAGTTGAGCCATTTCAACTGTCATCTGAGATCAAGGCAAGATGTTACAGTATGGTGGCAGTGCACTCGCATATTATGGTGAATTGTGCTGCCTTTCCATCCGGTTTACGAAGAGCTGCTGGTATATTCTGTCTGTCAGTTGTCTGAAGACCAACCGGTGACTATCCTCCTTGGTGGGAAGATCGGTAGGTGGGGTTACAGTGGCTCCATGATGTCATGCCTTGGATGGAAGTTTGGAACACAGTCAGGCTTCTGTAGTTGGCTTGATAATCCAGTATCTGACCCAGACCACTCCTGACCAGACAGCCTGGCTCACTAATCGAACCGGAGGGGTAGACCTGTCACTGGAGATTCTTCCCACTGAGCTCCAGATAACCATGCAAGCCAGTGCAACTCGGTTTAGAGATTGCTAAACATGGCGATAGGTTTCCACATGTACTGGACACCCAGCTGACAAAATGAACTGAAAACCAAATCCAAACTCAGACGTTGTTCCATTCATGAATTTTACACATTAATTCAAAACTGACAATTTCAGATTGCTGTGGGTTCAGTGCTCGATCCCTTTGGTAATTTAAACAGGGTCATTTTATTTGGAACCAATCCAAGCTCTCAGATTTAATATGCACAAAGCTATATGTGCAATCCCAATGTGAAATGTCACAGTGAGACCATTGGATGACTTTCGCACCAGCATGAAACACAACAGGCACTCCAACACACACACACACACACACACACAATGAATCTAAAAACCAGAGGGTTCTGATAACCTCGCAATGGGAATATAAACACCACAGACTCTCTCCCGCATGGTGAATATAAACACCACAGACTCTCTCCCGCATGGTGAATATAAACACCACAGACTCTCTCCCGCATGGTGAATATAAACACCACAGACTCTCTCCCGCATGGTGAATATAAACACCACAGACTCTCTCCCGCATAGTGAATATAAACACCACAGACTCTCTCCCGCATGGTGAATATAAACACCACAGACTCTCTCCCGCATGGTGAATATAAACACCACAGACTCTCTCCCGCATAATGAATATAAACACCACAGACTCTCTCCCGCATAGTGAATATAAACACCACAGACTCTCTCCCGCATGGTGAATATAAACACCACAGACTCTCTCCCGCATGGTGAATATAAACACCACAGACTCTCTCCCGCATAGTGAATATAAACACCACAGACTCTCTCCCGCATGGTGAATATAAACACCACAGACTCTCTCCCGCATGGTGAATATAAACACCACGGGCACTGATTAGACATACAGCGGGGGGGCAAAATTGCCCCCTTTTTAGAGGCCTGTTAGCCCATCTGGCGGGGGAGGGGGGAGAGAGAGACTTTTCGCCAATGGGGGGGGGGGGGGTGGCACTACCAGCTCCCGGAGGCACAACCGCCGATGACGTCATCGCTGTGTGCAGCGCCCCTCACCGCCCCGTGCCAACCCCTCAGCCCCGCGGGGGAAATTGTTCTGTGTGCCGCGAGTGGATATCAAAGCCAGCTTTGCGGGCTGCAAAGCTAGTGTTGACATCCGCTCTGTGGGCGATAGTTGAAGGGGAGGGCGCCAGCGCCCCGCGCCGCCATCTTTACTGGTTTGCTGACTCTCATGTCGGCACCAATGTGGCGGCCTTAGCATGGTGCGGGCTGCCATCGTGCAGCCCGACACTCCATTTTGGGTGCTGGGTTGCAGGCTCAGTCCCATGGTGGCTTAGTGGAGGCCATCAGAGGCCTTGCCGAGTATGCAGCGGCCCTCCCCTTTAAGCGAAGAGGGAGGACGTTGAAGCACGTCAGCACTCCCCGCCCCAGGAACCGCCCCTAAAGGAATGAGGGCGGTAAGCCCAATTCAGTGGCGGGGGCGTGACTTCAACGACATGCGCAGAAAGCTGGTTGCCTCCCCCAATTGGGGTGCAGGGCAATTTCGCCCCCAGTGAATATAAACACCACAGGCACTGATAACACACACAGTGAATATAAACACCACAGGGTCTGATAACACACACAGTGAATATAAACACCACAGGGTCTGATAACACACACAGTGAATATAAACACCACAGGGTCTGATAACACACACAGTGAATATAAACACCACAGGCACTGATAAAACACAGTGAATATAACACCACAGGGTCTGATAACACACACAGTGAATAGAAACACCACAGACTGTCTAACACACACACTGAATCTGAACACCACAGGCTATCTGATAACACACACTGTGAATCGGAACACCACAGGCTATCTGATAACACACACTGTGAATAGAAACACGTTCCCTTATTCTGTGATTAATTCTCAAAGCATTGTGTATTTTTGATATTTGTTGTCTTTTGGACTGTTGCTTGTAGAAAAACCAGAAGGTGAGGAAAATAAATTTTATTGCCTGGAAGGTCATGAATATCTTTTGCAAGCCAAAAATTATTGTTTGGGTCTTGGGTCTTGTGTTGAGGGGGGTGTAGGACTGAATGGAAGTGAGAGGTGATCACATGGTAGTGTGAAATATCAATATTAGTTTCAATTATATAGTCTGCATTAGTCTTTGAGACAATTCCAAACCAACGTTCAAAAAAAATTACATTCCTATGAGCTGGCAGCAACAACAACAAGTCGTATTTATTTAGCGCCTTTAACATAGTGAAACATCCCAAGGCGCTTCACAGGAGTATTATAAGACAACAAAAATTTGACACTGAACCACATAAGGAGAAGTTAGGGCAGATGACCAAAAGCTTGGTCAAAGAGGTAGATTGGAAGGAGGAAAAAGAGGCAGAGAGGTTTAGGCAGGGAGTTCCAGAGCTTAGAGCCTGGGCAACAGAAGTGGTATTGTGCCCCAGTAGTCTGATTTTTGTGTACAAGCTTGCATTATTTTCACGAGAGGAAACTGGAATGTGCTCCGAACTTAAAACTACGTCTCGGTCTCTTATTGTTGCAAGGTTATTAACAGATCGGTACAGCCATTGCTAGTTTTGGATATCTCCGCAACTGGACAAAAAATTACCACTGACCTGTCCCTTTAAGATTGGTTGCCATCGGGAACTGTGCCCACCTTGTCGCTGTCACTGCCATGGCATTCAGCTGCCAGCAGCAGCTTCAGCACAATTTTTCATCAAAAGAATTTTTTTGTTTTTAACGAAGGTTTCCTACAAAAGACGACACTGGCAATAATTTGAAGGCCAAGGCGATCGATCGCTACATTGGGTGAACAGTTCTTTATCATCAGCCATTTCAGAACTTGTCATGAATAAGATTCAGCATTTATTTTAGAATTAATTCTTTGTAAAGGTGGTATGATGATGATGAGAATCGTGGTGACCCCTGAGGCTGTAAAGCTGTGAAAGGCATGACCTAGTGACTATATTCTGGAGATTAGCATTCCCCTCCCTCCAGTCTGTTTGCTATGAATTACTGAGCGCTGCTTCATCCCTCCACAGCGATTAAACATCAAAAGCATTAACGTCTCTCGCACTGTCTTCACTGTCATAATATAATTTCCCCACATTTGAAGACATTGTGAAGCACATCAGTGTTTTTGCATGTCCTGTGCTATTTGCCGTTTTTCTTTGGAAATGTAGGTTCATCTCCACGCATCTCTTTGATAAAGTGCAACATCCCCACCGACACCTGGGAGTCCCTGGCCCAAGACCACCCAAAGTGGAGGAAGCGCATCCGGGAGGGCGCTGAGCACCTCGAGTCTCGTCGCCGAGAGCATGCAGAAACCAAGCGTGGGCAGCGGAAGGAGCGTGTGGCAACCCCGGCTCCCCGCCCACCCTTTCCTTCAGCCACTGTCTGCCCCATCTGTGACCGAGGCTGTAGGTCCTGCATTGGACTGATCAGCCGCCTGAGAACTCACTCTTAGAGTGAAAGCAAGCCATCCTCGACTTCGAGGGACTGCCTATGATGATCTTACGTGTACCTAACCTGCTACTTTGCCTCTGTGTCTCCCCTGTGACTGCCTCATGGGTCTGGGAAGGCTGCTGTGTTCACCAGGGGCAGCACAATACCACCACCACCAATCTGAGAGAGCTTAGGTTGGTGCTGTGGCGCCACACCGGAAGGTCCCCCGTGGTGGACCCAGCCGCCAAAGTAACACTGAGGCCTCGGGGGTGGGGGGGCATCCAGCTGAGACTGCATGCGAGCAGTCAGTCTGAAAGCCACCAGATATGACAGCAGTTAGACGCTCCGTCGACTCTTGCAGAGCCACGGCCATCCTCTCCAAAGCAACACCGATACACTCGTTCCCTTGCGCCTGTGCTGCAATGGCAGCTGCCACATCACCCTACGGGTGAATTTCCCGTGGGAATAACTCCCCAATTAAGACTGCAAACTTTCAGGTTTGAAGGGCTAATAAGACTGGAACACTTTTTTGTGATCAAAAGACTGAATTTGGATCCAATGGCCGCCGCAAACTTTGCGGCGCTAATCGGGGAAAAATGGCCTTAACACCACCAGCTTTCTGGCTGCACTGAATTTTGGCCCCTTTGTCACTTTCACGTGCACAGCGATGATCGGTGATATTCAGAAGCATCTTGTGACATTGGATACTCAGGGAAAGCAATAAAGATCCTATTATGGGGTGTTGGAAGTTATCAGAGCACTTATCGAGGGCCAGTTTAGCCTATGGGTACAAAGCTGTAGAGGAACCTTTCATTCCTAGCAGTTTGCGATAACTGCCCTTATAATCCTTATGTGTTAATATTATAATTCTCTGCCAAAAAATCAGGAGGCTCTACAAATATATATTTTTAAACTACGGTATGTAAATAAATTGGAAAATTATTTGTGTTTGTGTGTGTGTGAGAATTTATATTGGTTTCTGCACTGCACTAATACAGTATTGATCTTCCAGAAGCCTACTAACATTACAATAGATTTATCTTTACAGTGAAGAGAAAATCGAGGGTGAGGTTTTACAATGATGATATCCTTCCATTCTCATTTGAAGAAAACAAAAATATGTCGCAGTTTTTAGATAGGTGAGAGAGGCAAAAGGAAATGGGGTAATGGGCAGCAGGAACCGTAGACTGGAGTTGATTTAATCAGAAACACGACCTGTTTAGGAAAGCTGGGGGGGGGAGAGGTGCCCCAGCCTGACTGAAGTTTGGGTCTGAATGCAGGAATAGCTATCCGGCTATAGCTGTTGTTTGCACCAGTTACATACAATCAATGGTTAAAGCCTGATTGTCGTTCCTGCAGTACATGTTTGGCATATGGAGCGATACATAAGCAGAGGTGGTGGGATTTTTTTTTATGTTATTGTAAATTTTAATCAATGAAATATGTCAGTCTCAACACATTATTTAACGTACGGTCAGATACAAGAGGTGTATGATGAGCTGTGAATTCAATCAAGATAGAAGCGTTGACTAGAGCGGGGCTTGTGGGAGGTTAAAATAGGGGCAGATTACTTACCGTTTGCACTGCAGGCAGGCAATGGCCTCCCTAAATATTGGAAATTCTGGATCCGATTACGTCATTCAGACCCCGACGCGATTTTAACTCTAGGCCGAATGTGCCGGGGACAGCTGGTGTCAGGTGCATCCAGGGTCAGAAGAGGCCCATCAAGGTAACTATTTTCAAAGGTTTACTGGTTTTCTTGCGGGCCAGGAGGAGCATGAGTGCTCCCCCGGGTCTCACAAGGAAGCTTAGGGTTCTCCTGCATTGGGCTTCCCCTTCCCCTTGCTCGAATGCAATTCCCCACCTCCCCCCCTCCCCCCCGCTCCCCGATGACTTAACTCACTCCCAGGGTCCACCTTGGGTTCCCAGATGCCCTAAATCCACCGCCCGTCCACTGGCCTCCCGCCTGTTTCTGGCAGGAGTCCATCTTGGGATATGCCAGTTTGGCCCAAGCGTTAAAATGGCTCTGCCCTCTCGCCAGCACGACCGTCCATGCTTGTCGTTCACACCCACCCCCACACTGCACTCATGCCCAGTGTTGACATCAGGCCTGTAAATTGCACCTGGGACAGTAACAGGGCACTATATTCGGCTTCATGTTCCGGGACAAAAGGAGAAAAATTTCACTCTGGTTTCCTCTTATGGCTGCTATCCAGTGGCCGCTGCTGGAAAGGGCTCGTACACAGCTATCTGTTGATGATGAGTTTGAGCTCGACTATGGTACATCCGGCAGTTGAGTAACCTACTGATCCTCACTGAACGTAAATAATCGCCACAGTGAGAGACGGGAGCGCCGCCAAAGACCACAAAACTGTACGTCAGCACGAATCGTGCCATTGCGAGAAGAGAGTAAAAAGGAAGAAAATGCCTTCAGCTGCCAGGGCCTCTCCCTAAACCTCTCCACCTCTCTACCTCTCGTTCCTCCTTTACGCCGCTCCTTAAAACCTACCTCTTTGACCAAGCTTTTTGTCATCTGCCGTAATTTCTTCTTATGTGGCTCGGTGTCAAATTTATTTTTTTTGTTTTATAATACGCCTGTGAAACGCCTTGGGACGTTTTGCTACATTAAAGGCGCTATATAAATACAAGTTGTTGTTGTTGTTGAAAATGGAATGTAAAATTTTGATTGTTGGCTGGTCATGTTACTTTCACCAGTAAATTCTGCTACTACTTCCCCTGAGGAAAATGGGTGCTGAAGATGCCACAGTTGATGCCTTGTTAACTTGGAGTAAGGCGAGAGATAGTTTGACGGCAATAACTTTTGTTAGATAAACATACCGTTTTTTCTCCTCTACACAAGAGCTTCATAACTTCTGCAATTTCCTGGATAAAGGAAACCACTTTATCACCTGCAGAACAGGCATCAAACACTTGTGAGCACTATAAAATACTCTAGTCTAACAAAAGGCCATTATAACAGCCTTTTAAATCAATCTCCAACGCTCATGAAAGACTCTTCACTACTGGAACTGGGGATAAGATTTAATGGACTTTAAGGACATAGTGAAAAACCTTTTGTTGAAATGTCCTTGAGCCTTTGTGTGTGCTGTAAGTGTTTTATGTCGAAGGCTTTCGTGAGATAGGTGACACCTGAGGTAGCTGTCAGACACCTGGCCAATAATTCACCAGGCTGATGGCATGTGTTTCACACAGGTTAGACTGGTTGTCATCCCCAGTTATTTCCTGCTGTCATTAAACAAGGTTTTTGACAGCGGTGTCTGCATGCAGGATTAATCAGCATCATTCAAACTGTACCAAATGGGAAACTTCAGATCATGTTTGTGTGCAAGAGGGTGAAATAGAATGGGAAGTATGAGACACAGGCAGACAGATACGACGGAAATGAATTTAATGAGGAACTGGAGAAATGATCATTAGTTTACTGGCGGATGAATCATAAAAGAAAGATTTGCATTTAAGTAAGCTGAACAGTAGCAAACAACTACAGTATTTAAACATTCTTTCAAAAGTATTTAAAAATACCTGTGCGGTAAAAACTGAGGGCCATTTACAGAAAATGACCAGTCCATTCAATACACGAGCTCAGGACATAGATGGTTGGTTTGTCTATAAGTCAATCAATGGGATAGGCAGATGTAATTGGTAACTCAATGGCTGATTTTCCTGACCTACTGTGTTCCAAATTTCAAACAAATGACAATTGGATTCTTACTGTCACAAGTAAGTACAGGATGATTTAGTCTCAGGTCGGCAGTCAAGTCATTGCAGTATAAATTCGCCTTGAACGGCAGCACAAAACAGGCGCAGAACCCCTTTAGTTCAAAAACCCGTCGGACTGGAAGCTGTATTTTTATGTTAATAAACTCAGGATTGAATCCTATGAATGACAGGCCCCCTAATGCAGTTGTGAGACGTGCGTCTTTTAATGTCCTTTGTTCTGATACCATTCAAAATCCTTTGAAGAGCTATATATCTGATGCTGCTTTTCTCCCTGTCAACAGTCGCTCTGAAGCTGTCAGAGATAGGGACAAGTCAGATCTCCATAGTAACAACCTGCCACGTGAGCCTGTCTCGAGGTTCAGCTTTATATTGTGGTAGCACAGGAGCAGCTTATTGCGAGACGAATAGTGAAGTCTGTAATGACTGTGAGTCTGTTGTTTGTACTTACTCACTGTTCATGTATCTCTTCAATGTTCAATGGATCTAACTTCCATTGATGAGCTAAGCAGTCGGTCTGATTGAGCATTTTTTGTTATGCTCACCAAAGTCAAGGGAACCACATGGGGGCACATGGAGGATGAAACCCTGTCAGGGGAATGGAGATTTTTGTGCCACTTGGCAAAGTGGAGCAGTGCTCGGAGTGCCCCAGAATTTCCACATAGATCACTGCAATAAGAGAGAGCAAGTGTCATTTTTGGTCAGTAGGCCGAAGTTGAAGGAATGTGCGTACTTAGCGGCGCGTCTTATCAAGCTTCAGAATGAATTCCCCATATTTCTCAGCCTTGACTAGACTGGGAGTGGATGGGGAGAAATGTTGGACATCAATGGAGTGAAAGGAAACCCAAAGTGGAGGCACAAAACAGATTCTATGAGCATAGCACTTTCGATTGATGGATGGTTAAATGTGTGAGAAGGGTTGCCCTCTCGAAGGAACCACTCTCAAGGAGACCATCGCAGCATTGTTGAAAGCGGGCAGTAAGCAGATCAGACAAGGTGTATTGCCTGCCTGTCCTGAGAATAGATGGAAGAAAAGGAAGGAATCTAACCAAGCAACTGCACCCAACAGTATGATGGATCTGATGCATGGTTCAAAGATTGCTTCCTGCAAAGTGTTGCCAGTTCCTCATGCACTCCTCACCCATGCCAAGCTTGCACACAACCTAACAGCCCATTCTTTGAATCTCCAGGAGCATGAATTGCCAGGAGGAGATACCCTCACAAAGCAATATAGAATTGCAAGCTTTGCCACACAAGTCTTTCAAGGCTACAGCCCCTCTAATTATTTATGGATTAAACCAGCTGCATGATATACAAGGGATTACCGACATCGAGGTTGGCATGGATGTGTGCTGCTCTATATAAGCTCTTTTAACTTCCATACTTTCGAGATGCCTTCTCGACTGGTACAACCAGATCGCATCTTGAAGGCACAATCCCAAGCTGGAGAACGGCCACCTTTGTTAACTCTCCTCTATATGTCTGGGATATTTGATGGGATGGGGGAACGAGGCTATCTGGGCAATAGTGGCCCTGTGCCATCAGCCTCAATTACGGGCAGACATCCGTCTGATGAATGCTTGGAAATCATCCTTGTCCTTTAGCTTCCTGAAGCTAAGGAGCATCCCAAGGGAATGCCCATGCTGTGCAGAGACGGTTGTTGGCTAGCTAAGGAAAAAATCATCTCGACTGGTTTTAAAAAGAGACAAATTACTGGAATCAATTAAATATGAAGCTGAACAAACATTGTTACTGAAGTAATGCAAGGTAAAGAAAACAAAAAGTAGCCATAAATCTTGATAAAATGTCTGCCACCGTGCTTCCGGTAGCTTTGCACCTACGGAGATTGTTGTGCACCTGTTTTTACTGGCGTATGGCAGTAACATTGCGCCAGTGATGCAACATGTCAAACATGGGGTGACAATGGGCATAGCCTGGATAATTAGAATTAAAAGCACTATTAAGATTTATACTGTAGAGCAACACAGGGGTTTTGCTTGCTCAGTGCAAGTTCATTGGAAAAACCCAGGGCAGTGTAATAAAATGCAAATTGGGCACAAAGCCCCTCTCCCTGGTTTCCCAACCCTTCTGCACCAATGCGTTTCTCTGCTGCTGATGCATGGGGGCATAATTTCAGCCAGCATACCATAATGAAGGTTCTCTATTTAACCCCTGGGCTTGAGAGATTTACCGAGATATTTTTTGGCAAGAAAAGACATATACTGGACAATAGAACAACAACAATTACTTGCATGTATCTAGCGCCTTTAAGGTAGTGAAACGTCCCAAGGCGCTTCACAGGAGTATTATGCAATAAAAATTTGATACCGAGCCGCATAAGTAGAAATTAGCGCCGGTAAGGAATGTTTTAAGGAGCGTCTTGAAAGAGGAAAGAGAGGTAAAGAGGCGGAGAGGTTTAGGCAGAGACGTGCAAAACTTGGGACCAGAAGGCATGGCCACCAATGGTTGAGCGATTATAATCAGGGATGCTCAGGAGGGCAGAATTAGAGAGTGCATATTTGCTTACAGCAATCATCTGTGAAGCTTAATTTGAGGAAAATAGCTCATGTAATATTCAAAATGTAACAATCAGACTTGGCTGTGATGTGCTCCATGATGGAATGACTGCCAACAGTGGCTTACACATGACAATTGTCCATTTGCATAGTACTGGAAGCACTGCTCGTGACTGTGAAACCATGTTCAAACAAAATGCAGAGGAGAGAGAAAACTAGAGCAAAAACATGTCAGAATTCGCAAATATTCAAACTGGTTCAATGGGAGGTGCTCTTCTGAAGCTAAGAAAGAAAGAATTACATTTATAGAGCACCTTTCACGATCTCAGGACGTCCCAAAGCCCTTTATGGCCAATGAAGTACAGCCCAAGGTTAGAATATATTGTTGAGGGAAGAGTACAATGAGTTTTGCTCTCTACCTAACTGTGCTGCTCTTAAACTGGACACACTGTACCAAAAAAATGCTTGTAAGATTTGGCAATAGCAAAGGCTCTTGCACTGATGATTTCTCCTCCCATAGAAAGCGAGAGGGAGGCAAATTGCAGTTACCTTCTGTCTTGTACACCTTCTGTTTGTCAATGGGAGTATCCTGGCATTGCCAGAAACCACTGAAAGAGCAGTGTTCCAGTACACTTAGGATCGTAGAATAGTACAGGACAGAAGCAGGCATTTCGGCCCATCGAGTCTGCGCCAGCTCTTTCAAAGAACAATCCAGTTAGTTCCACTCCCCATCTCGTTCCCCGTATCGCTGTAAATCTTTCTCCTTCAAGTAATTATCCAATTCTCCTTTGAAAGCCATGATTGAATCTGTATCCACCACCCTATCAAACCACTGTCTGTCCCACCTGTGACAGAGACTGTGTTTCTCGTATTGGACTGTACAGCCACCTAAGAACTCATGCTAAGAGTGGAAGCAAGTCGTCCTCGATTCCGAGGAACTGCCTATGATGAGGCAGTGCACTCCAAATCCTAACCACTCATTGTGTAAAAAGATTTTTCCTCATGTCGCCTCTGGTTCATTTGCTAATCACCTTAAATCTGTGCCGTCTAGTTAGCAACTCTTCAGCCATTGGAACAGTCTCTCTTTATTCGCTCTATCTAAACCCTTCATGATTTATGATAGTTACATTTTCAAATCATTTTGATAGGATAGTCCTATATTTTTGTTTGTAGTGATATTTGCTTTAATTGCAAATAGTACAGACCTGATTCCTATTTGTATTTTATGAATAAGAGAAAGTTGCATCACTGCGATAGGCTGGTGTAAGTGTGTGCCTGTGCACACTATTGTTACACATGTGCTTTGGTGATATTTGGACAAAAAAGTCTTCCTGAGGATCTTGTTCCAGAGACATTCCTAAAACATTCTAGCAAAACTGTATTTCCACCATTATTTATGGCTGCTAATGCCTAGTTTATATGCATAGGAATTCCTGCGTTGCAAGCCAGAAATCCCCAATGGCCTAATTTATTATCTTCCAAGCCACGCTGTGAGAGAAAGTTGAGGAATAATAGACAGGACAGAATTTTCTGTCACATCTTTCATACACAGAGCTGGCCCATTATATTGAAATAAGCATCTCCCTTAATGACTAGTAAGTCTCCTATGTCCCATAAACTTAGCTGTAGCTTGTGCTGATAAATTTATAGATTATCTATAAATGTCTCCCGTGAGCTCCCCAGAACTGAAGCTGAGCAGGAATAATACGGAACACACAGTGAGCGGGAATCTACACACAAACTTTAAAAAAAAATAAACTTGCGTGCCAATCGGGAGAACTAGTAACAGCTAACCAACAGCTTCATAAAAGCTGGCAACTCAAAAACAAGTAATTATACTGAAGGTCGAATAGAACACAGGCTTGTGACTTAAGATGTAATAACACCCAATTTATGAGGCTATGTTGGATGATGCAAAGAGAGACCTTCAGTCGGAGTTGAGATATGAATCTACACAACAGGGAAACTGTTCAATCTATCAAGACTGTGAGCATCGACTAAAGTCTCCAAATAAATTTGAACAAAGTTTTGTATGCTGATGACGGCACACTTGTGCCGCATTGCAAAGAGGACCTGCCCCTGTTGATGGATAGATTTGCTGCTGCTGTTCGTAGCTGCAGGCTTACTATGAGTCTGAAGAAGACTGAAGTAATGTATCAACCAGCTCCATAGAAGCCACATGTTAGACCAACGATCACTATTGGTAAAACTGAATTCAATATGCTCAAGGAGTGTATTCTCTGATGATGCAAGGATGGATAAGAAAGCGATGGCTCGCTTACAGAGAGCAAGTGTGGCCTTTGGCAGACTGTCCAAATGAGCGTGGCATCAAAGTTGCACTTAACTGAAGAGTAATAAGACAATTGTCCAAACCAACCTACTGTGTGGATGACCGAGAGAAACCATACTGCAGCCTTGGAGGAATACATCATCATCATCATCATCATCATAGGCAGTCCCTCTGAATCGAGGAAGACTTGCTTCCACTCTTAGAATGAGTCCTTAGGTGGCTGAACAGTCCAATACGTGAGCCACAGTCCTGCCACAGGTGGGACAGACAGTCGTTGAGGGTAAGGGATGGTGAGACAGGTTTGCCGCACGTTCTTTCCGCTGCCTGTGCTTGATTTCTGCATGCTCTCGGCAATGAGACTCGAGGCGCTCAGGGCCCTCCCGGATGCACTTCCTCCACTTAGGGTGGTCTTTGGCCAGGGACTCCCAGGTGTCGGTGGGGATGTTGCATTTTATCAGGGAGGCTTTGAGGGTGTCCTTGTAATGTTTCCTCTGTCTACCTGTGGCTCGTTTGCCATGAAGGAGTTCCGAGTAGAGCGCTTGCTTTGGGAGTCTCATGTCTGGCAGGCGGACAGTGTTGGCTGCCCAGCGGAGCTGATCAAGTCTGATCAGTGCTTCAATGCTGGGGATGTTGGCCTGGTTGAGGACACTAATGTTGGTGTGTCTGTCCTCCCAGGGGATTTGTAGGATCTTGCGGAGGCATCATTGGTGGTATTTCTCCAGCATCTTGAGGTGTCTACTGTATATGGTCCATGTCTCTGAGCCATACAGGAGGGCGGGTATTACTACAGCCCTGTAGACCATGAGCTTGGTGGTAGATTTGAGGGTCTGGTCTTCGAACACTCTTTTCCTCAGGCAAACTAAGGCTGTGTTGGTGCACTGGAGGCGGGGTTGAATCTCCTCATCAGTGTCTGCTTTTGTTGATAAGAGGCTCCCGAGGTATGGGAAATGGTCCATTTTGTCCAGGGCCGCTCCATGGATCTTGATGACTGGGGGGCAGTGCTGTGCAGCGAGGACAGGCTGGTGGAGGACCTTTGTCTTATGGATGTTTAGTGTGTAAGGTCTATGCTTTCGTACGCCTCAGTAAATATGTCGACTACGTCCTGGAGTTCAGTCTCTGAGCGTGCGCAGACACAGGCGTCGTCCGTGTACTGTAGCTCAGTTACAGAGGTTGAGGTGGTCTTGGACCTGGCCAGGAGACGGCGAAGGTTGAACAGCTTCCCACTGGTTCTGTAGTTTAGTTCCACTCCAGCGGGGAACTTGTTGACTGTAAGGTGGAGCATGGCAGCGAGGAAGATTGAGAAGAGGGTTGGGGCGATGATGCAGCCCTGTTTGATTCCGCTCCAGACATGGATTGGGTCTGTAATGGATCTGTTGGTAAGGATCACGGCCTGCATGTTGTCGTGGAGCAGGCGGAGGATGTTGACGAACTTTTGGGGGCATCCGAAACAAAGGAGGACGCTCCATAGACCCTCACGGTTGACAGTGTCAAAGGCCTTTGTAAGGTCGAAGAAGGCCATGTACAAGGGCTTGTGCTGCTCACTGCATTTTTCCTGCAGCTGTCGCGCTGCAAAGATCATGTCCATTGTGCCCCGTAGGGGACAGAATCTGGGAGGAGCTCCTCAGCCACAGTGAGAAGACAGTTGAGGAGGACTTTAGCGACAACTTTCCCAGTGGCTGATAGCAGGGAGATTCCTCTGTAGTTGCCGCAGTCGGACTTGTCCCCTTTTTTAAAGATGGTCACGATCACTGCATCTCTGAGATCTCCCGGCATGCTCTCCTCCCTCCAGATGAGCGAGATGAGGTCATGTATCCGGGCCAACAGCGCCTCGCCACCATACTTTAGTGCCTCAGCAGGGATTCCATCCACTCCTGTAGCCTTGTTGTTCTTGAGCTGTCTCATGGCTTTGCCTACCTCGTGCAGCGTTGGGGTTTCACTGAGGTGGGTCACATGCTGCGGGATGGAGTCGAGAACACTCGACTCAAAGGCAGAGTCTCGGAGAAATACAAGCAGCAGTGTGTAACTCAAACTGTAGTGAGACAGAAATCCTGACACAGGATACTTTCATATTCATTTACATGCCGATTTACATGTTCATTATGTGTCAGCTGTAGCTCAGTGGGTAGCACTCTCATCTCTGAGTCAGACGGTGGTGGATTCAAGTCCCACTCCAGGGATTTGAGCACAAAAATCTAGGCCGATACTCCATTGCAGTACTGAAGGAGTGCTGCACTGTTGGAGGTGGCGTCTTTCAGATGAGACGTTAAACCGAGGCCCCATTTGCTCTCTTGGGTGGATGTAAAAGATCCCATGGCATTATTTTGAAGAGAGCAGGAGCGTTATCCCCTGGTGTCCTGGCCAATATTTATCCCCCACTCAACATCTAAAGACCAGCGATCTGGTCATTATCGCACTGTTGTTTGTGGAACCTTGCCGTGCGGAAATTGGCTGCCACGTTTCCTACATTACAACAGGGACTACATATCAACAAGTACTTCATTGGCTGTAAAGCGCCTTGGTCGTGAGGTCGTGAAGGCGCTGCAGAAATGCAAGTCTTATGCAATGCATAAAGCCTCTGGTTTACAGCAGTGGCATCAACAGGGCTCGGGTAGCACTGTCTTGGAGCAGAGCTGGAGAGGGAGTGACCAGACCCGAATTCATCTGTGAACATAGAATTGCAGAGCGGAGCCCCTGAAGGGCCGATTGTCTTGTTCTAATGCAAATAGGTAGTATGTATGGGGACATCCATAGTGTGGAACATCATCAAGGTTGAAAAGAGCAGCAAAGAAGGACGAGTAATTGAAGAAGTGGTGATTGAGTGACTCTGAAGATTTAAAAAGCCTATGCTGCAAATTGCAGAGTAAGAGAGAGACTGGAAGGTAAGATCTTTTACACCTTTGAGAAAGAATTGGTTAACATAAGAGACAGAGCCTTGAGTCTTGATTTTTAATGTACCAAAGAGTCTCAAGATGTTCTGGTGAGGAGATTGATATTTCAGTCTGTCCTAACCAGGGTCAATATCTGCTGATCATTTTCAAATGATCGAATACTGATTGTATTTTGGCAGTCGAGCAGTGGCAGTCTTGGAGATGTTACCTGAGACCCTGGGAGGAAAGCAGACACCTTTTGGGAATGAGAACAGTTGAGTTGGGGAAGGAATAGCATATTTCTTGAGAAGAATAATAACAGCATTCATGACGAACTTGTGTTCCACTTATGAAAAATGGTAAGTGTGCTAGCGAGAGAACCATGATTTCCCTTGTGAAGTCCAATAGCTGTGGCGGTGAGAGAACCTCCGTCTCCCTTGTTGGTGTGAAGCCTCCCTATTGCTTGTGAAGGACTGGCACGGTACATGCCTGGAATGGCTTCAGAGATTCGAAGCGGGATCTGGGTACAGAGCCAGATATGAGAAAATATGTTGGGGAAACACTACAGTCTGGGTGGAATACGATCCCCTCCCCTCAACCCCCCCGCCCCCCAGCATAGCATTTAAACAGAACAGGCTGCCAGAAAAAATACTTTTCTAGAACTATGCACTGATGTGGCCTGTATTTGTGCCCATTTCAGTATAGTAACCTGCCCTGCTAACAGTACAAGCTTCTACAACTGAGGTCAAATAAAAAAAGAAAGACTTGCATTTATATAGCGCCTTTCACAACCACCGGCTGTCTCAAAGCGCTTTACAACCACAGTGTAGTCACTGTTGCAATGTGGGAAACACAGCAGCCAGTTTGCGCACAGCAAGCTCCCACAAACAGCAATGTGATATGATCAGATAATCTGTTTTTGTTATGTTGATTGAAGGATAGATATTGGCCAGGACACTGGGGAGAACACCCCTGCTCTTCTTTGAAATAGCGCCATGGGATCTTTTACGTCCACCTGAGAGGGCAGACAGTGCCTCGGTTTAACGTCTCATCCGAAAGTGTGCTGTCCACTGAGCCACAGCTGACACTTGACAAGTGAATAACAAACAAATACTGCCACGCACATGGACTATTAACAGATATTTGGTGTGCTTCCAACTACCATCCCAGATCACAAGAAGGCTCCAGATGGTGACCTCACTGTGGCTATGCAGGGTGTCTGTGGAGCTTAGAAAGTAAATCACAATGTTCGTGTTTGGTGACTATGTTAAGAGCAAGTTGGATTTATGAAAGGATTGGTTTTCATTATTTTTTTCACTAGCATGCCGTTTAGTTTCTGACCACATTGCGCCGGGCTTGTTTACCCTTGCAGCAGCTTCGAATTACATTGGTGTCTTCATCTGAAGCATGAACCATCACCATTATTGTCCAGACAAGTTATTTACGGTGAGATACTATGGAGAAGATAGGGGCATTATCAGGTGATGATGAGTCATTTTAGGGGATGCATTGTGCTGACACCTACACACACAATGGAGGGAATTTTAACCCCCCAAAATGAGTGGGTTTAGGTTGGGTGGAAGTAAAAATGTAAAAAATCTTAAATCCGAACCGAACCCACCCACTCCCAGGTTTAACAGAGGTTGGGTGAGTGACCAACCCACTCCAGGAGGCCTGTGCCTCATTTAAATATTTTGGTGGTGTTAACCTTTTTTGTTAGACTGAGGCCCGATCGGTCTGTTCTCGTGGTGAAGGTGGAAGTTAAAGATCCTAATGTCACTACTCACAAAGGAGCATAGAATGGCCCTTAATCAATACCATCAAAAGCAAAACAATTAACTGGCCGTGTCTGTTTGTGGAATATTGCTGGTGTTGAATGGCTGCTGCATTATCCTATATAACAAAAGTTATTGCACTTCAAAGTCGTTAATATGTGAAGCACTTGAGATGTTTTTAATGTATTACGTCACTATATAAACACGTGTAATTACATCATCATGCTGACTTATTTTAAAGCAATGCATGCAGTGCACTGCACCACCAAGTAGGACCATAGGAACAGGAGTACGCCATTTAGCCCCACGAGCCTGTTCGCGTTAAAACATGTGTTGTGATCTGACTTTCTAATAAATAAAACTTAATATCACTTAGCCTGATGGGTGATGATTCCAGTTTTTAAATGTGAATGTCAATTTTAATTTGGCTGTCAGATGTCCCCTTTTTATCACTGAAGAGAGTTTGTTTGCACCCAGTTGCCTCCAATCCACTGTGAAAGAATGAAATTCAGCCATGTTTCTGTTTAACTCCAGTGTACTGCGATGGCACGTAATCAATGATTAGACTTCCATTTGTGAATAGGAAGAACATACATCCTAATTTTCCTTCTTCAGTAGTTTGATCGTTCTGAATGGACTCAATTTTCGCTGGCAGGCACAACAGCAGCTTCGACTAACAAAATAACCACAGCTGTCAGTCTAACTGCCTTCTACAGCTCTCACTGTTCCTCTCCATGCCTTTTATGGGACCAAGTTTTATTCTAGTTTCTCTGCTCACTGAAATCCTGTTTGTTTTTCTTTAGCTCTAGGGGTTTTCTGATTGGTGCCCAACTGCTCGCTGTCAAATGAAGTTTACTTTGTTGTGGTTTACAGGTTACACTACTTAAGCAGAAATAGGAGCAATTTACTCCTACGCACCATGTTCAGAGGAGTTAATAATGGTGGAAAGGCGGTTCCGATAAGGATAATTTGTTCACACACACAATCCTGTACCAAATGTTCCAAACCACTGTGTTGAGCATGAATCAGACTTGTAACATTGTTTTTTTCTCCATCCTTCAGTGTTTGCTAAATAATTTAAATTGGGAAATCACTTCAGCAATGCTGCCTGCAGCTCCTCATGCTGTGGAAATAGTCCTGATGTTGTAGGATGCTTTTCACAGCCTGAACACACTTGTTTTAAGGCTACATTTTGTCAGACGCTGATATACTCCCCCTCCCACTGCTCTGTGGCTGAGCAAGGCCCACATTGGCCACATAGGAACAGGAGTAGGCCACTCCGCCCCTCGAGCCTGTTCCACCATTCAATTAGATCATGGCTGATCTGCACCTCAAACCCATCTCTGCTTTACTGCCCTGTACAGGGACCGAGCATTCACATCAGCACTCAAGATCAGGGCCACTGATAAAGAAGGAAAGAAAAGAAAGAAAGACATGCATTTACTATTGACGATCTCGGGACGTCCCAAAGTGCTTTATTTTAGGACACGCTGCAGCCAATTTACGCATAACAAATGCCCACAAACAGCAATCAGAAAATGACCAGATGATCTATTTTAGTGATGCTGATTGAGCGACTTGAAATCACAACCTTCTGACTCCGAGGCGAGAGTGCTACCACTATGTCACGGTGAACGCCTCTGATGACGGTAAGCATTAACGATGCTGCTGGAGACATGGGCCAGATGAATCAGGAAGTGTAAATTAAAATAGTTAATGCCAAATCATGTGCAGAAAGCAAAATAAAGAGTGGGATAGCAAGATGGAATTGAGAGAGAGATAAAAGAGTCAAAGAAATGCAAAAACAAATATTTAAAGGGCGTTATATTGGGGTACTTATGTGATAAGCAATGTTTCCTTTAAGCTGCGCGAATGTGCAGCGTTCCAGGAGTCCTATACAGCCGGTGCGCCATCTTTTAAATGGAAATAAAGCGGTGAATTTTGAATGGGCCCCGCAGCCCGTTAAAGGGACCGCATGGCCCAAAATAATATTACGGGGAACATTGCCGAAAGGTACGCCAGAAAAAGTTAAGGCTTATCCATTCCAGTGTAAGTAATTTTTGAATGGCGTGATGAGTCTTAATTACTGCCAAACAACCTCGCCGGTACTTTAGATTTTGTGTGCCGGTGATACTGGTGCAAGCAAAGAGGCTCATGGTAGATATTTTCAAAATGGGGTGCGTTATCTGCAGACACTGCACCTAGACCCCAGTTTGGAATGAGCTCTTGGAATAATTTGTATCGCCTGGGCCTTATTTTCTGAAGTGGCAAAGCTGCATAATGCTAAGTTAGAGTTTCCCTTAAGCATTTCACCAATGCATTCGGCACAGGGGGGTTTGTGAGCAAACCCCTGGAAGGCATCAGTTTTATTGAAGTACTAGCAGGCAGTCACTATATCTTCATTGAAAGAGTTAAACATTTTCTGGATATTGGCTTCCACATCAATGACTCATTAGACTTACAACTTATGAAATTGATCTGAAATTGACGAGTGGATCATTGGATAATGGAGTCTGTAGCTTTACATTTACAATGATCGTTGTTTACTGTTTTCTCTCTTAATTGAATTTTGATTGACCTGTATGATGAATGAGATGTCTGGAGGATATGTGTCTCTATAACTAGCTATCAATGGACCTCGTTTGGCACAGAACTGTATAGACTGTGAACAACTTGAGAGCACAAGTCATGTTCCCACTTCTGAAGGCCGCTAAGGGTCAAGCGCAGTGGTGAAATGTTAATGCCTTTTTCTAGATAGCTTATAAAGCGTGTGTAAAGAGTAAATCTCCAGCCATTTTCACCACAGCTAAGCTGCTGTATCCCTTTTTAGCTCTGCTATGTGATAGCAATGAAGAGCTTACGCAGTGGTGTCATTGAAGGTTAATGGAGAAACCACACAACTTATAGGTTTTCTTTGTGATCACTGCTCTGTGTTCATTTAGTCTCTGAAAGCAGCACTTCAGTTCTTCCAAGCACGTTATACACACAAGTATGATGATACTTACAGTAAATAACATTTACAGTCATTGACTTGTAGTAACTGCTTTCCCTGCATCAGAACAAGAGAGGAATGTTGATTCAAAGCTTTGCCTGTATTAGGCTGATTCAAACTTATTTGAGATAATTCTATTTTCGCTTATCTAAGGTTAGTTTACAGAGGGACATATTTCAGGTTTGATTCCCTCTGCAGAGTTGCTTGAATCCTGAAAGTGTTGCTGCCTTGAATATGTTTCTGGACATATTTTATCAGTTTTCTGCTCGAGTTTTGTCACGAGTTTGTGTCTTCCATTTATGTCAGCAACTTTTCTTCTTTCACAACTAACTATTGCCACTAATGACTAACTATGACAGCCAGTGGCTCAGTGGGTAACACTCTCGCCTCTCAGTCAGAGGGTTGTGGGTTCAAGTCCCACTCCAGGGACTTGAGCATAAAAATCTAGGCTAACACCCCAGTGCAGCACTGAGGGAGTGTTGCACTGTTGGAGGTGCCATCTTTCGGATGAGACGTTAAACCAAGATGTTAAACACCTGCCAACTTGTGGCATAAAAGAAGACATGGCACTATTTTGAAGAAGAGCAAAGGGAGTTATCCCCATGTCCTGGCCAATATTTATCCCTCAACCAACATAATGAAGACAGATTTATCACATTGCTGTTTGTGAGAGCTTGCTGTGTGCAAATTGGCTGCTGTGTTTCCCACATTATAACAGCGATTACACTTCTACACCACATTGGCTGTAAAGTGCTTTGGAAAGTCTGGTAGTTGTGAAAGGCGCTAAATAAATGCAAGTCTTTTTTCTTTCTAACTATTTAACCCTCCTGAATTTTTTCAGGTGTGATTCTGTAATATTCAGCTGTACGTGAAAAAGAAAGACTTGCATTTATATTGCGTCTTTCACGACTACAGGACATCCCTAAGCACTTTACAGCCTATTAAGTACATTTTGAAGTGTAGTCACTGTTGCAATGTAGGAAACGCGGCAGCCAATTTGCGCACAGTAAGGTCCCACAAACAGCACTGTGATAATGACCAGATAATCTGTTCTGTTTTTTTTTTAGTGATGTTGATTGAGGGATAAATATTGGCCACCAGGGATAACTCCCCAGCTTTTCTTCAAAATAGTGACATGGGATCGTGTGCATTCACCCGAGGGAGCAGACTGGGCCTCGGTTTAATGTCTCATCTGAAAGACAGCACCTCCGACAGTGCAGTGCCCCCTTAGTACTTTTAAAGTGAGTGGGTGCTGGTAATAGTGGGTGTGAGATTCCTGTGGTACAGTGTCACTGTATACTGAAGGTATATTGAGGAGGTTGCTAGTCTACTTAAGATTGACCAGGAAAAGTTATGCAATCCCACTAATCGGCAAAGCGCAGAGTAATTTTATTATTTTTCTTGTTCCCGAGGAGGATCTTGCGGTTGGTAGATGGTAAGATTCGATTGTTATTCTGTACTGTCACTTGTCTGTAACACAAAGCTGCTTGATAATTCACATCTGTCCTCGTCTCTCTAAAGTGCTTCGGTTCACCTTCAGAAAGTTGAAGATGTGAGGGCACGTGTGAACGACACGAGATCTAGTTCAGATAACAAGGCAGCCCAAATATTACGTCACTGGGTGATACTATCACATGATTAGATAGCAGGGCAGTACAGGCACAACCCTGAATGTCAGCTGCTTGGACCACATAGAAGAGTGACCAGCACTGAGGGAATATCTAAGGCAGGCAGGAAACTTGCCACGGGACTAAACGTACAGCATTGATCATACCCGGAAGGCATGCATCACAGAATATATGAAGGGGGTTGGGAAGGAAAAAGTGTAGACACCAAATTATAATTTTAGTAATTTTCCAGAAATCTTTGGAATTGGCAGTTGTGCCAAGAGTGGAAAATGTTACACAGCTGTTCAAGAAAGGGAGCAGTCAGAAAATTACAGGGCAGTTAGTTGTGAGTAAACTTTTAGGGCTCAATCATATCAAGGTGGCCATCCCTTGGGGAAATTAGACACTGAGGCTTACAGTGCACCCGGAGCATTCAGTACATCCCACTGCATGCAGCAAGCACAAAGGGGACTGGGAGCTTAGGCGAGGCCAGGCCCTTAACTTTCATTTAAATTAGATGACAACCTCACAATGAGCAGTGTTCCAGCTACACTGGATGGATGCTGAATGGGAGGCCACCTTCAAATTGAAGAATAAATTTGGGCATCTCTTCCCTTTGCCCCTGGCACAGGTGCCCCCATGACCCTCTGCCCTTCCATACCCTTGTCCCCTGTACTGTACCCATGCGAGACAGCCCTTTGCTGGCTGTTGCTGTCTGATAACTCAGCCCTGGTACTCGCAGCGTAACATGGAGCACCATTAATGAGGTAAATGAGCTGATGTTGTGTTATGGTGCAAAGTCAATTTAAATGAAGTCGCTGCCTTAATAGCCACTTGTGATAAAGCAATCCATGTTCCGCTTGCCCTCCATGTGAAAAAATTCTTCCAACTTTTCCTTCATTCCTCGAATCATAATTGACTTCACACCATAACGCAACATCAGCACATTTACCTCAGAAATGGTGCTCCATGTTACGCTGCAAGTACCAGGGCTGAGTTATCGGACAGCAGCAGCCAGCAAAGGGCTGTCGGGGTACAGTACAGGGGACAAAGGTATGGAAGGGCAGTGGGTAGACTTATTGAAAAGAAGAATATAAATAGAAACAGACCAGTTGGAATGGAGCACATGGCAGCAGCACTGAAATAACGGGCTGAATGACCCGCTTTGTTCTCTCGTTTCAATCATTATGTAATTTTCAGTTCCGTTTCTTGCTGGCGATATCCCTATATCACGAGCTATATTAGTGCCCAGTGTTGTAGCTTTTAAATTCCTTGAAATAAAGTGGTGGCAGTTTTCTCGGATTTTGCCAAATTAATTATGGAATAACAGTTTCCAGCCCGAACAGTATGTAGGAGTGTAGAAAGCTCTTGTGCTGACACTTGTCACAGCAGAAACTGATTACTACATTATTACATTCCATCTGGAAGCTCGAACTAGTCAGTTGGCAGCTGGATCTTTAACCCTGGTCTCCACTCAAACCCTCTCTCAATGTTTTTAGTGGTGTTTGATCAGACTCATCTTTCTGCGAGAAAGAGTTAAAATCACCAAGCTGTCCCCCAGTCTTTCGGTGTGATTCAGAGCTCAGTCGTGACTCCCTCTGCTTAATTACTCAGGAGGCCCTTGCACTTAGTTGCAACGGATTTTTATCTTACCTATCCATGCTGTGTTTCTTGGGTCCTGTTTCTCTGCCAAATTAATGAGACTTGATTAATGCAGTCACAATCTGTGTGGGTATTCGAGTGAGCATGTGTGGAGGGAGTTGGTATGCTGCATGCTTGATTGCATGACGTTTTTTTTATCAGTGTTAAAGAGCTTCAATGATGGCATTTAGTTTTCATCATTAAGGGCTGAGAGGATGCTGCCAGTCGCAGACTTAACATGCCAGGTGGAAAAGTATTAGGTTTGTAGTCCCAACTCACTCGTGCCCAAAGATACAGTTGTCCAGACAGTCATCACAGTCGCTCAAAATGCCAAAGCATTTTACAGAATGTTCTGGTACACGGAACGCATTTAGTAAAACGGTCCAGATTCATTGAATAGAAGTTGCTCAGGGGCAGTTTTAACATCATATTGCATCGTCTGACAGCTGCTTGCTGTTACTCCTCGCTGCTGTAGGCAGCAGTAGATTTTGGTCCCTGTGCACCCCACATTCTGCCGTGACATTACATTTTGTGCAAAGTAAAAATGAGTGTGAAGTATATCCTGCCGTTCTCCAATGTTGCTGCCATTTGTTTTATTTAGGGGACAGGAAACAACTACAACCCTTTTAACATGTTTTGTGGATTTACCTCCCTGAGTGCTACTAAGTGTTAGTGCAACCAGGCAAATTGTTCATCTAAATTGCACCAATTAATAATGGAGAACCGGGAAATGGCAGAGATGTTGAACAAATATTTTGTATCGGTCTTCATGGTAGAGGACACTAAAAACATCCCAATAATGGATAATCAAGGGGTTATAGGGAGGGAGGAACTTAATGCAATCACTATCACGAATGAAATAGTACTCAGTAAAATAATGGGACTAAAGGTGGACGTCCCCGGGACCTGATGGCTTACATCCATTAAAAGAAGTGGTTGCAGAGATAGTGGATGCATTGGTTGTAATCTTCCAAGGTTCTAGCGGATTGGAAAACCGCAAATGTAACGCCCCTATTTAAAAAAGGAGGCAGACAAAAAGCAGGAAACTATAGACCAGTTAGCCCAACATCTGTCATTGGGAAAATGCTGGAGTCCATTATTAAGGAAGCAGGAGCGGGACATTTGGAAAATCATAATTCAATCAAGCAGAGTCAGCATTTTTTATGAAAGGGAAATCGTGTTTGACAAATTTGCTGGATGTAATGAGGATGTCTTTGAGGATGTAATGAGCAGGGTGGATAAGGGGGAACCAGTGGTTGTGGTGTAGTTGGATTTCCAGAAGGCATTCGATAAGGTGCCACATAAAAGGTTACTGCACAAGATAAAAGTTCACAGGGTTGGGGGTAATATATTAGCATGGATAGAGGATTGGCTAGCTAACAGAAATCAGAGAGTCGGGATAAATGGGTCATTTTCCAGTTGGCAAAGAGTGACTAGTGGGGTGACGCAGGGATCGGTGCTGGGTCCTCAACTATTTACAATCTATATTAATGACTTGGATGAAGGGACCGAGTGTAATGTAGCCAAGTTTGCTGATGATACAAAGATGGGTGGGAAAGCAAATTGTGAGGAGGACACAAACAATCTGCAAAGGGATATAGACAGGCTAAGTCAGTGGGCAAAAATTTGGCAGATGGAGTATAATGTGGGAAAATGTGAGGTTATCTACTTTGCAGAAAAAATAGAAAAGCAAATTATAATTTAAATGGAGAAAAATTCCAAAGTGCTGCAGTACAGAGGGACCTGGGGGTCCTTGTGCATGAAACATAAAAAGTTAGTATGCAGGTACAGCAAGTAATCAGGAAGGCAAATGGAATGTTGGCCTTTATTGCAAGGGGGATAAGTATAAAAGCAGAGAAGTCCTGCTACAACTGTACAGGTTGTTGGTGAGGCCACACCTGGAGAACTGCATACAGTTTTTGTTTCCATATTTAAGGAAGGATATACTTGCATTGGAGGCTGTTCAGAGAAGGTTCACTAGGTTGATTCTGGAGATGAGGGGGTTGGCTTATGAAGATAGGCCCAACCTACTCAACCTATGTTCATTGGAGTTCAGAAGAATGAGAGGTGATCTTATTGAAACGTATAAGATAATGAGGGGGCTCTACAAGGTGGATGCAGAGAGGATATTTCCACTCAGGGGAAACTAAAACTAGGGGACATAGTCTCAGAATAAGGGGCCACCCATTTAAAACTGAGATGAGGAGGAATTTCTTTGAGGGTTGTAAATCTATTGAATTCTCTGCCCCAGTGAGCTGTGAATGCTGGATCATTGAATATATTTAAGGTGGAGATAGACAGATTTTTGAGCGATAAGGGAATAAAGGGTTATGGGGAGTAGACAGGAAAGTGGAGCTGAGTCCATGATCAGATCAGCCATGATCTTATTAAATGGCGGAGCAGACTCGAGGGGCCAGATGGCTTACTCCTGCTCCTAGTTCTTATGTTTTAATGTAACTGGGCCCGTGCACCATGGCTGCGATCATTGATGCCTTAAAAACTTGTGCTGTGTGTAAATGTGTCTCCAAAGAGAGATGATGCAAAGTGGTCATGTTTGCGATGAACCCGAGGTGAATACAAAATATACAGCTTCTATCTGGATAGCTGGTTATAGCGTCATTATGGCACAGAAGGAGGCCATTTGGCCCATCAAGCCCATGCCGGCTCTCTGATATATATAGGAGAGGTGTTGCCTTAATATTTTGGTGAGTTTACACAGTGAGAAACGGAGCCAAACAGAGCAAGAAAGTTCAATACTGGCCAGTGCTGACCTCAGCCACGGATGTGATGGGGCATTACAATTGGTCTCGGGACCCCTCGGTTGCCAAGAGGAAAATCGATCAGGTTTCCCACTGCGCTGCTGGAGGGTACGCATGTGGATGCCAGGCTGAGCCTTCATGGTCAAATAGTTAGCCAACACTCATTGTCAAAGCTAATGCATGAATAATGCCACTGCAGGGTGACTGCATGCCAGCAAGGAATGAATGCCTGCACGAATGGAGGGGAGGAGTATGACTATATTAATGAGACGCCTGAATATCAAATGAAAGTTGAACTTCCCACCAGAGTGGTGTATGTAGGTTTTGATAGACTAGATAAGGAGAAACTGTTTCCACTGGCGGGGGGGTTGGTTACCAGAGGACACAGATTTAAGATAATTGGGGAAAAATTCCCAGGGGGCAATGCTAAGAAATATTTTTAAGCAATTAAGTGTTATGATCTGGAATGCACGGCGTGAAAGGATGGTGGAATCACAGTCAGTACTAACTTTCAAAAGGGAATTAGATAAATACTTGAAAAGGAGAAACTTGCAAGCACCGTGGGGAAAGAGCAGGGGAGTAGAACGAATTGGACAGCTCTTTCAAAGAGCTGACACGGACACATTGTGCCGAATGGCCTCCTTCTGTGCTATATGATTCTTGGATAAGTGAAATTTAATGAATTAGCTTGGGGTTGGTGGGGGTGGGGGGGGGGAGGGGGCGGGTGGTGGATATATTGTAACTTCTTCCAACTACTTTGTTATTGTTATTTTATGCAAATAAATTGGCAATATAGAAATGAAGCATTTGCCCAGCTCTGCTGCTCCTGCTCGAGTCTGAAGCACAGTAGCAGTGTATCTTGGGTGCAGAATAAATAATAAAACCTTGCGCATCGGTAATCTGTCATGGGAGTGTTTGTCTTGGGGCGGGGAGGGGAACGGCTATTCACCTAAGCTTTGTTTTTTATATGTGCTTTAGGTTACTGCATCCTAAATGAGTGAAAACCAATATTGCGAATTAAGAAGAAATCTGGATACAATTATTTGAATAGTTCGGATAACCGGACGTCAGCAGTCAAAGAGTTAATTGAGCGAAGGACATTAAATACATTAGCTCAGATTATCAGAGAGTGGATCATTAGGACTGTACTACATAGGCAATTACTCATTAGCTGCATTCAGTTAACAGTGAGACTGGGATTAAATGAGTGATATTGACGTATAATTATGGAAATAAATCAAACAGCCTGTTAATTCTTATATTGGAGCTTGGTTTCTGTTTTTTCTGATCATCTGTTAAGTCGGGCTCAGACCTTTCCAGTCTATTCCTTGAAGGCCTTATCGATTCAGAGCTGGTGTCATCAGCTTCTGGAATCTCCGTCTAATGTTCTCGTTAATTAATAACATTTGAATCATTGCCCAATTGCCTTTACTGGTAATCTCCAATTTATGAGGGCTTTTCAACTTAATTTTATTTCTGAAACCTATTGGGAGACTCCTCGAAAGTGTATTGCACTTGAGGAATATTCTGATGAGCTGTGGTCTCACGTCCCTGCACTGTTGTGTGGATTGTCTAACTCGCTTACAAATGGTAGTGAATTTGTTCGTTATGTTTTAGCCAATGCCTTTAACGATGCCATGTGAATTAGTTTAATGGACCTCCTTGCCAGATTCAAATTTTAGTTGGTTCATCAGACGCAGATGTAATCTATTTAAATGAAAATATTAAAATGGCACCCTTTGCTACAGTTTCAGTTCATCGAGATGAGTAATGTTAACACGAGGAAATGGAGCACTCTCCATTTTGAGCACCAGATGAGAATGTGAAAACCTCCCTGGTCTGGTCTTGCATGGTTAGATGCAACAATGGACCTCAGCTTGAGCCTTGGGATAGCATTGCCCACACCAGCCTCTCTGTGGACTCCCACCGTGATATGGTCGGTGTTAAATTGTGTTTTGTACCATAGGCCCAGGCCCATTCCAAATGGATTGAGATTACCTAAACGCCCCTCATTTCACATTCAACCACCACCCCATAAGATTCTGAGCTGCATTTGAACCAAATTCTTAGAGGTTAAAAGTCAAAGCCTAATCCACTGCACCATCCAATATCCCATATGTTTGAAATTATATATTTGATACAATAAAATGGTCACACAAGAGGTTGCTTCAGTTTTAATAGAGCTGCGCTTTACTTCATTTGATTTATTTAAATAATTTTTGAAAGTTCACTTCCAAGCCGCAGGTTTAATTTGGAGGTGGGTAGGAAACGGGATGGGCGGTGGGAAGAGGGGTGGCTGAAATGCTGCCGATAAACCCGAGATAATGGATTTCCCTCGGGTCCTGACGAATTTAATGGCAGGGCCTGATTAACATTTTTAATCTCTGTTTCCCGCCCGCAGCCAGACAGATGGAGAGGCTGGCTCGATGTCAGGCGGCTAGGCCTGCGGCTCAGGCTGCAGCGAGGAGGGAGTAGGTGGAATGGGGTGGGGAGTCGGAAGGCCGGAGATCTATGGGATGGGTCGGGGACTGGAGGTTGAAGCTGGAGCAGGAGTTGGAGATCAGAGGTGTCAGGGTGGGGTGGGGGGGCGGTGGTTGGGAGAGCACAGAGACTGGGCAGGGCCGGAAGGCCTGGGATCAGAGTCCAGGGATCGGCGACCAGAGGAGGAATTGAAGGCCGGAGAGGGCCTCGTGGTAGGGATCGGAGGCCTGGGGTGGGGGAGGTCGAGGGGGAGAACGTAAGGGCCGGGAGGGTGTCTGATTGCGGAGTTTGGCGAGGCAGGAATGTTGGATCCAGCAGGTAAGTGGAAAGGCACTTGCCTTCTGGATCTAACAGTCCTCACCTGAGGCCTGGGAAACATGTCCGCCCACAGTTACATTTAAAATGGTGGCTCACCATGAGGCACACAGCCTCATTATTATATTTAAATTGCCAACCCACCTCCTGTGAGCGGGTTGGCTGACTACTCCCTGTCCCACCTCTATTAAATCCGGAGGCGGGAGGGTTCGTGGTGGCTTAGGGTTGGGATTCAGATTTTTAGCTCTGTATCCTCCTACCCAACACCAACCCACCTGTTTCTTGGAGTTAAAATTTCCCCACAATGTCAGAGAATTTACTGACGTCCTACTCACAGAACCTCTTTGCTATCTCTTCACTTTTCTGTATTTTCCTTGTTTCTACCAGTGGGACATTGTTTTTAACATTAAATGCATTATATAATGCGTGTTGCCATTGACATTGCCGTCAGCATTGTTGCCATGGCTGCCTTTGTGTATCTTTCCATTTCTCAGGCCAGCTGCTGAATGGAGCCCTGTTTGGCCGTCTGACTCTGGCCTCTTCTGTGGCCCACCCCCCGCCTATCCCCCAGCTCCCAGACACCACTGGGGCCAATAGTCACCTTGGCCTCACTGTCTAGAACTCCGTCCCGAAACTCCTTTCCACTTCTCTCATGTTCATTAATGTCTTTTTGACCAAGCTTTCGGTCATCCCCTCTGAATCACTCCGTCTATAGCTCAGTGTCTGTTTTCCTTTCTGTTTCTATCTGGGAAGTGCCTGGAGATTTTCTTTTATGTGTTAACGGCTCTATATAAATACAAGTAGGTGGTGGGAAAATGATCGTCAAGTGGAGATGGGAGGTGGACAAATGTCAGTTTTATCGCACATTATTCCTTGGACGAAGACCGATGGAGTGAGATTGATGTCAGTCATGGAGAAATCTGTGGTGAAAGCTGTCCTATTTGAAAAGCTCAGACAAGAACACTACCATAAAATTGTAACAGAGGAACAGACCAAAGAGGGAAACAAACTGGAAATTAGAGATACATTTAGACTAGATATAGTCCATTCATAATGAATAGGCAGAATTAGGAAAGCAGAAAGCAAATTGAAGAAAAAGGACACAGGAGAAAGAAATTATGGACTAGACTTTCGGCAACATTCCGCCCATATTACCGCCCATTTTCCCTTTTTTAGACCATTCCCGGCCATTATTCACTTTTAGTCGAAACTAGCACCCTCTTTCCGCCCAGAAACTGTAACTTTTAAAGGAATAGGCCTGCAATTTCTTAGCCAATACTGCTAATTACATGCTGCAGAATACAGCTGGAAGAAGGTTCATTGAAGAGCATTATGTGCCCAAAGAGGTGGCAGACTGCCGAGGAGGAAGAGACCTTATACCCAACGCATTTACAGGGATGAGCGATCATACCTGGACTTGTCCGATAAAGCGTGCGTTAGAAGTCTGCACTTCCGAAAGGAAGTCATCAATGAAATACGGCAGCTAATTAAGGGAGACCTGCAGCCTGCCAGCACCATCAGGACCGCACTGCCGTTGAGGTTAAGGTGACTGTGGCACTTTCCTTCGATGCATCGGGCTCCTTTCAAACATCAGCTGGCAACATTTGCTGCATCTCTCAGCACGCCACACATTGCTGCATTCGGCAGGTGACAGAAGTGCTTTATGCATGAAGGTTTGACTTTATAAACTTCCCAATGACCAGGGAGGTATAGAGTGAGAGGGCTTTGGGTTTCTCGAGAATAGCAAACTTCCCTAAGGTCCAGGGTGCAATAGGCTGTCTGCACATCGCCCTGCAGCACCTTTAGAGGATACAGAGGTGTTTCGGAATGGAAAAGGATACCACTCCCTGAACATACAACTCGTTGTCGAGCACAAGCAAATATTCATGGCAGTAAATGTCAATTTTCCAGGGAGCATTCATGATGCACATATCTTGCGTGAGAGCACTGTCTCAGACCTCTAACAATCAACCACAAGGTCAATGCTGGATGCTTGGTGACAAAGGACACAGCCTCGTCACCTGGCTCTTGACCCCCCTCTGTAAGCCTCACACAGATGCCAAGCATCGATACAATAATAGCCACACGCAATAGCGTCGAAAAGACAATCGGAGTGCTGAAGCAGTGCTTCAGATGCCTGGACCACTCTGGAGGCAGCCTACAATACCACCCTGAGCTGGTCGCGTGTGGTGTGTTGCATGTTGCACAACTTGGCAATCAGAAGGGGACAGGAAATGCCACAGGGGACTGGAGGACCACCTCAGGACATAGTGGACGAGGCAGAGGAAGTGGAGGTCGAGGAGGACCCTTACCCCTACCCCTGCCCGAGTTGGGACCAGTGCGTTGTGTAGCAGGGCGCCCCGAGCGTGCTGCTGTGGGGGGTGACGGTGGCAGTGCCATGTGTGAGGAATCTGGAGAAGAGGGAGGGTCTGACGACCCGCCTTCGGAATCAGAAGTATTGTCATGCTCCTGACTCCCATGTGCTGTCGGCAGTTGTGGTACGACACCTCGGGGTTCAGTGTTGTACGCCGATTCCAGCCTCTGCCGGATGGCATCCACGGAATCGGCGATTCGCCGCATCACCGCAATCAGTGCTGCTGTGTTCTCTGGCGCGCTGATTGCGCTGCGATGTTTCCAGCCAGGCCACCAATTGCCTGGAGGAGCTCTCGACCAATGTCGACGCTCGCCATGTCCAGATCGGCATCTGCCTGTCTTCGAGCATGCCCCGCTTGCTGAATCAGACTCCGCGGATTAGGCACGGGGGGCTGTACCACTCGGGGTGCCCTGCTGCACACTGCTTGGTCCCGCCACTTCCTCGGAGACGAATCCATGAAATGTGGATTCGACTGATGAAGAGGTGGTTGCAGCAATGAAGGACCCTTCAGTAGCCGCCCCCCCCCCCCCCCCCCCCGTCCCTTCTACTTCCACTTTTGACGGTGCTTCCTGGAGTGGGTCGGAGAGCCGAATGTTTTCTTCTTCTTCATCTTCCTCCTGCTCTTCGGTGTGGTCTCCGCTAATAAGTACGACAATCGGCACTGCGTGCTCCTGGTCAGCTAAAAAGCATAATAGAAGAGGTAAGCAGAAGGGCGAGGGAGGGTCAGGGTGACTTTTTATCGCTTGCGTTGCGCAAACTTCTGAAGAGGAGTAACATTGCTGCCTCATATATCACGAGAGACACTACATGCAACGAACATGAATAGAATTTACAGTGACTGCGCGGCATTATAATAATATTTTATGATGGTCCCAGCATTACATTACGTCACTTGGCATCATTTATTCATTATATTCAGATGACTACGCAAGGCCCAGGGATTATGAGTGACTTACGTGGCGCCAACACCGAATCTTCACCCCCACGGGCGGCCGAGCAATCATGTGCCCCTGTGAGGGTTGCGGCCCACTCCTCCAGGTCTGTGAGCTCTTCCAGCTCGACAGGACCTCCCCCGGTGTGCCGACCCTTGCTTCTGTTAAAAGCGATTTTTTTTTTCTCTGAAAAGATGACAATATTATGATGTGAGATAATTGCTCAGGTACTAGTACCCACCCCCAATGCCTTTCAACACTGTTCCATTAATGCACCATTAGCATGCAAGCGATGCATGGTGAATACATCTTATTAATTACTGGAAAGCGATTATAATAACATCGTTGATTGTAATAATGTGTAACACCAAGTTTACCAAAATTAACAGTCACAATATGGCAGTTTTTCATTTTAAGTAATGAGTCAGTGCATGATTAAAGTTATGACTTACTCTCACGGCAGAAACAACGTCATTCCAGCGCTTGCGGCACTGGACTGGCCCCCGACGGACCTGGGCAACCGAGGACACCACCTCGGCAATCTCTGCCCATATTCCCTGATAAACGCGGAGGGGCTGAGTTTGCCATGACCACTCCGGGTCAATTGGTCCCACTGTGCCTCCACTTCGTGGACCAAGGCAGTTTAGGTGTCCACGGTGAACCTCTTCGTCCTCTTCCTCTCTCCTACCTTTGCCTCGGCCTCCACCTCAAGCACCAATTGATCTTTCATTATGATTTTTTTTTTAATAGTAATATTGGCCTAGAAATCCCGGTCGAGGTCTTCCCACGGGCGATCGACTGAAAACGTTAAAAAAGATGTCCCCTTACCTGTTCCTGCTGCGCCCACGCAAGTTCCCGGTCCTGAGGCCTCCACTCACTGCGCGTCTGAGCACGTGCACGTCAGGTCGTCCGTAAGCTGGAGCTGCAGTCACATGGCTCTGGGCAGCCAATCAAGGTACAGTATTTTCTCATTCATAATAATGGCAACTCTAAGTAGGAGTTCTCATTATTATGATTGAGAAACAGCCCCCAAACACCCAAAACACTAATAAAAAAAATAGAAAAAATACTCCACGTATTTAAGATTAATTTAAATTAAAGTTATTTATGTTTTATAAAAAATATATATTTTTCCAATTTAAAAAAAAAAGGTTTTTAATTATGGTTTAAAATAAACTTACCATAGTGGGCAGAGTTTTTAACAATAAAATGTGTTTTTGAAATTTTATTATGTTTTTGTATGTTTTACAACTCTGAAGCCTGTAAAAGTAGGCTATGCACCTGCTTTTATCAGGCGCAAGAGGTTTCAGGACATCCGCTGGGCAAGATATGGGTAAATCCTACAATCTTGCCCTTGCGAATGTCCTGGCTGCCGAGATACGGAAGATCTGTCAAGCTGGAGGTTGACAGAACGAAAAAGCCGGTTTTCAGCGTATGCGCATTATGCGCTGAAAACCGGCTTTTGCAGGGCCTCCCCGGGTCCGTACACTCCGTACAGACCCGGGAAGGCTGGGATTTCTAGGCCAATATTAATATTTATTTATGATAATATAAGGGACTGTTTTGTATGCAATATAATATTTAGCACTTGAGCTGTAGGTATGCAATGCAATATATTTAAGTTCTCAATGGATTCTCAACAGGCTGCTTGTAAGTGATTTCTCCTCTCCCTCCCTCTCTACCCCTCCCTTCCTCCACTATGCATGCGTGGGCTGACCCCTGACCCCCGAAACGCGGGGGGGAAAACCGTGCATGCGCAGTATGGCCGTTGCAACAGAAACCGCCCTTACACGAGGGATGTATATCGCTCGCTACCGCCGGGGGAAAAAAGCCAAAACTAGCGGCTTTTGATCTCGACGGTAATCGGGTGGTATTGAAAACTTGTTAAGTTTATACCGCCCGATTACTGCCGAGATACGGGCAGTAACGGTTGAAAATGGAAAGTCTAGCCCTATAACTGCTGTCTAAAAAGCAGTTCTGGAAATACACAGCAGGTCTGTCAGTATCCATGAAGAGAAAAGACAGGTTTATGATGTTTTGGATGTATGCACTTCATCAAAACTGAAGATTAAAAGAGAGATGGTACATTCAACTTCGGCAGGAGTGGGAAATGGCTGGTAGCAGATTGGCCGCCCATTATACACCCCTGCCCAATTTACCGTTCCTAATATGAGTGCAGTGTAATTAGCCACACTGCCGGCAACCCTGAGAAGAGTTGGTGTCTGAGTGGGGCAATAGCAGGACACGAGACTGGGACTTTTCCACTCGGAATGGGATTGGTGGGACCCTTTCACTGCCTTGCTCTCCTCGCTGGAGCAGGCCTCACAGCACCAAGTGTCCTACAAGGGCAAAAAGAATGAAGAAAAATAATTCTTCTTTAAAAGAAAAGCTGGCATTTTATTGCACTAATCTGCTGACTGACGGTTCCATTCCTAAGTCAGTCAGTATATACATACATCACTGCTAGGTAGAAATAATAAAACTGCCAAGTAAATCAGTGGAACGGAAACTGCAGCTTTAATGGACGACCTGTTGTATTCCCTGCTTCATATTCACCTGCCATTTTATAGATAGGGAGAACGATGAGTGGAAATGTTGCAGTGGTGTTTGAGCTCACAATGTACTGCTAACAACGCACTTTTCTCAATCTTGCAATAAGCAGCTTAGCATCCTGTGCATTTGGCCAAGAGCCTGGCAGGCAGGCTTGTCATGTGCCTCATCCTGTTGAGTTTCTTGATTGGATTTCAGCTGCTTACCCCTGTGTGATTATCTGGACATTACATGAGAGCGAGCTTAAATGGTTCTTCTGTATGGAAAAAAAAAAAAGCCAAGCAGTGGGATTATACTGCCTCAACAACTAACTATTGAAAAGCCTATTTGCTGGACGCAGTGTTCACAGTCATTTATTAAGGTTTTGGAATACTATCTTTTTTTTATTTTTCATAACAGTTGAAAGTTTTATATGGCACATGTTATGGGTAATGCAGTTTATATTAAATCGTACATTTGTAAACCACTTTTTATGAAAAGCCTAAAGTGCTTCAAACAGTAAATTAGTTTTGAAGTGCAGTGGCATTTTATGCAGGCAAATACAACGGCTTTTCTTTGAACATTATATTCCACAAATAGCCTTGAGATGTATGAACAGTCGTTCTGTTTGGGTGGCATTGTGAGAGGAATGTTGCCTCGGACGTCATACATACAGTCCCTTTTTTTGAATAGGTCCGTGGGATCCTTACCCTCCACCAGAAGTGACGGGTGTGTCCTTGGCTTCAAGTGCTGTCCTTTGGATGAGACATTGACAGTGCAGCATAGATCAAAAACCTTTGGGTCCACTTTTACTTTCAGCTCTGTAAAATCAGCAGTAGTTTTTCCAAGTGGATTAATGGGAACATGAAATGGAAAGTCAAAATGGCACATCTTTTCTAAACTGTATTATAACTTCAGGGTTCAATTTTACACTGCTTTTGTTTGTATTTTCTGAAGCAGCATCTAGAAAATATTACCAACATTCCGTTTTTGTGCAAACATTGCAGTCGTTCTTTGGTCTGACGCATTGTGACTACATCTGGGATCTCTCTGTCGGTTAATCTCCATTGTTGGCGCAGTCAGGAGCAGCCGAGCCCATGTAGCCCACTGGGGAATGTACTTGCTGGGGCACTTGTCATAACTGCTGCAACACAAACTTTGTTTCCCTTGCTAATTTTCTGTCCTGCCCTCTGCCCTTTGACAATATTGACTCCCTGCTGAGCTACAGTTCGTGGGCATTGCTCACCTTTTGGTACCTTGCCCAAGTGGCCATTCTTTGTGTGAGCCATGGCTGGCTGTGCTGTGGTGTATGAAATGAGACAGTGAACTCCATCCATACTGTGAGCCAGTGACCAGGTGTAACCTGGTCACTCTTTAATGGCTTCCAGAAGTGAAGATGCAAAGGTGAAGTTCAGGTTATATACCAGGCCCAGTATGAGTGTACCTAAGACCCTAGGACCTCTGACGGTAGTGCCCCCTGTTGGTGGGCAGACCTTGTGTACATACATTACATCATTCTCCCCCCCAGTTCCTGGCACAAGTCCATATTACAAGTTCAGACGGTCCAGAGCCCTTCGCTCTCTGGTTAACCGGCTCAGTACAATCCCAGTGCTTTCTGAGTCTCTCACGACTTGGGGCTGGGCGTTGACCACAGTGGGTTCTTCTGATGGCTGGACGTGAGTTGGTTGGTCGTCTAAGCTCACGGTGTCTTCTTCCAACTGTTCCGGTTCTTCAGTGTGTCTTAGCTTGATTTGATTAATGTGTTTCCTGCACATCTGCCCATTCTTGAGCTTAACCATATACACCCGGTTACCCTCCTTATGCGTAACATTGCCCGGGAGCCACTTGGGCTCTTGACCATGGTTAAGTACATACACTGGGTCATTTACAGATATGTCGCGAGACACTACGGCGCGGCCGTGATACCGCTGCTGGCGTTGACGTCGGATTTCGACATGATCATTAAGGTCAGGATGGACTAGAGAGATCCTGATTTTGAGGCCTCTCCATCAATAGTTCTGCAGGCGGGACCCCAGTGAGCATGTGCGGCCTTGTCCTGTAACTGAGCAGTATGCGTGACAGGCGTGTCTGCAAGGAACTGTGAGTTACGCGTTTCAGGCTCTGCTTGATGGTTTGAACTGCCTGCTCTGCTTGACCATTGGACGCGGGTTTGAACGGAGCTGACCTCATGTGTTTTATGCCGTTGCATTTCATGAACTCTTGAAACACCAGGCTCGTGAAACACGGTCCTTTGTCGCTGACAACAATGTCTGGCAGACCATGTGTGGCAAACATGGCTCCCAGGTTCTCAATGGTGGCAGTGGAAGTGCTGAATGACATGATCACACATTCTATCCATTTGGAGTATGCATCCACCACCACAAAAAAACATTTACCGAGGAAGGGGCTCGCAAAGTTGATGTGGATTCTAGACCACGGTTTGGATGGCCATGACCACAGACTGAGCGGAGCTTCCTTTGGGGCATTGCTTAACTGCATGCAAGTGCTGCACTGATGCACGCATGACTCTAAGTCTGAGTCAATGCCAGGCCACCAAACATGGGACCTAGCGATGGCCTTCATCATGACAATACCGGGATGCTTACTATGTAACTTCCATATAAATCTCGCCCTGTCTTTCTTGGGCATTACAACACGATTACCCCACAGTAAACAGTTGGACTGGATGGAAAGCTCATCTTTGCAACGGCTGTATGGTTTGGTTTCATCACCCATTTTCTTGGGGATGGTCAACCAGCCCCCGTTAAGAACAGAACATTTTACAATCGATAGGGTCGGATCCTTGCTAGTCCAGGTCTTAACTTGTTGAGCAGTGACAGGCGACCCTTCACTCTCAAAGGCATCCATGACCATGAGTAGCTCTGCAGGCATTGGCGTTTCCACCTCCGGTGTGGGCAACGGTAACCGGCTCAATGCATCAGCGCAGTTGTCGGTGCCTGGTCTATGGCGAATGACATAATCATAGGCAGATAATGTCAGCGCCCACCTCTGGATGCGGGACGACGCGTTGGTATTGATACATTTATGTTCCGAGAACAAGCGGCTTGTGATCGGTTTCCAGCTCGAAGCGAAGCCCAAACAGGTATTGGTCCATTATTTTTACCCATAAACACATGCTAAAGCCTCTTTCTCTACCATGCCGTAGGCTCTTTCCGCCTTGGACAGGCTTTGAGATGCATATGCAACTGGCTGTAGTTTGCCTGACTCATTGGCTTGCTGGAGTACACAGTCAACCCCATAGGATGACACATCACAGGTCAAAACTAAACGCTAGCATGGGTCATACAGTACCAGTAGCTTGTGGGAACACAACAGATTTCTAGCCTTCTCAAAGGCTCTGTCTTGAAGTTCACCCCACACCCAGTCATCTCCTTTCCTGAGCAGCTTGTGCAAAGGCTCTAATACTGTGCTCAATTTGGGTAAGAAGTTACCGAAGTAGTTGAGAAGACCCAGGAACGAACGCAGCTCTGTCACATTCTGCGGCCTGGGCACATTTTTGATGGCCTCTGTTTTCGGGTCTGTAGGCCTGATTCCATCTGCAGCAATCTTTCGTCCAAGGAACTCGACCTCTGATGCCATGAAAACGCACTTCGAATGTTTCAGCCTGAGTCCCACTTTGTCCTGACGACACAGAACCTCTTCCAGATTGTGCAGGTGCTCGGCGGTGTCACGACCTGTGACTAGGATGTCATCTTGGAATACCACGTCCCTGGGGACAGATTTCAATAGGCTCTCCGTCGAAATATGGCTGCCGCTGAACAACTGCCAAAAGGGCACCTGTTGTAAATAAACAGTCCTTTGTGCGTGTTGATGCACGTAAGTTTCTTTGATGATTTAACCAGTTCCTGTGTCATGTAGGCCGACGTTAGATCCAATTTGGTGAACGATTTTCCCCCGGCTACCGTTGCAAACAGGTCATCAGCTTTCGGTAGCGGGTACTGATATTGTTTCGAAACTCAGTTGATTGTGACCTTGTAGTTTCCACAAATCCTGGCCGTGCCGTCGCTCTTTAACACCGGAACAATGGGACTGGCCCATTCATTAAATTCGACCGGTGAGATGACCCCCTCGCGTTGTAGCCTGTCCAATTCGAGCTCGACCTTTTCTCTCACATATGCGGAACCGCCCTGGCTTTGTGATGGATGGGCCTTGCGTCGGGTCCTAGGTGAATCTGCACCTTGGCTCCCTTGAAGCTGCCAATTCCCGGTTCAAACAGTGAGGGAAATTTGCTCAGCACTTGAGCACACAAATCATCATCCGCTGATGACAAAGCTTTGATATTGTACCATTTCCATTTTATTTTCTCGAGCCAACTCCTGCCGAATAATGATGGGCTGTTGCCCGGGATAATCCATAACGGTAGATCATGAACCGCTCCCTCGTACGACACTCTTACTGCTGCACTACCGATCACTGGTATGAGCTCTTTGGTGTAGGTACGCAATTTCTCATTTATCGGACTCAGCTTGGGTCTCTCTGCCTTGGTCTTCCACAGCTTTTCGAAAGTCCTCTGGCTCATTATCGATTGACTCGCACCCGTGGCTAATTCCATGGATACCGGCACACCGTTTAATTTTACCTCCATCATTATCGGTTGGCTCTTTGTTAGGAACGCACGTACGCTATACACTTCCTCCTCGGAGCTCTCAAACGCCTTGGGCTGCATCGCCAGATCCATGCTGGATTAATCATCATCCACGTGGTGTGTAGCAGCTCGCTTGCTCTGCTGTGGACACGCCTGCTGAAGATGCCCCATTTTCGCACACCCTCTGCATACATACTGCCTGAAGCGGCACTGATGAGGTCGGTGATTGCCCCCACAGTGCCAACATGTTGAGCTCGGATTTGCGCCCGATGACGGGCTTTGAGCGGCTCGCGTTCTCGCATACGCAGTCGAGTAGGCCCTCGATGGCGAACTTTGAGCGGCTCCCGGTCTTGCAGACACAGTCGAGTAGGCCCTGCCATGTGCAGTTCTGCCGGCTGTCGATACAATTTTGTACACAGTACTTGCCGTGGAGTTCCTGTTTTGTCGCGATAATTGCTTCATGCTTTTCTGCGTGGACATGCAAGCCTGGGCGATGGTGATGACCTTGCTGAGGTCCGGCGTCTCCGCAGCCAGCAGCTTACTTAAGATCACCTCGTGGTTGACCCTGATCACGAAAAAGTCACGCAGCATGTCTTCCAACGCAGGCCCAAATTTGTAAAGCCCTGCAAGACTTCTCAGGTCGGCAACAAATGCCGCTATGTCCTGGCCTTCTGGACGAACGTGCATATAGAAGCGATATCTGGATATGAGGATTCCTTCCGTGGGTTTAAGGTGTTCCCGAACTAGAGTACACAGTTCTTTGTAATCCTTTTCTGTAGGAAGAGTGGGTGAGAGCAGATTCTTGATGAGTGCATAGCTCGTGGGGCCACAGACGGTGAGAAGAACTGCCCTGCGCTTCTCTGCATCCTTGTCTTTGTTTAGGTTGTTTGCCACGAAATACTGGTCAAGACGACCTGTGAAATCTCCCCAATCCTCTCCCTCATTGAATCTCTCGAGAATTCCAACAGTACTCGATCGTGCTGTGCTCGCCATACTTTTGCGTGGGTTCGTATTTGCCTCGTCGCCAGTTGTTGTGTCTGAAATGGTACAATGAACTCCATACTGTGAGCCAGTGACTAGGTGTAACCTGGTCAGTCTTTAATGGCTTCCAGAAGTGAAGATACAAAGGAGAAGTTCAGGTTACATACCGGGCCCAGCACGAGTGCACCTATGACCCTAGGACCTCTGACGGTAGTGCCCCCTGTTGGTGGGCAGACCTTAGGTACATACATTAAATATTCGACTGCCGGATATGTTCCAGCCGAGCTCATTCCTGTCCTTGCCCTCAGTCCACACAAGTGTAAGATTTGCTGGATAATGATCAGGAGCAGCAAACGGACGATTCTTTCTCCTCTAACCGAGGAGCACTGCGATCCACCCCATCTGAGGCCAGCTAACTCAACAGCATGTAGGAATTGAATCTGGGTACTTCTTGCTGAATGGCTCAACCACTCGCTGGATAAACTTGATGCACCATCAAGACAGCAGCACAGACCTTTTCAAGTCAATTCTTGCGTGTTTGTTATCTAAACTTTTTAATGAAGAGTAATGTGTACAGCTAGATTCAATATTGAATACAATTATTTCATTGCATCGTTGTGCACCTGAACTGCAATCTGAGCCATTTACTACCAGCTTGTGAAACTGTCCTTAGTATGAACAGGGCAAACTTATAACCTTTTAGGGACACAGCCATTGGATTCAATCAACAAATCTGATAAACAGTTCCATATTCACCGACATAAGTAGCAGTGACAAAGAGCTTGCGATGATATTGGTGTTGCACCATCTACCTGTGTCAACAGAACCATGAATGTTAGCCGATAGTAGTGTCAGGCCATATATTCCTGGCCGTGGATGTGCTGGGCACATAGCTGATCCGGACAAGCCGGCAATCTGGCTTCCCACTCGGCGAAACATTGGAGAAGGTCCGCAGCCAAATATAATGGGTGCAATTCGCAACTCTTTTAAATGACTGGCTGTATCGTGGATTGTTGCCAGTGGTGCACTTTTTACTTTCCGTTCATTTACACACACTGATTTAGGAAATGAAACATTTTCCTGCTCTTGTCCAAGTAGTTAAGGATCTGATTTCCAGCTTGTTACGGTTACAGATTGAATGTATTGTTTAGTTGGCTTCATTTATGATGGACATGCATTTTCATTGTGTAATTGAACTAATACTGTACTTGCATCTCTCCTGTTAATACCTACCATTGTCACATTGTCAAACTACCATATGACCCCATGGAAGATGATTTTTTTTGTTGCCTTTAACAAAATATAAGTGCAAAATAGCCCCTGTATGCCTGAAACTAAAGGGGACAGAACAACATGCTTTTTTACACATATGCAGATGGGACACATATGACATTGTTTCTCTGAAGCAAGCACATGTTCCTGCAGAGACCGTCATTCTGATCCATATAGTCCTAACTGGGCCAAAGTTCCAGTTTGTCAAGAGTATAAAAATTTCAGATCAATTTAAACCAGTTTGGAATGCAACTTCAATGCTGGTCCCCACAAGACGGGCTATAAAACGATGTCATCACAATTTATCACGGATGGAGTAATAGTAGCCCCATGCTGTAATTCAAAACTGCAGCACATCATAAACTACTGGCGCAAAGCCTGAGTTATTGATAAAGTCATCCGAAGTCTGAGATTGCACTTGTAGTTTATAATTCGCACATTTATATGATGAATGTTGTGGGCCCTCAGGATAGAGAGACCTTTCGTTCTGAATGACATAAAAAGACAGATCTGAAATAGTCCTCTTTGAATATTCTGAAACGTTCAAATACCTCCACTACCAGAACTGTAATGCATTTGGACGGCAAATCTCCACACAGATGTTCGTCTGTGCCGATGTTTTAATAGTCACGGGCCAGGAATTTCTTGAGCTATTCCTGCTCTGCACTGTAACCTCACCAGATGTACGGTGGATCCCTGTTTACACCTTAAAACGGAATTTCCCCAGGACGTCTGGTGAGGATACAGCAGCGGGGGTGGGTGGGTGGAGGATTGGTGTGTGGGCAAAGGTGGGTAGAAGGTTGTTGTGGGGGCGGGGGGGGGAGGAGAGTTGGTACGGGGGGGGGGAGGAAGGTTGGTGCGGGGGGGGGGGGGGGGAGGAAGGTTGATGCGGGGGGGGGGGGAGGAAGGTTGGTGCGGGAGGGGAGGAAGGTTGGTGCGGGGGGGGGAGGAAGGTTGGAGAGGGGGGGGGAGGAAGGTTGGAGAGGGGGAGGGGGATTGGTGCGGGGGGAGAGGGGGAGGAGGATTGGTGCGGGGGGGAGGATTGGTGCGGGGGGAGAGGGGGAGGAGGGTTAGTGTGGGGGGTGGGGGGGAGGGTTAGTGTGGGGGGGAGGGTTAGTGCTGGGGGTGGGGGGAGAGGGTTAGTGCTGGGGGTGGGGGGAGAGGGTTAGTGCGGGGGGTGGGTTGGTGCGGGGGATGGGAGGGTGGGGGGGGAGGGGTGATGGGTTGGTGCGGGGGGGAGGGGGGGTGTGTTGGTGCGGGGGATGGGGGGGTGGGTTGGTGCGGGGGGTGGGGGTGGGTGGGTTGGTGTGGGGGGGGTGGGTTGGTGCGGGGGGTGGGGTGGGTTGGTGTGGGGGGTGGGGGGGGTTGGTGTGGGGGGTGGGGGGGGAGGGTTGGTGGGGGTGTGGGTTGGTGCGGGGGGGTGGGGGTGAGGGTTGGTGGGGGGTGTGGGGCGGGGAGGATTGGTGCGGGGGGTTGGGGGGGAAGGTTGGTGGGGAGGGTGGGGGGTTGGGTTGGTGCGAGGGGTTGGGGGGGAGGGTTGGTGGGGGGGTGGGCTGGTGCGGGGGGGTGAGAGTTGGTGCGGGGGGTGGGGGGGGAGGGTTGGTGGGGGGATGGGTTGGTGCGGGGGGGGTGGGGGTGAGGGTTGGTGCGGGGGGAGGAGTGATGGGTTGGTGTGGGGGGAGGGTTGGTGCGGGGGGTGGGGGGAGGGTTGGTGCGGGGGGGGAGGAAGGTTGGTGCGGGGGGGGGGAGGAAGGTTGGAGAGGGGGGGAGGAAGGTTGGAGAGGGGGAGGAGGATTGGTGCGGGGGGAGAGGGGGAGGAGGATTGGTGCGGGGGGGAGGATTGGTGCGGGAGGGAGAGGGGGAGGAGGGTTAGTGTGGGGGGTGGGGGGGAGGGTTAGTGTGGGGGGGAGGGTTAGTGCTGGGGGTGGGGGGAGAGGGTTAGTGCTGGGGGTGGGGGGAGAGGGTTAGTGCGGGGGGTGGGTTGGTGCGGGGGATGGGATGGTGGGGGGGGAGGGGTGATGGGTTGGTGCGGGGGGAGGGAGGGTGTGTTGATGGGGGGGGTGGGTTGGTGCGGGGGGTGGGGGTGGGTGGGTTGGTGTGGGGGGGGTGGGTTGGTGCGGGGGGTGGGGTGGGTTAGTGTGGGGGGTGGGGGGGGTTGGTGTGGGGGGTGGGGGGGAGGGTTGGTGGGGGTGTGGGTTGGTGCGGGGGGGTGGGGGTGAGGGTTGGTGGGGGGTGTGGGGCGGGGAGGATTGGTGCGGGGGGTTGGGGGGGAAGGTTGGTGGTGGGGGTGGGGGGGAGGGTTGGTGCGAGGAGTTGGGGGGGAGGGTTGGTGGGAGGGTGGGCTGGTGCGGGGGGGTGAGAGTTGGTGCGGGGGGTGGGGGGGGAGGGTTGGTGGGGGGATGGGTTGGTGCGGGGGGGGGGTGGGGGTGAGGGTTGGTGCGGGGGGAGGAGTGATGGGTTGGTGCGGGGGGTGTGGGGAGGGTTGGTGTGGAGTGTGGGGGGGGAGGGTTGGTGGGTGGGGGAGGGTTGGTGTGGGGTGTGGCGGGGGATGGGGGGTGTAGCTGGAAGGTTAGTGCGTGGGTGGGGCTGGGAGGGTTAGTGTGGGGGTAGGAGGCAGTTAATGGTAGGAGGGTACGGGGTAGTGGGAGCAGAGAATTCCCCATCACTGTGTTTCAAAATAATTAATTATGTGAAGTACTTAAGAATGTTTTTGACTGGTTAAGCCATTACTTAAAAGCAATTAATATTTCATTACTTTTAATAAATTTGTCATCCCACAATCTTCAGTATGTAACCTATATTGGAACTGCGTACAATTAAATGTGACTGCAGATACTGAATTATAAAATGTTTTCTATCTGCCGGTGCCCTATCTGTATGCATATTATACTCATTAACTGATTATTTAAAAAGAAGTTAAATAGCTATAAGACATTTTCACACACATCTGTGACTTGAAGGAGGAAATATTTCTTGAACTAATTAATCTCTGGGGTCATTGCTCACAGTTAATCGGAGGATATGCTGTTTTATAAGGACGGGGTATTATTCTGAATCTAATTTGGAGCTGTGCGTAATTGGCTAGCCCCTTTCAGGGCACTTGTCTAATTGCTGTAAATAGTCACATCCGGAGATCGATTGGCTGGTAATTGTCTCACTGTGGATTGGTCTGTAAATTTCTGCCACATGTGTCAGATTGAAACCTCACAGGAAATGAATGGTTTTCCTCTTCTTCCTGCAAATTGTTCTGCCCCCACTAACAAAACATGACACTTTGTAGTGTAATGTTAGGAATGCGACTTTTCAAGTGATGTCTCAAGTGTGAATGACATGTACTTGGAGGCAAGACATTTGTATATAGACTATCACATCTCCTGTGGAGTTTCTTTTTCTTTCTAGCCATGGGTAGTCTGAGGCACAGTTGTAATGTGTAGCCTGTCGGGTTATGTCCATTGTTCAGCTACTTCCTACGAGGAAGTGGTCTCTCTCGGTCCTGAATCAATCACGGACTAAGACCGTGATTTTCCTCCACCTTGGCCGGTCCGCGGTGAGCAATGTTGGTGGTGTGCCCCGACCATGCTGCTGGCTCCATCCTGCTCTGCAACATGATTTTATGTTCATAGGGTTTGTTAAGCCCACCCAGCATGTTTCCCGGTCCAATTAGAGGAAGCGGGTCTGGTGATGTCATTCATGATGCGTCATCAGACGATTTCCTTAAAGGGACCATATCCAACTTTCTTTTAACATTTATGCTGTCAGTGTTCTACAGCATTGAGGTGCTGCAAACACTGACAATAACGGCACAAAGGTGTACGGCTGCACCCAGGCTCTCCCATAACTCCCTCCACATGCTTATGGAGGGAGTCACAGCACGCAGGGAGGTCCTCTTCGCTTTCAATGGGCAGTAGAGACACCAACGCAGCCTGGTTGCACGTTACACAGGAGGACACAAGCAAGGATGTCGTCAGGAGGACCAGACTGCAGTGGCACAAACCTTTCAATAATCTCAGTAGATCACGAAATGTTACTGCAAAGTCACACTCAACCTCATCCTGCTGTGCCACTCATCACATCCCCATTACTCTGCTTTCCATATCCTACTCCTGCACATCCTTACTCAAACCAACTTACCTTGCATCTCCATCCATCCCTCTCTCTCTGTCTACATTATCACATTCCCATCTCACTAGCCACCTCTTACACTCACCCTCATCCAAGTGCAATCATACCAACTAATAAAATACAAGGTTGCCACATTTGTGTTTTATTCAATGTTCATGTAAAGTTCATGTTAATGTGCTGTCAAACATTGAAACCTTTACTTTCAATACTCTACATTTTTGGGCAGATTTGTGTGCACCTTTGGAAGTGGCTTAGTGAGTTGCAGTGAATGGTGAGACAGAACGGTACCTCCCGCAATGTTGATAAGTGTGAAAGGACTGGCTTGGACATTGTAAGGATGCTTTATGGTGTTCGTCTAAGGTGGACTAACCTGGTGCATCATGTGACAGCTGGGGTGTGCAGTGTCAAGTGAAGTAAATCTGGCCATGGTGAGGCCATTTCTGGCCTTCCGGGCAGCAATGTGGTCGTTTGCTAATGCCCTGTGTCGTATGTCGCATCAGGTGATTGCGGAGAAGATTGGTGCTGCTGGTGTTGGGCTGATCATGGTCGGATTCCAAGGAGCAAGGTGAAAGTATAAAGTGCTCCCATGTTGATGGAATTGAGGGCAGGTGAAGTAGAGATGGTAGAAGCATTCTGTCAATGGTGAGAGAGTTTGTCCAATTAGGTAAGAGTGGATGGAGAGTGAAACGTGGAAAGCCTGCAGAATCTGTGCTGGAAATAGACTGAGAAACAGCTTGTGGCTGAGGAAAGTGATGATCAGTCAGGTGGGAGCTTTGACTGTACATTTGATGCTGTCAAGTAATCAGTTGGAGCAATGTCCACTGAACTCCCGCCTCAGGTTGACAGCCATGGTCTCCCAAACAGCGTGGCCCCGTGGTCATGAAGTTAAAGTGAAAAGGTAAGTTTAAAAACCCTGTTAATGATCTGTCAACTAGATGTAATGAGTTTAATTAGGTCGCCCGCTGATGCCTGTCGGGTCTGCATAGCGCTGACAGCCCTGACATTGGGAAAGGCGCGTTGACATATAATGCAGTTGAAATTTGCAATGAAACCATTGCCCCCCCCCCACCACCACCACCCCAATCCCCGTTCAGGGCAAGCATTTCCCACAACTCAAATTGCACACAATCATAAAAATTCTAAAAGTGCGATTGTAACCCAAGTAGAAATTGCAAATGCCAAATGTAAGCTAAAATGTCTCTATTAGGGTAGGTCCTGTTATGGAAGAATATTTGGTGCCATTTCCCTCACATTGATTTGTCCATTTGCCTGTTCCAATGGTTCAGATGAACATTATCGGTCCCATAGGACTATTCAAAGAACAGAGATTCTCTCAGTATCCTGGCCATCATTCCTGCCTCAACCAATACCTCCAGAAACAGATGAACTAGTTATTCATCTCCTTGATGTTAATGGGATCTCCCTATGCACACTTTGGCTGTTGTATTTGTCTACACAAGTGCACTGTACTCTAATGTAATTATTTGTACATGAAACATTTTGAAATATTTCTGAGAGATGTAATATCGCTCTTTACAAAAGCAAGTCTTCATTTTGTTTTAAATGTTTGACATTTATATGCTGAACCTTAATAAAACATTGGTTTGGCCTCAGCTGGGGTATTGTGTATAATCTTGGACACCACACTTTAGGATGAATGTCAAGGCCTGGGAGAGCATGGAGAGGAGATTTACTAAAATGGGACCAGGGATGAGGGAGGGTTATGTAAACAGACTGGAGAAGCTGGGGTTGTTCTGCTTAGAATAGAAATGGTTAAGTAGAGATTTAATAGACATGTTCAAAATTATCCCTTTCCTTGCTCTATCAAATGCCTTTGCAAAATGCCGAAAGATATGCGGGTCAAAATTCCTCTGCTGTGCAGCTCCCATTAGTGCCTCTGGGGGTGCTAAAGGGGTGCGAAGATGTTTTAGCCTGGGGCGCTACATGCTCCCGTGAAACTGGTAGAGCCGCGTCCCCGCTGGTAGCGCCCCAAGCCGCTGCGCCTCAGGCGATGACATCATCGCCGTGCACGGTGACCCCTTTTCGCCTCCTGGCAGAAATTGGACAGCATTCCGTGAGATTGCCGTGGGGGATGTCAGCGCCAGCCACACGGGTCGCACTCTGCTCGCAAGGCGAAACTTAAAGGTGACCCCGATTTAGGTTGCGGGGCGGGACTTCTGCGCCAGGCGCAGGAGTTCGCGCCCCCAAACACGGCGCTCCCGAATTTCGCCCCCCAAACAGTTTCCATTGGTAGGAAGGTCTGGTAACCAGAGGATACAGATTTAAGCTAATTGGCCAAAAAAAAAACAGAGGGGAGATGAGGAGAATTTCTTTTATGCAACGAGTTGTTATGACCTGGAATGCACTGCCTGACAGTATGGTGAAGACAGATTCAATAGTAACTTTCAAAAGGGAATTGGATAAATACTTGAAATGAAAAAATTGCAGGGATATGGGGAAAACATTGCAGCGCTATGAGGGAAGTGGAACTAATTGGATTGCTCTTTTGAAAAGCTAACACAGGCACGTTCAGCTGAATGGTTTCCTTCTGTGCTGTACGATTCTGTGACTAATTTGAACCATCCTGAAGTAATACATCATGGTACATATTGTGCATTTTTTGTTCATTTGGAATGTTGCCATTCTATAAAGAATAAGCTGATTGTAAAAAATTCAAAGAATCAAGTAGAGTCATCACGTTGTTTTAATGTGGAAACTAAAAGATTCAAACATGGCCACAAGTGGGTCGATGCAAACAATTCTGGAAAGCTAAGGAGAGAAACCATTCATTTATGTGCAAGTAGGTGGTGAAATTGTCTGGCCTTCTGCATCAATTGAAACCCCTGTCACTATTACAAGGAAAATGATTGTGAGCATTCACCACGCTGATGTGGCCCACTTCCTTCACACCTGAAATGTATCATTTATTTTGTGCGGCTTTTGTGGTGTGACAGGCAAGACAGCAGGAAGTCCCAGCCACTACTGCTGGAACACAGTTTTCAAACACTTCCAATCTGTATGGCCCATTGGAAGAAATCAAGTGAGCTGGTAGATCTAAATAATTGAATCTTCTAGTTCCCATCGCTTTTCATTTTGTCTTTCTGAATGGGTTGGCTAAGGAATTTCTTGTTCCGATATAATGTCTGAGTTTTGGAATTTCTATGAAAAGGGGGCCGACTCCTGTTCCTCATGTTCCTACGGAGAGGCTGCAGAGGAGATTTACTAGAATTACACCAGGAATGAGGGGCTTTAGTGATGTGGAGAGACTAGGAAGCTGAGACTTTTCTCTTTAGAGCAGAAGATTTAATAGAAGTGTTCCAAATTATGGGCTCAATTTTCCCCAAAGCTGATTTTTGGCGTATTTGAAGAGTTACGCCCGTTATTTTGGGGCCCAAGTACACCCCAAAAAAATCATCCAAGTTTCCCCTTTTGATTTCTTTATTTTGGCGCTGCCTAGCCTGCTGTTTAGTTTTGGGGGTGGAGCCTTGATCTCCGCCAAAAAGATCAGGTTGCCACAGTAACCAGGGACACAATGCGGGCTGAGGCTGGAAAGTGAAACATACAGCCAGCTCACAACCTGCACAAGCTCATTAAAATACATTGCAGCAACTTCACAAGCACAAGCATATTACAGCAACTTACCATTAAATTATTAAAGACCCCCCACCCCCCATGCCAGTGCCAGTCCCCGCTCCTATCTCTGGCCGAATGACCTCCTCCCTCCAGATCCCCACACCTATCCCAGGCCGAATGGCCTCCTGGTCCCAATTCCCACACCTATCCCAGACCGAATGGCCTCCCGGTCCCTGCACCTATCCCAGGCCGAATGGCCTCCCTGCTGGTCCCCGCACCCAACTATACCCGAAAGGCTTCCCCCCCCCCCCTCTCTCTCCCTCTCTTACCTCTCCAGCTGCTGCTGCCCAGGCATCTGCTACGCTGATTTACTTACCTGAGCTGATTTCCTTAACTTACCAGAAGGTTTTTCTAGAGGCCAAATACGCTGGCCTTAGAAGAACTGGAGTAACTCTCAGCTGGCCAAACTTGCCTAAATGGCCAGAATTCGCACGGGTGGCAGGTTACGCCCCCTTTGACCGAAGAAAAAAACAAACCTAAAAAAATCACGCTGGTGCAAATTGATTGAGGAAACTTGTATTTTTTAACTTCGGCCAAAAAAAGCGGCCTGCACCCAAAAAACGGTGCAAATCAATGGGGAAATTGAGCCCAATAAGTGGTTTTGATAGAGTAAATAGGGAGAAACAGTTTGCACTGGTGGGAGGACACAGATTTAAAGTAATTGGCAACAAATCCCAGGGGGAAATGAGAAGAAATTTCCAGGCTACTGGGCAAGAGCAGGGGAGTGGATCTAATTGGACAGCTCTTTCACAGAGCAGGCACAAGCACGATGGGCTGAATGGCCTCCTTCTGTGCTGTACGATACAATGATTCTGTGTTCCGAGTTGCAGGCTTGGCAATCAGTCAACCAATGAGTTTGTATCAGGGAACGGTGCATGGCACAACAGAACTTAACAGAGAGAGGGGAATAACTAAATCTGATTGGGGTTGATTTATATAGTTTGTAAGGATGTCCAAACAAAGATAGTGGCAGCTCTCGTACTTAGTGAATGAATCATGATTTCACCTCACTGCTTAGCAGGAATTTCTAGTCATTACTGAGGTGCTTCTCTCACCTATAGTATATGCCTAAACGCTGAAGATTTTCAATGTACATTGGTTTCTAATTGAAGACAATTAAAAATAAATCTTGAATGCTCTTAAATATAATGAGGCAGTAGAAGTATCCCCCAAGCAGTATTTATACAGTATTTTCAAATCTGGTCCAGTATCAGAAATGTGTCATTAACTGGACATCATGATACACTCCTCCCCCCACAAAAGATTCAAATAAAACGTTGCTGTCAACCCATATTGCCTTAGAAAAAAAAAATGAATCAGGAACCCTGTCTCTTGTCCCTTCCTCATCATCAACATAAGTGCCATCAAGAAACATCCATCTCTGCGTACAGTATCAAACTTGCCTGACCTATCAAGAAGCTGTGCACCAAGTTAGGTTGAGAATTTTTTCTTAGTACATTTTCAGACAGACTAGGAAACACAACCATTAAATACAAAGATTCTGGTCTCTTGGGACATCCTGTTACTCTATCTCTCTTGCAAGGTCTATTGATTAGTCTGAAGCCTCACACGCCAACTTTATTTCTGCTCGGAACTTTTGTAAATCCACCACTAGACCTGCTAAACATAACTTTGTTGAAAAGGAGCCTCACCTTCTTGCTCCTCAGACAGCTTTCCTTTTTGGTCTCTTGGCAAATTTGAATCTCATACATCTGTGAATTTTCTTTTCCATTCCTTTGTGCACCAACAGTACACTTGCCAGCTCTCCTAGCGAGCAAACTGACCTTTTTTGGCACACTTTCCTCTCCAACACTAATCGCAATGTGTTTGGTATTCTATTCTATCATTATGAATGAAATCACATTTGTCTATGCCAAGTCTGTTAGATTCTCTGCTCTGTAGTTGAGTAAGACATCTGGTCTTGATATCCCTTCCATCATCCTCAAGATGTGTGTTCCTGAATTTATACTCGTTCTGTGCCATTTCTTCAAACTCTTACTTCGAGTCCACCTTTTTGCTCAGACAGCTTGTCCAACATCCACTCTTGGATGAGCCAAAATTTCCTCCAGTTAAACATTGGGAAGACCAAAGCCTTCTGTTTTAGCCTCTGCCACAAACTCCATACCCTTGCCACCAACTCTATCCCCCTCTCTTGGCCACTGTATTAGGCTGAACTAGACCATTCACAACCTCGATGTCCTATTCAACTTCAAGCTGACCACCTGACTCCATATCCTCTCAATCACAAAGACTGCCATTTCCACTTCTGTAACATTACCAACCTCATCCTATCTGCTGCCAAACCCTCATCCATGTCTTTTTCACCTCCCCATTGAATTATTCCAATGCTCTCCGGATTGGCCTCCCATCTTCCACCCTCTGTCAACTTAAGCTCATCCAAAATTTTGCTAGCCATCTCATATCACACACCTGTCACATAGTCCTGTTCATCCATTAGCACTGTCATCTTTCACTTACATTGGTCCCCAGTTCCCCAAAGCCCCCCAAAAAAAGGAAAAGGCCATTCAGGGCGCGGTGGATTAAATTCTACACCACATAGACTGTGGGTTGATTGTTCATTGGTGCAGTCATGGTAACGGTTTAGACGGACTAGTCCATTGCCTTGGACTGCCGGTTTTCTTCCACCCAATTGGTTGTATTCCAAGCACCAGCAGAGCTGGATGTTACAGGATTGTAAAAGCCCCAACAGATTGGCAGCTGTTGCACACGTGGATATCATACAATGCACTCACCTTTGCCCACTTGGCCCTCTGTCGGGATCAGGGAGCTAACTGCAGGGTATTGATGGGAGGTTTGCTGGACTGTCTGTTTAAGTCTTCACATTTAATATTTAAATGGTGTAGAAGATCTCTTGCGTTTAGTTGTTAAGAGAACAGCTGCTTCTCTTAGCTCTCAGTTTAACGACTCTCGGCAAATATCAACCCTTCAGGCATTAGAAACCTTTGAGAAGGCTTTTGAGGAAAGTTTACAGTAAACTGTATACTTAATAAAACATGAAATCTCTGGATTTTATTTGCAAAATTTGACTCCTGAGGGAAAAAAATGATCCCTTTAGGTTGAAAATATATATGGCAAAGTTTTACATCTAGTGCAAATCTGTCACATTTCAGAAGTCACACTTCAAAGTGTCAAGAACATGAAAATAAAAGAAGAAAGTCAGTCATTTTATCTGAGCTGGAGCCAGAAATTTATACCAGCATTAATTTCTGTCTCAATATGACAACTTATACCTTTGTACACTGTCCCTGAAGGAGTGGTTTGGGGCTTGGTCTCATAATAGGAATATAGAATCATAGAAATTTATAGCATGGAAGGAGGCCATTTTGGCCCATCGTGTCCACGCTGGCCAACAAAACGCTATCCAGCCTAATCCCACTTTCCAGCTCTTGGTCCGTACTGCTGCAGGTTACGGCACTTCAAGTGCACATCCAAGTACTTTTTAAATGTGGTGAGGGTTTCTGCCTCTACCACCCTTTCAGGCAGTGAGATCCAGACCCCCATCACCCCTCAAAACCCCTCTAAACCTTCTAGCACTTACTTTAAATCTATACCCCCTGGTTGTTGACCCTTCTGCTAAGGGAAATAAGGCCCTTTCTGTCCACTCTATCTAGGCCCCTCATACTTTTATACACTTGGTCAGGTCTCCCCTCAGCCCCAATGAAAACAAACACAGCCTATCCAATCTTTCCTTATAGCTAATATTCTCCAGTCCAGGCAACATCCTTGTAAATCTTCTCTGTACCCTCTCTCGTGCAATCACATCTTTCCTGTAATGTGTTGACCAGAACTGTACATAATACTCCAGCTGTGGCCTAACTATTGTTTTATACAGTCCAAGCTTAACCTCCCTGCTCTTGTATTCTGTGTCTCAGCTAATAAAGGCAAGTATGCCTTCTTAATCACCTTATCTACCTGGCCTGCTACCTTCAGGGATCTGTGGACATGCACTCCATGGTCACTTTGTTCCTCTACACTTCTCTGTGTCCTACCATTTAATGTGTGTTTCCTTGCCTTGTTTGCCCTCCCCAAATGCATTACCTCACACTTCTCTGGATTGAATTCCATTTGCCACTGTTTTGCCCACTTGACCAGTCCATTGATATCTTCCTGCAGTCTACAGCTTTCTTCATTATCAACCACGATTTTAGTATCCTCTGCAAACTTCTTAATCATACCCGCTATATTCAAGTCTAAATCATTGATATATACCACAAAAATCAAAGGACCTAGTACTGAGCCCTGTGGAACCCCACTGAAAACAGCCTTCCATTCACAAAAACACATAGCAACATTTACTCTTTGCTTCCTGCCTCCTGAGCCAATTTTGGATCCAACTTGCCAATTTGCCCTGGATCCCATGGGCTTTTACTATCGAGACCTTATCAAAAGCCTTGCTAAAATCCATATACACCACATCATATGCACTACTCTCATTGATCCTCCGTGTTACCTCCTCAAAAAATTCAATCACGACCTTCCCTTAACAAGTCCATGCTGACTGTCCTTGATTAATCCACGTCTTTCTAAATGAAGATTTATCCTGTCCTTCAGAATTTTTCCAATAATTTTCCCACCACCGAGGTTAGGCTGACTGGTCTAGCCCTTTCTCCCTTTTTAAACAAAGGTACCACGTTAGCAGTCCTCCACTCCTCCGGCACCACACCTGTAGCCAGAGAGGATTGGAAAATGATGGTCAGAGCCTCTGCTATTTCCTCTTTTTCTTCTCCTAACAGCCTGGGATACATTTCATCCAGGCCTGGGGATTTATCCTCTTTCAAAGCTGCTAAACCCCTTAATACTTCCTCTCTCACTATGTTTATTTCATCTAATATTTCACACTCCTCCTCCCTGATTGCAATGTCTGCATCACCTCTCTCTTTTGTGAAAACAGATGCAAAGTATTCATTAAGAACCATACCCACATCTTCTGTCTCCACACACACATTACCTTTATGGTCTCTAATAGGCCCTACTCTTTCTTTAGTTAATCTCTTGCTTCTAATGTATTTATTAGACATCTTTGGGTTTTCCTTGATTTTACTTGCCAAAATCTTTTCATGCTCTCTCTTTGCTTTCCTAATTTCCTTTTTTAATTTCACCACTATTGTATCCCAGTAGTTAGTCTGCTGTGGGGTCGGAGTTGGCATCTTTCCCTGGATACCCTGGCTCACTGTGGGAGTTGGTCACATAGCTTTTTCTGTGCTCCTCGCACACATCTTGCATCCATGGGCATTGGGCCATGGGCCATGGGCATTGCAGGAAACCCTTGATTCCTGTTAATGAAAATCTAGCCTTCAAAGCTCACAGCAGATGTGTGTGTGTATGTGTGTGTAGGGGTGCGATTTAAGATGATTTAAGGTTCAATGCAGTGAATGGGAACCTGGAATTGGGACTTGAAACGAGGTGCTTGAAGATCTTAGTGCTCCCAGCCATAAACAGGAGTTGTTGGCCTCTCACTATGCTGGGAGTTGAGTGGGGGAGTCGATCGAGCCTCTTGCTGTGCTGGGAGTCGGGTGGAGGAGTCAGTCAAGCCTCTTACTGTGTTGGGAATTGGGTGAGGGAGTCGATTGAGCTGTGCTGGGAGTCAGCTGCTGGAAATTTGAAATGCAAAGGGGCCGAAATTGGCCCTCTCAGAAAGGCCCGTGAGCACCTCCGGAAGGCGCTAACGAGGCGCTAAAGGGTTTTCAGCTGGTTGCGGCGGCCAAAGCACTCACTCCCGGAATTGCCCTTGGGGCTCGGAACACGAAAAGCGCTTTGCCCCTTGATTAGCGCACCGGCACGTCGACCCTTTTGCACCCCATGGGGGAAATTGCCCCTCGGGCTGTGAGATAGGCACGGGGCGATGCTACAGATGTCTTTTCGGTGCGAGAAGCTGTGGTGGCTGGGGCACCCCGGCAGCTCTTAAAGAGACCGCTATTTTTCTGTGTCAGACGACTTTACAATCGGCCCGACAGTGGCGTCCGCTAGTGCGGCCAAGCCGCCAACAGACAGCCTGACAGCCCCACCTGGTCCAGCCGATATCCTCCCTGGTGGCCCAGAGGACGACACTATAGTGGCTGCAGAGTCTGCAGCAGCTCTCCCCTTTAAGCGTTGCGCTGATGCTGATTGCGGTGCTGAACATCGGCCCCCCCCCCCCAGGCCCTGCGAGTGCCCCGCTACCGGCACACAACATGTTTTGGCTCAAAAAGCCCAATTCCGGAACATTTAGCAACCCGTCTCGCCGGCGTTAAATTATTTCAAATTCGAACTGTGCACCCCAAACCCAGCGCATGGCAATTTCAGCCCCAGAGTTTCATCTGTCATACTTCCATTCAGTTATTGATTTGCACTACTGTTGTCTTCTGTCCCACTCAATTCACATCCATCAGAATGTAAAATGCTATTGACGACCATGAACTTGAAAAGCAATTTATATTTCTTGCACCAATAATAGTTTCAGTGGTAATAGGACTTAAGTGCTCTGATTTTATATCTCCTACATTCGGGAGCATCACACTATTTGCTGTTGAATTAATATAATGTAAATCTACATGCTGTGATTTGGGATCACAGACTTGGAATATCTATCCTCACACAACAGCAACATGAACACTTGGTTAACTATGAACAATAATAAATTAACCTGCCATAATCCTTATTGTTTTTTAAAAAAATGAAATTTGATGAATTTTTGGTGAAAGATGACATGTCCAACTGTTGCACTGTCACTTAGCGCCCAAGTTTCGGCCTCAGTTGCTCCTGATTTCTTGGAGCAACTGGTGTAGAATGGAGTATCTTCGAAATTCAAATTCTCGGCATTTAGTTTGCTCCAGTTCTAGTCAGTTAGAACAGTTTCACTTTGGAACTGAATTTTCTTTTCAAAAGGGGGCGTGTCCGGCCACTTACGCCTGTTTTCAAAGTTTCGGCAGTGAAAACTTACTCCAAACTAACTTAGAATGGAGTAAGTGAAGATTTTTGTACGTTTGAAAAAACCTTGTCTACACTTCAGTTTTACAAATAAAGAGCCATCATCAATAATAAATGATAAAAAAACATCAATAAATCAACCAATAAATCAATCAATAAAAATTAATAAGAATTATTTTTTTTTTTTAAATCAATAAATAAAACATTTTCTACTTACCGACTGCAGCACCGGGAGCCCTCCAACAGTGTGCTGGGATGCCCGCCCCCCCCCGCCAGTGTGTCTCTGTCAGTGTCTCTATCTCTCTGTCTGTCTGTCTGTGTGTGTCTCTCACTCTCTGTCTGTCAGTGTCTGTGTTTCTGACAGCGAGGGGGGGAGCAGAGGGAGGGATGGGGGAGAAGGGGGAGGGAAGGGGTAGAAGGGGGAGGGGGGGAGAGGGGGGAGGAGAAGGGGAAGAGGAGGGGGAAAAGAGAAGGGGGAGGGAGGCTGAACGGGCTGGGCCCAAGACTTCGGGCAGGGCCCGTCCCCAGCACCAGATTTACAGGTAGGTGGAGTTGGGTTGGGTCGGGAGCGTGGGTCGGGTCAGGGGGAGCGCGGGTCGGGGTCGGGGGGGAGGAGGGAGGTCGGTTCAGTTCAGGTCGGGGGGCGAGGGGGAGGGAGGGAGAGGGAGGTCAGGTCGGGTGGGGGGGGGGGAGCGCGGGTCCGGTCCGGTTTGGGGGGGTGGGGAGCGGGAGTCGGGTCGGTGTCCGGTCCGGGGGCGGGGGGGGAGCAGGAGTCGAGTCGGGAGGAAGCAGGAGCTGGGCGTGGGAGGAGCCTTATGCACGCAGCCCCAGTGAGGCCATTCGGCCAGGGCTAGGGGCTGCGTGCTTCGGGCCCCTCACACACAGTTTTGGGCGCCTGCAGCTACTGCACATGCGCGCCCACTGTAGCGCGCATGTGCAGAGGTCCCGGCACTGTTTTCAGCGCAGGGATCTAGCTCCGCCCCCCACAGCTCGTGCTGCGCCGTGCCTGGCTCCAGAGGACCTGCAGGGAGCCGGAGAACCTGGAAGTTTTTTTTAGGCGCAATTTGTGGCGTGAAAAACGGGCGACCAGGTCGGGGCTGCGCTGTTCTAGGCGCGGCCCGAAACTTGGGCCCATTGAGACCGCTTGAAGATTTGAGGGACTGAATCAAACTAGATGGGAGCTTGTCCAACAATCAGCCTACTACCCTCCACTCTGCTTTCAAGTACAAGTCCATAATTATAATTCAGTCGCTGATGCTGCTGCTGTCTGAGCCACTGCCTGATTGGAACGGCTTTTTGAAGCTCTTAGAAATCACTGCTCAAATAGCAGCAGCGAACGTTCCTTTGTCACTGTTGTGCTGAAAGAGGCAATTGAGTGGCACGCCATCGTCAGCACCTGGTAGGTCAGACGAGTGGCCTTTTTGACTCTCTATGAACTGAGTTTGACTGAATGCCGTATGGTCGGTTGGAACACTGTGCATTTTCAAATGCGATCAAAACCTATTTATCACTTTGCAGCTTGACATCAGAATTGGTTGGTGTGAGTGCACTGGTGCCAGGAAGGTTAACTGAGGCTTTACTGACATTAATTTTCCTGACAGTTTACCAGACTCTGGAGTAACATTAGTGTGAATGGAGGTTTTGTGCTGGATTCGATCAGAAACCAAAGGGCCTAACACTAGCTTAAAGCCTACTTAATAAATGACACATTTCAGTTATTTACTCCATTAGCCACTCAGTGGAAAAATAAATTGTAAATGCTTTTGAAGAGCCAAATTTTTTTTTAAAGTTATAGAATGAAGCTTTCTAATTTAAGCTGTAATGTCTGTAAGCTTGTAATGTTTGTAGCTCCACATTGTGGATGTGGACGTATGTGTACTGTAGTTGCACAGTTAATAATTGAACAGAACCAGGCAGATTTCCGGAGGCTTCCGACCGAACTGCCTGCCATTTTAAGAGCTGTGTGTGCTTGTGCTCTGTGAAGATATCACATTTGGCAGCGAGATGGGATTTTTCGGATGATTTAAAGCTTAAATTTTTTTGGTGAAGGATTCAGCCAGCCAACAGAGAGACTTTGGAAGTTTCTGTTTTTTGGAAAAGCTTCAAAAATCCAAGGTAAAATACAGCACACGGCGTGAACAGCTAGAGATTAAAATGGCAGGTGTAATCGGACATTTGGGGGAATATAGACACGACCAGGAATGTTTTAAAGTGTATGTGGATCGGCTAGAAATGTATTTCACTGCAAATAACAAAATCGAAGTTCCAGACAATGCAGTCCAGAACCGGGCTGTGTTGGAACGTAAGAGAGTGATCTTCTTATCGGAGGCAGGTCCGGCATTGTATGACATCCTTGTAAATCTGCTTGTCCCTGACAAACCAAAGGACACAATGCTTAAAGAGATTTTAACAAAGCTGGAGCAGCACTATAACCCCAAACCGTTAGAAATTGCTGAAAGCTATCATTCCGGGATTCGGAATCAAAAGACTGATGAATGTATCAGTGATTACACTGTAGCATTAAAAAAGCTATCGATGCACTTTAATGTTGGAAACTTTCAAAACCGAGCAGTACGGGATCGTTTTGTTTGTGGGGTGAAAAAGGATGCGATCAGAAGGAAGTTATTGACGACAGATGACTTGACTTTTGAGATTGCTTGTCAGGCAACGAGGTCAATGGGCATTAAATAAAAATGACGGTCGTCAGTCAACTGAGGTAAATCACCTGCAGATTCAAAGTAAAACACGGTGGGGGCCCAAACTCTCAGAAACTGGAAATTCTAACAGAGCGTCGAAGTCGTGCTATAGGTGCCTGGGTCAACACATTGCTCAAAGTTGTCCATACGTGAAGGCAGAGTGTTACTTCTGCAGGAATACTGGGCATCTTGCGAAGGCATGGCGACTGAAGGGTAAACCAGCTTTCAAAGCTATGAGTCCAGCATTCAAAGCTATGAGTAGAAATCCCAAGAGACTACATAGCATGTAAGAACAACAACAGGACGAGGGGATGTTAGAGTTACACGTCATCAGGAGCATGAGGTTAACAGACAGTGATTCAGAAAGCATCAAAATCCACATAGATGTTGTGGGATTCAAGATACAAATGGAAATTGACACGGGTGCATCCGTGACTATAGTACCGGAGTCACTATATCGCGACAAATTGCGTGATTTTCAACTGGAGAAATCCAAGATAGAGCTGCGAGGCTACTCGGGAGAGAAAATTCCTGTGGTAGGTCGTATCACCGTACCGGTGAAATATAAAGATCAATTTCAGAACTTGCCTCTAATAGTAGTGAAAGGAGACAAGTCTGCCTTACGAGGAAGAAATTGGTTGAGCTCACTGAAGCTGGATTGGAGTAAGATTTTCTGTGTGGAAGCGAGATTTTCAACAACGGATGAGGTTATCAAGAAGTATCCGAAGGTGTTCTGCGAAACGGACAGTCCGATCCAAGGCTTCAAGGCGAGTGTCAGGGTACAGAAATAACTAGATCGGTTTACTACAAGCCACGTTCTGTACCATATGCACTCAAGAAGAAAGTTGAGCAAGAACTCAAAAGACTAGAGACTGAGAACATTATTTATAAGATAGATCGATGTAATTGGGCTACACCATTGTTGTTGTACCTAAGTTCGATGGTAAGGTAAGATTGTGTGGTGATTATAAAGTAACCGTAAACCAGGTTCTAGAGGGTAATGTCCCCAATACATTGCCGAATATAGAAGATTTGTTTACAACACTGACAGGTGGTCAGATCTTCTCAAAACTGGATCTTACGAATGCCTACTTACAGCTTGAACTAGATGAGGAGTACTTTAAATACTCATCTAGGCCGATATCAATTTAATGGGCTACCGTTTGGAGTGTCTTCCGCCCCTGCCATATTCCAAGGGGTGATGAACCAGATTTTGCAAGGTATTGAAGGGGTAGTATGTTATTTGGATGACATACTAATTTCAGCACCAATAGGCAAATTCATAATAACATATTGAATGAAGTCCTCAAACGGCTAGAAAAGCACAGAGTACGAGTGTCTGCTCGTAAGTGTGAGTTATTTAAAAACTCAGTGGAGTACTTAGGGTACAGAGTAGATAAAGATGGTTTAAATCCAACCATGGAAAAATTGGATGCGATCAGAAATGCACCCATTCCCAGGAATGTCACTGGACTTTGTTCATTCTTGGGTCTTTTGAACTATTATGGGAAGTTCCTACCAAATTTGGCTACAGTATTACATCCACTGAATGAACTATTGAAAAAACAGAAGCATTGGAAGTGGTCAAAAGAATGCGATACAGCATTCAAGGAGTGTAAAATCAAATTGCTAGAGAGCACCATGTTAGTTCACTATGACATATCTAAGGAGATTAAGCTAGCATGTGATGCCTCTCCGTATGGAGTTGGGGCAGTAATCTCTCATGTATTAAGTAGTGGGGAGGAGAGACCAATTGCTTTTGCTTCACGCACTCTCCGTGCCAGTGAGAGTAATTATGCGCAAATTGAAAGTGAAGCTTTGGCATTAATTTTTGGGGTCAAGAAGTTTCACAAATACTTATATGGTCGTAAGTTTACCATCGTTGTGGACCATCAGTCCCTAATAGCAATCCTCCATCCAAAGTCCCCAGTTCCAACATTAGCTGCAGCCCGAATGCAGAGATGGGCTTTGATTTTGTCAGCATATACATATGATATTGAATATAGACGATCAACTGATCACAGTAATGCTGATGCAATGTCTAGATTGCCTTCCCCATCACAAGTTACACCCGATAGGGAAGATGTGTTTTATTTTTCATACATTGATGAACTGCCAGTCACAGCTGAAGAGATTGGTAGAGCAACCAAACGTGACCCAGTGATGTCAAAGGTGCATGAGTATATTGCAAATGGATGGCCAAACCAGGTAACAGGCAAAGATACACATCCATTCTTCATTCATAGTAATGAATTATCAGTCGATAAAGATTGTATCACGCAAGAGTGGTTATACCAAATAAATTCAGGTCCAAATTATTAGGAGACCTCCATGACCAGCACCTGGGAATGTGCTTGACCAAGAGTTTTGCACGCAGTTATTTATGGTGGCCAGGTCTTGATAAAGATATAGAGTACATCGTGAGTCAGTGTACGACATGTCAATCGGTAAGCAAGCAACCACCATCAGTACCATTACAGCGATGGAAATGGCCTCCCAGGGTGTGGCAAAGGCTACATATTGATTTTGCTGAGTTAGAAGGACAATAATTGTTCATTGTGATTGATAGCCATTCGAAGTGGGTTGAGCTGTTTCCAATGTGGAAAATAACAAGTAAAAACATTGGATATTTTATGAAAATTATTTTCTTCATTTGGCCTCCCTGAAGAAATTGTTTCGGATAATGGACCACAATTTTGTTCAGAAGAATTTGCACAATTCACGAGCAAAAACGATGTGAAACATACCAAGGTTCCACCATACCATCCTGCTTCGAATGGTGCAGCAGAGCGCACTCTACAAATTGTAAAATGTGCCCTCATAAAACAAATGTTAGATCCAAATCCAAGGAAACGACAGTTGTCATTGGATCACAAATTGGCTAATTTTTTGATTACATATCGAAATATTCCTCATACAACTACAGGTAGAACACCAGCAGAATTGTTTCTCAAACGACAGCCATGAACCAGATTCTTGTTGTTAAAGCCAAATTTGGCACAGTCCGTAGAAGAGACACAATTAAGACAGAAAGAGAATCATGATAGAGGTAGAGTAGAAGAGAGAAGTGTGAAATTAAACCAGAAGGTGAGAGTGAAGAACCATCACCATAAATGGTTAAAGTGGTTACCAGGAAGAATGGTGAAGATATGTGGTCCTCGCACATATTTGGTAAAGATGTTTGAGAATGGACAGGTTAGGTTTGTCCATATTGATCATATTTTACCTACAGACATGTAAGGAGTTGAAGTTGGGAATGATTCAATTATTTCTGACTCATCAGATTTGATACACCAGTAGCAAATCCTAAATCCAATGTACTGGAAACAAATCCAGGAGAGAATCAGAATGAAAGTCTGAGTCCGAGCCAGGAAAACAAAGAACCTGAAGTTAGAGTGAGTTCAAATGAAAATCAAGGAAATTCCATGGAGGAAAATGTTCCTCAGGATGAGCCTCGAATGAGTGTGAAATCGACACCAGGTTTGGAAGGTTCTGTTCGAGAGCGAAGGTATCCTCTTCAAAACAGAAAACAAGTGGTAAAGTTAAATTTGTAAATATAGAAAAAAATAAGTTTATATCCTGTGTTATGTATAAACATGAAAGTTATGTATGATGTTTGTTATAATAACTTCTTCATTAAGGAGGGAGAAGTGTAATGTCTGTAAGCTTGTAATGTTTGTAGCTCCACACTGTGGATGTGGACGTATTATGTACTGCAATTGCACAGTTAATAATTAAACAGAACCAGGCAGATTTCCGGAGGCTTCCGAGAGAGTTGCCTGCCATGTTGGAAGCTGTGTATGCTTGTGCTCTGTGAATATATCACATAAGCAATCCACAGAACTGTTGCAGTTTACATTCTGAAAGTAGGAGTTCATTCAGACACCTATGTGCAATCTTTCAAGATATTGGAGAATAAGCACCGGGAATGTCCTCTGGACTTCTGCTCCGCCGCCGTGATTTTGGCGGAAGTTTGATGAAAACCCCGTTTGTGCCGAAGTTATGTCAGCGAAGCAGGAGACGCCCCGAGGAAGCTCACCCCGGCGATAAATGTAATGATTCATTTGTCTGCTCCTTAATATCTTTAGAAAGCCTCCGAATTGTAAGAGTATTTAATTATAGCCGTGACATCGAGAAACAGAAATTCAATACTTAACTACCCGTTATTTTTCATATCATGACGTGAGCCTCGGAATTGTTGTTGGTGTGTTTGTTGGTGATTAACTGTAGGCTACTGTAATGTATTTGCTTTATGGGTTCTTGCTTAAGAATTCATAGCAATACATTGCTATTAAGAATTAGTTGGTTTATTAACAAAGGTTTAACATTCACACGGCACATTACCAGTTCATCGACTAGGCTCAAACTGTATACCTCATCGTGGATGACCTTGACCCAACTGACTGGGGTTTTATTGAGTCTTGTGAACATCACCTGACTGGATAAGCCACTCACAATGCAACAGCTCTACAACTATTTTGAATCAAGTGCCCCCTTTTGGTAAGGGCACCAGAACCCACAAATTTCCAACAAGATCAAATTAAAATTTGTTTGCCGGGTGTGATGATGCACTCCAGTCCGTCTGGTGCCCACCTCTTGCGAAGGCCGCGAGCGTATCGGCGGACACCATGTGCTCCAAATCTAGGGGCACCCTGACGCGAACGTAGCCGCTGAAGAGAGGCAGCTCAGTCGGGCTGAACAACCCCCTCGACCGCCCACTGCCTGGACCTGTTAATGGCCACCTTGGACAGGCCCAGGAGAAGTCCTACAAAGAGGCTCTCTGATCTGTCTGTTCCCCTCCACACTGGGTGCCCAAAGATCAGGAGCATGAGACTGAAGTGCAGCCAGAAATCAAGGAGCAGCCCCTTCAAATAGTGGAAGAGGGCTGCAACCTCAAAAATTGAGCAACAGCTCTACAAACCTATGAGCATTCTCACAGGTCCATACATTACATCTCCTTAAGAGTTGTTGGGCAAATACCCATCTGCCTAATGACCCACAATATTGCTGTTGTGGAAAGTACCCCAGTGAGGCGATGGAAATGATCATCCATAGCCACAATAAAGTGGCTTAAGAAGGTATTTAAACCCTTGAATGTATGCAACCATTTTTCTATAGCATGGAATATGATAGAGAAAAATTGGCAAAAATTCAGTCAGTTAGCGGTAGAAGTGCTTATTGATGACATTCTGGAAGGGAGGGCTGTCCTCTACAGACAGAAGGGCCCTTGCCTCCCCACATCCCAAAACATCATAATACATTCAGCAAGCTTGTGAGCAGGTTGCTGACTGAGTGAATGATGCATGCAGGACCCAGTGGACCTGGATACAGGACAGGAAGAAGATGGCTGACATGAAGCAAGTAGCCAAAAATACAATTTTTATTGTCACGTATTCATGCCACAGAGTGTACACACAGACCTGCAAATCATTTTGATTTATAATAATAGAACCTTATCCTGTGCAGTTCTGCATGAGTGAAACCATACTGCAACCTTGGAGAAATTCAAGCAGCAGCATATAACTCAAACTGTAGTCAGACAGAAATCCTGACACAAGCCTACCTAGTTACATGTTCATTACGTGTCAGCTGGGTGGGTAACACGCTCACCTCTGAGTCAGAAGGTTGTGGGTTTAAGTCCCACTCCAGAGACTTGAGCACAAAATCTAGGCTGACACTCCAGTACAGCACTGTGGCAGGGTTGCGCTGTCGGAGGTGCCATCTTTCAGACGTGACGTTAAACCGAGGGCCCATCTGCCTTCTCGCGTGGACGTAAAAGATGCCATTGCACTATTGGGAGGACGAGCAGGGGAGTTCTCCCCATTGTCTTGGTCAATATTTATCCCTCAACCAACAGCACAAATCAGAAGACAGCTATCTGGTCATTATCACATTGCTGTTTGTGGGATCTTGCTGTGTGCAAATTGACAGCAGTGTTTCCTACATTACAATAGTGACTACAGTTCAAAAAAATACTTAATTTGCTGTAAAGCACTTTTGGGACATTGAGGCCATGAACGATACCATATAATTGCAAGTTATTTCTTTTATTTGGTGACGGACAACATGTGCTGAATTTTGGCCAGCTGTATGACACTATCTGTGTTACCTAAGCTTGCAAAATCTACAGGTTACCTACCTGATTGCAGAACAAGCAGACGGCCAATGAAAGGATAGATAGAGGAGATGCATTACAAGCCCTTTGAGGAAACCCTCCTGAGCATCATTGTGTGTGACAACACTGAGGGAGCAGGAAAGGGTGGAGCTGACAGCCTCCACCAAGCTCAGCGACAGCAGCTTCTTCGTCTCTTCTCCCCCTTAACACTTACTGATATGCAGACACGCATTGAGCCTCAAATACAATACACGGTGTTTGGCAGTGCAAGGGCTGTTTGTTGGTGCTTCTTTAAGGCGGCATTTGAAATATATTCCGCTTCTGTTTTTAGTAGGACTGGAAGGATATAGTGCCAATGCAGCCGTTTCCCCCAGCAAGGGTGGCACCTCGCAGTACCCTGAAACACTCTCGCCACCATTGATAGCGAGCGTAAAGAGGTAGCAGCAAGTGGGTCACAGTTCACGACTAAGAGAACGAGGAAGAGCAAATGCTGATGGCAGCTGCTGCCCAGAGGGGCAAAATGGCTTGTGCATCTAACTTAGTGTCACGGGATTTTCAACCTGTGAAACCTGCTTATAGAAAACAGATGGCCATTTGAGTAAGATCATAAGAGTCACTTGAGTGTTTACAAATTACTCTAAGGTCTTGTGAGGAATATGAATGTTCACTATCTGGATCTGCAAAGTCACAGATGTTTGGTTGACTACACTCGTCTCCATGACAACTGCAGTGGCGTCTGCAGTGGAATCCACTCTGGTTGGATTCTTCGCATGAATGCTCACACTCGTGGTAGAGAGGCTTTAGCTCCCATCTAAAAGAGGCTCTCTTGTTTGGATTTAACATACTGGCGGATCACATTAAGAGTATCTGGATGCAGCGATTTACAGACCTCATTACTGCCCGGTGATCCGGTTCCCATGCAGGTCTGACAACATGCTGAGGGCATGTTCATGAGCAGTGGCATGGCTGGAGAGGGCATGAACAAGGCTGCTGTTTCTTATCTGGATCCATCCAACATCCCTGTGCAAGCGACGGTGGAAGTGCCAGAGAGCAGGCGGCGGATGTTTCAGTTCCAAAGCCAGCTCCAGAATCCAGCCCAAGAGGTACAGGGCCACCTAATTGCCAACTGGCTGTCACTGCAATTCGGCAGCCAGCCAGCCCACTCACTCCACAGTGAAAAGAAGTTAGGGGTTAAATGGCACATCCACCCACCAGCAGTAAGTCTTCTCCCTGTGGGAGAAGACATTAACATAATTCATGCACCACACAGCATGGTGCATTAACCTATTTGCTGTGTATTTGAACTGTTCCCTGAGATTTTCTGTGTGATTGTGGAGAGTAAGGTAGCAACAGAGCAAAGGACGTGCATGGATGGTAGTTGAGGTGGTGCACAGGACAGTGTTGCTGATGTTTTGTCACAGGAGGTGTGACTGCTTAGGCAATTGGCTAAATGTATTTGGGTGATCACTTGGTGCATGTCTTCCTAGCTGCACTTGTTTCAGGAGCAACATTCTTGTGCGCACTGTCTGTCTTGCTCTGATATTCATTACCATTTGGCCGTCTCCTCCTCCATAGTTGGTTCTGTGTATAGCAGATTTAGGGAGCATGCCGCAGATGATAATGATCTTGGAGACCCTGGGGTAGGGTCTGCACTGCAAGAAACCCCATGATCTGTCCAGACAATGGTGTGCTCAATGATGATGGTCGACTGGACTTACTTATATCTTCTCTTCTAGTCTTCCTTTACCAATTGGCATGAAATAGTGTTATCATACGTGCTGCCTGGGAAGCGGGCATTGAGCTGATGGTCACAGACTGCTGTAATATATTTGTGTCATGGATTCTTTGCTTAAGAATTCATAGCAACATATTGCTATTAAGAACTAGTTGATTTATTTGCAAAAGGTTTAACAATCACACGACACATTACCAGTTCATCCACCAGGCTCACAACCATCTGCCTCATCATGGATCCCCTGAACCCAACTGGCTGGGGTTTTATTGAGTCTTGTGAGCATCACATGACTGGCTAAGCCACTCCCAACTCTACCAACCTGTGAGCATACTCACAGGTGCATACATTACAACTACCTGAACAGCGATGGAGTAGAACACCTTCCTGTTTATGTAAACCAGTACAAGATGGTTGAGGATCTGAAAGCTGCCTTGATTGCCATCAGTCAGTGCAGAAAGCACGCAATCCAGTGGAACTGGACAGTCCTCTTGTGCTGTTGTTGCTAACCAGTGGGGAAGGTGTTGCAAGTTCTGACAAAGAATTATACCTGAAACGTCCAACTATCTTTTCTCTTTACAGATGTTGACTGACCTGCTGTATGACTGTGTCTTTTCAGCAATTTTTGTTTTTGTTTGATTTCCAATATTTGTTGAAATTCTCTCCTCCCCCTTCCTTAAAGAGACAAAACTGTTGGCCATGAACAGATTGTTTCCTGTCTAACGTATCGGTGATTTCTAACTTCTCAATCAGCTCTATTACCTGCCTGACTCTTGCTTTCCTGCTTACTGTTGGGGTAGTTACGGTCACTCAACCCGGTCATGCAGTATAATGTTCCAAATGCATTTTCAATTTCTTTTCATAGGGATTGCTGCTGGGTGAGTGAAATCATCGAGATTTTAATTAGAGTTCTGGATAGCATCTTCTATTAAGGCATAGGCTCTTCCTCCGACCCCTCCCCAAGTACTTCACTTAGTGCAGTCCTGCCCTTGGTTATGCGGATGCAAACGCCATTCCAAATGGAGGAAAAGGAAATTCAAGGGGGAGGGCAGGGGTTCCCTTTCTTGCATCCCTGGGGATTGAATCAAGAGTGCGATGTGCAGAGGGCTGGCGGAATTTTTGCCTCCCTGCCCTTGCGATCGGATAAATAGTGCTTGGGCCAGGGAGCCTAAAGGGAGAAAGCAAAATCAGTTGTGATAGGAAAAAAATTTCAAAGCCACACTGAATATTGTTTTTTTTTTAATCCTTGGGTCTCATTATTCCTTCAATTTAAAAAAAAATCACGCAAGTTCACGCAAGTTAGGGGATGAGGTGTTACTTTGATTTAAACACAATGATTGCAGAGTTTTCCGAAGTTAAACATTTATTCTCATCTGTAATGTGTTTTTAATTCTGATTTGAAGTCATTTAAAAATCTTATGCGCTGATTACTGTGATGACAGAATATTACAACTGAGCACAGCTGGGATACAATGGGACTGTAATTCAGGCACGGTGCCAAGCTACCAGTGGGCTGCCCTGCACTACAGACAGATTGCAAGCTTCTGCTGTGAAGAGAAAACGATGAATATTTATTCTGCAAGAAAATGGGGTATAATGTATTAAATATAAATCATATGAGTGGCCAGTTTACCATTACTAATCATCTTTAATGTACTTGTTAAATTTCAAGTGTTAATTTATTAGGCTTACAGGGAATGTCGCACCTTTGCCCGAGCGCTCTGATTGTTGTTTCAAATGGCAGTCTCCATTCCCAGTAATAAGACACCTAACAACCGTTCAGAGTAAAAAAAACATTGAGACATTAAAGTGTTCTGTTCAAGGCCAGAGCAGCCATTTTGATGAAGGAATGAAAAATACTGTGTTAATGGTCTTGTTTGACATCTGTAGGCCTAACTTAAGACGCCATTGTAATAGTCATTGACTCCTGACTAATATTCTGCACAGACAGGGCAGCAATGTTTCAAGTCAGTAGGTATTTTCTTTAAGTTTAAAAGTATTTATGAATTCCTTGAGCATTACGCCTGAAATTGTGGTGCTCAGTTAGCTAGGGTTCATGCAGTTTTAATGGAGCACAGCTGCTGTATGGTTCCAGCCTAAAATAGAAATGTTTTATCAAAATGTGTCTGCCTTAACTGCAGGCCTCTTTTTCTTCACTGCCTTCAATAGACTATTATTCAAGAAAACTGAAAGGGTAGCACAGCCCTCAACTGACTGTCCCTTGTGATTGGCTACAGTCGGGTACAAGGCTTGAAATAGTGCTGGGCTTCTCGTATCCATTCATGCCAGCTGTGGGTCAGTTGGTAGCACACTCGCCACTGAGTCAGAAGGTTGTCAGACTCCAGAGACTTGACCACAAAAATCTAGGCTGACACTCCAGTACTGAAGGAGTGCTGCACTGTCAGGTGTGCCGTCTTTCGGATAAGACGTTAAACTAGGTTAAACCTGCCCTCTCAGGTGGACGTAAAAGATCCCATGGCGCTATTTTGAAGAAGAGCAGGGGAGTTATCCCCGGTGTCCTGGCCAATATTTATCCCTCAACCAACATCACAAACAGATTACCTGGTCATTATCAAATTGCTGTTTGTGGGAGCTTGCTGTGTGCAATTTGGCTGCCGCGTTTCCCACAGTACAGCAGTGACTACACTCCGAAAGTACTTCATTGGCTGTAAAATGCTTTGAGATGTCCAGTGGTCTTGAAAGGCACTATATAAGTGTACGTCTTTCTTTCTCGCTGCCAGGGAAATTGTAGCTGACAGCATGAGAGTGGAAAGGCCGTAGCCTCTGTACTGGCTTAGCTCGGAGGTGAATTATTGAAAACAAATTATTGATATTTTTTCAAGTGTTTTCTTCCACTTTAGATCAACTCTTCTCCCCCCCCCCCCCTGCCGCCACCACCTGCCCTCCATGGCAGACGACCTTCCTCCAAGCTTCTGCCTACACCAGTGTTGAGAAGGCAACTTCCTGGTGTGTCTCCCTCGATTTATGGATGGGGGCGGAAGTGCTTTGCTTTAATTGGCACATTACCTCGCGCTATTTCTTTCCCACGAAAGATCCTGGAATCTGTGTAAGATTTTTGTTTTACGGTATTTTGGGGGGGTATTAACCTGATAACAACATAAATCATTCTTCGTCTGGTTTCCATCCAAAATAAACACTTTGAGACTTTTATTTAAGCTAAGTTCTGTAATTGCTTATGTTTGGCAGAAAGATTAGCCATTTACATGAATGTTGCAAAACCCCATCACCGTTCCAAGAGATGCAAGAATTGCTGCCGGAATTTTGCTGATTGAAAATAAAAGTAAAGTGTATGATACCAGCCTTGTGTTTATTTATCATTGCAGGGAAGCAGAGATAGGGAGTGAAATTTGTATGTTTATTAACATGGCTGTGATATTTATTTCCTAACAATACAGTATTATTTCCAAATTAATCGCAAGACAATTAATTCACTGTATTCCAGGATCTAAAAACCAGTCCATCCCCAAAAAAATTCTGTCAGGCTCTTGCCCTTCACCCCTCCCACTTCTGACAGAATCCAGTGAGTCAACCCCTACGTTGCATCCTCCAGTTTTAAAGATTTGCATTTATATAGAGACTTTCACGACCACCGGATGTCCCAAAGCGCTTTACAGCCAATTATGTACTTTTTGAAGTGTAGTCATTGTTGTAATGTAGGAAACACAGCAGCCAATTTGCATGCAGCAAGCTCCCACAAACAGCAATGTGATAATGACCAGACAATCTGTTTTAGTGATGTTGATTAAGGGATAACCATTGGCTGAGACACTGGGGAGAACTCCCCTGCTCTTCTTCAAAATAGTGCCATGGGATCTTTTACGTCCACCTGAGAGGGCAGACGGGGCCTCGGTTTAACATTTTGCCAAATCCCAGTTTCCCCCTCTGCATTGCTACCAAACCACAGGACATTTCCCCATGGTTACCCATTCCCAAGACCACCTCCCACTGCTGCTAAACCCCCTTGACACCACTCCCCCTCAGTACTTCTCAACACCAGGTACCTACCTCCACTGGTACATCCTGCTGTGTATTCTCAGCTTTAGAAAAAGGTAAGGGATAAGCAGTAAATTCATAGATAATGGAAGAGACAACGGTCACTCATAAATGAATGTAAGAATAATTAACGCCATTGAATTACTGAATACTCCTGGACTTCAGTCCAGTACAACCGAACCTGATTTATTCAGTCATTGTAAATCAGTGGCCCTTGTAGCATGTCCATCACACCTCAAAGTGTCACACATGCAAAGTGTGTATTACACTTGCACCAAATAGCTCAAATATAAACACAGCAACAAATCACAGCTGAACAATCTTTACAAATAAAATCAGAAAAAGGATGGAAACCCAGTCATTACCTGCTGGTTTCTGCTGACCTCGACATGTTGTCTCCCCAAGAGGAGGGATTAGGAATTTACAGGCAGCTGCCTATCTAAAAGACCTCAGCAGCTACAATCAGCCTCTAATTTAACTCGGGAGGCTATTCGATACTGTCCCTACTCAAAGAAATGAGGTTGTGCACATCTGCACTGTAGCAGCAGACAGCTTGCCTCAAAGCAGTCACTTTATGCTAATCCGGAAAGGCTGATCAAGATGTGACCACTCCCCCCTTATTATTTCATGAACATTTTGCAGAACATGCTTGAGTCATTACAAAGCAGTGTATTCTCACAGTTACTATGTCACGTGTGATTTTCTGGGAACTGTACTTTTTAAAAAAAAATCAAAAATGCTTACAGATTGGCAGAATGTTACAGTTTGCTCTCAGTTCAATGGTCCTATTCCCTCAGACGTGCAGCCTGGGTAGAGAAGCATTAGAATTGCTGTATTTTCTATCCTGGCCAGATTGTTCCTTTCAAAGATCATTTTGTTGCACCCAGCCCTTAAAATACATTTTGTTTGTATCTGCTCTCCACAAAGCCCCTCTGTCTTATCTTGTGCTCTCTGTGGCTGCGATGGGTTTGCTTGTTTGTTCTGGATAGTGTTGATTTGAATAAAGAGGTTCTTGTATTTAAATTTAAAGAAATGCATGATTTCTGCATTTTGCCCTTGGAATCGAATGCTTGGTTTGATTTTCTAAATATTGCCCCTCATTTGGCTGGTGATGCTGAGCAATTCTTGGCTGCATGTGGAGAAGAGCAAAGTCTGTTTTATTGATGAATTAATCTATTTGCGAGGTGGGGAGAATCTTTCAAATAAATAATAGCTAGATCCAATAACTATGTTGCAAGCAAAGACTGAGAGCGTGGGATGGGGGAAGGAGCATTTGGAGAGCTGGCATAAATAATCTATTGAACAAAATGACTGAAGGTAACCAAATTTGTTTTCAAATTGGTGTGTAAACTGTACAACAGACACCTGGGATTTTGATATGATGCCCACACTAAATATTTTAAATCAGTCTTTTACAATGTAATGACTGTGGAGCTTTGCAGCTTCCGTTTGTTTGTAACCTTTTTGTGGCAGGATAATGAAAATTGAAATTATTCAGATTCTCGTACTGCTCTGCCACTTATAGAAGTCCTGTGGGTGTGGGTGAAAGAAGTGAAGCCCCACTACAAGATCTATCAACAGAGAGATTTGTTTCTGTGATAACAATGGTTCAGTGTCTAATACAGTAGTCAATTAAAAAAAATTTTTTTACTGTGCAATTTGCCCACAGAGGATGTTCCTTCTACTGATGACTAGAAGGCGCGTGCGCTCGCGCGCACACACACACCATCATCATCGTAGGCAATCCCTCGAAATCGAGGAAGACTTGCTTCCACTCTAAAAGTGAATTCTCAGGTGACTGAACAGTCCAATACAGGAATTACAGTCTCTGTCACAGGTGGGACAGACGGTCGTTGAAGGAAGGGGTGGGTGGGTAGTCTGGTTTGCTGCATACTCTTTCCGCTGCCTGTGCTTGTTTTCTGCATGCTCTCGGCGACTAGACTTGAGGTGCTCAGATGCTCTTCCTCCACAGGGCAGTCTTGGGCCAGGGATTCCCAGGTGCTGGTGGGGATGTTGCACTTTATCAAGGAGACTTTGAGGGTGTCCTTGAAATGTTTCCTCTGCCCACCAGGAGCTCGCTTGCCGTGTAGGAGTTTCAAATAAAGCGCTTGCTTTGGAAGTCTCGTGTCGGGCATGCGGATGAATTGGCCCGCCCAACGGAGCTGGTCGAATGTGGTCAATGCTTCGATGCTGGGGATGTTGGCCTGATCGAGAACACTGACGTTGGTGCGACTATCCTCCCAGGGGATTTGCAGGATCTTGCACAGACAGCGTTGGTGTTATTCCTCCAGTGCTTTGAGCTGTCTGCTGTATATGGTCCATGTCTCTGAGCAATACAGAGGGCGGGTATCACTACAGCCCTATAAGTTTGGTGCCAGATTTGAGATCCTGGTCTTCGAACACTCTCTTCTCAGACAACCGAAGGCTGCGCTGGCACACTGGAGGCGCTCTGCATACACACGCACCAGTTAATAGGCAGTGTTTCCAAAAGGTGTCAGAATCCTGGAGTGGGGATTGAATCCACGACCTTCGTGATTCAGAGGTAAGAATGATGTCAACTGATCCTTACTGACACACAAAGATGTAAATAACTTGCCCGTGTTATTTAAATATTTCAGTGTCAACTCAGTTGGAAGCTCTCCCCTCTGAATAAGAACGTCATGGGTTAATGTGAAAGTGTTTTTTTCCTATCTTAATAAAGATAGATCACAATAATTATAATTATATCCAATTGATAGAAATAGGATCAGGGACATCTGAACCACAATTTTATCTGTGGATAAGGATGTCTTATTTTCATTCTCTTGCATTGTAGTTGGAGTATGGTTGGATGGTTGACTAGGACTATGTCACAAGGTACACGCACGAGGTTTGGATGACTTCGCAAACAGTGACACCTGAAAATGAAGTCGTTTCTCAGCATTTGGATGACTATATAGTTACTTTGAGTACGTTTGTGGACATATTTTTTTGCACTGTTTCCCAGTTCCCATAGTTAGCTTTTCCATGTCAGACAGCAGAGCCTCTCTTGCCACCGTCTGCATTTTCCTTCACTGTCACCATGGTTATTGAATCATCAGAATTAGAACATAAGAAATTGGAGCAGGAGTAGGCCTTTCGTGCCTGCTCCGCCATTCAATAAGATCAAGGCTGATCTTCAACCTCCACTCCACGTTCCCGCCGGATCCCCATATCCCTCGCTTCCCCAAGAGTCCAAACCTTGCTGTGCATTTTTTAGATCGGCTGAAGGAAAGAAGAGAGAACTTTACAAGGCTATTTCAGTGCACCAGGGTTATAATGGCATTCAGCGGCAGGAATAAAGTGGCAAAATAACAGCACTTTCCTTGTCTCGTGAGTTAGAGTTTTTCTTTGTGGGAGGGAAAATGTCTGTTGGATACTTGAGCAGGACATTGCTGGCAGATTTTTGAATTGCCAGCTGAAATAGTTACACAGTGCAAAGATGTTGCAGACCAATAGACTGCCAGTTTGTTGAAATACCACTTCAGGTAGCGCTCCCAATGTGACATCTTTGCAGTCGATCTCTTGGGTTTGCAATGACGCTTGAAAGGATTTTTCACCAGCGCTTGCTGTGAAATACTGATTTATAATTGCCTCTTGCACTTTGAGCTATAATCCTAGCCATATATCATTGCTTGTAATTTATAACATCTGTTTAGCTAATAATCAGCCAATTCTCAGTGGTCTTGCGGAGTATTAGGTTACTGTTCTGGAAATAACTGTAAGGGACTGACAAGCCTTTGATATTATTTATGTTTATTTTATTTTCCTCTGGTTTCAGGCCCCCCCCACCCCCACCCCTCCGACCATATGTCTCCCGACCTGGAGGTTGGGACAGCCTTGGTCATGGAACTCCTTGACTTCCATTAATATCATCCAGACTGGCCATCATTCAAGTAAATATTAACAAAAAGAACACTTTTCTTTGGAAGAGAATGCAAGCAGGCAGAGGAACTAAGCGGTGTATAGAATGTTTATAAGCAAATTATTTTAACTGGATTGGAGGGAAGGGACATACTAATGTAGTCAACTTTTTCACACAAACGGTGGTGGGGGTCTGGAACCGGCTACCTGAAAGGGTGGTAGAGGCAGAAATCTTCAGCGCATTTAAAACATACTTGGATGTGTATTTGAAGTGCCATGACCTGCAAGGCTACGATCCAAGAACCGGAAAGTACGATTAGGCTGGATCGCTCTTTCTTTTGGCTGGCATGGACACAATGGGCCAAATGGCCTCTCTCTGTGCCGTAAACGTCTATGATTCTATTTAAAGAGACAGAGAGTCTTTGATGTTCCGGGGTGAATTCTGAGGGAGAGGAAGAAGTGCGAGCCTGAACTGTGGAAGTGGAGGAAGAGTAGAAGCCTGTTGCGGGGGGTAAAAGTTTCACTTCGTATGGCTGGCACCCTGTTGCTAGTCTGCACAGGGGTCACATTCTTAAATATATTGAAATGTTCATCAACTGCGTTACATTTGCTGCACTGATGCCATGCCACAGTTGCACCAGCTCCTACTGATTGGACAGACTGATTATTTGAACCATTGAAGATGTATTATGGTTGGATATTGATCGCAATGGTGGGACGTAGAGGGGTGGAGGTCGGGGGGTGGGGGGGGGGGTGGAATAGATGTATCTGCTCATGGTGCTCTAGCCATCATGGTGTGGGGCAGGCTGAGTGGTCTTTTCCTGCCCATCAATTTTGTATGTTTGTTTGCAAATTTTGTAAATTTGTACAAAGGATTTAAATCATAAAGTAACCCTGCAGCAGTTGAAATAACCAGCAAATGGTGGGCCTCCTAGAAGTGCAGTCCTTTGAGGATCTTTTTCCAAGTTTTTGTGGAATGCTACAGTAAAAGGTACAAAAGAATTTAGTCTTCAAAATGTTAATCAACTTGCCTGATTTCTTCTGTGTAATTTCCCTGGCTCATTACCCTTGTAGTGTGTGTTCAAATGGATTTTCCATTCATGCACGTAACATTTCCGTCTGGTCCCATTTTACTTGGTCACTTGGGCATGCAAATCTCAAAATTAATTTCTAGCTGCAGTTTTATAAATTACAACATCTTGCTGATCTTTGGGTGCAGTGAGATGTGATGGTTGAACAGGATCTGTAATCACAATCAGTGTATCACTAGCGGGGTCAACTGTTGTCAAGTGAATGACTCCTCAATCAAGGTACTTCTCTTTTTGCTAAGGCAATGGGGGAGGGGGTTGGTGGAAGGGGTGGGGGCAACACTCCTGAAATAGTGATCTGCAACCTTTGTGCCCCACTCAGCCTGATTTATTTTAAATGGTGCTGTCGTCCCCAGGAAAGACACGTTTGAAGCTGAAGACTTGTGACTCCCATTGTTACAAGTGACCCTCATTTTTACTTTTAAACCAAGTCTCTTTTTTTTAAAATCCAGAGTGAATATTGACTCCACATGCCAACCAATTAGTTGGAGGCAGGATAGGGCTTGTGCTTTTGATTTCCGGGAGTCTCTGAGCTCATGAGCGAAACTACAGCAAACAAGAGTCTCCCGAGTACAGCAGGATTATTTCTGCAGCAAAGTGGAGCGAGTGGAGGGTTGTTACGTCATACAAATTATGTGCGGAATATCAATCCCAGTTACTTACAGCAGTGTGGTGGCCAGATGTGATTGATAGCGGAATTACCCAACCATCTCCATTCTGGCCGGGACTTGTGGTGTCACTATATACAACCAAAAGAATTGGATCTCTGTTACAAGTAGAACAATGATCGTCAGGTCATTTACATTTCAAGTGAAGTGACAGTGAGAGAATCTGATGTTTGTTTTTGGCCACAGCTCTGCTATTGTAAACCTGCCTTTGGTCGCCTGAGGAAGAGGGTGTTTGAAGATCAGGACCTCAAACCCGGCACCAAGCTCATGGCAGTAGTGATACCCGCCCTCCTATATGTCGTAGAGACATGGACTATGTACAGCAGGCACCACAAAGCACTGCAGAAGTACCACCAATACTGCCTCCACAAGATCCTGCAAATCCATTGGCAGGATAGGCGGACCAACGGCAGTGTTCTCACTCAGGTCAACATCCCCAGCATCGAAGCATTGACCACGCTCGATCAGCTCCAGCGGACGGTCCACATCGTCCACATGCCCGATACGAGACTCCCAAAACAAGTACTCTTCTCGGAGCTCTGACGCAGGAAGCGAGCCCCAGGTGGGCAGATGAAACACCTCAAGGACACCCTCAAAGCCTCCTGGAAGAAATGCAACATCCCTACTGACACCTGGGAATCCCTGGCCCAAGACCGCTCAAAGTGGAGGAGAAGCATCCGGGGAAGGCGCCGAACACCTCGAATCTCTTCGCCGGGAGCAAGTGGAGGCCAAGCGCAAACAGCGGAAGGGGCGGGTGACAACCCAAGCACCCCACCCACCCTTCCCTCCAACCACTGTCTGCCCTACCTGTGACAGAGACTGTAGGTCCAGCATTGGACTCATCAGTCACCTGAGAACTCATTAGTGTGGAAGCAAGTTATCCTCCAGCCTGAGGGACTGCCTAAGCAGAAGAAGATTAGATTTGTATTCTAATTCAGTGTCCACACCCCTGCTGGCTCCCAAGATGGGTGCTTTTGAAGCCAGCAGGATGGAGAAGAACGTTGACTGCTGTCTTTGTAGATAGTTGCCCTCATTTAGCAAGCGTGCTTCCCTGCAGTGTGCTTTAATTCCCTGCTATTACTTGGCTTGGAGGCAGGCTGAAGAAATCTTTTAATTGCAGAAGGAAACTGTGCAAGTGTTATCTACCACCCTCACTCTCGGCCGCCTGTCTACAGTCTTATATTGAGCTAAATTAGAATTCCTTCAGAGAAAGGGAAAAATACCGTCTGTGTTTGAATCAGCTCAGGTAGAGCAGGAGAGGCCGAGGAAAGAGGGAAGTGTTCTGAATGAGAATTTAGACGTGAAGCCGGCTCACATGCTGATTGCACCAGAACCTGCTCAAGGTAACCTTTGAACTCTGCAAAAGGGAGCCCCAATATCAAGCCATATAAATCGTGTGTGTCTGATTTATTTTCCCAGGCTTGCTGAATTGCTGAATATGCACTGATGCACTGATGTTCAGGAGCTCTGGGAGCAGAGGTGTTCAAGTGCCTTATACAGTAGGTGCACTGGTAGGGTGCGGAGTTAGGGTCAATTACTGGAGGAAGAGTTAACAGTTGGAGGCCCTGGAGAAATAGAATGCTCTTGGACAATCTAGAGGTTGCTGAAGAAACTGAGAAAGCAGCAGGAGTAGTCAGAGTGTAACTGAAAAAGAAGGGGCGGGGTCACAGAGACAACAGGCAGAGAGTGATAGGGTGAAAGCGAGACAGCAACAGACATAGGTAAAGAGTAACAGAAAACAACAGAGGGAAAGCAACAGAGAAAAGAAGACAGAACAGAGAGAAAACGGGATCATAATAGAAAAAGCTTCCGAAAGAAAGGAAGATAGTAAAAATGACTGGAGCGAATATTGAAATTTTCTGTCTTTGCTGGAGGAAATGTCATTTTAAGCCTTGTCTGCTTTTATGTTAAAGTTCATGAAAGCAAGAATTTCAGCCTCGGGGAGCAAGTAACAGAGAGTGATCATTTCATAAAAAATCAGTATTGAGATATTGTCCCATCGAGATCACTGGATGAGATAAGTGAGCCGTGTTTGAATATAGTCGGGAGGCCCTGCCTTGTGTTCTGTGGTGCTTCAGGCACAAAGTAAATCATTCAATGAATAGAACAGAGAGTTGCCCCAGAGCAATTGTACACTTTTACTTGTAAAATTTCTGAATCTTCCAGCAGGGTGCATGTCCCAGACACCTTACAATAACAGCCCACTCCTTTCGTACTTGACGACCACAGTCTGGGGGTCAGAGGGCTGACCGATCAGCTCTTACAGGGGTCCCCTAAACTTCTTCAAGCAGCCCTGCAGCGAGCAGCAATATACCCATCACCCGCACCACGGTGGGTCAAAAGAAGACCACTCACTCACTCATTAAAACACATTTTGCGTTGTATGGTGGCAACACACGAGCAAAAGAACCCTCTCTGAACTGCTCCAAGTAGAAACAGCTTAGCCATCATTCCCATGACCATTTGCATCGGCCAGCCCATCTGTTGCCAGAGAAACTGCCAGCCAATAGTGCTGGAGTGAGGCCCTTCCATTACCGCTCTGGCTGTACTGCTTCGAGCGACGCCTGTGAAACCACCTCCTCGGGTGGGACAAAGCACTGTCTCATTTATCACGCAGTGCGGTGCTGAGGTAGCGCTGCCACTGGTAGCAGTGATGCAAGGTAAATGTAGCATGAAGCATTCTGCCTGGAACTGCCAATTAATAGCTAACAGGTTAAAAGCAAGCAATCATTTAGGCCAGTCAGGATTTAGTCACCCTACAGGTTCCAATTATCTCCCAGGCATAAGCCTCTTTTGTAATTTATCAAACTGCCTGTCAGGGTTTTACTGGATGAATTTGGTAAATTATTAGGAAGGTCTGGAGAGTTTACTGGAGCAGAATGATGGTCAGTGCAACATCATGGGCTTGGGGGATGGAGGTGACATCCCTCTTCCCCAACAACAAGTTGATTGGTTTTACATTGCTACAGTGACTACACTCCAAAAGTACTTCAGTGGCTGTAAAGCGCTTTGAGATGTCTGGTGAAAGACGCTATATAAAAGCAAGTCTTGTGGTTAAACTGAAATTCAGACAAAGCACCGTCACACAATATCCATTTTGTAAAGCAGCACGCAGTCTCCAAATTGGCAGACACACACGATAGTCTGAGAGTTCTGAAGTGAAAATCGAATAGCCTTGAGATCTGAATCTCTTGTGTTTCAGACAATGACAGTGCTGTGTCCTTAGTTTGCTCCCGGCTTCCTCTGGTGGTCTTGTAGCTGTGTGGCAACACACGAACACTCAATAGTAGTAGTGGTAATTGATTTCTCCATCTCGCGAAACTGCCCTAATGTGTACGTGTCAGCTATGGCTCAGTGGGTAGCATTCTTGAGTTTGAGTTAGAAGGTTGTGGGTTCAAGTCCCACTCCCGGGAGTGCTGCCTTTCGGATGAAACATTAAACCGAGTCTGCTCCCTCAGGTGGACATAAAAGATCCCGTAGCACTATTTCTAAGAACAGCAGGGGAATTATCCCCAGTGTCCTGCTCAATATTCAGAATGATTTAGTGTTTACATTGGTCAGCTTCTTGGTAAATTAATTATTTTATAATATTTAAAAATGTTTAAAAGATGCCTTTTAGAGCCCTTGCGCTTAAAAGAAAAGCTTTATTTTAAGAGCCTCCTCGAAGGCCTGCAAACAGGTTCAATCAGCGCAGCCTTGCCATGGTGATTAATTTGATCGGAGTGAGTGGCCAATTTGTGGGCAGGGCTAGATTCTAGTGTGATGTTTTTAAACCAGTACAAAAGATCATGGCGACTCGATTTGCACTGGACTTATTCGCACTTGAAATTCCTCGATCTTTATAGCTGCTTTGGCTGATTTTGGACGAGTTGCGATGGAAGGAAACACGACCTCAGCATGTTTTCAGTGATTGTTGCAGTTCTGTAAAAATACGACAGAGTCTTCTAAAGTCACATCCCTGGCAGTGAGGTACACCACCAGTTTTCAGGCAGTTTTGCAGGTTCACAGAGATTTATAGTGACAATTCCTCAACTGTGCACCCTTGTCCCCTCGTTCAGATCTGTATAAAGTTCCAAGGGCTGGATTTTTGGCTTTGATGTTTTTGGGGGCAATAATGGCGGCGGGGCGGGAAAGTTAGGGCCCCGGAACAGTTTGCGCTCAGTAGGTAAGTTTGGACAGCTGGGCCCTGAGCCAGGGGGTGCAGTGCTAAGGGAGGCGTTGTACACCTCTCTTAGGGCGTTAGCATAGGAAACTCCCGAGCTAAAGAGCAGTGCCGGGACGCTCCAATAAATGCCTGGGGATTGCGGGGGGGGCCGCAGAGAAACTAAAAGAAATGCCACAAAAATATTCCCAAAACATCCATGCCACCACAACGCAAATCACAAAAAAAAAAAAAAAATTTTTATATCAATTACCTTAGGAGTCCATTACTTATCTCTCCGCTGTAGGGATGGTTGGACTGCCCTGATTTCCCAGGGGATCATTGTGAGCTGCGCTTTGCAGCGTACGGGTCGGGTAAGAAGCAAAACTCGCGCCGGTGTCACAACCAGGGGCATTGCATATTGGGCGCAGCTCTTCTGGGTGGTGCTGCTCCGCGCCGCCGCAAATCCGGACCCGAGCATCGCTGCGGGGCGCTGGAAGCTGACCTCCCGGCCAAAACACCTCATCACTGCCATTGCCGCCGCTCTGGGGCAAAAAACAGAGCAGAGAAGAGCCGAAAATCCATCCCATGGTGTAAATAGGGCATCCCTCCTTCTGTTGTAGGCCACGGAGAGTACAGAGTAAATCCCGTGATCTTCCTCTGTACCCACATCCATTCTTTATAAATTGGGAAGTACTCATTTCTCTGCTGCGCCCAGGTGAGTTCCCGGTCCTGAGGCCTCCACATGGCTCTGGGCAGCCAATCAGGTAAAGTATGTTCTCATTCATCATAATCAGAACTCCATAAGTTGCAGTTCCCATTATTATGAATGAGAACCCCCCCCCCCCCGCCCCAAACACACAAACGATTAATACAAAATAGAAAAAATACACTACATATTTAACATTAATTTAAATGAAAGTTATTTATGTATTATTAAAAATATATATTTTCCTGATTTTTAATAAAACGTTTTTTTAATTATGCTTTAAAATAAATTTAACGTCGTGGGCAGGGTTTTTAAAAATAAAATGTGTTTTTTTTTATTTTATTTTTTATATTTTAAGTGTGTTTCAAAACTCTTACGCCTGTAAAAGTAGGCCATGTGCCTGCTTTTATCAGGCGCAAGAGTTTTCAGGACATTTGCTGGGCAAGATATGGGTAAATCCCGCAATCTTGTCCTTGCAAATGTTCTGGCTGCTGAGATACGGAGGAGCAAAAGACGGTTTTCAGCGCATGCGCATTGTGCGGTGAAAACCGGCTTTTGCGATGCCTCCCCGAGTCCATATACAATCTGTACGGACCTGGGAGGCCAAAATTTCTGCCCCACTGTAAAATGCAATAAATTGGCTTTATCTAGAAACAGATGTAAAAGGAAGAGCTCAATGGTATCAATTATGCTGGGACTGGCTATTGAAAACCCCTGTTCTTCCTTAGTTGTTTGTTTTGCCATTCAAATTGGTATTGGCAGTAAAAGGAATGTTGTCCCAATTACTGCCGACTCAAAAGGGTATTGATAGGGATGGTTACAGTGTGCTGCTCAGTGAGTGTGTATCCAGAGTGGCAACCTCCACAAATAAGGGAATGTGTTGCCATATTTTGTAGCAGGATCAGTGCCTGAAAGGCTCTTGTCTTCACGTTGCCAAAGATTGTTGTTTAACTATCTTGCATCCGTTCTAGCCGAACTGTTCCAGTACAGCTACAACACGTTGCCAACGATTGTTTTTTTAACTATCTTGCATCTATTCTAGCCAAGCTGTTCCAGTACAGCTACAACATTGGCCTCTATCTGGCAGTGTGGAGAATTGCTCAGATATGTCCTGCCAACAAAAAGCTGGACAAAGGCAACCCCACCAATTACTGCCCCATTAGTCTACTCTCAATTATAAGCAGAGTGATGAACGGATTTGACAACCCTGCTACCAAGTGGCTCTTATTCACCAATAATCTGCTTACCAGGCAGCCTTGGTAAAACTGAAGTCATTTGGGATCAAGGAAAAAACTCTGCAGTGGCTGGAGCCCTACCTGGCACAAAGGAAGATGGTTGTGATTGTTGGAGACCAATTATCTCAGCCCCAGGACAAAGTTTCAGGCCCAACTATCTTTAGTTGCTTCATCAATAACTTTCCCTCCATTATAGGTCAGAAGTGGGGCTGTTCACTAATGATTACATCATGTTGAACTCCATTTGCAATTCTTCAGATAGTGAAGCAGTTCATGCACACATCCAGCAAGATCTCAGCAGCATCTCGGCTTGGGCAGATAAGTGGCAAGTAACAGTCACGGCACAGAAGTGCTCGGCAATATCCATCGCCAACAAGAGAGAGGCTAACCATCTCCCCTGACATTCAGTGGCATTAGTATCGCCTAATCCTCCACCATCAACATCCTGCGGGTCACTATTGACCAGAACCTTAGCTGACAAGTGAGAGGCTTGAGTTTTATATGGGGAGTGGCACACCTAACTCTCCAACGCTTCTGCACCAACTACAAGGCACAAGTCAGCAGTGCGATGGAGTACCATCCACTTGCCTGGGTGGATGCAACTGCAGCGAAACGAAAGAAGCTCAACACTATCCAGGACAAAGCGGTCTGCTTGATCGACACCAGAGCCACTAGCTTAAACGTTCACTTCCTGCACCACCAGCGCATCTTATTCTACGCCTGCTTGCAACGCACAAGGACCGAGCACTCCACTTGGGACGGAGAGAACAAACCACCATCTACGAGCCAAGAGGGCCTCGCTACTTCGACTGGGAGGCTGATCTTGAGACTGGACTTGAATACCACAGTTTGGTACAGAGCCAGAAGATACGCCTCATCGGGAGAAGCAGTGAGTAAGCCAGAGGGGAATTGGACTCTTCTGCTTTCAGTGCAACTCTATCATCAGGATTTTTGGATCAGCAATTCAGGATCAGCGAGAAACCATCAGTGGCAGATCGGGGCCATAAAAGGAGCGGTGAACGGCGGTCATGAGCCACGTGGAGGCATGCCACTTCAAGATACAGCGCCTGCTGGTGTAAGAGGCCGACGGCAGCGAAGAGTGATGTCATCAAGGTCCAGGTTGGTGATTGGAGCGTGGGAAGGTACAGCAGGAGCGGCGAGATCGGGGCGAAGGAGCTGTGAGACACTGTGGAGCGATGTGATCGGGGCCCAGGGGAGGCGTGAGTTCGGGGCAAGGGGCCCAGGGGCAGCACGGGCCAGCCCACACTGCGATATGTGTGCACACTAGGTCCATGCAGCAGAGTTGGTCTCCAGTTGTCTTGGGTAATCCTTGCCACTGGACCAAGACCTAGCTCTGTCAAGCCCGTGTGGTGGCTGGTGTGCAACAGCCACCCCACGTTAAAAAAAATCCACACACAGGCATCTTCCACCCTGGGTTCTTCATTTGAAACACCTGTGAACTCATCCTTTTTTTTGGCGTGGAAGCAAGTCATCCTCATTTCGAGGGACTGCCTATGATGATGATGTGCACCATCCACAAGAAGCACTGCAGCAAGTCGCCAAGGCTTCTTCGGCAGCACCTCCAAAACCCGCAACCTCCGGCAGCTGGAAGGACAAGGGCAGCTAGTGCATGGGGATACCGTCACCTCCACGTTCCCCTCCAAATGTCGGACATGTATCATTACTCCTTCATTGTCTCTGGATCAAAATCCTGAAACTCCATTCCCAACATCATTGCGGGAGCACCTTCACCACACACACCTCAAGGGTTCAAGGAAGAAGGCCCACTACCACTTTCTCAAGGACAAGTAGATATTAGGCAATAAATGCTGGATGCCCATATCACGAAAATGAACTTTGCCTCAATAAAAATAATTAAAAGCACAGAAACATTATTCGGCTCAACTGGTCTATGCCGATGTTTATGCCCCACACCAGCCTCCTCTCAGTTATTTCATCTAAGCCTATCACTGTACCATTCTTTACTCCCTCATGTGCTAATCTAGCTTTCCCTTAAATGCATCTATGCCATTCACCCCAAGTACTCCATGTGGTAGCGCATTCCATATTCTTGCCATTCTCTGGGTAAAGAATTTTCTCCTGAATTCCTTATTCGATTTATTAGTGACTATCTTATCCTTCTGACAGCTAGTTTTGGACACCCCACAAGTGGAAACATTTTCTCTATGTCTACCCTATCAAACCCCTTCGTAATTTTAAGGAGCTCTATTAGGTCACCCCTCAGCCTTCTCTTTTCTAGAGAAATCATCTGTACAGTAATGGACAGGGGAACAATACAGTAATGTTTTTTTTCAGGCTTCTACCTCCATACAGAGACTATGTTAATATATAGTGTTCACAGCACTGTGTCTTTATACTAATGTTGTGATTTGGTTAATCTGGAGGTATCAGTGTGCAAGGTATCAAAATCCTTTCCTTTAACACACAGCAATGAGTATAAATCCACATCCAAAACCTGAGCTTATCAAAATATGGGTGGTTTAGCAGGACTGAGTTCAGACTGAGCTTTGCAGATTCAAGCTCCGATAAGCTCTGAGGTTCTTTTTTGCAAGTGAGAGTTGGAGCTGAGCCAAGTCTGCACTTTGTTATTGAGCTTTGCAAGAGGATAGTGACTTTTAGAAGTTGAGATTTGAGCTGGATTTGCATTAAAGTTTCAGTGAAGCTGTTCACTCATGCCTGTAATGCATACTTGTATAAATATTGTTCAAAAATGCAGTTTGATGGCGATGTTTGGGAGGTGGATGATGTGGTTGCTGTAGAACTGACCTCGCAAACTTGACTGAGGAAACCCAGCCCTGATTGAAGATGCCCCAGTGACACACTGACACACACCATCCAGCTGTGAGGCAGAGTATTGCCCAAGCTTAGGAAGAGTCCTTTCAAAAGTTGCAAGCAAAGAGAAATAAAGTTCTGTGGCCTGGATTTTCTGTGGCCAGAACTCCTGGTAGCAGTAAACACGTATGACCTAACTGGTATCAATGCTTTATTACTGTGTGTGTGTGTGTGTGTGTGTGTGTGTAGTAAGGTACTCTGGGTATGAACAGATTGATTACAGCTTCTTGCTCAATTTTCAACATTATTAATAAAAAATATTGCTACAGGCAGTTGGGTGTCATTACAATGCCAGTTTTGTTTCTTTCAAATGGGTCTGATCTGTGGAACATGACTGCAATTCTGTGCTGTGTGTTTGCATGACCTTCAAAGATTTTTTTGAGAGAGAAAATCTTTAAAATGTTCGCAGTGGATCAAAACGTATGAAAAGGTGAGTTCTGGGCAGTGGTGCAGAATACCTGAAAAAACAGACCTTCTTCTTAACTTGTGTATTCCAAAAGAACAGGTTTTGAACTCTTGGGGCTGGCCAGGTGGACTGAGATGGTCTTTTCCAGCCCTATAACCTTCGACGTAATGAAACTGCTGGGTTCCCACTCTGTCACTGGAGGGAAGGAGCTTGAAGCCTTTAACAAGCCAAAAGTCTGAGTACCAAAAAGGATTTCCGCACAGAGAACAAAAGGGATGCAGTCTGAGGGTCATTGATCCCTCTGACATCAATTACCTTTGTTTCTTCACAGTTTGAGGCCTTTAGCAGGCCCACAACAGAATCCATGCCTGCTCTCTGCAGACGTGAGTTCTGCTGGGCCATCGCTCCAGGATTTCCCGTGAAGTCTCCAGGAATTAATAATAATCTTCATGACACCGACGCGAGTAACCCAGGAGAAAAAAATCACAGGGGCAATAAAAAATTGTTTGTGTTTTAATTTTCTTTGAACACTTTTTGTTTGATAGTTACAAAACTATCGGACATGGGGGAGGTGGGGAGGAAAGGCTGTTGCCTCACGGTGAAGAATCATCCAATCGGGTAATGAATCTAATGAGCCTATTCACTTTCCGATTGGCGTGGGGGAGGCGGTACACCATGACGATGGCCATGTTGGGCGGCCAATGGCGGAAGCGAGAGGGCGGGGACAGTTGGAGGCAGGAGGTCATGTGATGAAACCTCCAGGAATATGTCCAGCCAGAGTTGGCGACCCGAGCTGGGCAAAATTTCCAGGGTCGCTCGCGAATGCTCCAGGCACATTTCCAAACCACTGCTGGGATATGGGGGCAGCCCAAAGATTAGCCAGCCTCACCGGGTCACAAGATTTCCAAACAGAGGGCAAATGGGGCAGAAACTCTGCAGATCCAGGTTCTGCCTCAAATTCCACATTCCTCAGAGCAGCAATGCCAGATTTCCATTGATCCTCAAAACAGGAATTTTATACCCCGAAGATTCTTAAGCCTTACATTAAACACACAAAGATTTACCAATGCTCTGCTGCAGAGGTTCCCAAATTTGTTTTGCTGAGCCCTCCTGTGGAGCTTCATGTCCGAAGCAAACCCCCTCTTTCTAAGAAAATGGTATTTCTGCAGAATTAATGTTGGATATGGCTGGTAACCCAGAATGCATCAGTTTTGTCACTTTGTAGCTTTTTAATCCTGCTTCCCCTACACTTTGGGTTTTAATGTGAAGTTCAGTCGTATCATCGGAATAGGCTGGCCGGGGAAGTTCCCTGGATCTGCACTTGCTTCGCCAGCCTTTCTTTGCCGGAAGCGGGATGGGAACCCCATTTTCACGGGTAAATTCGGTTTCCACCGCACTTCTGGTGAAGTTTCACCAGCGAGATGTGGAATTTCTTGTCCGGAAGTAACTTCACCGAGCGCAAAACCGCGGGACAGCTCCTGAGAGCCGCATGCAGGATCTTTCGCAGATGGAACTCGAATGGGTCTGTGGTCGGGTTGTGTGGGGGTGGAACAGGGAGTAATGAATCGTTGGTTGCTTTGGAGGAGGTGAAATATCAGTTTAACTTTGTGCATGCAAACACCGAGGACCCCTGAATGTGGATGCCATTATTAATTTGTTCCTTTAAAATGGCACCAGTAAACAGCAAATGCCATATCCCAGCACGGTGCAGGGCACTGGGCAGTAATACCATTTTTGAGGTGGCAACAAGAACTTGAAGGAGGGGCATTTATCTATTCCCTCTAAACATCAGGGGGACCCAAAGGCTCATGAGAACTTCGATACAGGGCCAAAGGTGAAACTGATGCTCCGCAGAGCTGCATACATTGAGGCAAAGAACCTGGTCAGAGTTTTGAAGCTGAGTTAGAGGGGGCACCACTGACTTGCTGCCATTTATTTACTTCTCTACGGCAACTAGGCCTCAGGGCTCATGAGCACTTCCAAAAAGAAATGTATGCTGCACAAATTAAAATCTGTTATGTCTTTAATACTCTTGTGAATGACGCCATGAGGTCTAGTATTGTACTTGAGCTGTTGTGACCCTAGTCCCATTTATTGTAACTCCAGCATGAGGCACAAACATGGCGAGCAGCCTTTTATACTGGGCCCTGCGCACCTATGCAGATGACCCTCAGGTCTCCCACCGCAGTGCCCTCTGGTGGCACACCTTATGTGACTATATAGTTAATATACATGTCTGCATACATGACAAAAGGCAAAATTCTTTTTAAAAAATGGAGTAACTTTGGATATATCTGTAAGCTGGAACTGTCCGCGGGGGTTGCCTGAGGTTGCCACGAGCAATTGGGAATCAGCCCAAGAGAGTTGAGGAGCGTGGTACTGAGCCACCAATGGAGAAGATGCATGGTTCAGGCCTTACCTGCTGGTGAGTGGCAGCCAGCAGGGCTCTCCTGGTGACTTCCCCAGTTTGAGGAGAATCTGTGCACATGTTGCGAGTTTGCCCAATTTCTGCCTTCCCAGCTCTTTATATGTCCACATGACCAAAATATGCATTGTGCGTGGGAGACGGGGACAGACCAGGACACGCCCTCTGTGCACCGCTGACAGCTTTATTTTTCTGTCCCCTACCACAAAAGGGATGGGCCAGCATTCCAATTTGAGTGAAGGATTAATGAAGCCCAAATTGGAATTGCTTAAAATATTTGAATTTTAGTCCAGTTGGGACCTGTTCTGGTTCAGCCTTTAACTTGCATAGCTGTAACAATTACTTAATTTCTATTGATCTACTATTGACTTTCAGTAGATTAGGTGCCTTTATGGTGTGTGAGCTAGTTCGGTGCTATGGAGTGGTAGGATATGAATATAGGCCTATACTTTTAGGTTTCCTCAATATGGCTGTGCCTTCAGTGGAGCCGCTGAACAGATTCTAAGGGGGAGAAATTAGCATAGTTTGCACCTCCCGTTAGTACGGGGGCGCAAACGATTTCACGCTCGGGGTGGGTGCACTGTTGACGCTTCTGAAATTGCGCAGGAGTTAGTGGTGGCGCAAACCGGCAGCGGGCCGATTCGTCAGCGCTGGTTATGTCATCACCGTGCGTAGTGACCCATTTTTACCCCGCAGCAGAAATTGGTAGCGCCCCATGAGGTCGCCGTGGGCGATGTCAGCGCTAGCGTCGCGAGTTGCCAACCTGGACGCACTCTGCTCGTGGGGTGAAAAGTGAAGGGGAGGTGCGCGGTGCCATTTTTTTTTTTGCACAGCCTTTTTGTTGTCCATTTCGCGGGGTCCGTGCCGTGATGATGCAGCCCGGCAGCCCACTTCTGTGCCCGGCTGCGACCACGGCACCCCCCATCCCTGGTTATCGCCCCCAAACTGGCATCACCCCCGAAGTGTTTTCCGACTGTGAAAAGGGAGGGCATTCTTGTTCACCTCTCATTGCCCAGTTCAAGAGCAGCATCAGAAGATACTGGTTCCCTCTCTGGTATGATGAGGATGGGGATGCAATGCACACACTCATCAGAAAATGAGAGATTTCCTTTGGCTCAGTTGGTAGCACTTTCACCTCTGAGTCAGAAGGTTGTGGGTTCAAGCACTCAGATTTGAGAACGTAATCTGGGGCTGACACTCCAGTGCAGTACTGAAGGGGTGCTGCAATGTTGGAGGTGCCGTATTTTGGGTGAGCCAATAAAATGAGGCCTGTCTGCCTTCTCAGGTTCATGTAAAAGATTCCATGGAACTATTCAGAGAAGAGCATGAGAGTTCTCGAGGTGACCTGGCCAATATTTATCCCTCAGCCATCATTACTGAAATAGATTACTTGGTCATATAATTAAGGATTTTGCTGTGTGCAAATTGGCAGCCATTTTTGCCTACATTACAACTGTAACTAGGCTTCAAAAAAGAGCTTTATTGGCTGTGAAGCACTTTGAGACATGCTGAGGTTGTGAAAGCTGCTGAACAAACGCAAGTTTTTTCTCTTTTATAATGGACAAAAATCTATATGAGAATGGATTGCTTTGCTTTATCCTGTCAACTGATATTTCTAATAAGCTTACTCAACTTTTTTGGACAGTTTAATTAACATTCACAAAAATGAACCTTTTTTGCGATATCAAATGCAGTCAATTGTGAGTTCTGAATTCTGTCACACTTTGTAGTCACCTTTTGAAGTTCTGTAAATGTCACTTCAATCTTTGATGTTCAGTCTGTCTCGAGCAAGATCTTTTAAAATGTGTGGCTCCCTAAAAAGGACCAAGGAATTCTGAGTGAAAAGTGTAGTGTAAACACAATGAAAACTGGGAGTAGTACATCAATCTTTCCTTACTGCCTTCAAAAACCCGTGAACCCTCTGAGACCTTTCAGTACTGCACCATATCACTAACTATGACAAGGTAAGTATATTATTCCCAACCTCATCCATCTTTGATAATAGGCTGGATTGCAGGCCTAAGAAAGATTGAATAATGATGCCATCCTCTGCATTACAAATTTGCAGAGAGGGTTCTTAGTTGCTAATCAGGATTTTTGCAGCATTATAAATGATTTACGCCCAGCAAGAATCCTTCCAAATTGACCAAAGCCTTCACAAAGGACAGAGCAGCACCCTTCACTGCAGTGTGACTCGAGTATGACAGTGATGGCTTCAGTTTAACAAAGAACTGCACATTTGGGATAAGTGAATTTTGTTTTGTCTACCCTGATGTAAGCCATACTTAGCGGGTGAAATTGCCTCTTTTTTTTGGAGACCCGTTGCAGAACAGACTTTACTCCTGCGGGCAAGTGCCCTGGGGCACCGCGTAACCAGCGATGACGGCATCGTTGTGCACGGCTACCCCTCGCCGCCCCCTTACTGCCCCGTGTGGGAAATTGCTCCGTGGGCCAGCAGCCGCTCTCGGGGCAGTACTTGAAGGGAAGGGCGCCAGCACCCTGCGCTGCCATCTTTACTGGGTTGCCGACTCTTGGGTCAGCTTCAGTATAGCATGGTCCGGGATGCCATCGTGCAGCCCCGCACTCCGTTTTGGGTGCCAGGCTGCAGGCCTGGTCCCACGGTGCCCTGGTGGCCTAGTGGAGGTCATCAGAGGTCTTGCAGAGTGCGCAGTGACCCTCCCCTTTAAACGAAGGGGAAGGGTGTTGAAGCGCGTCAACGCCACGCAGAGCATCACGCCCCAAGCCACATTAGTGCCCCGGGAACCGCCCCTAAAGGAAGTGGAGCGCAGAATGTCCTGGCCCTAGCTGGCTACCACCCTCAATTGGCACGCAGGACAGTTTCGTCCCCTTGGTGTACCAATGAAATTACAAAGGCCTGGATTGTTCGGATATATTTAGTGGCATTAATGTTACAATATTTAATGGTCCTTTCACACTATGTGTGGGGATAGATATTGGAACTGGGACTGTGTTGGCTGCCTGTGTAATATTATATAATTTTGTAACGCATATGCTTATATGCATTCCACTTTCTGAATGAAACTGGCAACTACAAAACGAGAAAACTACAAATCGAGAATCTGAAATCAGCCAATAGCAACTAATCAAAGACATCCAATGAAGTTGCTCCGAATATTTTTAATGAATCCTTTTGACTGTTGCCGTCGATGCTTGCTGAAGTTGAAAACGTTATTGCTGGTTATAAGGTAAGTAACGTAATAAAGACATTTAAAACATTGCAAGAAGATGATGATAGCAGCATTTGTGTTTTGAACATTTTTTGTCGAAGGCCATTCTGAGAAGCCTTGGGCTTGAGTTCCCCTGAATACTCCAAGCTATCGCTGATGACTGTATGAATACACTCAATAAATCAGAAGCCTACAACTCTTCAATAGATCTGTACACTCCCAGCATGTTTTATGTAAGGTCCACCTACTCTCCATGTCAAATGATGGAGAAACATTAGCAAACAGGGAAGCCATTTTTAGGGACAATGGGCTCAAAATTGGCCCACCCCTTTTTTCAGAGCACTCACCGGAGATGCGCCACTTTTCTGCGTTGAAAAGTGCTCCGAAAAAATTGGTCCCCACTCTGGATGCTGTCCGGCCTCTCCCGGGTCTTCGCGCAGCGTGGCCAGTCAGGTCGGGGGCAGAGCCAGCGTCCCGCGCTGAAAACAGTGCTAGGACATCTGCACATGTGCATTGGAGTGTGCGTGCATGCGCAGTAGCTCCTGCCCCTAGCCTCTCTGCAGCGTGGGACCCGATCATCATCATACTGGCTGCTGGTGTTTCCTGCCCCTATCCCAGGCCGAGTGGTCTACCACACAGACTGGCCCTCTGCCTTCCCGGGCTGAAGATGAAGGTAGGGTAGGACTTGCTTGCTTCTATTTTTTATTTGGATATTTTGAAAAAATTATGTAAATATGTTTTGTCTCTTGTGAATAGTGGTGACCATTTGTCAAGTCTAGTTACCTGGTGCTGTTGTGAAAGAAGAACATAAATGACGGAGGAACACTGAGAGAATATCTTATTTATTGAAGTAGACTTTATTTAGATAATATGGGCTCAATTTTGGCCCAGTATAATCATTGCAAACAAATAATTGTTTAAATTAGTTGTGAGATTAGGGCAATTTAATTCAACTATCTTTTACTTTAATTTTTGTAGTTTAAGCTTCCACGAATGCTTCTGTTGTATAGTAAATTAACTTTGCGAAGTTTGTCATATGATGTCCTGTATAGCTGTTTGATCCTATTCACATTCTTTAGTCAAGTCATTAAGTTCTGCTGGCCTCCGATATACCTACCTGCGCTGATTTCTTAACTCTCCGCGAGGATTTTCACAAGCGGCCACAAGTGGCACATACGCTGGTCTAAGTTAGTTTGGAGTAACTATTAGCTGGCCAAAGTGGCCAAAATGGGCGTAGGTGGCTGGTAACGCCCCCTTTTGGAAAAAAAAACGAAGCTAAAATAATCCTAACTAACTCACTTACACTGGCACAAATTGAATGTGCAAAATGCGGATTTTTAAGATACTCCAGAAAAATCAAGTTGCTCCAAAAAAAAAATGAGCCCAATGAGAGTAATCAGAATTTGTAATGTTTTTATAAAATATTTAAAAAAAGGTAAACACGAGCTTTGCATCTTATCCTGAGGTAAGTTTGTTGGACGAAGTGTAAGTTACTATATTCAAGGGGGTGGGATTTTTTTCAGCAAAAGCAGCATGTTACGTGGGTGATCAATGAAGATTTAAACTTGATACATTTGTCACTGTTTAATTTAAATCATATTTTGTAATTTATTCTAAATGCTTCCAGCAGTTACATTTCTTTGTGTATCCGAGCAAGAATTCAAAAACAGCAGAAACGAAATGTCCAGCTCTGGACGACAGTACCATCACATTTGAAAAGAGATGCTGAATAAAACTCCAAACTATAAACCAATTTATTCGGTGGAACCTTTGAACACCACTCAGTACTGTTGCAGAGACATTTGATAAAGAAGGAAAGATACAGATTAGTTTAAACTTTTAAATTTTGACCTAGAAATTTGTCTTGGGCAGTGACGCAAAACAGGCGTTATGGGACCGGCCGCCCGTTGTAGGCAGTGCAGTCAATATAACGGGATGGGGGCCAATCCGATACCGCCCGCTTTGCACCATCGCTCGAGTTTCTAGGCCTTTATATTTTGTAGCCCTCACCATAAAAGCCTTCACCGTAAACAAATGGGACAGCTTGCTTGCTTGATATTCCAGGTTAAGAGCTGGCACGTGTGCAGTGACTTATTTATTAATTGAACTGTGCGATGTCAGGGGAACAAATGTACTTATTATTTATTTATCTGGTGGGGGGAAGGAAAATAGTTTTTATTTATTTTTCCAATTAAAACAATACTGGGCTGCTTATTCCAGAGGTCAGCGGGCGTGATTGGTGGCGGGTCTGATGGGAAAGTGTTTTTTTTCTCTAGTGGGTCGGGACCCCGCTGTCAACTCACCGCCACACGCCTTTCCCTGATTTTGGATCGGTCAGTGCTGAACAGCGGCAGGTTCACAGCGGGGGACCCAATTCAGGTAATTCGTGGCTTGTTTAATGGGTCCACGCTAGTCATTGACTCAGCTGTTGAGTTGACCGCCACCTGAGAGATATCTTTCCTCAGCCACAAACTCTTCCTCGCTGCATTTCCACAACAGGTTCACCATTATGCAGTTCTTTACACAAGTCTCCACCCAGTCTCACCTCATTACCTCTCTCACTGTTGTCAGATCATTTCATCTCTAATTCACCTGCCATCTGTTCCATCAGCATGGGTGCCCTTTATACTCTCTCACCTTGGTCCTCAGAATCCCACCATGATCAGCCGCACCACCAGCAGCACCACCAACAACACCACCAATCTTTGCCACAATCACCTGATGTTGCACAGGGCATCGGCACCCAACCACAATGCTGCCTGGGAGACCAGGGATGACCTCACCATGGGCAGATTTTCTTCACTTGATGCTGTACACCCTGACTGCCACATGATGCACTGGGTTGGCAGCACCCCACACCAACACCATAAATCATCCCTACAATGTCCAAGCCATTCCTTTCACACTGATCATCATTACGAGGGCACCGTTATGCCTCACCATTCACCGCAACTCACGAAGGCACTTCCAAAGGTGCACACGGATCTGGCCAAGAATGCAAAGTGTTGAAAATAAAGGTTTCAATGTTTGACACCACATTAACAGAAACTTTACATGAACATTGCATAAAACATCCAGGTGCCTACTCTTGTGTGTTGTTAGTTGGTATGATTGCACTAGGATGAGTGAGAGCGTGAGGGGTGGCTAGTGAGATGGGAATGTGATAATATAGATAGAGAGGGATGGGTGGAGGTGCAAAGTGAATTGGTGTGAGTAAGGATGTGCAGGAGTAGAGTTGGGAAGGCAGAGTGACGGGAATGTGATGAGAGGCAGAGCAGGATGAGGTTGAGTGTGGCTTTGTACTAACGTTTCGTGATCTACTGAGATCAGTGCACCGTTTGCAGCACTGCACCCAGGTCCTACTGACCACATCCCTGCTTGTGCCCTCCTCTGCAACGTGCAACCGGGCTCTGCTAATCTCCTGGGGAGGTCTCTTCCGTCCATGGGAAGGAAAGAGGACCTCCCTGCTTGCTGTGACTCCCTCCATAAGCATATGGAGGTAGTCATGGGAGAGCCTGGGTGCATTTATGCATCTCTGTGCAGTGCTTGGCAGTGTTTCCAGCACCTTAATGCTGTAGAACACTGACAGCACAAATGTCAAAATAAAGTTGTCCATGGTCCCTTTAAGGAAACCAGCTGATGACGTGTCATCGAATGATGTCACCAGACCCTCTTCCTCTAATTGGTCGGGAAATGCCCAATCAAGGGAAATTCATTTCAGAGGCTGAGATGGGGACAGCAGCGGGGTTGGGACCCACCACCAACATTGCCCACCATGGACCCACCAAGTAAAATACCGACCACTGTATTTGAGGCTGTCTCTCTCAAAATGATTTCCAATTCCGTTCAGTGTCATATGCATTCCTCTCCTATTCGCATACTGAGCACCTTCCTGTAACAGCATTACCTCCTTCTCACAGTGAGCATTTCCACAGGCGATCTGCTGTGTGCATAAATATCAAAAATGTATTGAGACTTGTCATCACATGTCAGCTGTCAATTTCACACTTCAGACGTCACCCTTTGTTAAAGCAACAACAAATTACAAACCACATTCTTTTACAAAGTGTATGAAAAAGGAGAAAGTCAGCCAACCATTAGCCTTTAATTGGCCTCAAGATATCCCTAACATAATGAATTCGTAATTATTATACCAAGTTACTGTGATTAGGCCTTAAATGGCAGGCCATGTTAAACATGGTTCTAAATTAAGAAACAGAATAATGCATCTGTAGAATGCTGGTCTCCTTATAAAATCGCAGCTTGTCTGATTTATCTTGAACGATGCCACATTAGACCTGCTGGTGTGTGCCCACTTGACAGAAGTAGAATTTTCACCTACCCAGCCTTGTCAAATGTAGTGACTTAAAAAGTTTAGCTGATAATAGATTTGCGAGCAAGTTTGGTACCTAGTTTGGAAATGATCCGACCTCAAATGTGCCTGGATTTCAGGAGCGCCTGATTCCGTGTGGAACTGGCCTTTCAGGCTCTGCTGCAGCATGAACTGTTTCCCCAGCTGCTGTTGCACCTCACGGCCTGTGCTGTTGGCCGCTCCTGGCTGTTTGATGAACTAATCCGGCTTAAAACTTGCCAGCTTGATAATGCCACCCCTGCAGTTTAAGTTGTTGGAAAGGTCAGTATGGTGGATGATGGTTAAGGTTAAAAAACAAATCCTCACAGAAACAAGTACTTCCCAACATTCCTCAATCACTGATGTAGAGCAACAAAATGTAGGTCAGTGATACGCCTCTTGTCATGTATGAATGCTTGGGGTTACTAGCCACCAGGTGGCGCCACTGTCAGAGGTCATCGGGCTGTACGCATGTGTGTGTGGCCCAGGTATAAAAGGCAAGCCATCATGTAATGTAATCACTTTGGGCCCTAATAAAGCAGAGCCAGGTTTGTACCTGTTAGTTTACAGTATTCAGTCTATCGAGTTATTATATACATACTACTCGTGATTCAATCATTCAAGCTCCTTCTTGTCCCGTCTGTCTATGCTTCAATTTGCTTTCTGCACTAAATTTGAATGCAAAATAGCAACACTAATGGAAAATTTAGCATGTCAATATCTATTCAAAGTAATTGTCTAATTATTTGGGTGTTATCCCAGGTAAGTAATTCCGTACTTCCAATATAGAAACTGCTCGGTTAGTGGCACGGTCACAATGAATACTTTATGCTGAAGTGGGAGACAGAATGTTCCTTTCACTGGAACCATTAGTTGAGAGACCAGAATACAATCATTGGCAGGGGAATCTATGAGCTATAGGCACCAATTTTACTGGGGTTTTTTTGTATGCCTTCAAAAATCTCTCATTCTAACCAACATACTTTTTTGTTGCACTTTTCCAACTTGTTCATATACAAGTTGATCTCCTGTGCCATTGCTCATCGCGACTGATGCCATTGCAGGAGTCTGAGAGCAATGTGGTCAGAGGCAGGAAAGTAAATGGATCGCGACGAAGTGCTTTTGTTTGGCTCCTGAGCCAATTTGATTTTAAAGGTTGGAAAACTTGGGGCATGGGGGGAGCGGTGGGTCTGTGCCTTTTGGAAATACAAAATTTACTGTATTATTTGCAATTACAAGCAGAAAATCATATGGGTTGTTTGAAAGAATGTAAATCTACATTGCAGGTGCCCTTGTTAAAAAGTTACTGGCCCCGAGTTTCTGCAGGGCTTGTCTCAATATCCCCAGCCAATGGACGTCTTTAGCTGTTCACACTGTGTTCCAGGGGTTCCCCTGATTTGCCACCAAAGTTATGGCAGGAGATCGGGAGACATCCCTGTAAAAAATCAGAGCCAATGGGTTTGACAATTCCGATGCAGCTTCAACTCACAATAGACATAGAAACATAGAAAATAGGTGCAGAAGTAGGCCATTCGGCCCTTCGAGCCTGCACCGCCATTCAATAAGATCATGGCTGATCATTCCCTCAGTACCTCTTTCCTGCTTTCTCTCTATACCCCTTGATCCCTTTAGCCGTAAGGACCATATCTAACTCACTCTTGAATATATCCAATGAACTGGCACCAACAACTCTCTGCGGTAGGGAATTCCACAGGTTAACAACTCTCTGAGTGAAGAAGTTTCTCCACATCTCAGTCCTAAATGGCTTATCCCTTATCCTTAGACTATGTCCCCTGGTTCTGGACTTCCCCAACATCGGGAACATTCTTCCTGCATCTAACCTGTTCAGTCCCGTCAGAATCTTATATGTTTCTATGAGATCCCCTCTCATCCTTCTAAACTCCAATGTAGAAAGGCCCAGTTGATTCAGTCTCTCCTCGTATGTCAGTCCCGCCATCCCGGGAATCAGTCTGGTGAACCTTCGCTGCACTCCCTCAATAGCAATCTTGCACATTCCACTCATACTTGGTTCAAAGCACCTTTAACTTGATTCATTGATTTATTTCTGATCAAAAGCAAGCAGCCTTCTTTCCGCACCCCTTGTGAACCACATTATCCCTTCAAACAGCTACTGCGGCAATCACCTCCATTTATGCATGTGGAGTTTTAAAGGCTACAATTTCAGTAAAATCATTGACAACAGATCCCATTTTTAGTCCCGGGGCTGTATTAAAACTGTAATGAATGAATGGATAAATGTTTTTCACTTTCCCTGTGACTTGAGTGTCTGCTTTCCACTTACGATGAGACGTTCACTCAATGGAGAATCCCAGGCTCGGGACCCCGTTCTATTCCTCTGCGGTGTGGCGTGTTGGAGCAATGCTGTGGTCCTGTTTGAAGAGTTAGTAAAATTATATTAAATGAAGAGAAAATACTTGCGATTATTGTGCACAACTACATTTAAATGCAAGTTGACAAGGTAATTATTTGGGAGGTCATCGCTGAAGAGCTTTGGCAATTGAGCTGAGAATGTAAGCTTTTATTATGGTGCTCACTCTCTCGACCAGTTGAATGGCTGATTAATTATTCTGTGATGTACTCATAGCTTTTAACTTGTAGTTAAAAATCAATTATAGATGTTGAACAACTGTGGATATGGAAAGCCTTTCCTTTAATATTTTTAACATATAATACAATTTGCAACATTCAACATTTCAATCTGTGGCAGTAACCTCCATTTTGAGTGTGGGGGTTTTAAACACTTCACAATCCTGAAGTCTGCTTCATCACCCTATGCTTCTGGGAGGCACCACTGACTCATAATCAGCGTGCGCTTTCTGTCCACTATATCGGAGGCTTAGGAGGCCATTTTTTATTTATTCATTCTTGGGATGTGGGCATCGCTGTCAAAGCCAGCGTTTTGCCCATCGCTTGAGAAGTGTGGTGAGCTGCCTTGAATGATAGCAATCCGTGTGGTGAAGGTGCTCCCACAGTGCTGTTAGGGAGAGAGTTCCAGGATTTAGAAACAGCGATATAGTTCCAAGTCAAGATGGTGTATGACTTGGACAGGAACTTGGAGATAGTGATGTTCCCATGTGCCTGTTCCACTATTTAAAGGGGTTGCTCCTCAAATTCTGTCTGCACTTCAGTCCCACACTCCTGATCTTTGGGCACCCTGTGCGGACGGGAGCGGGTAGGTCCGAGGACCTCCTCGTAGGACTGCTCTTGGGCATGGCCAAGCGCGCCATCAGCCGGTCCAGGCAGCGGGCGGTCGAGGGGGTCGTTCAGCCTGACTGCCTGCCTCTCTTCCGCGCCTACATCCGGGCCAGAGTGTCCTTGGAGATGGAGCACGCGGCGTCCACTAGTACGCTCGCAGCCTTCCGCGAGAGGTGGGCGCCGGAGGGACTGGAGTGCATCATCACCCCCGGCAACCAAATTTTAATTTGATTTTATATGGTTTAAAGTTTAATTTGTTTTATTGCCGGGTTTTTAGTGTCCCCCTTCCCCTTTTATAGGGGGCACTTGTAATTATTTGTGTTTTAGTGCCCACAAAAAAAGGAAAAAAAGGGCCTTGAAAAATGTTTGGAGTGTCCCCCAGATCAGGGGGCACTTGATTTAACTGTTTAATTTTGTGTTCCAAAAGTGTTGTAGAGCTGTTGCATTGTGAGTGGCTTAGAAAAGAAAGACTTGGATTTATATAGTGCCTTTCATGACCACCAGATGTCTCAAAGTGCTTTACAGCCAACGAAATACTTTTGGAGTGTAGTCACTGTTGTAATGTAGGAAACCAGTCATGTGATGTTCACAAGACTCAATAAAACCCCAGTCAGTTGGGTCGAGGTCATCCGCGATGAGGTATGCAGTTGTGAGCCTAGTGGATCAACTGGTAATGTGTAGTGCCATTGTTAAACCTTTGTTAATAAACCAACTAGTTCTTAATAGCAATGTGTTGCTATGAATTCTTAAGCAAAGAACTCATGAAGCAAATACATGACAGTACACACTTCAGCCACGGTGCACCAGTGGTTGTGGAGGTGAATGTTTAACGTTGTGATGGGGTGCCAATCAAGCAGGCTGCTTTGTCCCGCATGGCTTAACACCCGAAAAACGGTGCTGCGAGGCGGAATTTGTCGGCCTGCGGCTTAACTTATTGACAACGCAGCAAGTGGTGGAAAGCTGTTCATTTATGATCATGAGCTTCCTGTTGTCTGCGGAAGGTTCATACGAGATGTGTAATGTGTAAACTGCATTCTTGGTTTGTGCAGGAAGCCTGCAAGCTCAGCCTGGCAGTGATCAGAACAAAATGACAGCCCCAGAATCCAACACATTTCCATTTGCTGCCGGGGGTGCTTTGCCTCTGGAGACATCTTAGCAGCAGAGAGCAAGACTGCCTCACGTGGCACTGCTTTGTGTCTCTGGAGACATGTGCGCCACCTCATTTACGTTGCCGTGCTGGCTCTAAAGTCAGGACTGCAACATAAATGGGATAGTCACTGAAAGACAACTGCAGAAAGTACTTCATTTGTATTGCTGTTCTACTTTAAAATAAAAAAAATGGCTACTCTGTGAAGGATATTTTCTTTTTCATTTAAAATAAAATCGATCAGTAAGAGTTAAAAGAGAGACAGTTCTGGTAATGGGACAAGAAAATGCTTTAACCCCCTTGGGTGCTGTGAAGTAGCAGCCAAATGATTTGCTTTATGAGTGAATAAAAGAGCCACAAGCCAAAGCAGGCTGGGAACTGCTGACTCTGGATCCCGGCAGCCAGTTTTCAGTAATGCATTTGCTTATTTAGCACGCACACTGAGGAAATAAAAGTGTTCCCTGAAGCCCCATTTCCACAGTCAGCCACGATTCCGATTCAGTCTGAATAAGCTGCTAATCTGAATTTAAATGCACTAGGTAAACAGAATGGATCAACAGAAATGAACTGCAACCAGTCTCAATTAAATTCAATTAAGTTTAATTTTATATTATCAATGCTGGGAGCCCCCAGCCGAGAATGAATGCCCATTCCCTCCGTAACCAGTCCTTCAGTGTTCTTACTTAGGGTGAAGCTTGTGGCAGAACGATGAGGTATGGAATTCCAGATCATTTGCTGCAGTGTAAACATTCTCCCCAGTGCCCCACACTGCCTCCCCATTTTATTCCAGTCATGGTTTTCATATCAGGATGAATCTGGTCGAGGGATCGAAACAGGCGTTTGACAACTTCAGATTGAATTTCCACCAGTCCCGGTTTATGCAAAAAAATCCAGCGAAGTTATTGACTCGAGCAGGATGCACAATGTCTGCCGCTTCATATGGTCATCGCTTTGCGTTCTGTCATGTATTATACTGTCATTGTAATCCATGACTCAACTGACCTAAGTTGTACACCGTGAGAACACTGACCACTAGGTGGTGAACTTGTGGGAGACACTCCTAACTTGGACTTTCAGGTATAAAAGGGGAAGCTCCACCCATCTTCTCCACTTCAGTGCTGGCTAATAAAGGACTGGTCACAGAGTGACCTTCTCTCTAGTATGGGCCTCTGTGCATTTGTACTGTATAGCAAGGACATATTATTGGTGACAAGAAACTGGGATTTAAACCACGCGAGCATGGCCACTTGCAGCACAGACGAGAGGTACTGTGTTGGTGATGATTGAGACGATTTTATTGAGAGACTACAGCAAAGTTTCGTCACTGAGGAATGGCTGGGACAGGATTCGGCCGACAAACGCAGGGCTCATCTCCTGATGGTTTGTGGATCCAGGACATACTCCCTGATGAAGGACCTTCTAGCGCCAGAGAAGCCGGTAGACAAGACTTTTGAAGAGCTCAGTAAGTTGATCGGGGATCACTTTAAACCGACGAGCAGCATGCACATGGTGAGACACCGGTTTTACACACACCGACGGCAAGAAGGGCAAAGTGTTCCAGACTTCGTGGCAGACCTCCGGCGACTGGCAAGCCTATGTAAGTTCCCAGATGCATGCACAGCGGAGATGCTGCAAGATTTTTTTTATTGAGGGCATCAGGTATGCTGGGGTTTTCAGGAAACTGATTGAGACCAAAGACTTGACCCTGGAAACGGTGGCTTTGATGGCCCAGTCACTTATCTCAGGGGAGGAAGAGACCAGAATGATGTTTGACAAAAATTTTGGTTTAAATGCAGCAAATGTACAGGGAGTCAACATTGTGAACGTGGCACACAGTTCTCCAGGCAGACAGGGACAATCGGACATGCCCGAGCATGTAGTCAAACCCAAAGGCGGAATTCAACAGAGACAGTGGCTAGCTGATCGGCGATTCATGCCATTGCAAGGGACAATGCAGCCAGTAATGGGGCCGTCAACACCTGTTAATGGTGCGTTTAAGGATAGTTACAGAGACAGTCAGAGACGATCGACTGGTAATTGATCTTTTGTTTCCAACAACGGCTCATGTTGGAGGTGTGGAGGCAAACACATAACCAGAGCTTGCAAGTATCAGCAATATACCTGCAGAAACTGCAACGTCAGCGGTCACTTGGTGCATATGTGCAGGAAGCCTGCAGCCAGGTTGATGTACGAGGAGGACGGGCCCGATGTAAGCCCTACAAGGCCAAATGGACACTGGGGGAAATCGCTGGAAGCTGAAGTTCAGCGAGTTCATGTGGAGCACATATACAGTTCATACACCAGGACGCCACCGATAATGATGAAAGTGCTCCTCAATGGCATCCCAGTATCAATGGAGCTAGACACGGGGCCAGCCAGTCCCTGATGAGTATCAAACAGTTCGACAAGTTGTGGGCATCCAAGGCCAGGAGGCCAAAATTATTGCCGATTGACGCACAGCTACGGAGATATACAAAGGAAATCATTCTGGTGCTAGGCTGCGCCACAGTAGTCGTGACCCACAAAGATTCGAAACAGGTTACCATTCTGGATTGTCCCAGGGGATGGTCCCGCACTGCTGGGGGGGAGTTGGCTTGCTGTCATGAACTGGAAATGGGGCGATGTCAATGCAATTTCTTCTGTGGAGCGAATATCTTGCTCACAGGTCCTGGACAAATTTGACTCACTTCTTCAACCCGGCATTGGCACTTTCATGGGGACTAAGGTAGTGATTCACATAAACCCGGACGCCAGGCCAGTACACCTCAAGGCCAGAGCGGTGTCGTACGTGATGCGGGAAAAGATGGAAGGCGAATTGGACTGCCTGCTGAGGGAAGGCATCATCTCGCCAGTTGAATTCAGTAACTGGGTGAGCCCGATTGTGCCAGTGCTCAAGGTGAATGGGTCGGTCAGGATAGATGGTGATTGCAAGGCCACCATCAATCGGGTGTCACTCCAAGACCAGTACCCGCTACTGAGAGCAGAGGACCTCTTTGCGACGCTATCCAGTGGCAAACTTTTTTCAAAATTGGACCTGACCTCAGCTTACATGACCCAGGAGCTGGCGAGTGAGTCGAAGAAGCTGACCACCATCACGACACACAAGGGGTTGTTTGAGTACAACAGATGTCCGTTCGGGATTCGCTCGGCCGCCGCGATCTTTCAACAAAACATGGAAAGTCTCCTCAAGTCAATTCCAAGGACAGTGGTTTTTCAAGATGACATCCTCATCACGGGTTGCGATACTGAAGAACACCTCCACAACCTGGAGGAGGTACTACGCAGACTAGACCAGGTAGGTCTGCGACTGAAAAAGGCGAAGTGCGTCTTCCTAGCTCCAGAGGTAGAATTCCCGGGGATGAGGGTAGCAGCAGACGGGACCAGACCTACTGTGTCCAAAACGGAAGCGATTCAGAGAACACCCAGACCCCGTAACACGACGGAGCTGCGTTCGTTCCTGGGGCTCCTGAACTATTTTGGTAACTTTCTTCCCAAATTGAGCACGCTGTTAGAGCCGCTACACGTGCTCCTACACAAAGGTCGCGAATGGGTCTGGGGGGACAGCCAGGAAAGGGCTTTTGACAGAGCACGCAATTTGTTATGCTCCAATAATCTGTTAACGCTATATGACCCATATAAGAAACTTGTTTTAACGTGCGATGCGTTGTCCTATGGGGTTGGGTGTGTGTTGCAGCATGTTAATGCCAATGGTCAGTTACAGCCGGTAGCTTATGCCTCCAGAAGTCTGTCCCAGGCAGAAAGGGGCTACGGGATGATAGAAAAGGAAGCGCTTTCATGTGGATATGCAGTAAAAAAAAAATGCACCAGTACCTGTTTGGCAGGAAATTTGAGCTGGAGACAGATCACAAACCCTTAACGTCCCTTTTGGCCAACAACAAGGCCATAAATGCAAATGCGTCGGCCCGCATACAGAGGTGGGCACTCACTGTAGCCGCCTATGACTATACAATTCGGCACAGACCGGGCATTGAAAACTGTGCCGATGCACTCAGCAGGCTCCCACTAGCCACCACCGAGGGGGCAACCGAGCATGCTGCTGAGATGGTCATGGCTGTTGAAGCTTTCGAAAGCGAAGGCTCACCCGTGACAACCCGTCAGATCAAAGTCTGGACAAATACTGTCTTTAGTCAAGAAATGTGTCCTGAATGGGGACTGGGCAGCCACGTATGGGGCATGCCCTGAGGAATTTAAACCATTTCACAGGCGCAAGGATGAACTCTCGATTCAGGCCGATTGCCTACAATGGGGAAACCGAGTAGTCATGCCCCAGATGTGCAGAGAGGCATTCATCCGAGAATTCCACAATGAGCACCCGGGCATTGTCATGATGAAGGCAATTGCCAGGTCACACGTTTGGTGGCCAGGGATAGATGCAGACCTGGAACTTTGTGTTCGCAGGTGCAACACATGTGCCCAGCTGGGCAATGCGCCCAGGGAAGCCCCCCTTAGTCCCTGGTCCTGGCCCGCCAAGCCATGGTCACACATCCATGTGGACTATGGACTATGCAGGTCCTTTCATGGGAAAAATGTTTTTGGTTGTAGTAGACGCCTACTCTAAATGGATCGAGTGTGACATTCTCAATTCAAGCACATCCTCTGCCACGGTAGAAAGTCTACAGGAAATGTTCGCCGCCCATGGTCTACCGGACGTCTTGGTCAGCGACCATGGCCCGTGCTTTACAAGCATTGAATTCCAGGACTTCATGGCAGGAAATGGTATCAACCATGTCAGAACGGCACCGTTCAAGCTGGCCTCAAACGGCCAGGCGGAACGAGAAGTGCAGATAATCAAAGGCTGCTCAGAATCCAAGGGGGTTCCCTACAAAGCTGCTTATCACGCCTCCTGTTGGCCAATAGATCCCGACCACACTCGCTCACAGGGGTTCCACCCGCATAGCTGCTAATGAAAAGGACGCTCAAAACCAGGTTATTCCTCATACACCCCACCATGAAAGAAATTGTTGAGAGCAGGCGCTGGTCACAATGTGACTACCATGACGGGAATGTGAGGGCGCGATGTATTGATGGCAATGACCCTGTCTTTGTCCTCAACTACGCGGCAGGGCCCAAATGGCTCGCAGGCACTGTGATTGCCAAAGAGGGGAATAGAATTCTGGTAGTTAAACTTATCAATGGACAAATCTGCCGCAAACACGTGGATCAAACAAAAAGGAGGTTCAGCAACCCCATAGAAGAAGCAGAGGAAGAACATGATGTAGAGTTCACTCCACCACAGGTGACCGAACACCGGAACCAAGTGGAGGAGAGCCCAGTCACTGTGGGCAGTCCGGACAGGCCTGAGGCACCGCAAACAGCAGACACTCCGGCCGGAGCCCCAACTCAGGCGCTCTACAAGGGAGCGTAAACCACCAGAGAGACTTAACTGGTGATCCCAACAAGACTTTGCGGGGGAGGTGATGTCATGTATTCTACTGTCATTGTAATCCATGTATTAGCTGACCTAAGTAGTACACCGTGAGAACACTGACCACTAGGTGGTGAACTTGTGGGAGACACTCCTAACCTGGACTTTCAGGTATAAAAGGGGAAGCTCCACCCATCTTCGCCACTTCAGTGCTGGCTAATAAAGGACTGGTCACAGAGTGACCTTCTCTCTAGTATGGGCCTCGTGTGCATTTGTACTGTATAGTAAGGACATATTACCTTCAATCTCTTTACTTCTGCCAACTGGGAGCGACCTTTATGTAACCTGTATGGCTGTAATTTCTTCATTGCTGAGGGGCTGGCTTTAAGGTCCTTCACCCTCCAACTGCCCATGGCACTAGTTGGAGGAGCAGCAGCACACTAGCAGCTTCTCTAAAAGTATGAAAGAGTAAGAGCTTGCCTTTTACGACCTCTGAACATCCCAAAAGCGCTTTATAGCTAATGAAGTACTTTTGAAGTGTAGTCATCATTGTAATGTATGGAAATGCGGCAGCCACTTTGCACACAGCAAGGTTCCACAAACAGCAGTGAGACACACGACCAGATAATCTGTTTTGGTAATGATTGCCAAGGGATAAATGCTGCCCAGGAAAAACTCCCCTGCTCATCATCAAAATAATGCCATAGGATCTTTTATGTTCACCTGAGAGGACTCAGTTTAATGTCTTATCAAAAAACTGGCACCTCCGACAGAGCAGTACTCCCTTAGTACTGAGATGTACTGCACTGGAGTGTCAGCCTGGATTATGTGTTCAAGTCTCTGGAGTGGAGCTTGAACAAACATCCTTTTGATTCAGAGCCGAGTACTACCACTGAGCCAAGGCTGACACCTAATCACTGTATAAATGTTTAGATGTTACTATGGATACATGAAGTCCAATTAGAAAATAAGACATTGAATCCAAGTGATCTCCAGCTACAGCTGATTTCTCTTGCAGATAGGCCTGCGGAGCAGGATGGAAAAGATGATACTAAATGTTTAATTACTGTACAAGTTTATTTCAATAAACTAACAGTCTCTGATCTTCATGTAACTGTAGCACTTGCTGACAGGATCAGTCTCCCAGAAAAGGCAATCTTTAGCACAGTATATTAAAACCATTGGTACCTACTTACAGGTGTTTAAATCTCTTTAATGGCCTCGTCCCTCCCTATCTCTGGAACCTCCTCCAGCTCTGCAACCCCTCCAAGACTCTGCATTCCTCTGACTCTAATCTCTTGTGCATCCCTTGTCCCTTCACCCCACCATTATTTGCCGCGCTTTCAGCCGTTTCAGCTTAATGCTCTTGAATTCTCTCCCCAAACCTTTCTGTCTCTGCAGCTCCCTCTCCTTTTTTTTTTAAAAGACCCTCCTTTGTTGACCAAGCTTTTGGTCACCCCCCTCTGAATCTCTCCATATTTGGCTCAAAAAACATTTTTGTTTGACTGCACCTCTGTGAAATGCCTTGGGTCGTGTTTCTATATTAAAGGCGCTATATAAATAGTTGTTGTAATAACAGCAGCATGTGGAGCCTGATTAGACCTGGTGTACCTATTAAGACAATACATCACATATACATCTGCAAACACAGCAATAGGATTATGTATCCCAATTACCTGCCTCCATGATCTTTGGCAAAACCCACACAGTTACAGAGACTACGCTGGAAGCATGGCAGCTGCCAAAGTTCAAAGGTTGTTCTGATCTTCTGCAAACCTTCTATTACAATTGAATCCTGATCCTGAAATAATTGGTACTCCCTCACATAGATCAAAATGCTCAGGACAGTGAATCAGCTTGGTGCTGGGTAGCGCTCTTGCCTGTTGGTCAAACGATTCCAGGCCCACGCTCTATCCATTACTTGAGTGCATAATCTTGAATGACACTAAGAGCTGCATTCCCTCAGACAACATACTAAATTGTGGCCCTGCTTGCCTGTTTCAGTGGTGTGGATAGATATTAAAGATCAAAAAAAAGTCACAAGTTTTCCGGGTGTCCTGACCAACACATTTTCCTCAATCAGCAATTGCTGTTTGTCGGATCTTGTGTGCAAAACAGCGCGTGCATTTTGAAGTAATCCATTGCACGTGAAGTATCAAGAGGTGTGATAAGGCGCCATGTAAATGCAAAAAAATAGTGCTGGACCATACCAGATGCACCATTTTGACAGAAAGAAGCTTACGTTTTGCTCAAGTATTTCTTGAAGTAGACTAAGCAATATTTACATCAAATCCAGTTATAACCAAAACTGTGAAATAAGGCCGTTTCCAATATTTTTCTGTAAAGTATTCTGGTCAGGCTGCATCTTGAGCCCTGTATCCAGTTCTGGTTGCCAAGAAACAAGGGAGTTATTGAAGTATTGAAGGCAGCGCAGAGAACAGCAATGAGGCTGATCTTTCGTGTCAGGAGTCTGAGTTATGAAGAAAGACTGGAGGGAATTGAGCTTATCGAGCCAGAGAAGGTTCATCCAAAAGCCGGGCTTATAGAGGTACAGGTGCAGCGCGAGAATCCGGAACCCTCGGGACCAAGGCTGTTCCGGATTCCGGGCTTTTCCGGACTTTCAGTCGTCTTTCTGATGCCACGAATCCGGAAACACGCGAGCCCAGAGTATTTCCGGATTTCGGAATGCCAGAAAGGAGGGGAGGGGATTGGGGGGGGGCACTGAGGACAGAGGGTCCAGGCCCTGCCGAGGAGGTGTTCGGGCGGCCCCGCCATGGACGGGATGTTTGGGCGGGCCCTGGCGCTGAGGAGTGGCTCGGGCCAGCCGGCCCTGTCGCGGAAGTGGTGTTCGGGCGGGCTGGCGGCGAGGCCCCGAGGTAAGGGCATTAGCGGCGGGCGAGGCGAGTGGAAGTGAGGCCCAAGATCGGGCAGCAGCGAGGCCCCGAGGTCGGCAGGGTTGGCCGCTCCGGATTCCGGAACATTTTACGGATTCCAGACGACCTTGCCACTGATCATTCCGGATTCCAGAACTCCGGATTTTTGATGTTGCACCTGTATATGGTCTGGTATATAGGCAATGGTATGGTAAAGGCTAAACCAGAAAACGGCTTCAAATTAAATAATGGGAGTACGGCCAGGGGACATGGGGATCATATTGGTAAAAAGGTAACTTTAGGGACGTTACCAGAAGGTTCACGCAGTAATCAATACTTGGAATCGACATCCAGGCAGAATGGTGGAGGCGAAAAGTCTTGAATCATTGAAGAAATGATTAGATGCAGCAATGGCAGGTGTAGGGTTATTCTGGTTGGGTGAGTTAAGATGGACCAAATGGCCATCCACCTCTGTCAGTATCTTGTCTGGGTCTTTGTTTTGCATTGTGGGAGCTTTACTCATATATCATTCATTAAACTTTAGCGGAAGAAGTGGAAGAATATCATCATAGGTGGTCCCTTGAACGAGGATGACTTGCTTCCACATGGGTTCTCAGATGTTTCAATCAACATAAGAACATAAGAAATAGAAGCAGGAGAAGGCCATACGGCCACTCAAGCCTGCTCCGCCATTTAATAAGATCATGGCTGATCCGATCATGGACTCAGGTCCACTTCCCTGCCCGCTCTCCATAACCCCTTATTCCCTTATCGTTTAAGAAACTCTATTTCTGTCTTAAATTTATTCAATGTCCCAGCTTCCACAGTTCTCTGAGGCAGCGGATTCCACAGATCCACAACCCTCTGAGCGTTCTCCTCATCTCTGTTTTAAATGGGCGGCCCCGTATTCTAAGATCATGCCCTCTAGTTCTAGTCTCCCCTATCAGCGGAAACATCCTCTCTACATCCACTTTGTCAAGCCCCCTCATAATCTTATACGCTTCGATAAGATCACCTCGCATTCTTCTGAATTCCAATGAGTAGAGGCCCAACCTACTCAACCGTTCCTCATAAGTCAACCCCTCATAGAAAACATAGAAAATAGATGCAGGATTAGGCAATTTGGCCCTTCAAGCCTGCACCACCATTCAATAAGATCATGGCTGATCATTCACCTCAGTACCCCTTTTTTGCTTTCTCTCCATATCCCTTGATCCCTTTAGCCATAAGGGCCATATCTAACTCCCTCTTGAATATATCCAATGAACTGGCATCAACAACTCTCTGCGGTAGGGAATTCCACAGGTTAACAACTCTCTGAGTGAAGAAGTTTCTCCACATCTCAGTCCTAAATGGCTTATCCCTTATCCTTAGACTATGTCCCCTGGTTCTGGACTTCCCCAACATCGGGAACATTTTTCCTGCATCTAATCTGTTCAGTCCCATCAGCATTTTATATGTTTCTATGAGATCCCGTCTCATCCTTCTAAACTCCAGTGTACACAGGCCCAGTCGATCCAGTCTCTCCTCATATGTCAGTCCTGCCATCCCGGGAATCAGTCTGGTGAACCTTCGCAGCACTCCCTCAATAGCAGAAATGTCCTTCCTCAGATTAGGAGACCAAAACTGAACACAATATTCCAGGTGAGGCCTCACTAAGACCCTGTACAACTGCAGTAAGACCTCCCTGCTCCTATACTCAAATCCCCTAGCTATGAAGGCCAACATAGCATTTGCCGCCTTCACCGCCTGCTGTACCTGCATGCCAACTTTCAATGACTGATGTACCATGACACCCAGGTCTCGTTGCACCTGCCCTTTTCCTAATCTGACGCCATTCAGATAATATTCTGCCTTCGTGTTTCGCCACCAAAGTGGATAACCTCACATTTATCCACATTATACTGCATCTGCCACGCGTTTGCCCACTCACCTAAACTGTCTAAGCCACCCTGCAGCCTTTTAGCGTCCTCCTCACAGCTCACACTGCCACCCAGCTTAGTGTCATCTGCAAACTTGGAGATATTACATTCAATTCCCTCATCCAAATCATTAATGTATATTGTAAATAGCTGGGGTCTCAGCACTGAGCCCTGCGGCACCCCACTAGTCACTACCTGACATTCTACAAAGGACCCGTTTATCCCGACTCTCTGCTTCCTGTCTGCCAACCAATTCTCTATCCACGTCAGTACATTACCCCCAATACCATGTGCTTTAATTTTGCACATCAATCTCTTGTGTGGGACCTTGTCAAAAGCCTTTTGAAATTCCAAATACAGCACATCCACTGGTTCTCCCTTGTCCACTCTACTAGTTACATCCTCAAAAAATTCTAGAAGATTTGTCAAGCAGGATTTCCCTTTCATAAATCCATGCTCACTTGGACCAATCCTGTCACTGCTTTCCAAATGTGCTGCTATTTCATCTTTAATCATTGATTCCAACATTTTCCCCACAACAGATGTCAGGCTAACCGGTCTATAATTACCCGTTTTCTCTCTCCCTCCTTTCTTAAAAAGTGGTGTTATATTTGCTACCCTCCAGAACTCAGCAGAGGAGGACAAAGGGTTTGATTAGGGCAGGGAAAATGGAGTACGAGAAGAAGCTTGCAGGGAACATTAAGGCGGATTGCAAAAGTTTCTATAGGTATGTAAAGACAAAAAGGTTAGTAAAGACAAACGTAGGTTCCCTGCAGTCAGAATCAGGGGAAGTCATAACGGGGAACAAAGAAATGGCAGACCAATTGAACAAGTACTTTGGTTCAGTATTCACTAAGGAGGACACAAACAACCTTCCGGATATAAAAGGGGTCAAAGGGTCGAGTAGGGAGGAGGAACTGAGGGAAATCTTTATTCGTCGGGAAATTGTGTTGGGGAAATTGATGGGATTGAAGGCCGATAAATCCCCAGGGCCTGATGGACTGCATCCCAGAGTACTTAAGGAGGTGGCCTTGGAAATAGCGGATGCATTGACAGTCATTTTCCAACATTCCATTGATTCTGGATCAGTTCCTATCGAGTGGAGGGTAGCCAATGTAACCCCACTTTTTAAAAAAGGAGGGAGAGAGAAAACAGGGAATTATAGACCGGTCAGCCTGACCTCAGTAATGGGTAAAATGATGGAATCAATTATTAAGGATGTCATAGCAGCGCATTTGGAAAATGGTGACATGATAGGTCCAAGTCAGCATGGATTTGTGAAGGGGAAATCATGCTTGACAAATCTTCTGGAATTTTTTGAGGATGTTTCCAGTAAAGTGGACAAAGGAGAACCAGTTGATGTGGTCTATTTGGACTTTCAGAAGGCTTTCGACAAGGTCCCACACAAGAGATTAATGTGCAAAGTTAAAGCACATGGGATTGGGGGTAGTGTGCTGACGTGGATTGAGAACTGGTTGGCAGACAGGAAGCAAAGAGTAGGAGTAAATGGGTACTTTTCAGAATGGCAGGCAGTGACTAGTGGGGTACCGCAAGGTTCTGTGCTGGGGCCCCAGCTGTTTACATTGTACATTAATGATTTAGACGAGGGGATTAAATGTAGTATCTCCAAATTTGCGGACGACACTAAGTTGGGTGGCAGTGTGAGCTGCGAGGAGGATGCTATGAGGCTGCAGAGTGACTTGGATAGGTTAGGTGAGTGGGCAAATGCATGGCAGATGAAGTATAATGTGGATAAATGTGAGGTTATCCACTTTGGTGGTAAAAACAGAGAGACAGACTATTATCTGAATGGTGACAGATTAGGAAAAGGGAAGGTGCAACGAGACCTGGGTGTCATGGTACATCAGTCATTGAAGGTTGGCATGCAGGTACAGCAGGCGGTTAAGAAAGCAAATGGCATGTTGGCCTTCATAGCAAGGGGATTTGAGTACAGGGGCAGGGAGGTGTTTCTACAGTTGTATAGGGCCTTGGTGAGGCCACACCTGGCGTATTGTGTACAGTTTTGGTCTCCTAACCTGAGGAAGGACATTCTTGCTATTGAGGGAGTGCAGCGAAGGTTCACCAGACTGATTCCCGGGATGGTGGGACTGACCTATCAAGAAAGACTGGATCAACTGGGCTTGTATTCACTGGAGTTCAGAAGAATGAGAGGGGACCTCATAGAAACGTTTAAAATTCTGACGGGTTTAGACAGGTTAGATGCAGGAAGAATGTTCCCAATGTTGGGGAAGTCCAGAACCAGGGGTCACAGTCTGAGGTTAAGGGGTAAGCCATTTAGGACCGAGATGAGGAGAGACTTCTTCACCCAGAGAGTGGTGAACCTGTGGAATTCTCTACCACAGAAAGTGGTTGGGGCCAATTCACTAAATATATTCAAAAGGGAGTTAGATGAAGTCCTTACTACTCGGGGGATCAAGGGGTATGGCAAGAAAGCAGGAAGGGGGTACTGAAGTTTCATGTTCTGCCATGAACTCATTGAATGGCGGTGCAGGCTAGAAGGCTGAATGGCCTGCTCCTGCACCTATTTTCTATGTTTCTATGTCCATAGGAACTGATCCAGAGTCGATAGACTGTTGGAAAATGATCATCAATGCATCCATTATTTCTAGGGCTACTCCCTTAAGTACTCTGGGATGCAGACTATCAGGCCCCGGGGATTTAATGGCCTTCAATCCCATCAATTTCCCTAACACAATTTCCCATCTAATAAGGATTTCCTTCAGTTCCTCCTTCTCACAAGACCCTCGTTCCCCTAGTATTTCTGGAAGGTTATTTGTGTCTTCCTTCATGAAGACAGAACCAAAGTCAACCCCCTCATCTCTGGAATCAACCTAGTGAACCTTCTCTGAACTGCCTCCAAAGCAAGTATATCCTTTCGTAAATATGGAAACCAAAACTGCACGCAGTATTCCAGGTGTGGCCTCACCAATACCCTGTACAACTGTAACAATACTTCCCTGCTTTTATACTCCATCATCTTTGCAATAAAGACCAAGATTCCATTGGCCTTCCTGATCTCTTGCTGTACCTGCCTACTAACCTTTTGTGTTTCATGCACAAGTACCTCCAGGTCCCTCTGTACTGCAACACTTTGCAATCTTTCTCCATTTAAATAATAACTTGCTCTTTGATTTTTTTCTGCCGAAGTGCATGACCTCACACTTTCCAACATTATACTCCATCTGCAAAATTTTTGCCCACTCACGACAAACTTGGCTACGTTACACTCAGTCTCTTTCTCCAAGTCGTTAATATAGATTTTAGTAGTTGGGGTCCCAGCACTGATCCCTACAGCACCCCACTGGTTACTGGTTGCCAACCCGAGAATGAACCATTTATTACGACTCTCTGTTTTCTGTTTTTTAGCCAATCCTCTATCCATGCTAATATATTACCCCCAATCCCGTGATCTTTTATCTTGTGCAGTAATCTTTTATGTGGCACCTTGTCAAATGCCTTCTGGAAGTCCAAATACACCACACATCCACTCGTTTCCCTTTATCCACCCTGTTCGTTACATCCTCAAAGAATTCTCGCAAATTTATCAAACATGACTTCCCCTTCATAAATCCATGCCGACTTTGCCTGACCAAATTTTGCTTTTCCAAATGTCCTGCTACTGTTACTTTAATAATGGACTCCAACATCTTCCCAACCACAGATGTTAGGCTAAGTGGTCTATAGTTTCCTGCTTTTTGTCTGCCTCCTGAACTCCAATTGAAGGGGTGGAAGATGCCTGTGCATGGATTTTTTTAACGTGTGGTGACCATTGCACATCAGCCACCACACGGACTTGACAGAGCTGGGCCTTTATCTAGTGGCAAGGGTTAATCAGGACGACGAGACCTGCTCTGCTGCACGGACCTAGTGCGCACACACATCGCAGTGTGGGCTGGCCCGTGCTGCCCCTGGGCCCTCGGCTCTTCTGGACCCTCATTTGCCACACCTCCGCCACGATCTCTCACCACTCCTCCACCACGATCTATATACGAATATAAGATGCAACTGACTATCCGGCAGGCATTGAAACCTACATAATGTGCTTGATCTGCTAATGTTTCAAAAAGAAACCAACGTTGGTAATGCGGAAGTCAATTTGTTTAGATTAGTTCAGGCTCAGCGCCTTAAAGGTCAGACTACCCGAATCTGAAGTCACGTAACTGAAACACTGATGCCAGGGCAGCATGAACCACCCTCGTCCATCCGAGAGATTCGGCAACTCCACTGAACCACCAGCCTTTCTGGTGACAATTTGGAGGCAGCCAGGTCATTGACATATACCCCACTGAATTTCAAAAGTAACATTCTCCGAGAACGATCAGAGAGCCCGAGGTGGACTCCAGAACATCCAATTCTTTTCAGGAAATAATGGTCTGTGTCTCACTCTGCTTCGCAGACAGAAGAAAAACATTATTTAAGCCGGTAAACAAAAAGGAAAAGCTGCCAGCTGTTTCTAATTTTAGGATGATTTGCTTGCTGGTGCAGTTCCTGCAGCAATGGAGAAGTTACTGCAGACGCTGTCAAGTACAGCAGCTGAGTCTGTTTTAAGTTGTTACTTCCTAAGTGGCCAAGGATGTAAGTGAAAAGAGGTTTTTGATGCCTGGTGTATATTTACATTTCCCTTGCAGATAGGTCTTTAGAGGAGATTGGAAAGGGCACAATGCTAACAGTTTAATTATACAGTGCTATCCCTGTACCTCTTCAATTTAACTTCAATAAACACTTTCCAGTTCCTGTGGCCATCGAGTGGCAGGCACAGTGTCCCACAAAAAACATTTTTCTCACCAAACAACAAAATTTGGATTTATACAATTTGAATATTAAGGGCATCAAGGGATATGGGGATAGTGCAGGAAAGTGGAGTTGAGGTAGAAGATCAGCCATGATCTTATTGAATGGCGGAGCAAGCTCGAGGGGCCGGATGGCCTATTCCTGCTCCTATTTCTTATGTTCTTATACAGTACCCTTAACAAAGAAAACATCCTAAGGCACCTTATGAAGAGGTTACGGTTACATAAATAAGAGGAGCACATGCTAACTATCGTGGGAAAGTTAGTAAGGTAGTAAGTTTAATTGAAAGTTAGTAAGCTTAATTGAAAAGACATCAAGGGATATGGGGGAAAAGCGGGAATATGGTGTTGAAATACAGGATCAGCCATGACTATATTGAATGGCGGTGCAGACTCGAAGGGCCGAATGGCCTACTACTGCTCCTATTTTCTATGTTTCTATGATGGGTTTTAAGAGTCTTTTTAAAAGTGGAGAGAGAAGTAACGAGCTGGAGAGTTTTAGCAAGATTAGGACCAAGGTCGCTGACCATTCCGCCATCTACGATGGTGCTGAAGGAGAGAGATGAGTAGACAGCCAGAGTTGGAGGATTGAAGGATATAAGGCTGGAGGAGTTATAGAGGTAGAGTGGCGTGAGGTCTTGGAGGGGTTTGAAGATGAGGACAAGGATTTTGAATTGCATGTGTGGGGGGACAGGGTGAGAATGAGGGTGATGAGCAAATATGAACTAATACAGGACAGGACGTATCATTTTTGGACAAGTGAAGTTTATGGAGGATGGACAGGGGTGCAAAGGGGACAATAGAGAAATTGAGTTTAGAGATGACAAATGCACACACAAGGGTTTCAGTGGCAATAAGGGCAGAGATTGGTGACATTGTGATTGTAGAGTAGGTAGGATGTGGGGTTTGAAGCTTAACTGTAGCTTGAATGGGTGCTAAGGTTTTGAATGGCATGATATAGCGTGAATGAGTGGCCAGAGAGGAGATAAAGTCCATGGCAAGGCAGCAACATGTATGCCGGGGCTGAAAAAGATGCATTAGATCTTCCCAGTGTTCAGTTGGAGGAAACATTGGCTCAATCGTCCTAGTATATTAAAAGATTCAACACTACCCCATGAAGGAGTGAAGGCCAATTCGATTTTCCAGATCGGTTTATGCATAAAGGCCATGAATTTTACGTGATGGCTCTGCCGGACTCCCGCCCTAACTCCAGCAGGAGCCCAGCAGAAAAAGGCCGGGTCTACACCAAGCCTGGGAGTTTTCCGGTTAGCCTGATGAGGGGCATAGCCTCTGCGTTCTCCTTACAAGGCCAACGCCACGAGATGGGGATGGCGGGGAGGGGAGCCTCACAGCAGCATTGGAAGTTTCTGCTTCTCTGGATTTTCCGGATGCATGAGACAGACAGCCACTGGAGATGCATCTGTAGTGACATGGACACCCCCACCGGCCCAGTGCCAATTAGGTGCCCTCCTGCTGACTATGCAAACTCCAGCAGGTTGGTACCAATCGGCACGATCCCAGTGTAAGCGTATGGGATAGTGGGTGTTCACTTTTTCAGGCCAAATTCTTTCCCAACTATATCAGTGCAACAATCAGTTTTGTATTCGCTGCTTTCTAACTGCTATTGATAAATATGCACACGGGTAATTTAGAATGCACCAATGAGCCACAGGAATGAAATCTGAACTGATAATTACTCCTGGATCTTTCTAATATCACAGTATCTCCCTCATGACATTTTAAAACAGCTGAGACAATTCCAGGTTAATGCTGTGCACAGCCATGTGCAATTTTAGATATTTCATTTTACACAGGACTGAAGAATTGACGGAGAGGTGGCTAGCCCCTTGATTGTGAGTGCTGTGAACCTGACTGCAGTTCTGAGGCTCGGCACATGATGTATGATTTCCTCGCCCTCTCCTTGACTGCTCATTCATTTCAGTGAGACAACAGGGTGCTATCTGATGCAGCCCAACGAAAGACAGATCATCTTTCAGCTCTTAGCAGCAATAATATGGAAAAAATGGGTAGCCAGTCTGCTTGTAATACATTTTCACATTAAAAAACATATTTGTAAGTCTGTTTTTAAAATATCTTTAATGGCTACAGTATTTAAAATGACAAAGCAAAAGGTTACTATCCAAATATTTTGTAGAATTGTTTACATGTTTATTGTATTGGAAAATGTAGTCTGTAGGAGGCATTTACTTGACCCATTCGTGTGATACAACTGAAAATAAGCAGAGTGGTTAAAATACTCTGATTATTCCCTTGATAGGTTCAGGAGAGAAGATAACAGCAACATATTCTGAATTAATTGTTATTATTCAGCAGATAATTCCAGCCATTTCAGGGCATTGTCAGACCCAGTACACAAAGCGTGTCGGCCACCAGAAAGTTTAGTCAGTAAACATGATCCAACAATGTGGTATGTGATTTGTCCACAAGAATGTTTGTCATCACAAAACCGTTGTTCAACATTCGAGGTGCATTGTCCTTATCCAGTTCAAAATATTTCTCATAAATACATAACAAATAAATTCCAGGATGTAAAGAGAGACCAGAGATGAGATTTGTTAAGTGTTAACAATATTACCACTAGATCGACAACAAACTAGGGTAGTACCCACGTTAAAGAAAAGTGACTGCATTGGCTCCCTCATTTGCATCTATCTTGTGATTTTGGGTTCCACACAATTTGGTGTAATTTTAACCCCCAAAAACTGGAAGGTTTGGGTGGGTGAGAAGTTAAAATGTAAAAAATTTCAAATCTGACCCCAACCCACCCACTTCCAGTTGTAACCGAGGCGTGTCATGGAGCAGGCGACCAATCAGCTCTCAGGAAGTGGGTCAGTCGGCAAAAGCTTTTAAGGAGGTTGCGTGCCTCCATTTTTTGCCCATTTCAGCTGGGTTTCCCTGGGCCAGGAGGAGCAGGAGTGTCTTCTCCAGGCCCAGCAAGTTTACCTGTTATTGGCCCCACGATAGGCCAACCACTACCCCCCCACCTGCACGACCTCCGACCCCCAATCAGCCCCCGACCCACTGCTATCTCCAAATCCCCCGCAATCTCCAATCTCCCCCGACCACGATCTCTCCTCCCCGCCTCCCCCCTCCCCCCCATGATCTCTTCCCTCCGCCCTCCCCTCTCCCCACAATCTTTGCCTCCCCCCTTTCTGCTCCCAAGCTATGGCCTTGTGGTTCAGGCTTTCCCGCCCGACAGAAGGCTAGCCTGTCAAATCAGGTTGGCTGTCGGGCGGGAAACCTTGAGAAAAAAATGTTAAATGCTCCCTGCTATTAATTTCAGCAGGATGTCTGGGAAAACCCGTACTTCCGTAACTCTCTCCTCTCCTCCCCCCCCCCCCCATTTCCTCCCTGCCTCCTGGGGCAATGAGTTGATGACTTAATTGGTGGTGAGTTAAAATCCAACAACCTCACCATTGAAACAAACCTAAGTAAGATGCACCTACCCATTCCACAGCCTTGTTGTATAGTACTAGATATTCGAAATAATAGAAGGTGGAGAGATTTTCCTCACAGAAATGCGAGGATTCCATCTATCACAGAACATTCACTTAATCTGCAGATTTGAAACACGAGCAAGGTTTTGTGAATAGCAGAGCCTCCATCTTTTATCGGTTTGTCACATGAATACACAGCTGTCTGCAGAACAAAAGAAAGCTGGAGATCCTGTCAGGGATCGTGGCGGCAGAGTTAACTAAACACTGGTTTCTAATTTTTGCTTTTCTATTTGCATTAAAGGCAATCTATTACCACAGAGGCAATTAAAGTGGAAAATATGTGCTATTCTGACTCTTACAGGCAATCATTTAAAGACCAAAAGACAAACAGCTCAGCTCCAGTCAGATCAGATTGTGGCATCACTGGACATGTACAGCGCTACCAACATTTGTGACTACAGACGGCACAGATGCCTGGTTACTGCTGTGTTCTGTATTATTCCTGATGAACGCTGTTGCAGCCAAGGGTAGTTATAAAGGAGGCAGGGTCATTCACTAAAATCTATAAATGAATTCACAGTTTGTTCCTAAGTTTCTGATCAGTTAATAGAGCTTAGACCTGATTGAGAGGGAGCTTTATTTCAACATGATGGAGCCGCAAGTAAAAAAAGGTTACATAGATTCTCTTTGCCCTATTACACTTCAATCTTCCTTATTTGCATTATCAGCACTGGGTCAGAAAGCAGCATTGAAGTGTTGGACTACAAAAGATTTCTCCGAGGAGTTGCATGGTGTGTGAGCGGAAAGACTGCCAAGTAGTCTGGATTTATTTCTCGCTGGACTACTGATGGAACTGAGCAGCCAAAATTCCTTGCACAGTGTTTTATTTATTTGCTGCAAAATCGTTGAAGAATAAATATTTTGGAAGGAAGAAAAATGGCATGCCATTGTGCTAAATAATTGCCATTCATTGAGTGAACCAAATTTAACACCTGTTGCTATTGAAAGCGTGCCACAGGAGGTGGTCCTGTAGGAATATTGTGGGAGAACAGGAAAATCTAAACAGTGTTAATCTCTTTATACACTTGAACTACAGAGGTGGGGCAGGGGGGCATTTTGGTATCTGTAGCAATATCATAACTCTGTATGTAGAGAATATATACAGCTATACAGTTTTGCTACAAATTGAAATCCGAATAATCTTCCCCCTGGCCTTTCATTCATAAATGTTATAACCCAGGTAGCGACCTGGACAGGTATTTACAGATCACACATGGTTGTGGATTTAATAAGATGATCCTTGAGGTATTTCGAGATCTGTGTAAGTCAATGGAGAATGGCCTCTATGACTTGCTGACCTAGGTCCCTAATTTCCGAAATGGCTTCACAATATTCTAAGAGAGGAACCTAAACACTAAAATCCTTTTGGATGGCTAGAGATCACGGAGTACAGTTAGAGAGATATATACCAAGCAAATACAATCTAAACAAACACACATGTTCTAGACATCCATGGGGATTAAACTGACTGACTTTTCCCTTCAGATAGTGCTGAAGGTGATGGGAGGAAAGTTGGGCTTTATTCCACCTGGTACTGTGCTGTCCACGACTGAAGCACTTGGCTGTCCGTGCTGCGAGTTAGAATGCCCTGGTATCTGATCGCCTGATAATACCATTATAGGACACAGCTAACTGCCAAGATGTAGCTGGAAGCTATTGATGATGATCCTTATGTTTCCTAAATTGTCAGATACTGGTGTGAGGAATGGGAGAATTAATATTCATTTTATAAGTATTTGCAATATGTGAGAAGTCTTTGCCAAAATTCAGAGCATTTTTTTTTTCTGCTTGCATCAGCATGAAGTCCTTTTTTTCAGGGAAAGAAAGTTTAGAAGAATGAGAGGGGATCTGATAGAAACATATAAAATTCTGACGGGACTGGACAGGTTAGATGCAGGAAGAATGTTCCCGATGTTGGGAAAGTCCAGAACCAGGGGTCCCAGGTCGAAGGATAAGGAGTAAGCCATTTTGGACCGAGATGAGGAGAAACTTCTTCACTCAGAGAGTTGTTAACCTGTGGAATTCTCTACCGCAGAGAGTTGTTGATGCCATTTTGTTAGATATATTCAAGAAGGAGTTAGATATGGACCTTACAGCTAAAGGGATCGAAGGGTATGGAGAGAAAGCAGGAATGGGGTACTGAGGTGAATGATCAGCCATGATCTTATTGAATGGTGGTGCAGGCTCGAAGGGCCGAATGGCCTACTCCTGCACCTATTTTCTATGTTTCTATCAATCCTGGGATATGTGTGTTCACCTTACCGAGCTTATCCACCTCACCCATGCCTCCAACCCCAACCCCAACATCTTGGAACTGCTTGTGGTACACCCTATCTAGCCAAGAACATAAGAAAAGGTCATGGATCAGAAAAAGCCATTTATTTCCCTCTAGCATTTCAACTCATCCAGCCCAGCATCCAATGTCTTTGATTCCACTAGCTTGCCTGCTAGATCACGCCAAACATTAATCACCCTTTGAGTAAATATAGTTAGGTGCGTGGACTCCACAACTATCCTAACACCTTGGCCTCAAGTTTCCACGGGTCATCCACTGTAACTTCAACGGACAATTAGGCCATTTCTCCCGGTCCCTGCTGATCCTCTGCTGAAGTTACAGTGGGTAATCGCGGGAAGCCAAGTTGGAAATTCCAGGCACATGATTATGTCATGTCAGAAATGAACACTTCTGCATGTTCTGTATTTTAATGTTTTGATATGGGTAAACATTCAAAATGGAAAAAAAAATTCATAAAACAATCCATTTTATAGCTAATTAATAATATTCTCCAGGATTCAGAAGGACTTGGTTATTTATTTATAAATGCTTGAGGGGAGCTTCTAATGAGTATGTTGTTCTATCAATAGAGCATTGGAGCAAATTTAGCCTTTAGTAATCATTTGCGAATTAAGAGAGACCCTCCACGTTCACTACATTTTTATTGAAACTTGTCTCTATTGTCTTCATTCATATTTTATGAAGCTATTATGCATTCATATGTATATTTTATGAAGACATGGTATGATTAAGAGTACATTCACATATTCTATGAGCTCATTGTACATTGAGGTACACAATCGCACAGCTTTTACGAGAGTATATTTCCATACTTAATTTATAAAGTCATGGCACATCCGGACTGCACAGTGCCTGGGGGCGGAGTGTATCATCACTATTATTTGCAAACTAACTGGCCAGTTTGAGTCCTGTCAGGATCCTGTTTGGATCTCCTTGTGATCAATAATACTGCTTCCTGGATCTACTGTGCATCAAATTGTTGTGTGTTTTATAGATAGTTAGAATCAGTGAAAATGGGCCATCTTTGCAAAAGGTGCACCTATTTCACTGATTTGTGGTCTGACAGAAGAGTTAAGACAACCCTATATCATCTGCTACTGGTATGAAAGAAAAGGGAAAGGAAAGCTATGTACGCTGTGTAATTAATACATGATTGATTTTTTCCCACTGGAAAAATTGTTGGCCTATCCATACTGCTGGAGAGCCTTCGCTCACAACAGGCTCCCATTCAAAGCCGCCTCTCCATATAAATCCCTGTTTTAGTAGAGCTCTTGACTCTTGCTGACAGTCCTTTCAGTCTTCTCAACCTCAGCCTGTGATCACACGTCTGTTCGTTTGACACATAAAGGCAGCTTACTTCTAATGATCTTTTTTGTCGAGTTTTTCAACTGTCTCTTTCTCACGGTGTCAATGCCAGCCTACTCCACATTCCGGGGTTTGAGTGCTTTGATCATTTCCATCAACAGCATCATTTAGGTGGGCAGCTGGCAATGTTTCCTCCAGGAATGGTTGTGATAAAAGACACTTGAAGTTATTACCTGAAGCACTGTCACATTCAGTTGCTAATTCACTTACTTGCAGTGTGCCCCCCACCTTCCCCCGCCCCCACCCCACAGGCACCACATCAGAAAAAGTGTTTCTCTGTTAATCTTGTGAGTACTGAGTGACATTTGTTGAATGGATCAAAATGAGGTAATAATAAATGAGATTGTGTTCTAAAATTGATAATAAATGATGGTCCTTGACTTATTATTGCTGTTGGATTATACTCGAGGACTGCTTTAGTTCTATTTTTATACTACTGCCTCGATACGATGTCTCTGTGCTACCAGATTACATTGGAGTAAAGAAAGACTACATTTATATAGCGCCTTTCACGACCACTGGACGTCTCAAAGCACTTTACAGCCACTAAAGTACTTTTGGACTGTAGTCACTGTTGTCATGTAGGAAATGTGGCAGTCAGTTTGCAAACAGCAAGCTCTCACAAACAGCAATGTTATTACGACAAGAAAAACTGTTTTTGTTGCGATGATTGAGGGATAAATATTGACCAGGAGACCGGGGATAATTACCCTGCTCTTCTTCGAAATAGTGCCATCTTTTACATCCACCTGAGAGAGCAGACGGGACCTGGGTTTAACGTCTCATCTGACAGTGCAGCACTCCTTCAGCACTGCACTGTGCACTGCAGGCATACGAAAGCTTGGGCCTTACACTAAACATCCGTAAGACAAAGGTCCTCCACCAACCTGACCCCGCCACACAGCACTGCCCCCCCGGTCATCAAAATCCACGGCGCGGCCCTGGACAATGTGGACTACTTTTCATACCTCAGGAGCCTACGATCAGCAAGGGCAGACATTGACGACGAGTTCCAAAACCTCCTCCAGTGTGCCAGCGCAGCCCTCAGTCGCCTGAGAAAGAGAGTGTTCGAAGATCAGGCCCTCAAATCTGGCACCAAGCTTGTGGGTCTACAGGGCTGTAATGATACCCGCCCTCCTGTATGGCTCAGAAATGTGGACCATATACAGTAGACACCTCAAATCACTGGAGAAATACCACCAATGATGTCTCCGCAAGATCCTGCAAATCCCCTGGGAGGATAGGCGCACCAATGCCAGTGTACTCAATCAGGCCAGCATCGAAGCACTGACCACACTCGACCAGCTCCGTTGGGCGGGTCACATTGTCCGCATGCCCGAAGACTCCCAAAGCAAGCACTGTACTCGGAACTCCTACTTGGCAAGTGAGCCCCAGGAGGGCAGAGGAAACGTTTCAAGGAAACCCTCAAAACCTCCTTGATAAAGTGCAACATCCCCACTGACACCTGGGAATCCCTGGCCAAAGTCCGCCCTAAGTGGAGGAAGAGCATCCAGGAGGGCGCTGTGCACCTCTCGTCGTGTCGCCGAGAGCATGCAGAAACCAAGTGCAGACAGCGGAAGGAGTGTGCAACAAACCAGACTCCCCACCCAACCTTTCCTTCAACCACTGTCTGCCCCACCTGTGACTAGTGGTTACTACGTATTAGAAACATAGAAAATAGGTGCAGGAGTAGGCCATTCGGCCCTTCGAACCTGCACCACCATTTAATAAGATCATGGCTGATCATTCCCTCAGTACCCCTTTCCTGCTTTCTCAACATACCCCTTGATCCCTTTAGCCGTGAAGATCAGATCTAATTCCCACTTGAATATATCCAATGAACTGGCATCAACAACTCTCTGCGGTAGGGAATTCCACCGGTTAACAACTCTCTGAGTGAAGAAGTTTCTCCTCATCTCAGTCCTAAATGGCTTACCCCTTATCCTAAGACTGTCTCCCCTAGTTCTGGACTTCCGCATCATCGGGAACATTCTTCCCGCATCTAACCTGTCCAGTCCCGTCAGAATCTTGTAAGTTTCCATGAGATCTCCTCTCATCCTTCTAAACTCCAGTATATAAAGGCCCAGTTGATCCAGTCTCTCCTCATATGTCAGTCCCGCCATCCCGGGGATCAGTCTGGTGAACCTTCGCTGCACTCCCTCAATAGCAAGAACGTCCTTCCTCAGATTAGGAGACCATAACTGAACACAATATTCCAGGTGAGGCCTCACCAAGGCCCTGAACAACTGCAGTAAGACCTCCCTGCTCAGATACTCAAATCCCCTAGTTATGAAGGCCAACATACCATTTGCTTTCTTCACCGCCTGCTGTACCTGCATGCCAACTTTAAATGACTGATGAACCATGACACCCAGGACTCATTGCACCTCCCCCTTTCCTAATCTGCCGCCATTCAGATAATATTCTGCCTTCGTGTTTTTGCCCCCAAAGTGGATAACCTCACATTTATCCACATTATACTGCATCTGCCATGCATTTGCCCACTCACTTAACCTGTCCAAGTCACCTTGCAGCCTTTTAGCGTCCTCCTCACAGCTCACACCGCCACCCAGTTTAGTGTCATCTACAAACTTGGAGATATTACACTCAATTCCTTCATCTAAATCATTAATGTATATTGTAAGGAGCTGGGGTCCCAGCACTGAGCCCTGCGCATCCCACTAGTCACTGCCTGCCATTCTGAAAAGCTCCCGTTTATCCCGACTCTCTGCTTCCTGTCTGCCAACCAGTTCTCTATCCACGTCAGTACATTACCCCCAATACCATGTGCTTTAATTTTGCACATCAATCTCTTGTGTGGGACCTTGTCAAAAGCCTTTTGAAAGTCCAAATACACCACATCCACTGGTTCTCCCTTGTCCACTCTATAGTTACATCCTCAAAAAATTCCAGAAGATTTGTCAAGCATGATTTCCCTTTCATAAATCCATGCTGACTTGGACCAATCCTGTCACTGCTTTCCACATGCGCTGCTATTTCATCTTTAATAACTGATTCCAACATTTTCCCCACTACTGATGTCAGGCTAACCGGTCTATAATTACACGTTTTCTCTCTCCCTCTTTTTCTAAACAGTGATGTTATATTAGCTACCCTCCAGTCCATAGGAACTGATCCAGAGTTGATAGACTGTTGGAAAATGATCACCAATGCATCCACTATTTCTAGGGCCACTTCCTTAAGTACTCTGGGATGCAGCCTATCAGGCCCCGGGGATTTATCGGCCTTCAATCCCATCAATTTCCCTAACACAATTTTCCGCTTTATAAGGATTTCCTTCAGTTCCTCCTTCTCACTAGACCCTCAGTCCCCTAGTATTTCCGGAAGGTTATTTGTGTCTTCCTTCGTGAAAACGGAACCAAAGTATTTGTTGAACTGGTTCGCCATTTCTTTGTTCCCCATTATAAATTCACCTGAATCTGACTGCAAGGGACCTACGATTGTTTTCACTAACCTTTTTCTCTTCACATATCTATAGAAGCTTTTGCAGTCAGTTTTTATGTTCCCAGCAAGCTTCCTCTCATACTCTATTTCCCCCCTTCTAATTAAACCCTTTGTCCTCCTCTGCTGTATTACAAATTTCTCCCAATCCTCAGGTTTGCTGCTTTTTCTGGCCAATTTATATGCCTCTTCCTTGGATTTAACACTATCCTTAATTTCCCTTGTTAGCCACGGTTGAGCCACCTTCCCCGTTTTATTTTTACTCCAGACAGGGATGTACAATTATTGAAGTTCATCCATGTGATTTTTAAATGTTTGCCATTGCCTATCCACCGTCAACCCTTTAAGTATCATTTGCCAGTCTATTCTAGCCAAGTCACGTCTCATACCATCGAATTTACCTTTCCCCAAGTTCAGGACCCTAGTCTCTGAATTAACTGCATCACTCTCCATCTTAATAAAGAATTTTACCATATTATGGTCACTCTTCCCCAAGGGGCCTCGCACAACAAGATTGTTAATTAGTCCTTTCTCATTCCACATCACCCAGTCTAGGATGGCCAGCCCTCTAGTTGGTTCCTTGACATATTGGTCTGGAAAACCATCCCTAATACACTCCAGGAAATCCTCCTCCACCGCATTGCTACCAGTTTGGTTAGCCCAATCAATATGTCGATTAAAGTCGACCATGATAACTGCTGTACCTTTATTGCATGCATTCCTAATTTCTTGTTTGATGCTGTCCCCATCCTTATTACTCCAGTTTGGTGGTCTGTACATAACTCCCACTAGCGTTTTCTGCCCTTTGGTATTCCGTAGCTTCGCCCATACAGATTCCACATCATCCAAGCTAATGTTCTTCCTTATTATTGCATTAATTTCCTCTTTAACCAGCAACACCACCCCACTTCCTTTTTCTTTCTGTCTATCCTTCCTAAATGTTGAATACTCCTGGATGTTGAATTCCCAGCCTTGGGGACCCTGGAGCCATGTCTCCGTGATGCCAATTACATCATATTCATTTATTGCTGCCTGTGCAGTTAATTCGTCCAACTTATTTCGAATACTCCTCGCATTGAGGCACAGAGCCTTCAGGCTTGTCTTTTTAACACCCTTTGCCCCTTTAGGATTTTGGTGTAATGTGGCCCTTTTTGCTTTTTGCCTGAGGTTTCTCTGCCCTCCACTTTTACTTTTCTCCTTTCTATCTTTTGCTTCTGCCCCCATTCTACTTCCCTCTGTCTCCCTGCATAGGTTCCCACCCCCCTGCCATGTTAGTTTAACCCCTCCCCAACAGCGCTCACAAACACTCCGCCTAGTACATTGGTTCCGGTCCAGGTGCAGACCGTCCGGTTTGTACTGGTCCCACATCCCTCAGAACCGGTTCCAATGTCGCAGGAATTTGAATCCCTCCCTTCTGCACCATTCCTCAAGCCACATATTCATTTGAGCTATCCTACGATTCCTACTCTGATGAGCACGTGGCAATGGTAGCAATCCTGAGATTACTACTTTTGAGGTCCTAATTTTTAATTTAGCTCCTAGCTCCCTAAATTCGTCTTGTAGGACCTCATCCCGTTTTTTACCTATATCATTGGTACCTTTCTGCACCACGACATCTAGCTGTCTACCCTCCCCCTTCAAAATGTCCTGCACCCGCTCCGAGACATCCTTGACCCTTGCACCAGGGAGGCAACATATCAACCTGGAGTCTTGGACTGAACAGTCACCTGAGAACTCACTTTTAGAATGGAAGCAAGTCTTGCTCAATTTTGAGGGACTGCCTATGATGATGGGGTGTCAGCCTGGATTTTTTGTATTCAAGTCCCTGGAGTGGCACTTGAACCCACAACCTTCTGACTCAGAGGCGAGTGTGCTTACCCACTGAGCCACAGCTGACACTGAGATAATGTTTTAAAACCTATAATAAATGGTTGTCTTTGAGTTATTACTGCTATTGTATTTGACACTATTCCTGCTTTAGTTCCATTTTTATATTACTGCCTCTTTCCAATGTCTCTGTTACCAGATTACAGAAGGATGATGGTAGGGAGACTATTATTTACTGGTCCACTCTACAGCCATGCATGACCGTACAATCTTTTTGTTGCTACTGGTACTCACTTGAGGAGAAAAAAAGCCAACTAGATTTAAATCAATGATGGCCTTTGAGATATTAAAATGGAGAGTTTCCTCTTCTCACCTGAGATAAGAATATCTCTGTCTGTTCAGAAAAACATTGGAAAGGGGTTTAATGACGATTTCCTCCATTTGGTATTTATGGTGAAATTGGAAATAGTTTGTAAAAGAACATATTTATTACAGTTTCACTAAAAATATTAAAAAGAGGAACTCTTCAACACACTTACAGTGCGATCACACATAGTGACCAGAAGAATTATTGCTCCCTGGTATCCGTAGACATGCAGTGTCCAGCAGTGATCACTGCATAGCAATCACCAATAGGATCTCTCTCAGCCATAATGTCATCATGCTGCGCACATCATCCACACATTATTATGTTGCTGGCTCTATTCGCGCCACGCTGGCAAATTAGTTGCCGGTTTTACGGGGACATAGAACAGCACCGCCCGAGAGCGTCGAACCGACGTGCAACGCCACCGATTTCGACGGCGCATTGAAATTTGTTGTGCGCTGACCCTATTGCATCCCGCAGCGCGCCAATGTGCGAAGCCAGGCGGTCAGAGCTGTCCCGGCAGTGGTGAGTGATGGAATTGGTGAATGAGGTAAGTTTGATTGTTTTATTTTTGTGATTTAGCTTATTGTGGGATGTTTAAGGTATTGGGAATGTTTGCTGTGTTTTTAGTTGGGATTTTTTTTTTTGCTACAGAAGCCTCCGTTCGGGCACTTCGAGGCCGGTTCTTTAGCAGTGGATTTTCAGTTGTTCAGCCGGCCTTGTGCCCTAAAAGAGGTGTGTAATGCCTCCCTTGGCACTCCATCCCACACTCAGAGCCTAGCTGATGAATTTTGCTGACTGAGGCAGAAACTTTTCTTGGTGCTATAATTACCGCCCTGCCATGATTATCGCGCCGAAATGACCTCAACCGAAAATCCAGCCCAACAAGTTCCGATTTTTGTTGGAATTCAGAAGATGTTGTTGAATTGTTGCTGCCGAAGTTCTTTCCCTTCACAAGTTCTCCCCAGAGCTTTTACTGAGATGCTGGGTGAAGTAAGGCAATGGGATGCAAAGCAAGCCTACTGCACAGAAGTGGGCTCAGCATTTACATGTTCTCCAGAGGAATTAGTTGCGGCCATGTGTATTTTTTTTTTGTTCTGTCTTTGCTGAGTATTAGCGAATGTAATGTGCCACAGAGGATTTGGGCCCTGTGTCCACAATCCCCTGATCTCAGCTGGAGCCTCAGGTGAAACAATGGGACAAAAGTCAGATGTTTTGCTACAGGGGCAATGGTCAATTGGTTGGGGACTCCCCGAGTCTCCTTGCCACAGATGTAAGAAGCTACACCAGATGTATCCAGCTGCATATATGTAGTTTTTTTTGTAAGGGCAGCAGAACTGCTGCTGGACCATAGCCCCAGGCTACTGCAAACGCAACGACCAATCTCCTCAATTAACGTATCCAAGCAAAAACCCATTTCTGTGTCATCTTGGCAACAGCGGGAAATTAAAGTGGGGAGGTCAGAGGTTCTTATGCTGGTGGCATCATTTCGCTTTTATATGTAAGCGGGTTTTATCCCTGTCACAGAGATTAACAGCAGTGTGTTGGAGGTTGGATTGACTGGAATCAGATCACTGGATATCCTCTCAGTTGGAGAGCAATGTGCAACACGCCACACGACAGCCGCTAAGGAAGTGAAATAAAAATATACTTAAATAAATGCGAAAGAGAACCTGAACTGGCTCCATATCCCATTAATCCAGGAGTTTCCAAGATAAAGTGTTTGTGAATTGCAGCCTACGCATCATGGAGTTTTACTGCACTATTATAGACAAGCTACTTGATATTCTGCAACCTTGCATATAATATGAACTGTTTATAGCTCCCTGGTTAATTCAGAGAGTGCACCGCATACTCCTTGCTCAACATACTGATTATTTTTATATGGTTCCCAAAGTCAACATTGCAGAGAGCATCTTTAGTTTGCCAATTAGTCGAATTTAGCAGAAGTTACAATAATATGATATGGGAGCTGATCTTCAGAGGGGCTAATTATTTATAGAGCATTTATTCACAGGTTATTGGATTTGACCCTTCTAGCTTGAAGGTGGCATTTTTGAATGTAAAACGCATTTTTTTTTACAGCAATGCAATCTCTGCCATGGCAATGTAAAGATTTCTGAAGCTTTTCTTAACCAAGTGTTGACTAATTAGATCAGCCATAGAGACATAGAAACATAGAAAATAGGTGCAGGAGTAAGCCATTCGGCCCTTCGAGCCTGCACCACCATTCGATAAGATCATGGCTGATCACTCCCTCAGTACCCCTTTCCTGCTTTCTCAACATACCCCTTGATCCCCTTAGCCGTAAGGGCCATATCTAACTCCCTCTTGAATATATCCAATGAACTGGCATCAACAACTCTCTGCGGCAGGGAATTCCACAGGGTAACAACTCTCTGAGTGAAAAAGTTTCTCCTCATCTCAGTCCTAAATGGCCTACCCCTTATCCTAAGACTGTGTCCCCTAGTTCTGGACTTCCCCAACATTGGGAACATTCTACCTGCATCTAACCTGTCCCGTCCCATCAGAATCTCATATATTTCTATGAGATCCCCCCTCATCGTTCTAAACTCCAATGTATAAAGGCCCAGTTGATGCAGTTTCTCCTTATTTGTCAGTCTTGCCATCCCGGGAATCAATCTGGTGAACCTTCGCTGCACTCCCTCAATAGCAAGAAAGCCTTCCTCAGATTAGGAGACCAAAACTGAACACACTATTCCAGGTGAGGCCTCACCAAGGCCCTGTACAACTGCAGTAAGACCTCCCTGCTCTTATATTCAGATCCTCTAGCTATGAAGGCCAACATATCATTTGCCGCCTTCACCGCCTCTGTACCTGTATGCCAACCTTCAATCACTGATGAACCATGACACCCAGGTCTTGTTGCACCTCCCCTTTTCCTAATCTGCCGCCATTCAGATAATATTCTGTCTTCGTGTTTTTGCCCCCAAAATGGATAACCTCACATTTATCCACATTATACTGCATCTGCCATACATTTGCCCACTCACCTAACCTGTCCAAGTCACCCTGCAGCTCCTAACATCCCCCTCACAGCTCACACCGCCACCCAGTTTAGTGTCATCTGCAAACTTGGAGATATTACACTCAATTCCTTCATCCAAATCATTGATGTATATTGTAAAGAGCTGGGATCCCAGCACTGAGCCCTGCGGCACTCCACTAGTCACTGTCTGCCATTTTGAAAAGGACCCATTTATCCCAACTCTCTGCTTCCTGCCTGCCAACCAGTTCTCTATCCACGTCAGTATATTACCTCCAATACCATGTGTTTTGATTTTGCACACCAATCTCTTGTGTGGGACCTTGTCAAAAGCCTTTTGAAAGTCCAAATACACCACATCCACTGGTTCTCCCTTGTCCACTCTACTAGTTACATCCTCAAAAAATTCCAGAAGATTTGTCAAGCATGATTTCCCCTTCGTAAATCCATGCTGACTTGGACCGATCCTGTCACTGCTTTCCAAATGTGCTGCTATTTCATCCATAATAATTGATTCCAACATTTTCCCCACTACTGATGTCAGACTAACCGGTCTATAATTACCTGCTTTCTCTCTCCCTTCCTTTTTAAAAAGTGGTGTTACATTAGCTACCCTCCAGTCCATAGGAACTGATCCAGAGTCGATAGACTGTTAGAAAATGATCACCAATGCATCCACTATTTCTAGAGCCACTTCCTTAAGTACTCTGGGATGCAGACTATCAGGCCCCGGGGATGTATCGGCCTTCAATCCCATCAATTTCCCTAACACAATTTCCTGACTAATAAGGATTTCCTTCAGTTCCTCCTTCTCACTAGACACTCGGTCCCCTAGTACTTCTGGAACATTATTCGTGTCTTCCTTCGTGAAGATAGAACAAAAGTATTTGTTCAATTGGTCTGCCATTTCTTTGTTCCTCATTATAAATTCACCTGAATCTGACTGCAAGGGACCTACGTTTGGCTTCACTAATTTTTTTCTCTTCACATATCTATATAAGCTTTTGCAGTCAGTTTTTATGTTCCCAGCAAGCTTCTTCTCATACTCTATTTTCCCCCTCTTAATTAAATCCTTTGTCCTCCTCTGCTGAATTCTAAATTTCTCCCAGTCCTCAGGTTTGTTGCTTTTTCTAGCCAATTTATATGCCTCTTCCTTGGATTTAACACTATCCTTAATTTCCCTTGTTAGCCACGGTTGAGCCACCGTCCCCGTTTTATTTTTACTCCAGACAGGGATGAACAATTGCTGAAGTTTATCCATGTGATCTTTAAATGTTTGCCATTGCCTATCCACCGTCAACCCTTTAAGTATCATTTGCCAGTCTATTCTAGCCAATTCACGCCTCAAACCATCGAAGTTACCTTTCCTTAAATTCAGGACCCTAGTTTCTGAATTAACTGTGTCACTCTCCATCTTAATAAAGAATTCTACCATGTTATGGTCACTCTTCCCCAACGGGCCTCGCACAACAAGATTGCTAATTAGTCCTTTCTCATTACACATCACCCAGTCTAGGATGGCCAGCTCCCTAGTTGGTTCTTCGACATATTGGTCTAGAAAACCATCCCTAATACACTCCAGGAAATCCTCTTCCACTGCATTGCTACCAGTTTTGTTAGCCCAATCAATATGTAGATTAAAGTCCCCCATGATAACTGCTGTACCTTTATTGCAAGCATCCCTAATTTCTTGTTTGATGCTGTCCCCAACTTACTACTACTGTTTGGTGGTCTGCACACAACTCCCACTAGCGTTTTATGCCCCTTGGTATTCCATAGCTCCACACATGCCGATTCCACATCATCCAAGCTTATGTCCTTTCTTACTATTGCATTAATTTCCTCTTTAACCAGCAATGCCACCCTGCCTCCTTTTCCTTTCTGTTTATCCTTCCTAAATGTTGAATACCCCTGGATGTTGAGTTCCCAGCCTTCACCCTGGAGCCATATCTCCGTGATGCCAATTACATCATATCCGTTAACTGCTATCTGCGCAGTTAATTCGTCCACCTTATTCCGAATACTCCTCACATTGAGGCACAGAGCCTTCAGGCTTGTCTTTTTAACACACTTTGCCCTTTTAGAATTTTGGTGTAATGTGGCTCTTTTTGCTTTTTGCCTTAGTTTCTCTGCCCTCCACTTTTACTTTTCTTCTTTCTCTCTTTTGCTTCTGCCTCCATTCTAACTCCCTCTGTCTCCCTGCATAGGTTCCCATCCCCCTGCCATTTAATTTAACTCCTCCCCAACAGCACGAGGAAACACTCCCCTGAGGACATTGGTTCCAGTCCTGCCCAGATGCAGACCGTCCGGTTTGTACTGGTCCCACCTCCCCCAGAACCGGCTCCAATGTCCCAGGAATTTGAATCCCTCCGTTCTGCACCACTCCTCAAGCCATGTATTCAAATGAGCTATCCTGCGATTCCTACTCTGACTAGCACGTGACACTGGAAGCAATCGTGGGATTACTACTTTTGAGGTCCTACTTTTTATTAAATGGTGTGACAAGCTCAAGGGGCTGAATGGCTTACTTCTCTTCCTATGTTCCTATGATTGATGTCTTGAGTTCTATGATTCAAATCACTTGTGAAAATTACCTGATGAAGGCGGTTTTATGGGGGGTTCTTAGTATGAATATAAAGAAAGGGGCATTGACTGTATCTAATCTCTGTGGTGCTTTACCCAAAGCCTACCTCCTCCACTGGATTTTAAAAATCCATTCATGAGATGTGGCCGTAGCTGGAAAGGCCAGCATTTATTGCCCATGTGTAATTGCCCTTGAGAAGGAGATGGTGAGTCGCCACCTTGAACTGCTGCAGTCCATGTAGTGAAGATTCACCCACAGTGCTGTTAGGTGGGGAGTTCCAAGATTTTGACCCAGCAATGACAAACGCACGGGGATATATTTCCAAGTCAGGATGGTGTGTGGCGTGGGATGCACTGCTTCTGTTATCACAAGTGCAAGGAAATTTCTTGCACCTCACCCAAATGACCATTCTTAATGTATGAAATCATCATCATCATCATAGGCAGTCCCTCAAAATCGAGGAAGACTTGCTTCCACTCTAAAAATGAGTTCTCAGGTGACTGTACAGTCCAATACAGGAATTACAGTTTCTGTCACAGGTGGGACAGACAGTGGTTGAAGGAAAGGGTGGGTGGGGAGTCTGGTTTGGCGCACGCTCCTTCCGCTATCTGCGCTTGGTTTCTGCATGCTTTCGGCGTCGAGACACGAGGTGCTCAGCGCCCTTCTGGATGCTCCTCCTCCACTTAGGGCCACACAAGTGGCCATTCTTAACGTATGAGCTAGACAATCTCAGCAGACTATTTCACCATGGAGGGCATCACAACCAAACCCCATTCTTCTGGCATGATGTTCACACGTGCACTTTCCAGCAAAGAGTTTCGGAGCAGGAGCCTAGTTCAGAGCACTGGGGCAAATTGAATCACCCTAGCTGAGATTGGCTTACTGAGGCACAGACATTGGGGGCAATCCATTGGGTGCTGTTTTTTTGGCGCCCGGTGATTTTTTTTGAGTAATGGGTATTTTACAAGTTTTCACAAAGTTTGTACGCTGTGCCGACTGTCGGCGGCAGATCTTTTGGCGCTGGTCTCCATTTAAAATGGATTCCGCGCCGTTTTCGTCCATTTATGCCAGCTTCTCCAACAAAGTTTTTTTTCAGAACGGTGCCGAGTGACCTTAAGTACCCTTCAGAAAAACCCAACCTTAACTTAAGGAAACCGGTGCTCAGGCCTGCTGCAATCCCAGGCCGAATAGTCCCCCGGCCCACTGCAATCCCGGGCCGAAAGGAATGCAGAGAATTTAATCAATTTTTGTACATCAGTGTGAATGATATAAGTCTTCAGTAATGAAGAACTTTTAATTTTGGACACCAGTTCTCAACATTTCATTCTCATGTTGGTATAGAAAGGATCAGAAGGAGATTACACCTCCTCTCCTCTGGCTCAAATATGTGCTTAACCCCGACCTCAGAAAAGCTGCCCCTCTCGCACCATTGTGAATTTTTCCACTTCTCAAACCAGCCACCCTGTCCACTTTCTCAGTGAAATCATTTTATTTGGTAGCCATTTGTATCTCTTATGGGCCGTTTTGTACTGTGGACTTGTGCCTATTAGGAACTGCAGATACACAACATGACCACATGAAACGCATGTCCCATTACTGCAGGAACTTGAAGAAGCATCACATAAAGTGGGATGCCATCCTGTAGAACAAATTCCAGGAGTCTGTGGATTTAGCCCAATCCTTTCCATCCTTTTCCAGTGATATTAATGTGGTTATGTTTGCTTAATGGTTATGGTTTTAGGCCAGCAACCTAGATGACATTGAGTTCAATATCCAGCATGACAAGTTGCACCAAAAGCTGTACCACTGCTAATATTGTTATAATAGACTACCCAATAACGTGAAAACTGTGTTAATGACAGAAGTAGAGCGAAAATTACATTAATCAAAGACAGTCATTATTAAGATGACATAAATCACTGTGCATTCCGTCTCCACAGTGTTGACTCTTTGCACCTGTTAGTGTGAAGACGCAATGTGATGTTGCTTTATGTTTTGATTCAAAAAATAATGTACAGGATTCTGGTTAAATTTAAAAAATAAATAGGTTTATTAAACTTTTGTACAGTACAGTTGTACTTAACTGAACTTTTAACTTTAATTTAAAAAAATTGTATCAAACTTTTCAGTGAAGAAACAAACAAACAAACAAGCATCTCTCCTCCCCCTTAGCACTGTGCGCCATTCCTGCCCCTGATGCTGCCTCTATCCCTATCCGTGCCCGTTGTTGTAGACTTCTGCTTCCTCGCGCCCCGCCCCCTGACCCCAAGGTGTTTTCTGTTTTCTTTCCGACGGCACGTTTGTTGTTGGTGGGTTGTGACAGGGACAGACCTAGCAGACATCATTGTGGAAGGCCGGGGTTCCTCTTCGGACTCTTCTTCAGCCTGTGGATCAACCCCTGACTTTGATCTGGGGGTTAGAATGTTAGTGACAGCAATGACAGGCTGGGTGTGCCCCCTTATTGCTGCTACTACCTCTGACATCCCCTCCCTCATCTGTCCCGACAGTGCTGCTACCTCTAATGACAGTCCCGCAATTTCTCCCCTCACATCACCCATTCCACCAGCCAGTGTTGCTACTTCACGTGTCAATCCCGCTAATTCTACTCTTACCCCAACAAAGGTTTCCAGGAGCGATCTCGTTAGCTGAATGTTCAACCCGTTCATCCCCACGAGCTGTCCTATGTTCCCTGCATTCTCTGTTTCAGGTTCAGCTCTCCCTCCCACCCTCCTTACTGCGACACACTGGGACCCGCAGCCTCAAATGGTACACCTTGAAATGTCACGTCGGTTGATTCACTCAGGAAAGGGCTTGGAATCCTCGAGGAGTTCACCATCTCCAATTCCAGTGTAACCATCTCAGTATCGGGGTCTTCGTACTGCCCTTCATTCTCCTGATGTTGATGAACAATATCTGGACTGACGGCTTCCTGATCATGCTCTTCTTCTACTTCTGTCTCCTCCTGATGCGCAACATCTGCAAAACATAACAGCATGCTTGGTTAGCAGCAGGGGAGGAAGGGGAAGCGTAGCCAGCACACGCAGTACTTAACATTTAGCCAACTCGGACTGTGCAATTTGCAGAGCTTACCCTCTCTTGGTAACCTGGGCCCAGCGATCCTCTGTTCCACGGCCTACTTGCCGGACCTCCTCCAGGTTTTGACCTTTCTCGGTTGATCTATGACACCATTTTCTGCAAAGATGAAAATAGAACTTTTTAAGGGAGGGCCCTTCTGCAAACACACACACACACATTAGTCACATTTACAAATCTTATTGCAGTGCATAAATATAAATATAAATATAAATAAAAATTTAAATATAAATTTAAATAAAAATATTATTACAATCACTGCTTGTCCGAGGTCCTGCCACTTCCTTTTGAGCTGTGCGCCACTTCTTGGGGTAATGGACAATGCATTAAACTCCTCTGCAACTTGGTGCCAAACTTTTGCGAATACAGAGGGTTAGAAAGTGATTTTATTTCCCGGCGCATGCGCAGAAACTTTTCAGCTCACACTTCAAGCTCCGCCCCCAGAATTAACTTCGGGTAGCACGTCGCCAAAAATAACTTACTTTGGGGAAACTACCAATTTTTATTTTTGTGGCGCAAACGGGCAAAAAAAATCGTTAGTTATTGTACGCAGGTACCAAAAATCGGGAAAGTGGAAAATAGGGGCCAAAGATTTAGTTTTAGTGGTGGCATGTTCGATGTACATTTATCCAAAATAAAGCAGAATCAGAAGAGGCAAGGATGACCTTTGTAGCATTTCCTTTTGTACCAGCGCTGATAAAATTCAATTCTGCAGACCTGTAAAGCTAACAAATGCGGATCAGTTTCTGTAAAGGAAGATGGGGAGAGAGAAAACAAAGAGATGGGCATGGTGACTGATCGGTGTAATAATTAATACCCCCTATCTTACTCCTCAGTCATAGGATATAATAGAATGTACAGCACAGAAATAGGCCATTCGGCCCAACCAGTCCATGCGGCATTGATGCTCATCTAGCCTCCTCCCATCTTTCCTCATCTAACTCTATCAGCATATCCCTCTATTCCCTTCTCCCTCATATGCTTATCTAACCACTCCTTAAATACATCTATACTATTCGCTTCAATCATTCACTATGGTAGCAAGTTCCACAACCTCACCTATCCCTGAGGGAGGAAGTTCCTTCTGAATTCTCTATTTGATTTCAAGGTGACTATCTTATATTAATGGTCTCTAGTATGCTCTTCCCTACATTGTATCCACTTTATCAAAACCTTTCATAATTTTAAAGACCTCTATTAAGTCACCCCTCAGTCTTTTTTCAAGAGAAGAGAGACCCAGCCTGTTCATCCTTTCCTGATAGGTGTACCCTTGCATTTATAGTATCATCCTTGTAAATCTTCTCTGCACCCTCGCCAGTGTCTTATATTCTTTTTATAATATGGTGACCAGAATTGTAGGCAGTACTCTAAGTGTGATCTAACCAAGTTTTGATACAAGTTTAGCACAAGGGAGAGAGAGGCAGGCTGGGGGGAGAGAGAGCGAGAGGCTGGGGGGGAGAGAGAGAGAGGGGCTGGGGGGGGGGGGGAGAGAGAGAGAGAGACTTGGGGGAGAGAGAGAGCCTGCAAGGTGGGGGGAGGGCGGGAGAGAGAGGCTGGGCGGGAGAGGGAGGCTGGGGTGGGGGGAGTGGAGAGAGGGAGGGGCGGGGGAGAGGGGGGAGAGGCAAGGGGAAGAGAGAGAGGCTGGGGGAAGAGAGAGAGGCTGTGGGCTGGGCAGGGTGGGGGGGTGTGCGGTAAGAGAGAGAGGCTGGGGAGAGAGAGTGCCTGGGGGAAGAGAGAGTGGCTGGGGTTGGGGGGGGGGGCAGAGAGAGAGTGGTTGAGGGGAGAGAGAGAGGCTTGGAGGAGGGGGGAGAGAGAGAGGCTGCGGTGGTGGAGAGAGAGAGAGACTGTGGAGAGAAAGAGAAGCTGGGAGAGAGAGAGGCTGGGGGTGGAGATGGAAAAGAGAGGCTGAGGGGGAGAGAGAAAGGGTGGGTGGTGGAGGGGAGAGAGGGAATTCAGGGAAGACGGATCACGTTCTTCCAACCCCCTACAAGGGACATCGTTGGAGTGGATGATATCCAGAAGTCGCGACACTCATTATTCACTTCATACCCAATAAACCTTTCAACAATCCGAACACAATGTCCCATCTATGGTGGGGAGGGGCGGGGTGGGGGGGTGGGGCGCAGCGGAGGATGCACTTTGGCTGGGGGAGTAATGCACTGGGACTGGGGTAAGGCACTTTAGCTGGGGGAGGGATGCACTGGGACTGGGGTAAGGAACTTTAGTTGGCCCTTGCTGTCTTCTGGGGAGCTCTGTCCTCTGTCACTTCAGGAAGTCAAAGTGGATCGAGTTACAATTTGCGAAGTCAGTGAGACCTTGGGATGGGCGGTTCCAGTGACACATTCCTGTGAAACTTCAGGGTGTGGCTTATCCTCCAAGGGGGCCAATCAGAAACAAAGTGTGGAGCTTGTTGGCAGTACAAATAAACGCGTCCATTATTAAATATATGTTGTAATGTCTCTGCTATCTCTTCCCTAGATTCTTTAAAAATGCGTGGATGTAACCCGGCCGGACCAGGGGTTTTATCCTCTGAGTTTGATTAGTTTATTTAATATATCTCCTCTTTTTATTTTAATGTCCACCTGTTCTGTCTCCCTCAATACTGAAGCAACAACAACAACTTAAACGTGGTAAAACATCCCAAGGCGCTTCACAGGGAGTATTATCTTACAAAAAATGAGGACAGGTGACCATAGACTTGGTCAAAGATTTTAAGGAGTGTTATAAAGGAGGAAAGAGAAGTGCAAATGTTTATGGAGGGAATTCCAGAGTTTAGGGCTGAGACAACAGAAGACACGCCCATCAATGGTTGAGGGATTATAATCAGGGATGCTCAAGAGGGCAGAATTAGATGAGCGCAGATATCTGTGGTGGGTAGGTGGTTGAAGGAGATTACAGAGATAGGGAGGGGCGAGGCCATCGAGGGATTTGAAAACAAGGATGAGAGTTTTGAAATCAAGGCTTTGCTTAACCGGAAGCCAATGTAGGTCAGCGAGCACAGGGGTGATGGGTGAGCGGGACTTGGTGCGAATAATTATTGAATATTTAAGCAAACTAATTATTTTATAATTCTGCCATCTCTCTATCGCTGCCTGTGGTAATATTCTGTCTATCCCTTAGTGGTCCTATTCCCATCCCGACCTTCCATTTTAATTTATGTAAAATATTTTACTATTTTGTTTTATATTCCTTGATAATTTAATTTCATAGTTCCTCTTTGCCTACCTAATTTTTTATTGACTTCTCTCCTAATCTCTTCGTATTCTCTCTTATTCATGATGTTCCCCTACTGTCCATGTACTTAATGTATGCCGCTTTCCTTACCCTCAATTTTTCCCTTATGGCTTTATTCATCCAGGATGTCTCTTTAGTGTTTAGCTTGTTCTTGATTTTTAGTGGAATATATTTTTCCTGGACTCAGTTGAACACTGTTTTAAATGCTTCCCATTGCTTGCCAATATTGTTGTCCTTTTATTGTCCCCAATTCCTATTCTCAGTCCCTCAAAATCAGCTTTTCTCCAATCTATTACCCTGGTGGTCTCCATACTTATGTCCTTCTCAATTATGTAATGCATGTAACAATAAAAGGGGTTATGTTCTGTAAATTAAAACAGAGTCCACTTGATATAGTCTAATAGAGATGAACTCAGTGGATAGAAAAGGTTTGGAGGAGAAGGGTAATACAATCTTTACATGATTGATGGCTATTGAACTGCTTTTTCATATTGTGATTTGGCTTTGAATCCAGGACATACTAAGATCAAAGTCTCCTCTGCTGTCTGGAAGGGTCCTCAACAAAATGCTGGAAAATAGCGGTCTGTTAATAAAACACGGCATTATTAATGCGCAAATCATCCGGCAAATTTAGGGAATAAGAGGTACCCGAATCTCCAGAATTTGCTGGTTAATTTACGTCGCTCCGTCCTGTGCTTCGCACAAACAGGTTCTCTCGCCTTCAGCCTCCCCTTTATTTTTAAGAACTTGCCGGATTTTCACATTAATTTCCCATTAAACTCGCCACAGAAAGTTAAATCTTGTAATTAACAGCATAAGTACCTTTTTTAACGATGTGATAATGGTTAATACAGTGCCAATAAACCTCTCTGGTCGAGAATGGGAACAATTTATGATGTCCAATCTCATTCCTACATGTAATCAATTGTTAGCGATTTTAAAAAGGTCAAATTAAGCATGTTTAAATGTATGTGTTACTTTTTCTTTCTGGCTCTCTTTACTCTCTCGATCCATTCATTCTTTCCCTCGCTTTAGTTCTTCCTCTGTACCTGATTTGACGTTAATTCACCCTGTGTCATAGAATCATGGGGGCGAAGTTGCTCTGCACCCCGTTTGGGGGCGGTAACCAGCTGGGGCCGGGATTTTCTGTGCCGCTGCACACTCTGCAAGGCCTCTGATGGCCTCCACTAGGCCAGAAGGGCAGCGTGGGACCGGGACTGCAGCCTGGCACCCAGAATGGAGTCCTGGGCTGCACGATGGCGGTCCAGACCATGCTAGGGCCGCCATACTGGTGCCAACTCCCTTTAAGAGGCGCCCCAAGAGCAGATGTCAGCCAGAATCGCAATCCGCAAAGCTGGCACTGACATCCACTCACGCCAGCCTTGCGGCACACAGGGCAATTTCTCCCATGGGACGGTGAGGGATTGCTGCGCACAGCGATGACGTAATCATCGGTTGCGCGGCAGCCCGGGGTGCTACCCCGCAGGGCGTCTCCGTAAACTCCCGGACAATTTCCCGGGCGGTGGTAGCCCCCCCCCCCCCCCCCCCCCGCAAACCCGGTGAAAACTCGCTCCCCCGGAGGCGCTAATGACCTTCTAAAAAAATGGGGGCATTTTCGCCCCCATAGAATTGATGTCCTTCACTGTTATTCCTCTGTTTCTTTCTCAATCCTTAAATCTCTTCGTTTAAGGAGATGCACTCTTGGTCCCGCTGTTCTCTGTGGTCCCAGATTCCCCATTGCCCTCACCATGCCGCAATCAGCTTGCACTTCCAGCAAGTTATGATGGAAGCATTTTTTGAGCTGAACAAGGCAGGAAAAAGTCTAACTAACTGGGCACGCTTGTGAAATGCCCCACTCCAGCAATGAGTTTGGGCAGTCAGTTAATGGGCTTGAGAGCTACACTCTCAAGGGGTGGCTAAGATTGTGGTTAAGACCCATTTGAGGAGGAATTCCTGCTTGCTACTTGTAGACAAATCATAAATTTGTTGGCCAGGGATTTGTTGCTCTTGCCAGCCTGCGATTTCCCACCCATTCACTATAATGGGCAGAAAATTGTGGGTTGATGAGCAAAGAAGCAGACAACTCTGGCTGTTCTCTATACATGTGTTCACAATTTTGCTAAACAGTAGAAACTTCCCCCATTATTAGTGAACAATAGAAAGGGCTTCATTGTACCTTCATCCTAAACTGTACTGAAGCTGGAAAGACTTGATGCTGAAACAGGTGTCAAAAGTGGAAAAGTCTTTTATTCCATGCCACTTGCATCATTTTGTGAAATGGTTTCCCCAACTTCAGGCATACCCCACTAAGATATTGAGACACTGAAGTCAAACTGTTGCTTATTTTTATAATTTAAATGGTTTAATGATACAGGTTGAATCTCCCTAATCCAGAACTCCCTTATCCAAAACCACCCTTCGTCCGGCACCATTCCTGGCCACTGGGTGGCGCATGCACAGAACTCCAACATGAACAAATTGAAGTCCTTCCCCGCTGCCGACTCCCGCAATCGCTGGCCTGACCCCGCGATCCACCCCCACCACAATGATCTCTCTGCCGCACTCCCAGCCCCAAGCCAGCCAGCCCCGATATCCCCTTGCTCAGTACCTGTACCATACAATTTAACACCGGGCAAAATCCCTTATCCAGACCTGGCCACGTCCCAAGGGTTCCGGATAAGGGAGGTTCAACCTGTAGCAGTTGATGACAACTTTGAAAAATCTGGATTTGGTGTATGTTACAAATTCTAGTCAGTCTTCTTTAACACTCTCACTGCTTCAATTGCATAGGTTACTCCTGAAAATTGACTTTTTGGCTCTTACACTTTTGGAGTTAACTTGCACTGCCCAATATCTACCGATACAGTGGTATAGCCCAGAGGATACTGTGAAACTCAATGGTTACATTTTAAACATATGTTATGCCTAGGTCCATCCACGGTACCATAGTCTGATATCAACAACAACAACGTATATTTATATAGCGCCTTTAACATAGTGAACCGTCCCAAGGTGTTTCACAGGAGTATTATGAGACAAAACATTTGACGTTGAGTCACATAAGGAGAAATAGGGCAGGTTGGTCAAAGAGATAGATTTTAAGGAACGTCTTGAAGGAGGAAAGAGAGGTAGAGAGGCAGAGAGTTTTAGGCAGGGAATTCCAGAGCTTTAGGCCTAGGCAACAGAAGGCACGGTCACCAATGGTTGAGTGATTATAATCAGGGATGCTCAAGAGGGCAGAATTAGAAGAGCACAGGTATCGCGGGGGGGGGGGGGTGGGGGGGCGACGTGGGGGGTGGTGTAGGACTGAAGATTAGAGATAAGGAGGGGCGAGGCTATGGAGGGATTTGAAAACAACAATGAGAATTTTGAAATCGAGGCATTGCTTATCACAAGCGATAGTCCCATAGCACCATTTGTATGTCTTCAACAAAGAAACATTTTTTAGAATAACACACTCAGGTCCAGTTTTGTCCTAGCATCTGGGGAAATCTACCGAACCGAGCAGGCATCAGCATCGTCCATCGTCCAATTACATTTATGATTGTGTGTTCTACAATATGTTCTGTAAAAATGCGATTTCCTTCAGATCAAAGCAGAATTTAATTACATTGTCTGAGTTCACCTCCTAACAATAGAGAAAATGGGCTCAAACCTACAAGTAGTTAAATTGCCCATGCTAGTTAAAACCAAAACAAGCTGGACTCATGCCAGTTAGTAAGGGCTGTATGACATGGCTGTATGACATACCTGTAACCTTGCACATGCTGGTTTGTATTGGATATTATCTTGTAAATGTGTGCGCTGCCTGTATTTAGAATCTTTGCACTTGAAGAGGATGTTTTGCCATTTTGTTCAGAGTGCCTCGAAACAATTATGATCCATAAATCTCGGAAAAGCAGACACTTCGGAATCTCCGTTTGAAGCATTTCGGATTCTGTAATAATTTGTGGAATGTTTTCAACATACATAAAATGTAAAACCTATCAAAGCAGTATTTTAGTTTATTCCAATCCCAGATTAAGTTTGTATTTATTTATTATCAGTGTCATAGTTTTTGCAAATGATGTACGATACGAAATATTTGCAAGTTTCAGAGAGTATCGAGCTCTATAATTGAAGGTTACTTTCTTTAGAATCCCACTAGGATAGGCCGGCCTCATTGGACACCGTCAATGTTGGAAGGATTGCATCTTGTCTAAACATTAAAGCTGTGCCTTTGCAGGAATGAGACAGTTTTTGCTTTTGAAATGTAACCAGAGAAAAAAACATATTGACATTTAAAGCTCCAAAATGCCTCTGGGATAAGTGAAAGCACATGATGCTTGTTTCGAGTGGGAATTGATGGAAACGTTGTAATTCTGCCTCCGTACAGAAACACTGGCAGACACACAGGAGATATTTTCAGTGCGAGGAAAACTGGCCACTCTATTTGAAATGTGCAAAACAGTCTAGCCATTCTACATGATGGGCATGATAGAAAATGTTTCAGACAGAATAACACTCTAAAGCCTGAGCAGATTATGAGACATCAAAGACTACTGTGCTCCTTTAAAAAATATATTTTTCTGAATCTCTTGCTCCTATGGAATCTCATCAGAGCTGTTATGGATCTTCCACTTATCAGGAAGATCTGTTTATAGACTATCTACACAGCTCGAACAATGAGCTGAAGCTGAAGCTAAGCCTACCCAAAGAGGAGCTGGCCAACAGCCAGACTCGTCTTCCCTCAGCGGGAGTGCGCTATGCGTGTGTGTGTGTCTGCCCCAATTAACAGAGCTCCCGGGGATAAGGACATCTGCTTCCTTTTGTTTTGTTTTTGGTTTCTGCCTGTTGTAGATCTTTTAGCTCCTGAGCTCACTCACCCTCATAGCATGCTCCTTCACTCAAGGGGACGTGTTGTTCACAGTTTTGTGCATTCTCCCCGTGGTCCACTTCCTGTATTTACAAAGTTGAATCCACACTTGCTGCAGACGGCTTCGTAAGGTAAAACTAACTTTTCTGAAGACTCCATTCCTCAGCCCTAATGTCAGTGCTGCAAAACCCAATGAAAATCAATTTTTTATGAACTGCGTGCTTTAACCATTACACTACAGTTAAGCAATCAAACTGAAGAACAACAGCAGATTACATGTTTTCTTATCACTTAAAAAAAAAAGATTCTCAGTAACTCAAACTTGATGCCCTCACACATCCTCATATCCATCATCATCATCGTAGGCAGTCCCTCAAAATTGAGGAAGAAAATTGAGTTCTCAGGTGACTGCACAGTCCAATACGAGAATTACAGTCATTGAAGGAAAGGGTAGGTGGGGAGTCTGGTTTGCCGCATGCTCCTTCCGCTGTCTGCGTTTGGTTTCTGCATGCTCTCAGCGATGAGACTCGAGGTGCTCAGCGTCCTCCCGGATGCTCTTCCTCCATTTCGGGCGGTCTTGGACCAGGGATTCCCAGGTGCCGGTGGGATGTTGCACTTTATCAAGGAGGCTCTAAGGGTGTCCTTGAAGCGTTTCCTTGAAGCCCAGGTGGGGCTCGCTTGCCGTGTAGGAGTTCTGAGTAGAGCGCTTGCTTTGGGAGTCTCGTGTAGAGGCATGCAGACAATGAGGCCCGCCCAACGGAGCTGGTCGAGTGTGGTCAGTGCTTCGATGCTGGGTATGTTGGCCTGATTGAGAACACTGACCTTGGTGCGTCTATCCTCTCAGTAGATTTGCAGGATCTTGTGGAGGCAGCGCTGGTGGTACTTCTCCAGTGCTTTGAGGTGTCTACTGTATATTGTCCACATCATCCTCATAGCACAATGATGCTAGCACTGCCTTTGTGTATTATTAAGATTTACGAGAATGATTCCAGGAATGAGGGACTTCTGTTATGTTGGAGAAGCTGGGGTTGTTCTCCTTGGAGCTGAGAAGATTTGATAAAGGTGTTCAAAATCATGAGAGGTCTGTACTGAATAGATAGAGAGAAACTGTTCCCATTGGCAGAAGGGTTAGGAACCAGAGGACACAGATGTAAGGTGATTGGCAAAAGAACCAGAGGCGACGTAAGAAAAAACTTTTTTACACAGCGAGTGGTTAGGATCTGGAATGCACTGCCTGAAAGGGTAGAGGAGGCAGACTCAATTTTATCTTTCAGAAAGGGAGCTGGATAAGTATCTGAAGGAAATAGAATTGCAGGGCTACGGGGAAAGGGCAGAGAGTGGGACTAGCTGAGAGTCAGCATGGACTTAACAGCCAAGTGGCTTTCTTCCGTGCTGTAACTATTCTATGATTCTATGTTTCAAACATGCAGTTTTAGGATTTCCTCACTCTCTAGTCTGGTGAAGTCCTGGGATACTTCAATGATTTCTGTAGTTAAATCCTGATAAACCAATAAATGGATACAACAAAAAACAGGAGTGTCGGTCTTCACTGAGCTTTGAATGATTGGGCTGATTATTGCAGCAGTTTATTACGGCAGCAGTTTAAAACATGGCACAGCACAAAATAACACGTGTTCCAACCTTCAAATAACAATCATTCAGCAATTTACTTTCAGTCAGGCAAGCGCATCATAATAGCTAGCAGAATTTGTAGCCAAGACAGGTTGGAATTTCTCAATGCTCTGCTCCCTGTTGCCAACTAAACATTCTGTCACGTCACATTATTGCATTTAGCTGTCCAGCAGCGTCTATACTTCAATTGATCTATGAAGTGGAGTCTGGTCATCATCATCATCATCATAGGCAGTCCCTTGAAATCGAGGAAGACTTGCTTCCACTCTAAAAGTGAGTTCTCAGATGATTGTACAATCCAAAGCGGGAATTACAGTCTCTGTCACAGGTGGGACAGACAGTGGTTGAAGGAAAGGATGGGCGGGGAGCCTGGTTTGCCGTACGTTCCTTCCGCTATCTGCGCTTGGTTTCTGCATGCTCTTGGGGACGAGACTTGAGGTGCTCAGTGCCCTCCCGGATGCTCTTCCTCCATTTTGGGCGGTCTTGGGCCAGGGAATCCCAGGTGCCGGTGGGAATGTTGCACTTTATGAAGGAGGCTTTGAGGGTGTCCTTGAAACGTTTCCTCTGCCCACCTGGGGCTCGCTTGCCGTGTAGGAGTTCCGAGTAGAGCGCTTGCTTAGTCTGGTAGGAACATTATTATTGTAATACCTAGAACTGACATCCGATTTAATTGCAGCAGGGAATATGCCCAAATTGGGGTTGGGGGTAATATATCAGCCTGCATAGAGGATTGGCTAATTAACAAAAAAAGAGAGTCGGGATAAATGGGTAATTTTCCGGTTGGCAAACGGTAACGAGTGGGGTGCTGCAGGAATCGATGCTGGGTCCTCAACTATTTACAATCTATATTAATGACTTGGATGAAGGGAACGAGTGTAATGTAGCCAAGTTTGCTGATGATACAAAGATGGGTGGGAAAGCAAATTGTGAGGAGGACACAAAAAATCTGCAAAGGGATATAGACAGTTTAAATGAGTGGGCAAAAATTTGGCAGATGGAGTATAATGTGGGAAAATGTGAGGTTATTGACTTTGGCAGAAAAAATAGAAAAGCAAATTATAATTTAAATGGAGAAAAATTGCTAAGTGTTGCAGTACAGAAGGACCTGGGGTTTCTTGTTCATGAAACACAAAAAGTTATTATGCAGGTACAGCAAGTAATCAGGAAGGCAAATGGAATGTTGGCCTTTATTGCAAGGAGGAAGAGTATAAAAGCAGGGAAGTCCTGTTACAACTGTAGAGGGTATTGGTGAGGCCCAGATCTGCGTAAAGATTTGGTCTCTGTATTTAAGGAAGGATATACTTGTATTGGAGACTGTTCAGAGAAGGTTCACTAGGTTGATTCCGGAGATGAGGGGGTCGACTTATGAAGATAGGTTAAGTATGTTGTGACTATACTCATTGGAGTTCAGAAGAATGAGAGGTGATCTTATTGAAACATATAAGATAATGAGGGGGCTCGACAAGGTGGATGCAGAGCGGATATTTCCACTCAGAGGGGAAATTAAAACTAGGGGACATAGTCTCAGAATAAGGGACCGCCCATTTAAAACTGAGATGAGGAGGAATTTCTTCTCTGAATGGTTGTAAATCTATGGAATTCCCTGCCTCAGAGAGCTTTGGCGGCTGGATCATTGAATGTACTTAAGGCGGAGATGGACAGATTTTTGAGCGATAAGGAAATAAAGGGTTATTTGGAGTGGGCAGGGAAATGGAGCTGAGTCCATGATCAGATCAGCCATGATCTTATTAAATGGTGGAGCAGGCTCGAAGGGCCAGATGGCCTACTCCTGCTCCTATTTCTTATGTTCTTATGTAACACTTCTCCAGTCGCAGGTGAAATAGCAGCAGTGCATCATCGTCAAGTGCTCCAACCAATGGCATTAATCAGTTGGCGTCCTTTCAGCAAATACTTGACTTCTCAAGTGTTTTGTGACAGGATTGCTCTTTGCAGTGTTTAATTTATTCAGTGCCTAGCCCTGGCTGTTCTTGGCAGCAGTGTCAGGTGTATGCAGGACAGTGGTAATCTCAATGAAAGCAGTTCTGTGAAGCATTTAGTCTGAGAGGACTCAGTCCAGGGAATGGCACTCTATCACATTTGTGTTTCAATACAAACTCAATTTGCCAGATATTAACTTAATTTCCTTGATTAATTAATGCTTTAATTAAGCTGAAATCAATTGAAAATTGATGTTTATGGAGCTTAACTGCTAGTTTCTAGAAGATTGTCTTACAAAGTGACTGAGTAACAGCATCTCCCACACACAGGCAGCCATTTTAGATACCTGAAGATTATTGTAGTGTACATAATTAATGTCATTCCATGTTGCATAAGTATAGCCATATAATAAATATACACATACATACACACATATTAACTTTGCTTTTATTACAAAGTGTGGAGCAAACTTTTGAGACTGATATTTTGCATTCGAAAATATTGTTTTCATTATGTGGGAGGTTGAGATGTAAGTTTTGCCCAGGTGATTGGGATGGAAGCATTCTTTTTTGGTGCCTGGCAACGTCAAACTTAAGCACTTAAACCGCGAACCCCCTTGCTGCACCCTCTTCATTGAATTGAACCAATGTTAGATTTTGCCAGGACTTTTTTTTAAGGACTTCTTCAAGACCCCCCTTATTTCCCCCTCCCCCTCCCCCCACCCACACACTCCCAAATACAATGAATCTCCAATATCAATCTTTTTTCTAATACTTGAAAAAGAGTTCCTGGGACACTCTGGATTTTGAATGTCGTGCCTCTCACATTCAGAAGGGAATGGTCAGTCAAAAGCAAACTGAGCCAATCATGAAGTCTGTACATATTTAAAAATTGTGTCGACACCTTGTTACAGATAGGCCACAACTACAAATTGGATAACTTTTTATTGGGACAGGTCTTTAGCTCCTTAATAAGCTCCCTTTACATAAAGTGACAGCTGTTGAGATGAACTTATCTCTAATCTTCCAAATAATCAGGTTAAGAGTGCAATATGGATTGGAGTTTAGGACGGAATATAACACATTAGTTATACAGCAAAAACATACAACCATGACAAGTAACTGGTACCGGACCTGATCAGAGAGATAGCTGGAGTGCGTGGACAGCTCTTCTTCCTCTCTCTTCCAGAACTACCCAAGAGCGTGCGACCAAAGTCAGCATTGAATTCACCCTTCGGAGTCCTTACATCACTGTCTGCGCTAAAGCCTCTTTATGTCTTCCTTTTATACTCTTTTTATGGGTGGGCCTGGGGTAGAATATGGACAAGACCATTTGACCTACGGAGGTTTCCCTTAAAACAAGATGCCCAATGGCATGTCGAGATCTTTGTTCAAGCCATGGATAAAAAGCCACCCCACTTGTTATGTCCCACCGTCAGAGGTCTTCTCACAATCATTACACTTAATTTCTGTAATTGACCAATCATGGCCTTACAGCTTGCTGAGGACTGTCTTCCTCTTATCTCACCTGGTCCTGTTCTCTCAAGGCTAGAGTCTCTCATACTAATTTTCCAGGAAAATGGAACTTCACTTATACATTAACACCTTACTTGTCTCGAGCTCTAATACAATCATTTAAATACAGTATTATTCGCGTCACAGTTTGATTCACATAACCAAATAATTTTAATATCCAAATTTCTAACACAGCTTCAAAATATCAGACAAAAAAAATCCCATCATTTTTGTCACAGTAACTTTTGCTGAACTGATTAACATGCTATGGGACAATTTGCTAAGGAACCATCCAAAACTTTCAATTTTCTCACTAGTATAATGGATACTTGTTTACTTCTCCCAAAAGCAAAGGAAATTAAAATTGCTTATCACCTAACATGTTGTCCATTAATCCCCTGCTTCAAAGGACTCGTATTCTTGTGGTGGTTGCCTGTGATTTCTAATGGTTCCCATGAAATATGAACATTCTGTATCCATAAGGTCATTACATTTTCTCTTAAATTTCCCAGAAGAAAAAATGGACAAATCTTACTTTCAAAAAAAAATTGTTCGGGGCTTTACTGGCAACAGCTTTTATAGAAAAGAATGTTCTATGGATTATTTACAGCACTCACTGTACAGGCCAGTTAAAGTTGGCAGAATGTATCAGATTGGCCCATGATCGCCAGATTCAATAAATATTGGGCTTCATTTTTCTTTATAACCTTACAAGCTTCTCCATCCTCCAAACACAAAATGAATGTCTAAGCAGCTTCTGTGTAACCAGAATCTTGTCTGTGCGCTCCATAACCTCTCATGGAATTTTACATCTCGGAAACAAGCTGTTCGGCCCAACAGGTCTATGCCGGTACTTACGTCCTCCCATCTTACTTCATCTCACTCTATCAATATATCATTCTGTTCCTTTCTCCCTCATGTATTTATCTTGCACTGATGTGAACACTGCAGAGCTCAGGAGAGAGCAGCTGTTCCCTGGTTCCACTATCTGATTTTTATATATAATTTGCTTCTCAATGTGTTGCCCTTCCCCTGCTGCCCCATTGACGTCCATAAAAGTGCCTCTTATATTCTGTTGAATATGGTAATTGGGAAAGGACTGCTGAATAACCCAGTCGTGTATTTGACATGATTAAGCAGGTAATAAGGTTATAGTGATAATCAGTATTTCCATAATAGCAGGCTAAAATGAGTCATAATTTTGATTATTGTTGACTTTATGATTAAACTGTTCATCATGATTATCATTTGTCTGGCAGTGATTACAGTAATTTTCAAATTCTGTTCATCTATTGTGCAAAGAATGAGCTGCACAAGAGGGAAAAAAGCTTTTTCTAAACCAAATGAATCTCCCAAGGCTCCAATAGTCTGACAAGCCCCTTTTTAAGCTGTTATAAAATGGATATCAAACTAAAGGTATCATTGTTCCTTCTCATTTGAATGTATGTAATGATTTCTTTCTATTGCTTTTAAAGTGATAGTCATTTATCCACTGGCAGTCCCAGCGAGAGTGAGGGAGGTGAGGGGTGGTGGCAGAGCAGTGCAACAGTAGAGCTATTAGCGATGAGGCTCGTTAGTAAAGTAAATCCTCCCTTTAAAGCAGAAAAGTTCAAAGCAGATAAAGGGAGTAATTTGCCTGGAGAGCAGTACTCGCCCTCAAAGAGTTGAAAAAGGAAAATCTTAATACTGGAAGACAGAAGCTGCTGGAGGTTCCTGGACAATGAGCGTCTAAAAGAAACAGAACCTTTACTGTTTTGTGTGACCCTTTGCCTGAACTCGTGAAGGGTCAAACTCAAAACATTAGCCTCTCTTCCTCTTTTCAACCTACTCTGCGTTTGTGGAATTCTACACTTTTCTTTTTCAAATACTTTTTGTTCCTGCATTCAGGAAATTTGGGACATTGGAAGTGTTATCCTAAATTGGGAGATATCTGCAAATTGCAGAAGACTCCTGTTTGTTATCTTAAAATCAGATCTTGATGTGGAACGATAGATGCTGTAATCTGCAAGGCGACGGAGTAAGAGCTGGAAAGTAGGATTGGGCAGGATAGCTCTTCTTTGGCCGGCACAGAAATGATGGGCCGAATGGCCTCCTTCTGTGTCGTAAATGACCAAGATTCTTTGAAAGCCCGGGCACAGTACTCTGCTGCTCCAGGCAATTTGATATTGATTATTGTCAGTTGATGTTTCTGTTCATTTTAGTGCGACAAATTATTTCTGACGTCAGCCCGGTTATGGAACAAATGGTTTTAAAGATTGGCATTACCAAGGAGTTCAATAAAACTACATTTAAAGAATGAATGATTTGAGTACCCAACTCTAACCTTCACTGAAGGATGGAGGCAAATAATTTTGAGACACTTTACAAAGCTTAAAACAACATGCTTTTCCACTTTCAATTATTTTCTTTTTTTAAAAGGTAGAGTATTGCTCTCACTGCATTGTAGAGTCATCCAATTAGCTCCCTCTAAAGCACTGCCCAAAGAAGCCATCAGCATGGTTTTTGTTCCGATGATGTGAAGTAATTGTTCAATGTTAGACCGAGACTGTTGAAAATGTCACATTAATTGGACGGTTTAGCATAGACTGCTTTTGACCTTAGAAAGGTTACTCTTTTTGTTTGATAGGAGGCTCATATATTTCTGCACCAGCTGAAACTAAATGTTGCACGTGGGATCATGCTCACTCGTTTTTGGCCATCTTGAGATCACAAAATGAAGACCGTAACAAAATTCGACGTTTTAAAAAAAAAAAATTGTTTCCTCCACAAAGCTTCAGATACCTCTATATTTGAAGCAGGCTGGACTGCATGAACACACACACAAAAAAGGACAATTCAGGACAAAGAGAGACGAAGGATAAATAGGGAGGGAGGGAGTAATATATTTGCTTCATGAGTTCTTTGCTTAAGAATTCATAATAACACATTGCTATTAAGAACTAGTTTGTTTATTAGCAAAGGTTTAACATCACACTACATATTACAGTTCATCCATCAGGCTCACAACCACCTGCCTCATCATGGACCCCCTAAACCCAACTGGCTGGGGTTTTATTGAGGCTTGTGAACATCACGTGTCCAACTCAACAGCTCTACAACTATTTTGTTGTGAACAAAATAACACATTAAATCAAGTGCCCCCTGATTAAAGGCGGATGGGGGGGAACGACACTCCAAACACTTTCAAATAAGTGCCCCCTTGTTTTTTTGTTTTTTGGGGGGTTTTTTTGAGGGCGCTAAAACACAAATTATACACGTGCCCCCTGGCTAAAAGGGGCACTAAACCCAGCACAATAAACAAATTAAACTTTAGACAAAAAACATCAAATTAAAATTTGGTTGCCGGGGGTGTTGATGCACTCCAGTCCATCCAGTGCACACCTCTCGTGGAAGGCTGCGAGCGTATCGGTGGACACCGCGTGCTCCATCTCCAGGGACACCCTGGCCCGAATGTAACCGCGGAAGAGAGACAGGCAGTCGAGCTGAACGACCCCCTTGACCGCCCACTGCCTGGATTGGCTGATGGCCCCCTTGGCCGTGCCCAGGAGCAGTCCTACGAGGAGGCCTTCCAACCTGCCCGCTCCCCTCCGCACAGGGTGCCCAAAGATCAGGAGTGTGGGACTGAAGTGCAACCAGAATTTGAGGAGCAGCCCCTTCAAATAATGGAACAGGGGCTGCAACCTCGCACATTCGATAAAAACATGGAACACGGACTTTTCCAGACCGCAAAAATTGCAGGCGGCCGAGGAGCCCGTGAACCAACTTAAACATTTATTGCACGGGACTGCAACGTGCAACACCCTCCAGGCCAAGTCCCCAATAAATAGAGGGAGGACTCCCACGTAGAGACCACTCCATTAGGGACCCCCGCCTTCTCCGGACAGCAGGATGGTATGCCATGGCGTGTTCGGACGGCAGACGAGAATGGCAAGGTGGAGAGTGTGCAAGAGCAGCCCGTACAGAAAACCCCTGCGCGCAGGACTGAAAGGCACGGAGGGGATTTCCCGAGGAGGCTCAAGCTGTGACGCGCCGGCTACCGAGGGAGATTTCGGGGCTTGGCGCCGATGAGGAATTGTCAACAGCTCTACAACTATTTTAGTTGTAATCAATTAAACAATTAAATCAAGTGCCCCCTGATTAAAGAGGGGGGCACACCAAACATTTACAAATCAAATGCCCCCTTGTTTTTTTTGTTTTTTTGGGTGTTTTTTTTGAGGGCACTGAAACACAAATTATACAAGTGCCCCCTGGCTAAAAAGGGCGGGGGCACTAAAACTGGCAAATTAAATATTAGATATTCAAAATCATTAAAATTTGGTTGCCGGGGGTGATGATGCACTCCAGTCCCTCCGGTGCCCACCTCTCGCGGAAGGCCGCGAGCGTACTAGTGGACACCACGTGCTCCATCTCCAGGGACACCCTGGCTCGGATGTAACCGCGGAAGAGAGACAGGCAGTCGAGCTGAACGACCCCCTCGACCGCCCACTGCCTGGACCGGCTGATGGCCCTTTTGGCCTTGCCCAGGAGCAGTCCTACGAGGAGGTCTTCCGACCTGCCTGCTCCCCTCCACTCAGGGTGCCCAGAGATCAGGAGTGTGGGACTGAAGTGCAACCAGAATTTGAGGAGCAGCCCCTTCAAATAATGGAATAGGGGCTGCAACCTCGCACACGCAATAAAAACATGGAACACGGACTCTTCCAGACCGCAGAAATTGCAGGTGGCCTGGGAGCCCGAGGTGCATACATTACAGAGGGGAAAGCAAGATTAGAGCTGTGCAAAACTGGACTGGAACTGCAAGACAGCAGCTTTAGAGTTGCGTCTCATCATTATAGGCGATCCCTAGAACGAGGATGACTTGCTTCCACATGAGTTCACAGATGTTTCAATGAAGGACCCAATGTTCCAGTTCTGAACTCCAATTGAAGGGGTGGATGCCTGTGCGTGGATTTTTTTAATGCGTGGTGACCGTTGCACATCAGCCACCACACGGGCTTGACAGAGATAGGCCTTTATATCCAGTGGCAAGGGTTAACCAGGACGACTGGAGACCTGCTCTGCTGCACAGGCCTAGTGCGCACATATATGCAGTGTGGGCTGGCCCGTGCTGCCCCTGGGCCCTCAGCTCTTCTGGGCCCCGTACCCTCCTTTGCCGCACCTCTGCCACGATCTCCGCCACAAAACACTCGCCGCACCTCCGCCACAATCTCCCGCTGCACCTGCACACCAGACATTTTCCGCACCTCCGCCACGAAGCGTTAACAGACAAAATTTGACACCAAACCACATAAGAAGACATTAGGACAGATGACCAAAAGCTTGGTCAAAGAGGTAGATTTTATGGTCTGTCTGCATGCTCAGCGCAATCTAAAAGTTATTCCTTCAGTTCCAGGTGTACACGATTGGTACCGTTGATCTTCTGGATGCTTAATCGTTTATTGTTCACCCCTCGCATCACCAAAAGCAAGATGGAAACCATTTTGAATTGCTGCTGAAGTTATTTTCGGTTTGTTGTAACACCACATATTTACGTTACAATGTTACTTACGTTTTTATCTTTCATGCAGGGGATTTTTCGTTTTCATTTTGCATTGGGCAATTTCTAAGCAATTTTTAAAGGGCCCCAATAAATGACTTTTGATATTTAGTTAACGTGTGATATTTTTAGTGCATCAGAGGCAAAATCTCCCCGTCAACTGAACGCAATGAAATCTGGTTGGGAAAAAATACCAGAGTTTGTAACAGGTTAAAGGAAAACAGAAAATGTTATAATTATGCAGGAAGTCTTTCAGCATCTGTAAAGAGAACAGACAGGTTAATGTTTCAGGTGGATGCCCTTCATCAGAGTTCATGAGATAAAGATGATTCAGGAAATATTGATTTATTGCCTGGACTATTTTATAAAATGGCTAAAAGAAAACATGGAAACATCACCTTCAATATTCTCATTTACGATTTTTTTTACACAGAGCTTCCTTGGGATTAGAGCAGTAAACCTCAGAGGGTGAGTCACCTGGGGCAGTGGCCTCTACTGATCTAATTGAGCAGGATTGGCCAAATGATTTTCACTTAAATACCACATTCCACACCTCTCACTAACATCTCCAAAATTCACATACAATGTACTACTTTGAAATGAGGATCCAACTGCTGCTGCAGGCCTGATAGGCCTACATCAGCAGTAAAGGCAGGGCCTTTTAACTGTTGTCCACAAATAGCAATCAGAGGCCTCCACTTTCACTCTTCCTGCAGGCCCTGAAAAAAGTTGGCATGTACCTTTTCCAGCCTCCATGGCCTTCCTGCCAGGCCCCTCTTGGCTCCTTCAATCTGGGAAGGGCTTGATGTAAGTACGAAGGCTCACTAATTCTGGCTGCTGCTCCACTCAGTCCTGCCTCACGTGGAGACCCAGAAAGTAGGCGATAAGGAGACAGCACTTACACCTTATTTGCATTGCCTTTGCATGTTTCTGCTTGCTCCAAGTGCAAGCACTTGCCCCGTCCTTAAGGGAAAGGCTGGAAATATGAGGCAATGCAGAAGGGGCGAAGACCCAGCATAATGGGGGTCTCCTCTCTTTTCCTCTGCTTTGCACCTGGCAAATAAGCATTCCCTGGATACAGAGCAGAGGAAAATCAGGCCTCCACTTGGATAAAGTCACTACAACATGTGCTTGATTGCAATCCAGAAACTATGGATGGCATACGGCTGAAAGCAATTTTTGCCAAGTTCAACAGGTTCCCCTTTACATTTTGCAGATCCATATCCTTATCTGCTTTCTTGAAACAAAATCCATTCAGAGTCCAGTTTGTTTGCCACTATGAAAAGTATTGTAACAAATACAGTATCTATGCAATACGTTTTGATAGTAGCTTTGAAAATCGAATCAGTGCAAAATCTTTTCCAGCGAGAAACAAAAGTGGTAATGCAACATCATCACCAAACTTAAAGTCCTCTTGACTTTACTCTCTCTCACTAACCTGGTGAAGTAAAAGATTTTAATAAATGACTTTAATCTTTCAAGTGGTGATTTTTTTTGTTACGTTGATCTAGATGAGTGCTGTTGGTTCTGGAGGATGGAACACTTTTGCACTCGGTGGTCCCTGTCTGATACTGATGGATGGATTAGATGAAGTACAAAGCTCCCTTTGCACCGTCAAAACAATGTGCCTTTGTCACAACCTCAGAAGTACACTCCCTGCTGCATTAATGTTCAATTCCCACACCGACAATCCTTGTGGTCCCTCTCAGTGGAATTACCAGTTTAGAGCCGAGTTACTATAAATTATTAGCAGTTTTGTGCTGTGGACTTGGACCCAGAAGAAACTGGGCTCAAATTCTGCAGAGCCGCTTTGAATCCTCACAGCTGCCAGAGAGAGAAGATTGTTACCCCAGCAGTCTGGGCTAGTTTCAAACTCAGATACTTCCAAGAGTTCAAAGAATAATGTTCTAACCGCACTGTGCCTCCCAGCGCCTTGGATTAATTCAAAGCGGTCCTTAAGTTCGTTAAAAGTGTTTCTGAGCCGCTTGTCTTCATTCATTGTATTTTGCTGCACTCAATACGTTTCGCAGTGCTGTATGTTTCCATAACTTTGTGAACTTGAATTACACATAGAATCATTCTTTTACTGAAGATGTGATGTTTCTTCAGCTACATATTTCACACAGCACACTATGCATTAATTTCACGCTGAAATAGTTTTTATTTCAATTCTGGTAGACATCGCAGCATTGTTTCAATTTGAACTATACATTCTTGCACAGAGGGCAAAAATGGCCAAAAGGAAATTCGTCGAGTTACAAATGAAAAATACCGCAGCACTCGGTCAGGTTACCATTCAATAGCACTGTTATTGACAGTGGGAAGTGATAGCAAGGCTGCTGAAAAGCTCATTCTGTGAACACAAATCAAACTGTGCTGCCAAGATTTATTGAATTTGCTGATGGAGAGATTCTCGATAAGCTAATATTAGTCCCAATTGCTGAGCTCTCCATCAGAATGGTTTAACTTGATACCCCTGGGATTGAAGTTAAGGGAATACTGTCAGGTGTGAATTTGTGTCTGGTTTCTGTAAGCTGGAAGTCGAAGAGCTTGTGTTGATGACTGTTCTTTACACTGAAATAAATCTGATGGCTACTTCAGTGCAAGCTTCCTGCCAACCATTGGATGGCATTTGGCTGCCTACTTGGGCTTCTGTTGGTTTTGAAAGGAAAGGTTGAGGGTTGTGATGTGCAGTTGGCAGCTGTCACTGTTAAGTTAATGATTTAGCTATTTGTTTGTATTTTCTTACTCTTAGCAATGATGGGGCAGTACATGGTATATTCTTGAGCCACTTCTCGGAAGCTTTCCTGTGAAATCGCTCAATGGAGGAAAGCCAGACCACTGCTCCCCCTGTATCACCCATTCATCCATTCATGTAACTTTCGGCATCATGGTGGTGATGATCCCTCAACTTAAACATTCTAGCGTAGAGGAATCTGATGTCTGTGACTGGAGAAGGGGGAGGGCATGGTAGTTAGTGTGCTCAAGAGCTTTGATGTCAGCCATGGCTCAGTGGGTAGCATGCTTGCCTCCGAGTCAGAAGGTTGTGGCTTCAAGTCCCAAATTAGAGGCTTGAGCACAAAACCTGGGATGACACTTCAGTGCAGTACTAGGGGAGTCCTGTGCTGTCGGAAGTGACGTCTTTCGGATGAGACATTAAGCCGAGGCCCCCTCTGTCTTCTTGGGTGAATGTAAAAGATCCCTTGGCATTATTTTGAAGAAGAGCAGGGGGAGTTCTCCCTGGTGCTCTGTCCAATATTTATCCATCAACTAACATTCGGCCCTTCGAGTCTGCACCACCGTTTCAATAAGATCATGGCTGATCATTCACCTCAGTACCCCTTCCCTGCTTTCTCTCTATATCCCTTGATCCCTTTAGCCGTAAGAGCCATATCTAACTCCCTCTTGAATACATCCAATGAACTGGCATCAACAACTCTCTGGGAATTCCACAGGTTAACAACTCTCTGACTGAAGAAGTTTCTCCTCATCTCAGTCCTAAATGGCTTACCCCTTATACTTAGACTGTGACCCTTGGTTCTGGACTTCCCCAACATCGGGAACATTCTTCCTGCATCTAACCTGTCCAGTCCCGTCAGAATTTTATATGTTTCTATGAGATCCCCTCTCATCCTTCTAAACTCCCGTGTATACAAGCCCAGTCGATCCAGTCTCTTCTCATATGTCAGTCCTGCCATCCCGTGAATCAGTCTGGTGAACCTATGCTGCACTCCCTCAATAGCAAGAATGTCCTTCTTCAGATTAGGAGACCAAAACTGAACACAATATTCCAGGTGAGGCCTCACCAAGGCCCTGTACATCTTCAGTAAGACCTCCCTGCTCCTATACTCAAGTCCCCTAGCTATGAAGGCCAACATAGCATTTGCCTTCTTCACTGCCTGCCGTACCTGCATGCCAACTTTCAATGACTGATGTACCATGACACCCAGATCTCGTTGCACCTCCCCTTTTCCTAATCTGCCGCCATTCAGATAATATTCTGCCTTCATGTTTTTGCCACCAAAGTGGATAACCTCACATTTATCCACATTATACTGCATCTGCCATGTATTTGCCCACTCACCTAACCTGTCCAAGTCACCCTGCAACCTCTTAGCGTCCTCCTCACAGCTCACACAGCCACCCAGCTTAGTATCATTTGCAAACTTGGATATATTACACTCAATTCCTTCATCTAAATCATTATATATATTGTAAAGAGCTGGGGTCCCAGCACTGAGCCCTGTGGTACCCCATTAGTCACTGCCTGCCATTCTGAAAAGGACCCGTTTATCCCGACTCTCTGCTTCCTGTCTGCCAACCAGTTCTCTATCCACGTCAGTACATTATCCCCAATACCATGTGCTTTAATTTTGCACACTAATCTCTTGTGTGGGACCTTGTCAAAAGCCTTTTGAAAGTCCAAATACACCACATCCACTGGTTCTGCCTTGTCCACTCTACTAGCTACATCCTCAAAAAATTCCAGAAGATTTGTCAAGCATGATTTCCCTTTCATAAATCCATGCTGACTTGGATCGATCCTATCACTGCTTTCCAAATGCGCAGCTATTTGCTGCTAAATGCACCTATTTTTCTATGTTTCTATCACTAAAACACAGATTATCTTGTCATTATCTCATTGCTGTTTGTGGGACAAATTGACGACCGTGTTTCCTACATTACAACAGTGACCACACTTCAAAAGTACATCATTGGCTGTAAAGTGCTTTGGGGCATCCTGACGTCATGAAAGGCGCTATATAAATGCAAGTTTTTCTTCCTTTCTTTAGAACAACAATTTGTATTTTACAAGGGATTCAAAGTGCATGAATCTCAAGCCTGACGAATAAAACTTTATTGGTCTGCTTTCCAAGGCAGTTGTTCAATCCAGAAAACTCTAGTGTATGGATTGTTGCTGAATCTGGTGCAGTTGGAAATATACTATTGCAAGTACAGTAAAGCTGAGCTGTTCATATCTAACTCAAACAATGAGTACTAATCACATCTCCAGCAGAGGCTGACCTAGGAAGGGTTAGAGGCTAATAGTGTGAGGGAACTGCATTAAAACTTGCAATTGATTGCTGGAGCACCTGGGTCAGTGACTTGCTTCTCTAAGGATGTTTGTTCAATACCTTCACAATGCTGGGGCTTTTAACCCCTCCTTGCCAGGATATCTAGCAGTATGAGGGAGTCCTGGCTATTGGACCATGGGAAGCTGGAAAGAGAAGTGGCCATTACAGCCAAGCCATAGCCTGATCGTATCCTCATTCATTATACATATGGGAGACTTTTTCCAGCGGAGGTACTAGGTAGGAAGCTCTGGCAAGTGTAGCAAAGGCAGAATGGTTTTAATGGGGGATTTTAACTTTCATATAGATTGGGATAAGCAGACTAGAACCTCTCAGAAAGGTAGTGAATTTCTTCAGTGTTTCCGGGGTAGTTTTGTGGTGTGTCCTAGAGGCAACAAGGGGGCAAGCCATATTAGATTTAGTAATGAGTAATGAGCCATATTTTATTAACAGCCTAACTCTGCATGAACTTTTATCCAATAGTGATCATAACATGATCGAGTTCAACGTAGTGTTTGAAGGTGAGAAACAGCTACTAAGATTCTAGATTTGGGTAAGGCCGACTTCAACTGAATGAGGCAGAGATTGCCCACCATAAACTGGGCAAATCTGTTAATGAGTAAAATGACACAAGATCAGTGGGAGATGTTTAAAGAAGTATTTAAGGTGATACAGAACCAGTTTATACCCCTGAGGGGCAAGAGTTCTACTTGCCAAAAAAAAAACGGCCATGGACAACTAAAAAGGTAAGGGACAGGATAAATCTAAAGGAAAGGGCATACAAAAATGCAAAAAATAGCACAGATGATTTCTCTCCCAGGGTTTTTAAGGGCATAGGTGAGCACATTGCAGGTGTTGTGTTCATACTCTATTTGTTTGTTACAAGACATTAGATAGGCATTAGGACCCTGCGGGAGCAATTCACAGTTGCTGTAAACATTCTGGTTTATGCTGGTTTTGGGACACCATTTTGGGTGTTGTTATAAAGGGCACAGTTAAGTTACTTTACTCCTGGTCCAGTAAGTCTGCTTATTTATGTACACAACATGATAATCTTCCAAAGTTCTCTCGATTCAAGAACCATCCCTTTAGATTGAAAAGTTGAGCACGTCACTCCACTTTTTAAAAATGGAGAGAGAGGGATACCAGGGAATTATAGACAGTTAGCCTAACATCTGTTGTCGAGAAATTGCTAGAATCTATAATTAAGTTGGGGCCTTAACTATTCACAATATTTATTAATGACTTAGATGATGGCATAGAAAGTCATATATCCAAATTTGCCAATTACACAAATATTGGCAGCATTGTAGATGAAGGGATAAACTTACAAAAGGATATTGATAGATTAAGTGAATGGGCAAAACTCTGGCAAATGGATTTCAATGTAAGCAAGTGTGAGGTCATCCAGTTTGAACCTAAAAAGGATAGAACAGGGTACTTTCTAAATGGTAAAAAGCTAAAAATAGTGGGTGTCCAAAGAGACTTGGGGGTCCAGGTACATAGATCATTAAAAGGTTATGAACAGGTACAGAAAATAATCAAAAAGGCTCATGGAATGCTAGCCTTTATAGCTAGAGAACTGGAGTACAAGAGGGTAGAAGTTATGCTGCAGCTGTACAAAACCCTGGTTAGACCATACCTGGAGTACTGTGAGCAGTTCTGGCCACCACACCTTAGGAAGGAGATATTGGCTTTGGAGGGAGTTCAGCATAGGTTACCAGAATGATACCTGAACTCCAAGGGTTAAGTTACGAGGAGAGATTACACAAATTAAGGTTGTATTCCCTAGAATTTAGAAGGTTAAGGGATGATCTGATCGAAGTTTTCAGGATATGAAGGGGAACAGGTAGATTGGCTAGAGAGAAACTATTTCTGCCAGTTTGGGAGTCTAGGACTAGGGGGCATAGCCTAAAAATTAGAGCCAGACCTTTCAGGAGCAAAATTAGGAAACACTTCTACACATAAAGGGTGGTAGAAGTTTGGTACTCTCTTCCGCAAATGGCAATTGACGTTGGATCAGTTGTTAATTTTAAATCTGAGATTGATAGCTTTTTGTTAAGCAAAGGTATTAAGGGATATGGGCCAAAGGTGGGTATATGGAGTTAGATCACAGATCAGCCATGATCTCATTGAATGGCTTGAGGGGCTGAATGGCCTACTCCAGTTTCTATGTGCCTTTGGCTGATTTTGTTAGATTAGCGGGGGTGAGGCCCACGTTACCATGAATGAAAGTAACTAACTTATCACAGACCTTCGGACCTGGGACTGTTCTGGTCTGGATGACTTGAGTATTGAGTACTATGTATCCACAGAACCATATTTTTATTAGTATTAAATTGCCTCCTGTTTACAAGTTTAAAAAAATGTAATGTTGATAAAATTTGCAACATAAGGCCTATGAGCTTGGATTCTCGTTGTTTCATCAGCTAGACTTCATGAGGTAAAGATGGAACACAACTTTCTTCTTGACAAGCCGGTCAGATGTTTGGAATGGCAATGAGGCATTTAAATCCACTTAGTCAATTCTTCAAATTTAGTTGCAGTACATGTACAGTGGCTGGGCAGTCTGATGATGAATATTGATTCCGCAGAACAAACAAGAGTGTTGTAGTTGTAGTGATGTGTGCGACTGAATCACAGGCCCCATTTTATATTGAGCTGGTTTAGATCTCAGCGGGCCTTCAGCAGCCACCACTGACCTTACAAAAAGAGGGGGATTTGGCGATATCCCAAGAAAAAGTAGAATAGCTCCTGTACAGCCCGACTCCTTCCCGCCTCTTTCCTGGCCATTCTGATCCTGAAGCGACAGTGCCGATATGCAACTTTGCCACCAGACTTATATTAATGAATCCTCTTTTAAAATGCAGTGCTAAAAATGTAAACCGGTGTAAAATTTGAAAAAAAAGGGTCAGCCGGAAGTTATATCACTGAACTGGGAAAAATCCTACCCCATTCAATAGGGTAAGCACGTAAAAGAAGCAAGCTGATTGAATGGGTTGTGCTGCACCATGTTTATAGTAGGATGGGAACTGTGTAGCTGCATACTATAGTAATTCATTAATAGTTTACAGCACCACTTGCAAGTCACAAGATTTGATGTGTTTTCGAAGGCAGCAGTGTGAGGGGGAATGGGGGAGCGGACTAGACTGGGCTGAAAGTGTGCCAAGTATTTTTTGTCATAACTTTGGCTCAGCAAGCAGCCAGACTGCTAGCTGTCACATTTAGTATACAATTTATTGCCTATAAGTCTGACAAATAAGAAATGGGCCATGTGTGTATAAATGACAGAAGTGACAATATTGGAGAGAATTAAATGGTTCATTTGTGATGAACGTCTAAAAGATATAGGGGACTAAATTTGATCGCCCCCCGCAAAGGGGCGTGGGAATCACAAAGCGCAATTAATCCACACCCGTTGATTGAAATGCAGACAGCATGCCAACTTCGTGCTGCCTGCTCATTATAATGATTTCTGCATGCAGCCAACGCTAACTGTTCATTGACTGCATGCATCATCAGGGGCCCCAAAATCGTAACTTGCTAGCACCACTTAAAGCTAGCCTGCACTCCTTAAAGCTAGCCAGCGCCTCTTAAAGGGGAGGTGCGTTGTGGCTGGAGCAAGTACTCTGGGAGTCTTGCAGGAAGTGAATCTATCCTGGAAAACAGTGAGGGATGGCACAACATGGGACAGAGCGGGTTCCAAAGGTTTCAGATGCTGCACTTGAGGTCATGGTGGAGGAGGTGGAAAGAAGAAGGATAGATGTCCTGTATCCACAGGGGGCAGGAGACCCTCCAGAAACATGGTCAAAAGGCAGTGGGAGCAGGTAGCCGTGGAGGTGAGTGCCAGGAGTCAAGCCCCGACGACCAGGATGCCGTGTCGCAAGCAGTTCAGTGACCTCACATGAGTGTTCAAGGTCAGTGAATATATCTTCGAATGCCATATCCTACCAACTGCACCACTAGCCTCAGCCACTGCTCAATTCACCACATCCTCATCACTCACCTACCAACAATCTCTATAAATCAGGACTCAAGATTGCAATTTGTAGAGATGGAAAATTCAGTACAATATGTCTTGAATCTTAGTTTCATCATCTATATAGTTTCTATTTGTTGTACTCCTTGCTTCCCATTCTTCAAATGATCATTGTTCCCAACCATGCGGCTATATATTTCTTCCCGGTTTGACCCTGAAAGTCAGAAGCCTTCCTGCAGGCTTCTGTCAATGCTGGTACTCAACAGATCCCTGCAGAACTTTCACTCCTTCGGCGTAAGACTCACTTTGCTTTACGGTGTAATCTATTTTGATGCATGTGATGCTGAGAAGCATACATGGCTTCATATGTTGAAATAAGTTTGAAATCAGTCTCACTTTTATTAACTTTCTAAATTCATAGGCGCTGCTCCACTCGTCTCCATAATCTGGTGTATTTTACTCGTACCCAGTCTCCATCTGTCTACACTGCCCCTCTATTTACACTCACGCAGTACTGCCTTCTCCAGGCCCTATCTTACATTACACCTAAATGACTTGTGTCATCATCAGATAACCTTACTCCATAAAGTATAAACAGAAGAGGCTGAAGTTCAGTCGGATTCTGTAAAGAGAGCAGACAAATGATGACGTTTTGGGTGTGTACTCTTCATTTCAACTACATTTCCAGTAGTTTTATTTCAGATTTTCAATGTTGGCAGTTTTTCCGTTTTGTTTTGACCTTCTAACAGGATAACTGCCTCACAAATCTCACTCCTGACACTTCTATGATGTTAAGAACTCCATTACAAAGAGTTAGCTGCAAGCTGTTGCCTTAATTCATCCTCTGAAACACTGGCTCACATCTCACTTTTCCAAGGCACTGGACGGCCTGCAGTGCAGTGTTTTTAAGAAAAAATTGTTGTTGAAAATGATCCTTTGGGTGTTCCTGGGATGGGGTAGGTAACTATTGGAAGCTGTGGGCAGGGAGAGATAGGCAGGGGTGACCATGCTGGAAGTATCACACTATTGAGATTATGGCCTGGGTTTTCCAACTGTAATGCCAACAGGAAACTATTAATTTTAAATGGGTTCCTGTTACACTGCAATTGGAAAGAAAGACTTGTATTTATATAGCGCCTTTCACAACCACGGACGTCTCAAAGCGCTTTGCAGCCAATGAAGTACTTTTGGAGTGTAGTCACTGTTGTAATGTGGGAAAACCTAGGTTTATGCCTTTAAACTGGTGCTCTGGTTTTCTCAGATCGTAATTTACACAATTATCACAGAATGTCTAAAACTAAAATTCAGGCTGTACGGGGTGTGTCGTCCCTAATAGGCACTGGCAGAGAAACAAGGGCACCTCGAACAGCACCGAGTCAGCAAATTACTCTCCAACTTCATTCTCTTTCAACGCAGACTACGGAAGATATCCTCATGACAGCTTTGTTACGGTCTTATTTTGTGCATGGGTGCGTGTGTTTCACTTCGTTATGTATTACCGCAAATGCGAATATATTTAGGTCCAGCAATTTACGCTAACGTCTGGCCCTACTTTTGCCTGTTAGCAGCCCTTGCTCAGTACCCAAAGGCTCCTTCATTTACCTCTTTGCGAGGATGCAGACTGAGTCGGTGCCGGAATCCTGCACCATGCTGCAGCATGGGCTGGGGGAAGTGGGCAGGTCACCTGCTGCCAAACCCCATCACATGCCTGCACGGGACTTCACTTGGCCAGCTTGGAGACGTTGTCCTTCATTTCCAAGTAGGGCCCGACTATCGGAGGACCACAGCCCGCCCCAGGGCAGCCTGGAAAATGTCAGGTGGGCTCGGAAAGTGGAGGCCCTTGAGTTCACTTCAATGATTTTGAGTGTCCCCCACTAAACGTGGCATTCTGTCCTCCCCGGATAGGGAAACGGCAGCTGTTGTGATTCGTATGAGTGTACAGGTCACCTTTGAGCAGCAACTGCAGGCATATGGTTGATAGTGCAGTCCAACTAAGAGGAGCCTTAGTTGTATTTTTTTTTGCAGTTTGTTCAGCTTTCTTCCCATTTATTGCAGAATATCTCATGCCTCCATGGTAACCCGCTCCTCGCCAAAATGGTCCAGGCTGTGGGTGTCTTCGGGGTTACTCTGTGAACAGCCAGCCTCAGTCCTGATCCTGTCAGATTTCCCGCTCCAGTAAATATCTTTCCTCCTCCCTACTTTACTATGCAATGGTCCAGATTAGAACTGACAGAAATGCTCAACTGAGGCGAGCTGGCTTGAGATACAGAAAGCCCTGGGATGCTGGGTAGCAGCCAAGCACTCATACGACTAGACCATAATAAGTGATGGCTAATGACTGGTAAGGGGCTCGTAAGTGAAAACCAGTCACAGCAATCTTGGCCTAATCTCGGCTGGATTCTCCACAGCAAAATTACCTCGAAATGAGGTTTGCATATTGAACTGAACTCTCCTGTGCCTCAGAGAAATGCCAATAACTCCAGGAGGTGTAAGATGCTGTCTTTTGTTTTTACCTTTTCTTATCCCAGTTTGCAGATTTGCTATTCTTTTTTTCGGGAATGTTTCTTTCTTGTTGACCATATGAAAGAATAAATGAAGGAACTTACCTTTTTACAGCACCTTTCACAATGTCCCAAAGCGTTTTACAGCCAATGAAATAGTTTTGAAGTGGGGTCGCTGTTGTAATGTTGGGCAACGCGGCAACCAATTTGTGCACAGCAAGATCCCACAAATAGCAGTGTCTCAATGGCCGGGTAATCTGTATTTTAGTGATGTTGATTGAGGGATAAATGATTGAGGGAGTGAGGGACACCGGGGCGAACTCCCCAGCTCTTTTTCAAATAGTGGCATGGGATCTTTTACATCCACCCGAGAGGGAAGACGGGACCTCGGTTTAATGTCTCACCCGAAAGAGGGCACCTCTGGCACTGCAGCACTCCCTCAGTGCTGAATTGGAGTGCTAGCCTAGTTTAGCCAAGTCTCTGGAGTGGGACTTGTACTCAACTTTTTGACTGAAAGGCGAGAGAGTCTAAATGACTGCTTGTGCTGGTCATCCATTTCTGTTTGAGGTCTTTTGTAGCTATTTGCATGGTTAATAATGTAAATAATCCCATGGTTGTTCCCTACAGTATATCCCAGATTAATGACCCGGCCACACCTATGCACTGAAACGAAGATTTGTCCCAGCAGCTGTTTTGTAATTATGACCAGGTCATCAGGTTTATGAGTACATTTAAATGTTTGTGCTCTTTCAAACATCCTATAATTGCATCAATTTTTGTTGGAGTTTAATAGTCTACCATCCATTAGAATGACTTTATAAATCCCCTGTGTGTTAATGGAGCACAGTTATCCCCACAGTTAATTTTTTCTTTAATGCCATTGGCTGTAATTTCTTGAATCATAACCTTTTTAATTAAGCTGTTTAATATGAAGATCATCATCTCCCTTTAATATTTTCCCTAATTTCATTCACCTCCTCTCGCCTTCATCGCTGAAGATGACATGTCATTCCTGAGGGGTAAGTAAGGCAGCAGAAGAGAAGTAGTGAATGGGTTACAAAAACGCTCTTAGATTCACATTGCAGAAGTTAAAAATCCATGGTTAAAAGAAAGAACGACTTACATTTATATAGCACCTTTCACGACCACCGGACATCTCCAAAGCGCTTTACAGCCAATGAAGTACTTTTGGAGTGTAGTCACTGTTGTAATGTGGGAAATGCGGCAGCCAATTTGCGCACAGCAAGCTCACACAAACAGCAATGAGATAATGACCAGATGAACTGTTTTTGTTATGCTGATTGAGGGATAAATATTAGCTGGGACACCAGGGATAACTCCCCTGCTCTTCTTCGAAATATTGCCATGGGATCTTTTATGTCCACCTGAGAGAGCAGACGGGGCCCTGATTTAACATCTCATCCAAAAGATGGCACCTCCTACAATGCAGTGCTCCCTCAGTACTGCACTGGAGTGTCAGCCTAGATTTATGTGCTCAAGTCCCTGGGGTAGGACTTGAACCCACAACCTTTTGACTCAGAGGCGAGAGTGCTATCCACTGAGCCACAGCTGACAGAACTGCTGTCACTCTCCCCGCTCAGTGTAACTTTGTCATGCACAATGTGGTGCTCCTTTGGCACCGAGTGGATTTATTTCCCTGTGTGAAGTGCTTGTTCAGTCACTTACCCTTTCAATATGTGATTGGTGTGAAAAGTAAACGGATGATATCATGGTGCTCACAATTGTATATTGGCAATATTAATTGCAGAACTCCTCACACTCCTTGTTTTACTGGCAAGGCATGGAAATGTTTGGAAGCATGCCCACTAGCCAATTGATAATGGAATTATTGGGGGAGATCTCTGCACTCCACTAATTCTGGACTCTTGCGCATCTCCGATTTTAATGGCTCACCACTGGCGGCTGTGCCTTTAACTGTCTTGCCCCAGAGCTCTGAAATTTCCTCTCTAAACCTCTCTGTCTCTCCCTCCTGCTTTAAGATGCTCTTTAAAATCTACCTCTTTGGTCAATTGTCCTCATATCTCTTTATGTGGCTCGCTGTCACATTTTGTTTGATAATGCTCCCGTGAAACGCCTTGGAATGTTAAAGATGCTATTTAAAGGTTCAATATAAAGGCAAGTTATTGTTGCTGAACCAAAATTTTTCAAGCTATAATTCCCAGTGCCCCCCCATCAGTTTTGAATGTAACAAAAAGGTGACACCCCCGAGGGGGTGAGGTGACTACACAGGTAGGGTGATCCGCAGCAAGCGAATGCTGATGCCGGGAGGAAAATTTCTACAAGAATCAGCAGCTGAAAGACATATTTGAGGATACCAAAGAATATAATAGTGCATCGTGGAATTGTGTCAGCCACAGACTTATTAAATGCCTATGGCATCTCTTCATACTAAGTAAGGTGCTAATGTATTTCGTATTGTGTTTTGCTAAGCACTCATGTATTTGCCAATGTTTTTTCTCCCTGTTTGACAGCAAATGGATTAAATCTGTCTGGCCTTCAAGGGTTAGTTGGCAAATGTAAATGCTAAAATAATCGAGTGTGTGCGGGAGTCTTGCCAACCAACAGTGTTTTCTGCATTGTTAGTTTAGCTCTGAATCCATTGACTGACTTTGTTTATAAGATTTCATAGACATAAAAGTTAAATTGATTTGGGCTTTAAGGCTCACTGAAAATGCATTCCACATGTTGCCGAATGTCAGACAGATATTTTCCAGATGCCTTTATAACTGGAGTCATGATTTTTGTTTTTCTGTGGCTACTAAAGTATCATTTTCAGATTTACGCAGACCACTGATTCATTAAAAGCTTTAAAATCTAGTGTTTTTTTCTTTCATTTTGTTTGTGTCTGCCTAGCCCAGTGGGTAGAAAGCTAGTCTCCTCGATGGTAGGGAGTAATGGGCTGCTTCCGTAATTCATCTGGCACAGTTCGGATTCATTACTTATGTACTGGTTGCCTGGGTTAGGATCCTGATGTCATATGCTGTGATGTGGTGGCACTTGAGCTCACAATTAAGAGTCTTATTGGGGTGAAATCCCGAACATTGTTGGAGCACGCAGGGAGTGAGCACCGTCAGGTAGTGATGCCCCAAGCTGTAAGCACAGGAAAGTGATATCTCCTACAAATCAGTTCCAAGACAGCATCAAGTGGCACCTAAGGGCTGGTCACTGCCAACCCTCCTTGTCAGGCGTGCATACGTGGCTCAGAGGAACCTTCAAAAAGAAAGATTTTTTTATTTAAAGCTTGATGCAGAAAGGATCTCATGATAGCAGAGCTTTCTACCTCGGGGAGTATAGCAAGCTGATCGTATCCTCCTACTCGCCCTGCTCCGCAATGAGAAAATTTGTGGGCACATCACTGAAAGGTATCAGTAACACTCGTGGTGAAATGTGTGACCTGGAACAAGTTGCTGTCCCAGAGGTTGTGTGGACGCCAAAGGGCTCTTGGGGAAACATTTGTAGTGATGCTGACCTTTGAAGTACTGCGTAGGCACACGGCGAATATGGTCCTACTGCCTGGACACGATTGGATTTTATGGTTGAGCAGTGATTTGTTTGTGTGGCAGGCTTTGGTTTTGATTAAGTGTGAAGGCACCTCTTTTTATTTGCACTGATTTAATACAAACCATATTTAAATAAACAGTGATGCTTTTACTGGTAAAATAAATCTTTAGCTCCTTAGTTTGAAATTCCATCATAAGCCTTTCTGGCAACTTGCCTGATAGCCTGAAACCACTCTGGCCCCTTTGGAGAAGCCTACGTCCATCACTCCTAACAGTATCAAAGTACAAGATGTACCATAGTGGAACACTCAGTGCAAGTTACCAAGCTGAAATTGTAGTCGGGTTTTAAAGGAGCTTTTTGCCATTACAGCTTACAACACTTAAAACAAAATTGTACGCATCCAGAGAGGTAGTTACTGAAAGAAACAAGTTAAATGCATTTTTTAAATTAATCTGTCAGTGGAAGAATAGTCCATAATCCAAATCGGCAGAATCTTCCACATCCCATAAAGCACAAGAGTGAAATGGGATTAGCTCTCAATCTTCGTCAGTCAGCCTTTTGTAGAATCATACAAGCATAGAATGGTTACAGCACAGAAGAAGGCCATTCGGCCCGTTGAGCTCATGTACCCAGTGATCCTGAGTTGAAAGGTAAAGAGAGTCGCCTTTGCTCGTTGCCCTCATTGGGCGCCCAACAGGCGCAGTGTACCTGAAGTGTACTGTGCCTGTGAGGAGAAAGGTGCCCACAGTTTCTATGGCCTGGATGCATTCCCCAGGCCAGGCCTACCACTTTCCCCCAAGACGTTTTGGCAAATAAGGGAGGTTCACTACAGGCAAAGAACACTCTGTCCACAAGGAATAAGATAAAGGATCTCCATTGAAGAATGCAAGACACAAAGACATCAGTACTGGATTAGGAGAAAAGTAATTGATTGTAAAGGACATGCCCTTTGCTGTAATTGTTTTCACCCCTCCTCCTCCCAAATGTCTTCCATTTTCACTCCTCCTTTGCTAAATGCTGTTTTGTACTGGAAAGTGGTTCAACGGACACCTGTAATACCTTGCCCAAGTGGGCCATTCTTCACGTGAGAGTCTCGGCAGGTTTTACCCTTGGAGGGCATTACAGCTATACCCGATCCTGCCCTCTACCCATCAATCCATAATGTATTCAGTAAAGCCCACACTGTACCTTTAATCAAATGTAAGTATGTGGTCTTTGAACACCCATATTCTACATGGCAGAGAGCAAATTAACCTCTGATGATAGCTGAATGCATTACTTTATCCAGTAGCTCTATCCCAGCATTCTAACCATTAGAACTGTGAGGTCCCTTTAAGGCAGTGTACATCTGGTACGTCTACTAAAATAAATGACGTTCTTTAATTGTGAGATTCTGTCTAATGTAAGCACCCAATCACCAGCCGAGCAGATCACATTATTCTAATAAACTATCCAGTAGTAATGATTGATGAAGTACAATTTTGTTTTATTGCTGTACGATTAACTAATTGGAGGATTAATCTTGCCCATGTCTGCAGATAATATAACTGCTATTTGTTCTGAACATTTCTGACGCATACTCTATCGATGATTTTTCATTTATTATAAATCATTAGCTTCCTGTAGAAGTACTTAGGAAACCTGCCCCTAATAAGATTGCCCAGTGAGCCTGCTATCTCCATTCATCAAATTAATGGTGCAGGTCAGTGTGAGTGCTTGGGAGCAGGCACAGGTATGTGAATGAAAGAGCAGTCGCAGTACTGTTGATAAATGGTGCTGCTGCTGTTGCTGGGCTCCAGTTAAGGGTGAATGAGCTCAAGTAGCTAAATGTTTAAGTTGGTAATTTTTGTGTCATTTGGCCCAAGGCATGTGTTATGTACCTGTGATATCATTACTGTAAGCGCCATATTTGAAACTAATTTCTGGGGTGAGAATGAATGTACCAGTGGTTCGTGAGCCTGGGATCTAGAGTGGCAATACAGCGTGCTTGGTGTCTCCGAGTGTTACATGCTTGTAGGGATATTGGAGCTTGGAAGACATTACAGTACCTGTACTGTCAAATTGGTGGGGCCTTTTTCCAGGCACACCTAGTACCTGAAATGGGCAGGAATTGAATTGCCAGTTGAAAAGAAAAAAACTTGCATTTATATAAGCGAGATATCTGCACTCCTCTAATTCTGTCCTCTTGAGCATCCCTGATTATAATCGCTCAGCCATTGGTGGCCGTGCCTTCTGTTGCCTGAGCCCTAAGCTCTGGAACTCCCTCCCTAAACCTCTCCGCCTCTCTATCTCTCTCTCCTTCTTTAAGACGCTCCTTAAAACCTACTTTCTTATGTGGCTCGGTGTCAATTTCTATGAAGCGCCTTGGGACGTTTTACAATGCTAAAGGCGTTATATAAATACAAGTTGCTGTTGTTTCACAACCTCAGGCTGTCCCAAAGCGTTGTACAGCCAATGATGTACTTGTTGAAGTGTAGTCACTGTTGTAATATAGGAAACACAGCAGCCAATTTGTACTTAGCAAGGTCCCACAAACAGCAATGCGCTAATGACCAGATAATCTGAATTAGTGATGAGGGCTAAATATTGTGCAGGACACCATGGATTTTCGAAACATGTCTAAAGCAATCTAATGATTTAGAGCAGAGTGCTGTGTCACCGGGTTGGCACTTTCAACATCTTATCTTTTACAGAAATTATCTAAAAGCAAAATGAACTGAATCAGCAGAAATTCTCTCAGGACATCTCGCTTTTTCCTGGACGACTGCAGTCACTCATGTCAGATCCCCAGAAAGTGAATTATCACCCATCAAATGAAGGCCCTCAAACCTGATACTCCAAACCAACACAACTCTGCTTCCACGCACCATCGTCATCTACTTTCTGCCTATTTTCTCCTACTCTACCCTCCAGCATGTAGCTAACAACCCATCTGTAAACCAAGCGTAGACAGCGGAAGGAGCATGCAGCAACCGAGGCTCCCTGCCCACCCTTTCCTTCAAACATTGCCTGCACCACCTGTAACAGACTGTTGGTCCCGCATTAGACTGTACAGTCACCTGAGAACTCACTTTTAGAGTGGAAGCAAGTCATCCTCGACTTCAAGGGACTGCCTATGATGATGATGATGATGTAAAGCACTTAACTGCTTTTTAATGGGGTTTTGTTCACAAAATATTTACTGGATCATTTCTGTTTTTAGCTCGTTAATGTGCCGAAACAGTGTGGGGATGGCGTTTAGTTGAATACCCCCGATCACTGGGTGGGGATGGCAGCAATGTCATGCCAAGCCCTGGGTCTGGCAGAGGCTGACTGTGACGTTCCCCTAACCGCGCATCAGTCCAGAGGCCCCCTGCTGCTGGAAGAGATACCGTGCAGTGAATTTAAAGTGTCTGTGCACTGGGAATGAAATTAGAGGGAACATTGGCTGACTGAGCTGCTGATTAGGCCACACAGACCACGGAAGGGCTCTCACACTTACTTACAGATTTGGTGCACTCCAATATTGTCAAATCCACCTGGGCATTGAGACTTTGATTGCAAGAAAACATTGACAGGACTTGGGTAATGTACCTGAGATAGAATGGGCACGTAAAGCTTTCCCATAACCTTGTGTTGAGCCATCGAGCAGAGATTTAATATATGGTGCCTTCAGTAAGTACAAGTCTGTTTGTAACGTGACTGCTTACAGTCTTAAGGTAAATTGTTTAGCCGAACAATTTTCTCGTTTTCCCCTCCTCACCCAAAGCTGTGGGTTTGTGCAAAGTTAAGCATCGTCAACAGTCTACTTGGTTATTCAACCATGGCGGATTATCCAACTGAGACTGACACTGGATAATTACCTCCCCACGAGCCTACAAAGGGAACACCGAGGTCAATTGTTATGCCCCCCTCCCCCACCCACTACAGATCTGGTTGACATCTCAGCACAGACCAGAAATCGAATCTGGGACTTTTCTTTAGCCTGCATTGCCCAATGCTATAGCACACAGTGTGGGCTTGTCGGTCTGTATCTCCCAGTACTACACCACACAAAGTAGGCCTGTCTTGGTCTGCATTTCCCAGTACTACGCCACACTGTGTGGGTCTGTATTGTCCAGTACTGCACAAAGCATGGCTCTGTCTGTAAAGTGTCTCAAAATCTGTAGTAAGACTGGGATTGGTTATCAAAAGGCAATTTCTGTCTAACATCATTGGTCTCAACAGTTCCTGCAGAGACTGTCTCCATGTTTAGTATCAATGACACTGGTAGTACTTGCTCTGAAACACTTTATATAATGATTCCACTTTCCATAACTGTCAAATTATCTTACTGGTACATTTTGGGTCAATTAACATTATGATCTCTTTTCTCTTGCACAGTTCATTTTTCCTAGTACAGCAGACATGTGAGGCATTACTGTTGTAACTGTTAAAGATTAAAGGGACAGTGCCTTTATATTGGGTCGTTTTCAGGCAACCTTAGTTGAAGCTGATTCTGAAAGCCGCCATGCCTCATTGATGTTCAGCCTGCAGCAGATATTTGCTGCATTGCAAATGTATGCATTGAAGTTGAATGAATGAGCTATGGTTATAAACAATTGGTAATGGCCGATGTAATTGGTGGTGTGATACAGTCATTGTCTCATGGCTTGTATGCACCTTGTTCTAATGCAGTCACAGCCATGTAAGACACAATTCAATGATGGCACTCCCTTTAAATACTGTAATACCCACTCTCTAATGACCAGTCGAATCTGTGCCTCTTGAGGTAAGACCAGGACATGACAAATTAGCTTACATTTATGGTAACATCTGTAATATTCAATTGGATGAAATAATCACAAGCTCAAATAGGAACAAGTGACCTAGGAATAACTTTAAAAGAATTTAAAAAAACATATACTTACACTGCATTAAACTCTTGAAATCACAACTGGATGACTCACCTGATTTTTTTTTTTGGCGTTTTATTTACTGCGTGAAATAGTGGCTATCGTCTGACTACATTTTCCAATATAATGGCTGTGATCAGCAGCCACTGTGGTGAGGCGGGGAGTGGAGGAGTGGCGGGCGGGAGTGATTGGCATGCCATCAATGGGGTATTGGCAAATCTAGCAGTGGATAAGCTGCACAGCATGTGTGGGATTTCTTCTCCACAGTCCTCTACGAGCATGTTCACAGCTCCATTTGAGCCCTAACATTTTATTTGGTGCATCTTCCAACATTTTGGAGTACATAGAATCATAGACATTTACAGCACAGAAGGAGGGTATTCAGCCCATCGTGTCCACACCGGCCAAAGAAGAGCTATCCAGCCTAATCCCACTTTCCAGTTCTTGGTTCATAGCCCTGTAGGCTACAGCGCTTCAAGTGCGCATCCAAGTACTTTTGAAATATGATGAGTGTTTCTGCCTCTACCTCCCTTTTAGGCAGTGAGTTCCAGACCCCCACTACCCTCTGGGTGAAAAAAGTTCTCAACTCCCCTCTAATCCTCCTACCAATTACTTTAAATCTATGCCCCCTGGTCATTGTCCTCTCGGCCAAGGGAAATAGGTCCTTCCTATTCACATGATCTAGGCCCCTCATAATATTATACACTTCAATTAAGTCTCCCTTCAGCCTCTTCTGTTCCAAAGAAAACAACCTCAGTCTATCCAATCTTTCCTCATAGCTAAAATTCTCCAGTCCTGGTTACATAGCCCTTAATACCTTTGCCTAACAAAATTCAATCGCAGTAGATTTTTGCACAAAGCATCTTTCCCAGTTGGTTAGCTCAACACAGAAGTGTAGTTACTGTTGTAATATAGGAAACATGGCAGCCAATTTGTGTACAGCAAGCTCCCACAACGACCAGATAATCTGTTTTAGTGATGTTGATTGAAGGATAAATATTGGCCAGGACACTGGATAACACTCCTGCTCTTCTTCAAAATAGTGCCATGGGATCTTTTACCTGAGGTGCCTTAGTTTAATGTCTCATCCGAAAGATGGCACAGTCCAAAACTCCCCCAGTACAGCACTGGAGTGTCAACCTAGATTTTTATATTCAAATTTCTGGAGTGGGATTTGAACCCACAACCTTCTGACTCACAGGCAAGAGTGCTACCCACTGAGCCACAGCTGACACTAAGTGTGAATCAGAGAGAGCGCTATCATTCTCGAGCCTTAATCACACCACCCACACTCCCAGCAAGCATGGCTCCCTGTTGGAACATAAGATGGTGGATTACTCCTAGTATTTAATCCTCATTCATAGCATAGACTCCAAAAATGTAAAGTAGATGAACTCAGTGTCACCGAGCATCTACTCCACTACCTCCCTTAGCACCTTGGTGCTGCACCAGCGCATTATTCCATCAGATATTTTACCTGAAGTATAAACATTCTTTCTCAGCCTTTACAGTAAACCTGAAGAAATCATGGCATGTTTTAATTCAGAATGGAAGCTCTCTGCAGTGGGGATTGTGTGTGGCAGTGAATCAATTCTGTTCATCATAGCGCCACCCAATGGCGGGGTTCAAGCACAACAGTACACTGCAATAGAATTAGCTTTAGGATTGAGGGTTTTCTGTTACTTCAGAGAGTAGGTTTTAGGTCTCAGACCGCTGAAATCAACGGCGGACTTCCTCCTACTTCAGAGATTAGGTTATTGGTCCAGTGAATCTTTTGAACACGGGTATTGCTTTCTTCAGCATAGCTCTTTATCCAGAAATGCCCTCCTTTCCAGAGCGGATCCAGTAAGGTGGCTTCGGGTCATGTTCACAGTTCCTTTCATTTAATCCATGCACTTCTCAGTTACAATCATTAAATCTTTTTATTAAAGCACAACATGATAAATATATGTGCCATACTGATACTTCTGTTGCCGTGTAAAATGCATTTAAAGTAATAGGAGGATGTTGGGTTGCTTGTGATCTGCGTTAGCTGGAGTCTAACGGAAGCAAATATCAGTTTGGACGATGGTGAGAATGAAGGGGAGGCTGTAAACAGAACATTTTGCAAGAACAGGTTCCCATAGAAATAAGGAGGGGAAAATGCTGGCTTTTAGAACATGGCTATGAAGAAAATGTATCTTATTATATATTGTTGGACATCTTAAAGCATTCACATGTAATTCATTACTTTAAAAAGCAGTCATTGCTGCCATGTAGACAAAAGCATCCGCCATTTTGTGCACAGCATGGTCTTAGAAACATCACTGAGATGAATGACCAGTTAATCTAGTTTTAGTAATGTTGATTCAAAGAGGAATGGTGGCCAGGACACTGGAACAATTCTTGCGCTTTTTCAAATAGTGGCCAGAAGCAGGTAGCGGGGCCTTGCATTCATCTGAAGGATAGCAGCACCAACAATGCAACACTCCCCTAGTACCGACACACTCCCCCAGTGCAGACACACTCCCCCAGTACTGACACACTCCCCCAGTACTGACACACTCCCCCAGTACTGACACACTACCCCAGTACTGACACACTCCCCCAGTACTGACACACTCCCCCAGTGCCGACACACTCCCCCAGTACTGACACACTCCCCCAGTGCCGACACACTCCCCCAGTACTGACACACTCCCCCAGTGCCGACACACTCCCCCAGTACTGACACACTCCCCCAGTACTGACACACTCCCCCAGTACCGACACACTCCCACAGTACTGACACACTCCCCCAGTACTGACACACTCCCCCAGTACTGACACACTCCCCCAGTACCGACACACTCCCCCAGTACCGACACACTCCCCCAGTACCGACACACTCCCCCAGTACCGACACACTCCCCCAGTACCGACACACTCCCCCAGTACTGACACACTCCCCCAGTACTGACACACTCCCCCAGTACTGACACACTCCCCCAGTACTGACACACTCCCCCAGTACCGACACACTCACCCAGTACTGACACACTCCCCCAGTACTGACACACTCCCCCAGTACCGACACACTCCCCCAGTACTGACACACTCCCACAGTACCGACACACTCCCCCAGTACCGACACACTCCCCCAGTACTGACACACTCCCCCAGTACCGACACACTCCTCCAGTACTGACACACTCCCCCAGTACTGACACACTCCCCCAGTACTGACATACTCCCCCAGCACTGATACACTCTCCCAGTACTGACACACTCCCCCAGTACTGACACACTCCCCCAGTACTAGAAACATAGAAACATAGAAAATAGGTGCAGGAGTAGGCCATTCGGCCCTTCGAGCCTGCACCGCCATTTAATAAGATCATGGCTGATCATTCCCTCAGTACTCCTTTCCTGCTTTCTCTCCATACCCCTTGATCTCTTTAGACGTAAGGGCCATATCTAACTCCCTCTTGAATATATTCAATGAACTGGCATCAACAACTCTTTGCGGCAGGGAATTCCACAGGTTAGCAACTCTCTGAGTGAAGAAGTTTCTCCTTATGTCAGTCCTAAATGGCCTACCCCTTATTCTTAGACTGTGATCCTTGGTTCTGCACTTCCCCAACATCGGGAACATTCTTCCCGCATCAAACCTGTCCCGACCCGTCAGAATCTTATACATTTCTATGAGATACCCTCTCATCCTTCTCAACTACAGTGAATAAAGGCCCAGTTGATCCAGTCTCTCCTCATATGTCAGTCCTGCCATCCCTGGAATCAGTCTGGTGAACCTTTGCTGCACTCCCTCAATAGCAAGAATGTCCTTCCTCAGATTAGGAGACCAAAACTGAACACAATATTCCAGGTGAGGTCTCACCAAGGCCCTGTACAACTGCAGTAAGACCTCCCTGCTCCTATACTCAAATCCCCGAGCAATGAAGGCCAACATACCATTTGCCTTCTTCCCCACCTGCTGTACCTGCATGCCAACTTTCAATGACTGATGAACCATGACACCCAGGTCTCGTTGCATCTCCCCTTTTCCTAATCTGCCGCCATTCAGATAATATTCTGCCTTTGTGTTTTTGCCCCCAAAATGGATAACCTCACATTTATCCACATTATACTGCATCTGCCATGCATTTGCCCACTCACTTTAACCTGTCCAAGTCACCCTGCAGCCTCTTAACGTCCTCCTCACAGCTCACACCGCCACCCAGTTTAGCGTCATCTGCAAACCTGGAGATATTACACTCAATTCCTTCATCTTCAGTACTGACACACTCCCCCAGTACTGACACACTCCCCCAGTACCGACATACTCCCCCAGTACTAGAAACATAGAAACATAGAAAATAGGTGCAGGAGTAGGCCATTCGGCCCTTCGAGCCTGCACCGCCATTTAATAAGATCATGGCTGATCATTCCCTCAGTACCCCTTTCCTGCTTTCTCTCCATACCCCTTGATCTCTTTAGACGTAAGGGCCATATCTAACTCCCTCTTGAATATATTCAATGAACTGGCATCAACAACTCTTTGCGGCAGGGAATTCCACAGGTTAGCAACTCTCTGAGTGAACAAGTTTCTCCTTATGTCAGTCCTAAATGGTCTACCCCTTATTCTTAGACTGTGATCCTTGGTTCTGCACTTCCCCAACATCGGGAACATTCTTCCCGCATCAAACCTGTCCCGACCCGTCAGAATCTTATACGTTTCTATGAGATACCCTCTCATCCTTCTCAGCTACAGTGAATAAAGGCCCAGTTGATCCAGTCTCTCCTCATATGTCAGTCCAGCCATCCCTGGAATCAGTCTGGTGAACCTTTGCTGCACTCCCTCAATAGCAAGAATGTCCTTCCTCAGATTAGGAGACCAAAACTGAACACAATATTCCAGGTGAGGTCTCACCAAGGCCCTGTACAACTGCAGTAAGACCTCCCTGCTCCTATACTCAAATCCCCTAGCAATGAAGGCCAACATACCATTTGCCTTCTTCCCCACCTGCTGTACCTGCATGCCAACTTTCAATGACTGATGAACCATGACACCCAGGTCTCGTTGCACCTCCCCTTTTCCTAATCTGCCGCCATTCAGATAATATTCTGCCTTTGTGTTTTTGCCCCCAAAATGGATAACCTCACATTTATCCACATTATACTGCATCTGCCATGCATTTGCCCACTCACTTTAACCTGTCCAAGTCACCCTGCAGCCTCTTAACGTCCTCCTCACAGCTCACACCGCCACCCAGTTTAGCGTCATCTGCAAACCCGGAGATATTACACTCAATTCCTTCATCTTCAGTACTGACACACTCCCCCAGTACTGACACACTCCCCCAGTACTGACACACTCCCCCAGTACTGACACACTCCCCCAGTACCGATATACTCTCCCAGTACCGACACACTCCCCCAGTACTGACACACTCCCCTAGTACTGACACACTCCTCCAGTACTGACAGTCTCCCCAAGTACTGACACACTCCCCCAGTACTGACATACTCCCCCAGCACTGATACACTCTCCCAGTACTAGAAACATAGAAACATAGAAAATAGGTGCAGGAGTAGGCCATTCGGCCCTTCGAGCCTGCACCGCCATTTAATAAGATCATGGCTGATCATTCCCTCAGTACCCCTTTCCTGCTTTCTCTCCATACCCCTTGATCTCTTTAGACGTAAGGGCCATATCTAACTCCCTCTTGAATATATTCAATGAACTGGCATCAACAACTCTGCGGCAGGGAATTCCACAGGTTAGCAACTCTCTGAGTGAAGAAGTTTCTCCTTATGTCAGTCCTAAATGGCCTACCCCTTATTCTTAGACTGTGATCCTTGGTTCTGCACTTCCCCAACATCGGGAACATTCTTCCCGCATCAAACCTGACCCGACCCGTCAGAATCTTATACGTTTCTATGAGATACCCTCTCATCCTTCTCAACTACAGTGAATAAAGGCCCAGTTGATCCAGTCTCTCCTCATATGTCAGTCCAGCCATCCCTGGAATCAGTCTGGTGAACCTTTGCTGCACTCCCTCAATAGCAAAAATGTCCTTCCTCAGATTAGGAGACCAAAACTGAACACAATATTCCAGGTGAGGTCTCACCAAGGCCCTGTACAACTGCAGTAAGACCTCCCTGCTCCTATACTCAAATCCCCTAGCAATGAAGGCCAACATACCATTTGCCTTCTTCCCCACCTGCTGTACCTGCATGCCAACTTTCAATGACTGATGAACCATGACACCCAGGTCTCATTGCATCTCCCCTTTTCCTAATCTGCCGCCATTCAGATAATATTCTGCCTTTGTGTTTTTGCCCCCAAAATGGATAACCTCACATTTATCCACATTATACTGCATCTGCCATGCATTTGCCCACTCACTTTAACCTGTCCAAGTCACCCTGCGGCCTCTTAACGTCTTCCTCACAGCTCACACCGCCACCCAGTTTAGCGTCATCTGCAAACCTGGAGATATTACACTCAATTCCTTCATCTTCAGTACTGACACACTCCCCCAGTACTGACACACTCCCCCAGTGCTGACACACTCCCCCAGTACCGATATACTCTCCCAGTACCGACACACTCCCCCAGTACTGACACACTCCCCTAGTACTGACACACTCCTCCAGTACTGACACACTCCCCCAGTACTGACACACTCCCCCAGTACTGACATACTCCCCCAGCACTGATACACTCCCCCAGTACTGACACACTCCCCCAGTACTGACACACTCCCCCAGTACTGACACACTCCCCCAGTACCGACATACTCCCCCAGTACTAGAAACATAGAAACATAGAAAATAGGTGCAGGAGTAGGCCATTCGGCCCTTCGAGCCTGCACCGCCATTTAATAAGATCATGGCTGATCATTCCCTCAGTACCCCTTTCCTGCTTTCTCTCCATACCCCTTGATCTCTTTAGACGTAAGGGCCATATCTAACTCCCTCTTGAATATATTCAATGAACTGGCATCAACAACTCTTTGCGGCAGGGAATTCCACAGGTTAGCAACTCTCTGAGTGAACAAGTTTCTCCTTATGTCAGTCCTAAATGGCCTACCCCTTATTCTTAGACTGTGATCCTTGGTTCTGCACTTCCCCAACATCGGGAACATTCTTCCCGCATCAAACCTGTCCCGACCCGTCAGAATCTTATACGTTTCTATGAGATACCCTCTCATCCTTCTCAACTACAGTGAATAAAGGCCCAGTTGATCCAGTCTCTCCTCATATGTCAGTCCTGCCATCCCTGGAATCAGTCTGGTGAACCTTTGCTGCACTCCCTCAATAGCAAGAATGTCCTTCCTCAGATTAGGAGACCAAAACTGAACACAATATTCCAGGTGAGGTCTCACCAAGGCCCTGTACAACTGCAGTAAGACCTCCCTGCTCCTATACTCAAATCCCCGAGCAATGAAGGCCAACATACCATTTGCCTTCTTCCCCACCTGCTGTACCTGCATGCCAACTTTCAATGACTGATGAACCATGACACCCAGGTCTCGTTGCATCTCCCCTTTTCCTAATCTGCCGCCATTCAGATAATATTCTGCCTTTGTGTTTTTGCCCCCAAAATGGATAACCTCACATTTATCCACATTATACTGCATCTGCCATGCATTTGCCCACTCACTTTAACCTGTCCAAGTCACCCTGCAGCCTCTTAACGTCCTCCTCACAGCTCACACCGCCACCCAGTTTAGCGTCATCTGCAAACCTGGAGATATTACACTCAATTCCTTCATCTTCAGTACTGACACACTCCCCCAGTACTGACACACTCCCCCAGTACTGACACACTCCCCCAGTACTGACATACTCCCCCAGTATTGACACACTCTCCCAGTACTGACACACTCCCTCAGTACTGACACACTCCCCCAGTACTGACACACTCCCCCAGTACTGACACACTCCCCCCAGTACTGACACACTCCCCCAGTACTGACACACTCCCTCAGTACTGACGCACTCCCCCAGTACAGACACACTCCCCCAGTACTGACACACTCCATGACACACTCCGTCCGTATATAGCTTGTCTCCATGGTATGATGCCTATTTATATAACAAATTGATACCAAATGGTGGTAGTTGCGGAGGACAGCTGAAGGTTTTCTCCAGGAATTATGAATGGATGATTACAGCATGCACCCAGGCTGCATAAATTAGATAACAAAAAGTGTCATGAGCAGAGGACAGAAAAACATTCCCGGTAATTGGTGAGCGACCTCGGATGGTCGTAGAGTTACTATAATTTACCCCTGCTGTCCGAGATCTCTGTCCTCTCATCCAATTCTGGCCTCTTGCACATCCCAATTTTAATCACGTCACCATTGGTGGCCGTGCGTTCAGCTGCCAAGGCCCTAAGCTCTGGAATTCCCTCCCTAAACTCTCCGCCTCGCTAATTCTCTTTCCTTCTTTTAGATGCTCCTTAAAACCTACCACTTTGACCAATCTTATGTTCACCTTTCCATATATCTTTTTATCTGGGCTCGGTGTCAAATTTTGTTTGATAAACACTCCTATGAAGTGCCTTATGAGGTGTTTTACTATGTTAAAGGCACTATACAAATGCAATTTGTTGTTCTTGCCCCTCTAGCTGAGGGAAGAAAACATGAGCCGATGTTTCCAGTCTTGATCGCTGTCATTTGACCCCCGCCCCTCCCCCCCCCCCCACCCCGAAAAGTATGTGCATGTGGAGGTCCGGTAAAGACAGCACTGGGCTCAGTTGTCATGTCCCACCCCCTACCTGCGATTTACGAATAGTCACTTGGCGGAAGGTACAAAAGGGCTGATGGCACCCATAGAACTTTACCCCAGCATGAGCCAAGCCCTCCAGGAGAGGAGGTGATTACAAAAAGAAAGGATTGACTTCATCAGGAACTTGAGCACATAAATCTAGGCCGACATGCCAGTGCAGTGCTGAGGAGTGCTGCACTGTCGGAGGTGCCGTCTTTCAGATGAGACATTAAACCGAGGTCCCCTCTTCTCTCTCAAGTGGACGTAAAAGGATCCAGGGATCGAAGAAGAGCAGGGGAGTAACCCCCGGTGTCCTGGCCAATATTTATCCCTCAATCAACACAACAAAAACAGATTATCTGGTCACTATCACATTGTTGTTTGTGGGAGTTTGCTGTGCGCAAGTTAGCTGCCGCGGTTCCTACATTACAACAGTGACTGCACTCTAAAAGTATTTCATTGGCTGTAAAACGCTTTGAGGCGTCCAGTGGTTGTGAAAGGCGCTATATAAATGCAAATCTTTCTTTTTCATCATTGGGAACAATTCGAAAGAGAACTATGCACTTTAATGGCACAGTATGCATTACGACCACTGTAAAGCCATCATGAAAAATCGGAATGATTGTTGTGTTGATCCTGAGGCTGTTTATTTCGGTGTTCCGGGAGTATTGTCAGCTGTTAATTAAGTGTAGCAGATTGATTGTTTGCAAGTATTGGTAATAGCTTGTGTGCAGATTAGAGGCTTGAACCTTGTGTTGAACAGTCTAACTTTTATATCCTCGTCATTCTAAATTAACACTGGCAGAAGTAAGCTTGTTAATTGTCAGTACAAAGTACTGAAGATTGCCTTACTTTGCCTAATTAATTACCCTGTCTAGAGTGGAATGTTAATTCAGATAAATGATTGAGCCACTTAATACTTTGAAAGCTTCCTTCAAGTGCTCTGTGAGCTTTCTGCCCTTAAGATACAAATTAATGATTCTTATCAGAGGCTGTAGTGGCACTTCTAAAGCACAGGGAAGACAGCCAAATTGAACAGGCAATCAGCTTTCACTGCCAACTACACCAAAACTGCATTTTTATTTTGATGACAGAAAATTTCTAACACCATTTGATTATAAACAAATTGATATCAAATATATAAACACACAATACGGAGTTTGCCTAGTTGGCTGGCTTTAATGTGTTACTTCCATTTGAAGAGGGGTCTTTATTGCAGCCAACCTCCTAATAGTTTTAGGCCGAAGCCTCTGGACTCCCGCCGTTCTATTTTGACGGTTCAGGAGGCTCCCTTGTTGCAACTAGTGGTCCCTTTGCATTTTACCTCATTGCACTTCTGTATTTATAAAATCATAGAAGTTTATGGCACAGAAGGAGGTGCGTCGTGTTTTCTCCTTACCCTCGCGTATCTTCTTGTCTTGCCTTCTCCGTGCACCTTTCAGGCGGGAAACAGATGTGTAGCGGTCCCGCCTAATTACAGTATGCAAATTGGGGTTCTACGCCATATTCAGGATGGAGCAGGTCACTCAGAAAAATAATTTTTAAAAAGTCTTTGTCAATGATGCGCCTCTTGACCACCTGCTGCTGATCCCTGTGTGGCCTCCTTGCCCAGGATTGCCCCAGGCACCCCCCGCCCCCATTCCCCACGCCCCTCCCTTTAATGCACTTTCCAGTTTCCATCTTGGCTTCTTGGTGGATCTACCAGATTTCTCACTCCTCCCGATCAGCGAGCTTCCTGTCAGCGCTGATACTATAATTCTGCCAGGATGCGGAAATGGATCAGACCTTTTGCCAACGTCATCAGTGAGCGTAGCAGATGCCTCACCCACTGCCTGCCCGGGTTACGCATTGGTCAAAAATCACCCTGGAATGCTTCACCACAAGTCGCCATTGAGACCAGTGATATAAAAAGGAGAGTATAAAAGTAAGGGGCAGGAAATGGGATGAAAGTTCAGGTTGAACCTCCGTTATTCGGAACCCTTGGGACCTGGCCTGTTCCGGATAAGGGATTTTTCTGGACAAGGGGTGGCCACGTTAAAATTGGATGGTACAGGTACTGAGCAAGGGGATCTCGGGGCTGGCTGGCTTGGAGCTGGGAGTGCGTCAGAGAGATCATGGGGGAAGGGGGTGGGCAGTCGCGGGGCCAGGCCAGCAATTGTGGGAGTCGGCAGCGAGGAAGGACTTCAATTTGTTTATGTCGGAGTTCTGCGCATGCGCCACCCGGTGGCCGGGAATGGTTCCGGACGAGGGGTGGTTTCAGATAAGGGAGGTTCAACCTGTATTTATATTTGTTTGCAGAGCTAGCACAAGTAAATAGCCTCCTTCTGTGCTTTAATTTCGGTAATCCTGTGCAACAGTGCTCACTTATTGCACACATCAACAGGCTGCGCTAAGAAACGTGCTGGACTAAAGATCTACTCACTGCACATCCATTACTTATTGATGAATCTAATCTTTACTTCCATTAACTTACAACAACAATCTCACTGCTTCATCGTAATTCATTTCATGCAAAGCACATTTATTTCTGAGAGATGCAATAAGACTTTGTGGAAGTGCAATGTTTTCCGTCGACTGGAGAGTGGCTAGATGTGGCTGTGTGTGTATGTGTGTGCAGAAGGGTAAATGGGACTATGCAGGATTCACCATGGGGACCTGTGGAATACCTCTAGAGCTTTAATTTCCTCTGATGGTACACTATTTAATGCATTTCCACAAAACTCCTTTGTACACTATTTTACACAGTCACTGCTAGAGGAAATTAAAACGCTGAGTTTCACAAATGAGTACCCCATTTGTAAATCAGACGTGATGGTCATGGATGAGCTTAAATATGTATTTTTCATAAATAGGACAAATAACATTTATAACATTCCGCATGCGATGGACCCCCACTAAATTTCCTTTTTGTCAGTCGGAGCATTTACAATTCAGAGGTGAATAAGTGGGATGGAATGATCTTGTTTATTGCAGAACAATGGCCCCACCACATTATCTCGGTGAGGTCATTCTTTATTTCCTGGTGTCCTTGGGTTTCACGACTGCAGCTATTTATACCTTCTTCAATTTGCACCCCATCTTCTGCCTGTGGGTGTTATTGAGGGAATAATAATTGAGCTCTGCCTAGGTGGGACCAAATGTTATCCCACTAGACCTTCCTCTCTGAGTACTGTTCCTCAGACAAATGGAGGTATGACCAGCTCGGCCTGCAGACTCTGGTGTGGGGGTGCTGGTGGGTGGGCCCCTCTTATTCTTCCTCCAAAGAGCAATGCAATAGTGGGTATCCGCCGAGAAGCCCTTTATGGCACGATTGGAGCCATTGGGAAAAATGCAACAGGGCAGCCATTGCCACAATGGCAGCTGAGCACCTCAGCGACAGAAAGAAACAGAAGAACTGTGAGCAGGAGTAGGCCATTCGGCCCTTCGAGCCTGCTTTGCCATTCAATATGATCATGGTTGATCTTCTACCTGAACTCCACCTTCTCCCATTATCCCCATATCCCTTGATTCCCTTAATATTCAAAAATCTATCGATCTCTGTCTTGAATATACTCAACAACTGAGCCTCCACAGCCCTCTGGGGTAGGGAATTCCAAAAATATAGAAAGAAATGTCTTTAAATTTTGAAAAACAATCTTTTTACTGAGCTCTTTCAACAAGAGCTCAGTCAGCTCAGATTCAGTTCAGTAAGCATGGGTGTTTATTTTATGTGGGCCGATGACAGTGTTAGACACAAACATGAGAGAATTGGGAGGGATTTAATTAAAAAATTTAAATTAAGCTCCGACCTATTTCTGATTCCTGCAACCATCAACTCCCCACGGAAAGTATGCGCATTGAGCAAAATGGGCGAACGGCAAATGCCCTCCACCTCATTTTCCAATCAGTAATGTCCACCCTGCGCTCAAAGACTGGACTTTAGTGATTGGAGAATCTGAGCTGACTGTGTTGTGCAATAGGGACAGAACATCCATCATCATCATTATAGGCGGTCCCTCGAACGAGGATGACTTGCTTCCACATGAGTTCACAGATGTTTCAATGAAGGACCCGATGTGCCAGTCCTGAACTCCAATTGAGGGGGAGGAAGATGCCTGCGCGTGGAATTTTTTAACTTGTGGTGACCGTTGCACATCAGCCACCACACGGGTTTGACAGAGCTAGGCCTTTATCCAGTGGCAAGGGTAAACCAGGATGACTGGAGACCTACAGTGCCGCACGGAACTAGTGCACACACATATCGCAGTGTGGGCCCTCGGCTCTTCTGGGCCCTGTATCCTCATTCTCCGCACCTCCGCCACGATCTCTCGCCGCTCCTCCGCCACAAACATTTGCCGCACCTCCACCACGATCCCTCACCACTCCTCTGCCACAAAAACACTCGCCGCACCTCCGCCACGATCTCCCGCCGCACCTCCACACCAAACATTCGTGGAACCTCCGCCACTGTCACTCACCAAATCTCAGCCACGATCCCTCATCACTCCTCTGCCCTGTTCACTCATCGCAAGTCCAGTATTGTACCCCTATCTCCTATGCATGTTTTTTTCAATTGTAAACTCACGTGTGGGGCTGATGAATTGTATGTTATCATGACATGAATGTAGACTGTTACTACAAATGCACTGGGTGAAGGTCAAACAATAATTGCCCCTCAGTTGCAATTCTAGAAACTGCATTCCTCCACAACAATGTTGAGGAGGGACTGAACAATGAATTGTAGTCTACAGCTCTTTGAACTAAGTTGCAGGAAGTATACAGACGGTACAAAGTATGACACAGTTTGGGCTTTGCCCAATTGATTTCAAAATTCTCATCCTTATTTTCAAATCCCTCCATGACCTCGCCCCTCCCTATCTCTGTAAGTTCCTCCAGCCCCACAACCTCCCGAGATGTCTGCACTCCTCTAATTCTACCCTCTTGAGCATCCCTGATTATAATCGCTCAATCATTGGTGGCTGTGCCTTCTGATGCCTAGGTCCCAAGCTCGAACTCCCTGCCTAAACCTCTCCGCCTCTCTTTCCTCCTTCAAGACGCTCCTTAAAACATACCTCTTTGACCAAACTTTTGGTCACCTGCGCTAATTTCTACTTTTGCTGCTCGGTGTTAAATTTTTAATCTGATAATACTCCTGTGAAGTGTCTTGGAACGTTTCACTACATTAAAGGCGCCATATAAATGCAATTTGTTGTTGTTGCTGTTGTTGTTGCCACTTGAACTCTTCGAAGAGACAAACTTTTCACCTCAGACATAACAGCCAGGCAGACAGCTGAAGAAATGTTGAGAAGGGAATCTTTGCTGTCAATCTTTTGAAGGATGGGAATGCCTCGATTAATGTACTGGCGCTTCTAATATAAACTGAAGTCAGTGTTTTCCTGTGAGCGAATGTGTGTAATTTTGCATGAAATCACAAGTGTTGATGCATATTGCTTAAATGTTAAAGATAGATTGGTATTGACCTGACAGTGCTGTATGGTCAGGCAGAAAAATCGATGAAGTGCCTTGTATCAAGGGCAAGTATTGGGAAACTTGACTAAATCATAACTGCTTGAGAAAGCAGCAGAACTAAAATGTTGAGCGTGTTTGAAAGGAATAACAGACGACTCCACTGTTTAAAAAGAATATATATATTTCTGTTCAGCTGGCAAGGTGATGTTCATGAGTTGATGAATGGCTGGAAACCAATTTGCTCTCATTTAAAAGAAAAATAAATAATTTCCTTGTAATTCTCTGCTGCAAAATAGTCTTGCATCTCAGGATCTGACTTGCAGTGCCAAACTGAATGGAGGTGATTTCAGAGTTTATATAAAGTGAATACCTATTGAAGATATATTTAGATAATGGAATTCAACAAACTGAAATAACTTTAAAGAAGATTAATTGATACATAATTTGACAGGCTTTGCTTTAATACATTTGAGGTCAAACAGACCGGCCTCAATTTCTCAATTCAAATGCCTACATTTAAGTTTTTTTTTAATTGAAAAAGATCATGTACATAATTGGGATTTAATATTTTCCATTTCTTTAATCTCTTGCTTGTTTTCTTGAGTTTTAATGATGTTCCAGATAACTGAATTTGCCCAAGTTTTTGCAGGTCCAGTTTTCTCTCCACAATTTCTCCCAGTTTTACAAACTAAAAATAGAACTTGGGTGGGGGCGGGGTAAATAGCAGGAAAAAGCTTGGGTTTAAAATCAGCCCTAAAAACTTGACTTTAACAGCCCTCAGGAGCAGAACACTTTCTAATTTTGGCATTGAGTGTGAGCATCAAGCGCTCAGGAGGCGAACACATGTGGGCCCGTAGGCCTTTTTCTGTCCTCAGTACATACATATAAACACTCCAAAGTCAAATATGGAACATGAGATATCGAGCTCCTTCTGCTCTGTCCCAACAATGTGTCTCAATGCCAACCAACTGCATCAGTCTGATAATTTTCCTTTTTCCGAGTGCCTGCCAATTAGTATCAAATTAGAAGTCGTTTGTGCTTGACTAATAATCCAGAGAACGTGGCAATTTGAGAATTTGAATTCAGTTCAAAAAATCCTGAAATAAAAAGCTGGTATCAGCAAAAGTGACCATGAAGCAGTCGGATTGTCAGAAAACCCCAACTGGTTCACCGATTAAATGTTAGGGAAGGAAATCTGCTGTCCTTGCCTGGTCTGGCCTATAGGTGACAACAGTCCCACACTAATGTGCTTGGCTCTCAACTGCCCACAGAATTGGCCTAGCAAGCCACTCAGTACGGCAACCAGGGGATGGGAAATTAATTCCAGCCTTGTCAATGATGCCCACATCCTGAGAATGAATATTTAAAAAAACGTGCTGTGGGCTCATGCCCATTGGGAACACAGAAGAAATGTTCTTCCTATCAAATTGGTCTGGATTTAAACCCAGGGCATAGAGGACAAAGACATTGCTGAAGTGCTTCACGGGGGCATAATCAGACAAAAATCGACACCGAGCCAAAGAAGGAGAGTTTAGGAGAGCTGGGCAAAAGTTTGGTCGGAGATATCGATATTAAAGAGTGTCTTAAAGGAGGAGAGACCGGTGGAGAGGCGGAGAGATTTAGGGAGGAAATTAGAGAGCTTAAGACTTAGACGGCTGAAGGCATGTCCGCCAATGATGGGGCAAAGAAAGTGGGGGTCGCACAAGAGGCCAAAGCTGGAGGAGCGCAGGGTTCTCGTCGGGTGGCTGCAGATCAGCCACGACGTCCCACGCAGGCAGCTCGCCACCTGCTGCCGCTGGAAGAGACACCGCGCAGAAAACTTAAAGGGCCCACGCGGGCAAAAAAAAATTAGAGGGAACATTGCTTGTCGGACTGGAGTAGGTTACAGAGATATGGAGGCCAGTGGCCATCACACGCTGACAATGCGATGAGATGCCTTTGCTTGTTGTTAACCAGCCTGGCCAACTGTAACAGACATGTTTCAGGGCCCTTTCTTTTTATTCCCCACCTCCCAGGATTTCCCCCTGCCTTTCATCTTGTAAAAGTGCTGCCTATTCTTGAGAGTGCAGTTCCACAGGGCCAAGCAGCCTTCCCCCAGTATAAACAAGCTTTCTAGTTCCAGAAGCTGGGAATCGCTGCAGGGTTTTTACACACTAAGAAGATGACAGAATTGTTCAGCAATCATGTCTTTGCAGAAAGTGGAGCCCGAGGGGCACTGCTGTGAATGGTATTGCTCCGTTATTAGAAAGCCCGACTGCTTATGTTGCACTGAAATGCATAACAAGCAGCATTGATTTTTGTTATGTTCCCTTTAAGCACTGAGGTATAATAAACACATTACGGGCTTTCTGTAGCCATGGCAACAGTTAGTCATACTGTAAAATACTTGGAAGGAATGGCTGCCAAATTGGAAACAGCGGAAGTTAGCTGGATTGTGGTAGAAGTGCATGGATAGGAGAAGTAGTGGGTCAAAATTCTGATATTGGATCAGTCAATTTTGCGAAAAAAGCGGTTGCTCCCTGAAGGTATACACACCTCGAGGGCAAGTCTGGTATTAGGCAATGAAGCATTTGTAGGTTCAGATGATGACGTGAACCACAAGAGCAAATTGGAGGCAGTATATCAATGTCAGCTGTACATTATGATGTGTTCCTGGAATCGTGATTCTATGTAGTTCTTTATAATGCAGATGATAGGAATGATTGATCAGATGGCTACCCTTTGAGGGAGCAATTTAGACGCAGGGAAAGTAACATTTGATTGACAGAGATGAAAATATGCATGTATGTTTCACCATTTGTAGTTCACCATTTTGTGCCATAATGTACAGCATCTGATTGTGCATAAGCAGCATAATCAATGGCGAAGAGAGCAGTTGAAGAGTTCATGCTGCATCATAAACAGGAAGACTTGTTTTACAGCGCTGAAGATGCAAGACAGGGTGGAGAGGTCTGAATTACAAGGAAAGGCTGTAGTGGCTAGAGTTCTATTGTCTTCAACAGAGACGGTTGAGGGGGGTTTGAAAAGGAGCTCAAAATGGTTAAAGAAATAGACATGGTGAGCATAGATTATTTCCATCAGTAGGTAAGTCAAAGACACAAAAGCCTCGAATTACCGACTGTAATGTATGCACCTGTGAGTGGTTTAGCCAGTCACGTGATGTTCACAAGACTCAATAAAACCCCAGCCAATTGGGTCTAGGTGATCCAAGATGAGGTATGCAGTTGTGAGCCTCGTAGATGGACTGGTAATGTGTAGTGTGATTATTAAACCTTTGTTAATAAACCAAGTAGTTCTGAATAGCAATGTGTTGCTATGAATTCTCAAGCAAAGAACCCATGCAGCAAATGCATTACATCTACCATGCCACCTTCACTGTTTGTTCTGCGCAGAATCGGGCCAGCAGAAAAACGAGGAAGCCATTTCTATCAGTTTCCTTTCCGAAAACCGGTCCCTCCGAGCTTGCTGATGCAATCTGGCCTGCCCCATGATCTGCCTCCTGAGTCCCCAGCCACTTCATTATGATAATGAGAGCTAGAAGCCCTGCAGCCCCGAGTCTCCTGATTTTGACACTAACAATGCACTGGGGATTCAGTTCAAATGGGAGATCTAAGGTACAGCAGCTCCCAAGCTCAGACAGGCTGAAGCGAGGAGTCTCTGAGCCTGACTAGCGCGGAGAGTTTGAGTAGCAATTACTGCAGCCGGGGAACTTGTTTTTGGAGCGATTTTTATTTTGTGGCATTCTCCCTGCACAGCCTGGCTTCTGACAGTGTGAGGCCGCTGCTCGATCTGACCGCTCCTCCACCCACAATGAGAGTGCTCAGGAAAAGTGATGTCATTTCCTATTGGCAGATTTTTGTCTGCCCTTAGCCTGGAGGAGGAAATAAAGTGCCAAGGTCCCCCGAGCTGCTAGCGGCAGCACCCATGGAGATCCATTGCCCATTCTGGGAGAGTCCAGGGTAATCCTGGAGGGCTGGTCCCCCTGTATGAGAGAGACTGGTGTGCAACGGCCAGCACACGTTAAAACAATCCACACACAGGCATCTTCCACCCTTCAAAATATAGTTTGGGATCTGGAATATTGGATCCTTCATTGAAACACCTGTGAACTCATTCCTTTTTGGCGTGGAAGCAAGTCATCCTCGACACGAGGGACTGCCTATGATGATGATAGACATGCATTTGTAAAATAATGGTGTTGGTAGTGGTGATGATGTCATGTGAGATTAATGCTGACACAGTACCAAGTGAATCAGTGATTGGAGAGATTAAACGCTGACACAGTACAGAGTGAACTAATGATTGGAGAGATTAAACGCTGACACAGTACGGAGTGAACTAGTGATTGGAGAGATTAGAGATGAAACACTTGGATGAATTGAAATCAAAATTGGTCAGGATATAATGGGCGGCTGATGTACTCTGCCAATTTACTGCCCAAGTGGTGAAAATGAAAATAACCCTCAAAATTTCTCCTGCTTTAAATTTCCTCTCCTCTTTATCAACCCCTGGCTAAGAGGGCAGGCTAGCAACCTGATCACAAGCCTCTGTCAATGCTCTTCTATAAACCAGTTGTCACAATGTCCGGGGACAGGAGAGATGGTAACCCTTCCAAATATTTTATTTATTTATTTTTGTGCACTCTTTTTATCATTCCTGACGGTGTGACTGAGACGTGTAAATGACCATATGGAGAAATGGAGGGGAGCAAAAACTTGACTTCATGGCACACAATGCTGGCTGACCAATAGACCGTACTGTGACATGAGGTGGCATGAATGTACCATTTGTGTCACCCCTACTCCTGTCAGCAAACATAAGGCGAATACGTAACAGATTCCACAACTAAAAGTGTGGAATAAAGAACTCTGAGATAGCGTTCACAGTCGAGTGTTATTGGAAAAGTCAATTCATTTTAATTAAGAATAATAAGCTGTTTTTTCCCCCTTCTGACGTGTTCCGCTGTGTTAACTCTGATGTGAAGAAGGAAGGCTGCAATGTTTGTAAAGCTGTCGAATCACACTTGCATCTGTCTCCTTCTTCAGCTTCCAACTAGGAGACGGTCTGTAGAAAGGAAAGCTTCAAAGGCACCAGATACCAAGAGATAAACATCTCCTGCTGAGAAAGGAATCTCCACTGATGCAAACATTGTTAAGCTTAGCGTATTTGATTCTTTGAAATCTTTTTTGGATTAATCTAATTTGATCTGATCCCTGGTATTAAATGAACGTCATTGTCAGGAAACCTACATATAAACATATGCCAGGCACCAGAGCAGCTAAGCAACTCACATTTTGGTCTCTGCTGCACTGGAGATGGCACAGATCAGCACAGCAGTTCGCAGATATTTTTGGCGGGCCAGCACGAGCCCTTTTTGATTAATATTCCCTTTAACGAGGTATCTGATCACTTGCGCAAAGGGCCAGGCTTGTTCGGGTGCAGCCGTTGCAAATACTCCTTTACAAAGGCAAAATACTGCGGATGCTGGAAATCTGAAATGTAAGCAGAAAGTGCTGGCAATACTCAGCTGGCCAGGCAGCGTCTGCGGAGAGGGAGAATCAGAGCTAACGTTTCAGCTCGATGCCCTTCGGTCAGGACTGGAAAATGTGACATGTTTTAAGCAAATATTCCCTTCTTTGTTTATTTACAAACCATAATTGCTGCCGAGCTGCAATACCCGCGAGTTAAGGTCTGATATCGATACATTGCCTATAGCCCCATTTGTAGGTGGGCCATTCCAGCCCTTCAAGGGTTGTGGAAGGCCATTTTGTAGCAGGATGTTCTTTAATCATTTATGGAAGCCATTTAAAACATGAAAATGGAAGTTATTCCAACAAATGAACCCTGCTTTGTATCAAAAGATTGACACATGCCATAAAATTTCTATCCTGAAGTTATCTGAGCCATTGGAGACGTGACAGGTGGAGGCAAGATCGGAGACATGCTTTACATTCAGGCAGGAATATTTGAAGAAAGCATCAATTTCTCCTGCCATCATACATCCATTTAGAGTGCACTGGCGTGACCTGGGGGCAGGCCACTGGAGACTTTACGCAGAAAATAAATCTGAAACTGATAGATTTTTGTTAGGTAAGGGTATTAAGGGATATGGAACCAAGGCTGGATAAATGGAAATACGATACAGATCTACGTGAATGCTGGAGCAGGCTTGAGGGCTGAATGGCCTACTCCTGTTCCGATGTTCCGATTGTTGAAAATTGAGTCAAAATAAATAAATTCTATCACCATCATAGGCAGTCCCTCGAAATCGAGGAAGACTTGCTTCCACTCTAAAAGTGAGTTCTCAGGTGACTGAACAGTCTGATACAGGAATTACAGTCTCCATCATAGGTGGGTCAGACAGTCGCTGAGGGAAAGGGTGAGTGGGGAGTCTGGTTTGCCGCACGCTTCTACCGCTGCCTGTGCTTGGTTTCTGCATGCTCACGGCGACGAGATCGAGATGCTCAGCGCCCTCCCGGATGCACTTCCTCCATTTAGGGCGGTCTTTGGCCAGGGACTTCCAGGTCTCGTTGGGGATGTTGCATTTTATCAAGGAGGCTTTGAGGGTGTCTTTGAAATGTTTCCTCTTCCCACCTTGGGCTCACTTGCCGTGTAGGAGTTTCGAGCACACCAACAATCATGTTTTTCATCCATGATCTCCAGTATAAGGTTTCAATACATTCATTTTAAAAGGAGAACTCATACAGAAACCAGTCTGCAGTGTACGCGTCTCATTATGCCACTTGTCACCTGTGTTAATACCTCATATGTGGCTCGGTGTTAGATTTTGTTTGACAACGCTCCTGTGAAGCGTCTTGTGACGTTTTTACTACATTAAAAGCGCTATATAAATGCAAGCTGTTGTTGTACATAGGGGTACATTTTCCGATCGGTGCTGTTTTGGTAAAGAAAACCTTAACACATTTTTACCAAATTCTAGCCTGTGCTGTCGTAATGCAGTTGATTTTAAATGGGTTAACGCCTTTTTTAAACAGCACGGATTGGAATTTAGTATGTGTCCATTAAGCAATCGTACCAACACCCACACCAATCGGAAAGCACACTCCATGTTGTCACAGTTGAAATGATGCACTGCTGTTCTCCCCCGCCAGCAACCAGGATGTTGCCCCTTTAAGTAGTACACGTGCTTCCATTCACACAGTGCAGCCCCTCTTTTGGTGTGAAGTGATTGACGGGGGCTTGGGAAACACTTATTTCTTAATGAATTGATATTGGACAACTGGTGCTTTGCTTTAAAGCACCCTGTGCGAAATATGGATTATTGATGGCTGCTTCTGTTGGTTTCACCTAAGGCTCATTTGCTATTGATGAAATCAGTGGCATATCTCCAATTTGCTGCTGAACTAGTAGGCTGGACAGTATAAGAAACTGACAGACTTAGTGATATTGATCAAGTGTCGACTCTGGCTCAGCGGAAGCACTCTAGCCTCTGAATCAGAAGATTCTGGCTTTAAACCTCATTGCAGAGACCTGAGCGTGTAATCTAGGCCAATATTTCAGTGCAGTACTGAGGGAGTGCTGCACTGTTGGAGGTGCCGGCTTTCGGATGGCACATTAACCGAGGCCCTGCCTGCCCTCTCAGGTGGACGCACGGCACTATTTGAAGAAGAACAGAGGAGCTTTCCCAATGTCCTGGCCAACATTTATCCTTAAAATAGAAAAGCTGGTCATTATCTCATTGCTGTTTGTGGAACCTTGCTGTGTGCAAATTAGTTGCCATCTTTCCCTACATGCAACAGTGACTAAGTACGTCATTGGCTGCGAAGTGCTTTGGGACGACCTGAGGTTGTGATAATTCCTATATAGATGCAAGTTCTTTCGTTATCCAGCTAGTGATTCCTGTCTGCAATTGTTAATGTGTAGATGTTGAGTAAGGGGAGGATTGGTGTCAGCTATGATGCCTCCACAGTTGAATATTCTCTGACACTTACTGTCCTGGCTCACACATGAAGAATAAACAAGGCATTTTAGGGTGTGGAGCTGCCAGAAAGATTCAGGAAAGCAATGGAGCGAGGGGAAAGCAGCCAATCATAACTGTGTCTATGAAGGAACAAGATTCACTAAAGTTGAATAAATTGTGTGCAATGAGGTGTTTCAGTTATGTACCCTGCATGTATGGTGAAAGTAATGATCCAGCAACAATGTAATGAATTGACACATAATCTTATGGAATAATCAGTTTACTGTACTATTGCTGGGCATCTTTGATGTTCCTCATATACATCACTGGTGTAATAAAAGGGAAAAAAACAAAAATTCTGATCATCTAAAAAGAAGACAAATGCTGGAAATATTTAGTAGGTCCTCTTGAGAGAACAGATAGTTTAAAGTTTTGCATAGAGACCCTTTGTTCGAGCTGATTATCACTAGTTCACAAAACCGCTGTGGCAGCAAACCGGCAAACACTACTGTAATGTATATCCATCAAATTGTTATAAGAATCACCTTTGGGATACAGATCATAAAAGATGGATTGAAAATCCCAAAAGTCATGAATCGGAAAATTTTGCATTTCATAAATTTCAATCTTTGGTCGAAGGTTCCAGTGTTTACTTTGGCATAGATTGTCCGTTTAGAAAAGTATGTTCCACAGCATGCTGAAGGTTTACTGAGTAAATACACTGCCCAGTGTATTTGCAGGGAATGTTCGATCGCAAGCCAGAGTTGTTAGTATGCAATGATTGGCCACAGTGGTCCTGAGTTATGGAGGGGGAAATATCTGGCTACTGATTGCTATCTAGAGAGCTGCAATGGAATGTGTGATCTAGATAACCGACGAGTGCAGGATTAAGCTTGGCTATTCTGTCCCCACAATTGAATTTCCTGCTGGCATTCACGATCTTAAGATCACGCATGAAGACTGGCCACTTTGGCAAGGTACCAAATCGCTCGACAATTTTGGAACCACATCTTGACAAAACCTAGCATCTCCGGGGAAAGAGGGAGGAAATTGGAGTAATGCTTTGTCACATCTGACTTTAAGATGTTTCTCGTATTACCAATTATACCCTTCAGTTTATGAAGCAACCTCCATCTGCGCTGTGATTTAAACAGAAAACTACTTGGCAGTTAGTTTATGCCTCCTAGTTAAAATGGCAGTGCTGAATTTAATTCCGTACACAAACACTTGCAGTGTGTGTGACATGATGTATGAAATACTTTACTTTGATGCTCACAATTGGTGCTGGAGCCTCTTTCATCAATCAGTCCAAATGCTCTGTTTAAATGGGATATCTTTACCATTGCATTATGCAACTGTTGTCGGCTCAGCATTTCAAGGTACCTTGTAAGATTAATATTCTCACGGCCATCGTATTGTGTTTTGCTGACACTCGCATTGACTGCTGTGAAGCTGTCCTTATCAGTGCCTTATTTAAGACTGGGGAGGATGACATGAAGCAGTTTTGAACCTCAGCAGTGCAGAGCACAGGCAATATGTTCTTGTCTTCCTCATCAGGGAGATTCTTTTTCTTTTCAGATGAAGATGCGCGGGGAGGTGACAGACTGGAACGAGTTAGATTGGGTTTTACTCAACTGTAAAAAGTGCACTTTCTGTCGGTGCTTCAATGCAAATGATGACAGACAGAGCCGATGCCTTTCTCAGAGAGCAGAGAAGAGCATCTGAGAGCAAGGTTATATCGCACTTGTGACAATGCAAAGTCATTTTTTTGACCAAAAGAAATTTGAATTTTTCATATAATTCAAATGAAGCATTTGAATTAAAAATGGCATAAAAGGCCTTTTTGAAAGCACAATTTGAATTTAGATTATCTAATGATCAGTATACGTGTGGTAGCTGACCTCGTGTCTTCGGATACTGTCGCCAAGGGCAACATGTAGATGAGGAAGAGGAAGGGACAAAAGTCCAGAGGTAAGGGCATTGGAGCGGGAAGAGAAGCCATTTGCTGACATGTTCTGGCTACGATTGGATAGGTAAGAGTGGAACCAAGTGAGGGCAGTCCCACTGAACTGGCAATGCTGGAGAGGCATTGAAGGAGAATGGCATGGTTGGCCGTGCCAGAGGCTTCAGAGAGATCGAGGGAGGACAAGGAGAGATAATGCACAGTGGTCACAGACAGAGGATGTTACTTGTGACTTTGATTAGGGCCATTTCAGTGTTGTGGCGGAGGTGGAAACCTGAATCGAGACATTTAAGCAACTTTGAATTAAGTAGGTGGTTTCCTGTAGTTTTTCAAAAGAGTCTTGTCAGCAGACCTCTAACTAAAGTTATAACCTATCAAGAGGTGCTGGTAAAATTGTACATCTTGTGGTAGCTAGCTAAGCACAATTTTTGCTGTAATCTTTACAAAAATATATTATCCAATATAGCACAGAATTCTCCTCTCCTGAACATGTCATCCCACTTCCAGTGAGCAATGTGACGTCACATGGTGCAAACATCTTGTGTGCAGATATATAGATACTGGATTTTCTATCCATTCTGATTACTTAGAATTTAATCGGAACAAGCTTCCTTTCCTGAACAGATTTAGTGAATGCACCGCTGCTGCAGTGTGATTAGTTTGGAAGGCTGCAGTAGAATGCTATCAGGGTTGAGAAGGACTCATGTAATTTTCATGTCCAAATGCATTAGGCTGGTGTTAAGCAGCTTGTGGCTTCAATAAACACATTTGGCCTATAGCAACAGTTCAGAGACTATCACTTTTGAAACACTTGAACTGGGATAGCAGATAATTACTTTCATTAATGTGCAATAAAGTGGAGAGGAATGTAGCACTTCTTCCTCTTTCATGCATCCAATATTAGTATTCCGTACTCCTTGGTTGGGTAAATGCAAGTTCAAGCTCCCTCCATCTGACAAAGAAATGGCAGACCAATTGAACAAATACTTTGGTTCTAACTTCACGAAGGAAGACACAAATAACGTTCCGGAAATACTCGGGGACCGAGGGTCTAGTGAGAAGGAGGAACTGAAGGAAATCCTTATTAGTCAGGAAATTGTGTTAGGGAAATTGATGGGATTGAAGGCCGATTAATCCCCAGGGCCTGATAGTCTGCATCCCAGTGTACTTAAGGAAGTGGCCCTAGAAATAGTGGATGCGTTGGTGATCATTTTCCAACAGTCTATCGACTCTGGATCAGTTCCTATGGACTGGAGGGTAGCTAATGTAACACCACTTTTTAAGAAAGGAGGGAGAGAGAAAACGGGTAATTATAGACCGGTTAGCCTGACATCAGTAGTGGGGAAAATATTGGAATCAATTATTAAAGATGAAATAGCAGCGCATTTGAAAAGCAGTGACAGCATGGATTTATGAAAGGGAAATCATGCTTGACAAATCTTCTGGAATTTTTTGAGGATGTAACTAGTAGAATGGACAAGGGAGAACCAGTGGATGTGGTGTATTTGGACTTTCAAAAGGCTTTTGACAAGGTCCCACACAAGAGATTGGTTTGCATAATTAAAGCACATGGTATTGGGGGTAATGTATTGACGTGGATAGAGAACTGGTTGGCAGACAGGAAGCAGAGAGTCGGGATAAACAGGTCCTTTTCAGAATGGCAGGCAGTGACTAGTGGGGTGTCGCAGGGCTCAGTGCTGGGACCCTAGCTATTTACAATATACATTAATAATTTAGATGAAGGAATTAAGAGTACTATCTCCAAGTTTGCAGATGACACTAAGCTGGGTGGCAGTGTGAGCTGTGAGGAGGATGCTAAGAGGCAGAATGACTTGGACAGGTTAGGTGAGTGGGCAAATGCATGGTTGATGCAGTATAATGTGGATAAATGTGAGGTTATCCACTTTGGTGGCAAAAACACGAAGGCAGAATATTATCTGAATGGCGGCAGATTAGGAAAAGTGGAGGTGCAACGAGACCTGGGTGACATGTACATCTGTCATTGAAGGTTGGCATGCAGGTGCAGCAGGCGGTGAAGAAGGCAAATGGCATGTTGGCCTTCATAGCTAGGGGATTTGAGTGTAGGAGCAGGGAGGTCTTGCTGTAGCTGTACAGGATTGTGTTCAGTTTTGGTCTCCTAATCTGAGGAAGGACGTTCTTGCTATTGAGGAAGTGCAGCGAAGGTACACCAGACTGATTCTTGGGATGGCAGGACTGACATATAAGGCGAGATTGGATCGACTGGGCCTGCATTCACTGGAGTTTAGAAGAATGAGAGGGGATCTCATCGAAACATATAAAATTCTGACAGGACTGGACAGGTTAGATGCAGGAAGAATGTTCCCGATGTTGGGGAAGTCCAGAACCAGGGGTCACAGTCTAAGGTTAAGGGGTAAGCCATTTAGGACTGAGATGAGGAGAAATTCTTCACTCAGAGAGTTGTTAACCTGTGGGAGAGTTGTTGATGCCAGTTCATTGGATATATTCAAGAGGGAGTTGGATGTGGCTCTTACGGCTAAAGGGATCAAGGGGTATGGAGAGAAAACAGGAAAGGGGTACTGAGGTGAATGATCAGCCATGATCTTATTGAATGGTGGTGCAGGCTTGAAGGGCCGAATGGCCTACTCTTGCACCTATTTTCTATGTTTCTATGTTTCAACAATGTGCCTTAATCCAAAACTCAATAAAGAATTTTCAATCACAGAACAGTCTAACGATTTGCATTTTCCACGAATATTCTGGTGATCTTTCTGGATAAAATTTCCAACTTGTTGCCAGTTTTGGGCTGTGTGTTATTGGCCTCTAGGACTAAGTTGAGATTGCACTCGCTCAATCCAAATGGGACCCCAGCAGACAGAAGACCCGCTGATGGGAAGCTAGTGGTCACAGGGTGAAGGGTCCAGGGGGCAACTCACTGCACCAACTAGTTTCTATGAAGGTACTCATTGCTCCTGAAGGTAACTGATTACAAGATGCAGGACACTATGCAGAATTACATGGAAGATTGCTGCACAAAAATAGGCTATCGGCCCCAAAGGTCTATGCCAGTGTTTATGCGCCACACGAGTTTTCTCCAACCTTACTTCCTTTCATCCTATCAACATATCCTTCTGTTCCTTTCTCCATCATGTACCCATTTTGCTTGCCCTTAAATGCAGCTATGTTATTTGCCTCAACCACTCCATGCGGTAGAGAGTTACACATTCTCATTACCCTCCGAGTAAAGAAGTTTCTCCGGAATTCTTTATTAGATTAATTTGTATCTAACTTATATTTATAGCCCCTAGTTTTGGACTCCTCTACAAGTGAAAACATCTTCTTTATGTCTTCTGTATCAAACCCCCTCATAATTTTAAAGATCATTTGTTTTCGAGAGAAAGAAGCCCCAAGCTGTTCTGCCTTTCCTGAAAGTTATACCCTCACAGTTCTGGTCATCATCATCATAGGCAGTCCCTCGAACGAGGATTACATGCTTCCACATATATTCACTGATGTTTCAATGAAGGACCCGATGTTCCAGTCCTGAACTCCAGTTGAAGGGGTGGCAGATGCCCGTGCGTGGATTTTTTTAACGTGTGGTGACCGTTGCACACCAGCCACCACACGGGCTCGACAGAGCCTTTATCCAGTGGCAAGGATTAACCAGGACAATTGGAGACCTGCTCTGGTATCATCCTTGTCAATCATTTTTGCACTTTCTCCAGTGACTCTGAGACACGAGATGAGACGTTAAACCGAGGCCCCGTCTGCTCTCTCAGGTGGACATAAAAGTTCCCGTGGCACTATTTTGAAGAAGAGCAGGGAAGTTATCCTCGGTGTCCTGGCCAATATTTATCCCTCAATCAACATAACAAAAACATTATCTGGTCATTATCACACTGCTTGGAGCGTGCTGTGCGCAAATTGTCTGCCGAGTTTCCCACATTACAACAGTGACTACACTCCAAAAGTAGTTCATTGGCTGTAAAGTGTTTTGAGACGTCCGGTGATCATGAAAGGCGCTATATAAATCCAAGTCTGTCTATATCCTTTTTGTAACAGAGACCAGAAATGTGCACAATATGCTAAGTGTGGTCTAACCAAAGTTCTCTATAAGTTTAACAGCTTCTCTGCTTTTGAATTCTCATATAACATTATCCAATCGTGGCCTGTTGCATTCCAAGAAAGGCATAGTTGTGGTGTGGCAAGAGCCAAGATGCCTTGTGGAGTATTTGGTTATGTATCTGTACCTGATCCAGGGTTTAAAGTGCTGTCAATGTGAGCAGGTTATTTAACTTGGATGGTGAGCACAGTACTAGAGGACAAGAGTTTCAAACCAACTAATATCAATCAAGACTAGAGGTTAGACAGAAGCTTCCCCTCAACGAAGTGGCTCTTAGACAAAGAGTTAAAGCTATGTCGATATCAAAAAAATGGGTTACTGGCTGTTAAGACTGGGAGATAGAACAGGTGGACATGGCATTGGATGATGAGATTAGTAATGAGATAAGTGCATTTAAAATAAAAAGAGGATATATATGAAATAAATTAATCAAACTCAAAGAAGATAAAACCCCTGAATTGCACCATGCATTTAAAAAAAATCAAGGGAAGAGATAGCAGAGGCATCAATACAATAAAAACAACAACTTGTATTTATATAGCGCCTTTAGCATAATGAAATGTCCCAAGGTACTTCACAGGAGTATTATGAGACAAGAAATTTGACACCGATCCACATAAGAAAAATTAGGACAGATGACCAAAAGTTTGGTCAAAAAGGTATGTTTAAAGGAGCGTCTTGAAGGAGGAAAAAGAGGTAGAGAGACGGAGAGGTTTAGGCAGGGAATTCCAGAGCTTAGATAAATGTGAGGTATTACATTTTGGTAGGAAGAATAGGGAGGTCACTTATTACTTGGAGGGTGCGAGTTTAGGTGGGGCAGAGGAACAAAGGGATCTCGGAATACAAATACACAAATCACTAAACGTTGTGACACAGGTTAGCAAGGCCGTACAAAAAGCAAACCAAGCATGAGGGTTTATTTCTGGAGGTATAGAATTGAAAAGTAGGGAAGTTATGCTAAACTTGTATTGAACCTTGGTTAGACCACACTTACAGTTCTGGGCGCCATATTATAAAAAGGCTGTCGAGGCACTGGAGAGGGTGCAGAGAAGATTTACAAGGATGATACCAGAAATGTGCGGGTATACATACAGAAACATAGAAACATAGAAAATAGGTGCAGGAGTAGGCCATTCGGCCCTTCGAGCCTGCACTGCCATTCAATAAGATCATGGCTGATCATTCCCTCAGTACCCCAGTACTATCAAGAAAGGATGAATAAGCTGGGTATCTTTTCTCTTGAAAAAAGAAGGCTAAGGGGTGACCTAATAGAGGTCTTTAAAATTATGAAACATTTTGAGAAAGTGGATAGAGAAAGAATGTTTCCACTTATGGGGAAGAGCATAACTAGAGGTCATCAATATAAGATACTCGCCAAGAAATCCAACAGGGAATTCAGAAGAAACTTCTTTACCCAAAGAGTGGTGAGCATGTGGAACTCGCTACCACAGGGAGTGGTTAAAGCAAATAGTATAGGTGCATTTAAGGGGAGGCTAGACAAGCATATGAGGGAGAAGGGTATAGAGGGTTATGTTGGTAGATTTAGATGAGGACAGATAGGAGGAGACTCGAGTGGAGCATAAATGCTGGCATGGACTGGTTGGGCCGAATGGCCTGTTTCTGCATTGTATATCCTCTGCAATCCTGTGTAATGGAATTGAGGGTTCTAATGATGTTAAGTTATATAGATGGAGATGGTTGAATATTGTGTAGAATATGATGGTTTCTGAACTAATGGAGTTATGGAAATGACATGGCAAGGAAGGCAACTAGTAAGGGATTGAATAATTTCCACTGTAATAGTTGATAGCTATTATATTCATTCTACCTTTGGGAAGGTGCAGGGAGAGACGTTGAAGAATCTTTCATTGGGTGATTCAACGGGTTGGATGGGCTATAAGTAGAGTGGAGTAAATATGATGGCCTAGATTTTCCAATTGCAATTCTGACGATAGCCCGTTTTCAATGAATGGGTTACCATGTATCCTGTATGGCTCAGAGACATAGACCATATACAGTAGACATCTCAAATCGCTAGAGAAATACCACCAACGATGTCTCCGCAAGATCCTGAAAATCCCCTGGCAGGACAGACGCACCAACATCAGTGTTCTCGATCAGGCCAACATCTCCAGCATCGAAAGCACGTTGGGCAGGCCACATTGTTCGCCTGCCCGATATGAGACTCCCAAAGCAAGCGCTATTCTCGGAACTCCTACACAGCAAGTGAGCCCCAGGTGGGCAGAGGAAACGTTTCAAGGTCACCCCCAAAGCCTTCTTGAAAAAGTGCAACATCCCCACCAACACCTGAGAATCCCTGGCCAAAGACCTCCCTAAGTGGAGGAAGGGCATCCGGGAGGGCGCTGAGCACCTTGAGTCTCGTCATCGAGAGCATGTCGAAACCAAACACAGACAGCGGAAGGATCGTGCAGCAAACCAGGCTCCCCACCCACCCTTTCCTTCAACCACTGTCTGTCCCACCTGTGACAGAGACTGTAATTCCCGTATTGGACTGTGCAGTCACCTGAGATGTCTACTGTATATGTAAGGAATGGGTTTGCTGGCCTTTCCTCATTTTATGGTTTATTTTCCTGTGTTGTGTTCCAACATAATAGTTCCTTATTTTCGATTATTAGCATTCTGAATATTCTCACCTCTTTGCTTAATTTCACCAAAGGCAACAGCACGTTCAAGATCTAATCTCTTTACCTCGCGGATAGTTTTTCATAATCGTGAGCATTTTGCTTCAATTTTAATTTTAGATTTATGTAATTAATCCAGTCAGCTGAGATAAAATATGAATTGTTCATGTTACTTAATCAAATTCTAGCATAACATTCCATGGCAATGTTTTTACTGCAGTTATCAGGATCCTGTTGCTCTTTGTCTGTGTCTCTTACCCAGTAACATTCGTGAACCTACTAAATACATGAACTCTGCCTTATTGTCTGGTTCTGTCCACAGGTTTCTTTCTTCTGTGACGTGTCACTGCTCTTGCAGGTCATGTGAACTCTTATGAGTGCGTCTTCAGGCTTTATTTTATGATAATAAATCTGTTCCATTTGCCCTGCACCAGGCAGAAGCTGGAAAAGCTGCAAATTATGCAAACACACACCAGGGATCAAGTGGGCTATTGTTAGGCATTGTATCTGTACACAGTACACACTGACAGAATACTTTATCATCAGTGCAGTCCTGGTAAATACCTCACTGACTAGTTCTTAAATGCACTTCCATTAAATGTTAAGCTCTTAAATTAGATGTCCATTCCTGTATAAAGGATTAAGTGCCTTTTTTTGTTCCTGAATTTATTCACCCCCCCAATCAAAAGGGCATAAGCACGCATTTTCCTGAGGACGGTTTTATGAAACCTGACCTCATCAGTAGGAATGGCATAAAACCATCTACTCATGATCCACCCATGGCAGTGCTTTTCTCACACTTGTTAATCAGGAACGAACCACTTAACAGGTATAACTGATAACTGATTATAAATCCACCCGAATCGCGCACAATACCTGTGTCAGCTATGGCTCAGTGGGTAGCACCCTCGCCTTGAATCAGGAGGTTGTGGGTTTAAGTCCCACTCCAAGGACTTGAGCACATAAATCTAGGCTAACACTCCAGTGCAGTGCTGAGGAAGTGCTGCACTGTCGGAGGTGCTGTCTTTGGGATGCGACAGTAAACGGAGGCCCCGTCTGCCCTCTCAGGTGGACATCAAAGATCCCATGGCACTATTTTGAAAAAGAGCAGAGGAGTTCTCCCTGGTGTCCTGGCCAATAGTTATCCCTTAATCAACATAACAAAAACAGATTATCTGATCATTACCACATTGCTGCTTGTGGGAGCTTGCTGTGTGCAAGTTGGCTGCCGCATTTCCCACATTACAACAGTGACGACACTTCACAAATACTTCATTGGCTGTAAAGCGCTTTGAAATGTTCAGTGGTTGTGAAAGGTGCTATATAAATGCAAGTCTTTTTTACCTGTGTGTAACAGCTCCACGATCATAGAGTCTATGCTGACCTGCCAACAAGATTCAGTCTAAATGAAAAATAGATCCCAGGTTTAAAAGGGATTGGGCGGAGATTTCTGTCTTTATCACCCGCATGGAGTGCAGTGTGGAAAGCTGGATGAGGAGGGTGGCGCACTTGTTACAGAACCTTCCATTCATTTAAATGGAACCAAAATCAGGCAGGTTCCATTCGGTACGTTCGGTACTCCTCACCCAATCCCTCATGCAGCAGGCACAACCCACGTGTCACTTCCTCTGCACATGTTTTATTCCAACTGTTGTGTCTCAACACAAAATGAGTCCATGATTTTCTATTTAATATGGGTTCCTATAAACAAAATGATGTCACCAATTGGTAGCAGGTCGGCTGTATTGAATGAAAGTTGTGACCCCTCAGCAATTACTTTTCCTTTACTGTCTTTCCTTTACTGTCACATTTTAATATGGGAGTGACTCAGTAATGGTAAAAGGATTTAAAAAGCTATTGTAGCTCCCCCCTCCATTCATGTCTATTTTCCTATTAAACTTAACACCCAAAGGAATATATGGCCCTCAGTGTTTGGATAGATTTATTTGACCGTCCATTTAAACCACTAGGCTGGTCAGCCACTGACCCTTAAATAAAAAAATAAAACGACAATTGCAAAAGCATGAACTATGAAAAGTTAATGGCCCAGATTTAGCTGTCAAAATAACTGTGTGGCTAATGGCACTCGCTGTTATTTATACGTAAATGGCACAGCAACTTCAGAAGAGGAGAAGATATGTGGTTAAATGCCAATATTTAAAAGTTGCTATCCTAGTTGTGCCGCTCCACCTTTAGCCTCATGAAAATGGCATCTCAGTGCCTGCCTCACCATTGAAATGCATTCAATGGCGTGATGTTGCTGTAATGGCGCGGCAAATCCGAACTAAACTCACCACAGAAAGTTAAGTCTTGTCATTTCAAGTGTAAGTAACAACGTGATAAGTGTTAATTGCTGCCAATCAACCTCTCTGGCACTGAAAATTAACTATTACAAATGTGAATTTCATTCCTTCAGGTACTAATTGTTGGAGATTTTTAAAATGTCAAATTTAAAAATGTCACTTTAATTTTTCACTATTCCTTTATCTCTTTTTTCTCTCTCCCTTAATCTAATCTTGCTTTCCCTCCCTTTATTTCTCTTTCTGTACCTGATTTGGCATTGAATTCACCCACTCTAATTTATACTTCCTTCTCGGATCTTGTGTGGTTTATTTCTCAATCGTACAACCTGATTGGTTAAGGAGATACAGAATTGGTTGCCCTGTTCAATCAAGTCCCAGATGCCCTTTGTCCCTCACTGCGCCGTTATCAGTTGCCATTCAATGCTCTGCTCCAGCAAAATCTGCTCCATAGTGCTTGCTTTAATTTCCCCTTTTGCGTTATCTGCAGTGGTTCCCTTGAGTGTCATCATGAGAGCTGGTATCCTCCCCTGACACCTCCTGAGCGAGACCATCAGGCAGAGAATCCTCTGGGAGGAATGGAGTTATAGAATGCTTACAGCAGGGAAGAAGGCCACTTGGTCTGTCGAGGCCGTGTCGACTCTATGCAAGAGCACTACAGCTAGTACAACTCCCCCTTTCCCTGTTGCCCCGCAATTTTTTTTCTTTCAGGTAATTATCCAACTCTCTCTTGAAAGCCATGATTGAGTCTGCCTCCATCACCCTTGCAGGCAATGCATTCCAGATCATAACCACGTATATATTTTTTCTGATGTCTTTTGTTCTTTTGCCAATGACCTTAAATCTGTGTCCTCTGGTTTGCGACCCTTCTGCCCCTTTAGAATTGTAACCTTTAGTTTATATTTCCTCTCATTCTACCAAAATATATCACTTTGCACTTTTCTGTGTTAAATTTCATCTGCCACGTGTCTGCCCACTCCACCAGCCTGTTTAGGTCCTCTTGAAGCCTATCACTATCCTTCTCACTGTTCACTATAATTCCAAGTTTTGTGTCATCTGCAAATTTTGAAATTGTGTCCTGTACACCCACATCCAAATCATTAATATATACAGGTATCAAGAAAAGCAGTGGTCCCAAAACTGACCTGTGGGGAATACCTTCCTCCACTCCGAAAAACAACCGTTAACCACTACTCTCTGTTTCCTGTTACTTAACCAATTTTCCCTTTTATCCATGGGCTTCAACTTTGCTGGCACGCCTATTATGTGACACTTTGTCGAAAACCTTTTGGAAATCCATGTACACCACGTCAACCACATTGCCTCATCAACCCTCTCTGTTACCTCATCAAAAAACTCAATCAAGTTAAGACTTCTTAATCTGACTGCTTGTCTACTGGTAACTATGGAGCGAGGTGTGGGGGTGTTTCTGAACCTATTATCCAGCCAAGATTTTCTGTGTTCTCTACTAAGCACCTCATACTTTTCACTAGAATAGGTCTCCAATACAAATTGCAGCTGCATCTATCAAGCTGTTTAACTAGTTTGAACTCTGTTGTTCCCAGCTGACATACTCACTGATAAACCACTTGCAACTTGTCGGCCTGAACTTACTTTTGTGCAAATGGAGACGTGTGGAGTTGTACATGGCCCTTACTCTGAGCTTCTGGGCAGACATTGTGAAGTAAGAATTCCATTGTTAGCTGTGTGGAAGTGTGTTTGTGCAGAATTATACTGTTGGGTTTTTATTTTAAAACCTGTTTGCGCATAAAACTGAAATATAAAACAGACAATCTTCACAAGTGCATTTATGATGATGCTGCACTCGAGAGACCAGAGCAATTCTTACCTTCGGGTGGAGTCTATACAGCACAGATGTCCTTCATGTTGAACAGTCTGTTGATTTTCATTATCCAGATTCATGCAACAGCCAATTGGATAAGTGACTGGAAGGCTGTCACTTCCCATGAAATTATACCCCAGTATGAATGAATACAAGAGAGGAGGGGTAAGGGTGGAAGTTGGCAATGTAAATAAACTGTGGCCTAATTTTGGCAAGTGCACTGGCAGTGAAAAAAATTGTTGCTGGAAAATGGCCAGAGACAATTCAGAATCTGTACCTGTTCCATCATAGATGAGATTGGGGTAGGAGCTTCATTATTACCACATTACTTCTGATGACAGCGCTGGATTGTTAATACTAGCAACACCAGGTGTTATGGTGATCGGGAGGGCTAACAAGATGAGGGAATACACAATAAATGGTAGAATACTGAGACGTGTGCATGTCCACAGATCCCTGAAAATAGCAGGCCAGCTAGATAAGATAGTTACGAATGCATATGGGACACTTTGTTTTATTAGTCCAGGCATAGAATATAAGAGCAGGAAGATTATGCCTGAACTGTATAAAACACTAGGATGTTGGCATGTTGAATAATTTTTGCTATGAGGAAAGGTTGGGATTGTTTTCTTTGGAACAGAGGAAGTTGAGGGGAGATGTAATTGAGGTGTATAAAATTATGAGGGGCATAGATAGAGTGGATATATAGGACCTATTTCCCTTAGCAGCGAGGTTGATAACCAGGGAGCATAAATTTAAAGTAATTGGTAGAAGAATTAGAGGGGAGTTGATAGGAACTTTTTTCACCCAGAGGGTGGTGGGTGTCTAAAATTCACTGCCTGAAAGGGTGGTAGAGGCAGAAGCCATCATTGCATTTAAGAAGTACTTGGATATGCAAATGAAGTGCCGTAACCTACGTGGCTATGGATCAAGAGCTGGAAAGTGGAATTAGGCTTGATAGCTCTTTTTCGGCTGGCACAGACACGATGGGCTGATAGGCCTGCAGCTGTGCTGTAAATTTTTATGATTGTATGACATTTTCAATTTCTTTTTAATAATTCTGCCATAGCTCTTTAAACTGGCCTTCCCCTATTCCCCTAGTGGGGGAGGAGAACCACTTGCCATTGTGTACCAGCATCATTAATCTATGTTGCTCAGTTTCCTTTCCCGTAAATATCTTTGGCATTAAGTAGTTCTCAGGGAGTGGATCCCGGCCTGTTTTGTGACAGAACATAAATATTTTGAAAACTACAAAGGAAATACAATACCGAGGCTTCTGGTTCTGTTTAGCAGGTCATAAAAAAATGTATTGCAGTTTTCTACACCTTACTGAGCGCACAGTTTACCTCGACACTGCCAGCCACAGGGATCATTGAGTAGAACAAGATGACAGGATACAGGCCTGAATGGCCTGCTGCATCAGATAGGAAAGATTATAGCTAATGGTATGCTGATTTGTCAAGCACCATCTATCCGCATGTTCCGTGTCTTGGGGGCACTGTCCGCATTTGCGGATTAAAATCTACACAGACTGGGCAGTTACTCCCGCTCCACCAAGTCCTCCTCTGGGGGTCCTACTTCCTCTTGCTGCTTTAAGAGACTCAGTATCGGTGGGTTTTTTGGGGAGGCTGGGTGATTTTAGTGGTTTTGAAAGGAAGAAGGGACACTTCATGATTAGAGGGATCTTGTAATATAACTCCAGGTCAATGTGATCTCCTGGACTAATTACAGTTACCTAAACGGGGTCGGACTGGAATTTTCCAGATTTTTCTTCTCCGGTTGTCCTGGGTTTTAAATGTGTTTTTCGCCTCTTCCAGGAGATCAAATAGCTCCGAGTGAGTGGATGGGTGGGGAGTGTCTGTATCGTGATGCATAAGGCATTATGGGACAGGCTGGATGGACCAGTTGGTCTTTTCCTGTCGGACACTCTGGTATGTTCCTTAAGTTAACATACTTTTTTTTTGCGGTGCTTTTGGGCAGTGTGCACTGCACTGAAGACAATTGTGGACGGCCAAAAGCGATTACGACCACAAAAATGGCGCCCGATCCCATTTTGACTCATGCCCGCACCAAAAAAATTTAAACTGGCGCACCTGGTTGGCGCTAGCATCTAAATGTTGGCGAAAGTTGGAAAGTGAGTATTTCACACCAAAAAGCATTTGGACGCCAAAAAACAGCGCACAATCATGGCGAAAATAGGGACCATAGTGACTTTATATACATTGTCTGATCTCACTTGGCCTATCCTCTCCGGGTTACACACTGCCTGATCTCACTAGGCCCATCCTCCCCGGCTTACACACAGCCTGATCTCACTAGGCCCATCCTCCCCGGGTTACACACAGCCTGATCTCACTAGGCCCTTCCTCCCGGGTTACACATTGTATAGTGGCGGTGCTCTCGCAGGTCGGATTTAGAGCAGTAATCGGAGGAAATTGTGTGGAAACATAGGCCTCGTCCTCCTGTCCTTATTTACATGAGGAGAAGCAGGGCGGGATCTGGACAAGCGCTCATGATACCTGCCGGGATTTAAGGAGGTGGTGCAAAATTGTGGCTAACTGCCCCATTTTACTGGGTTTAATGTCCCACCTGTTTTCAGGAAGTAGAAAGAAATAAAACCCAGTCCCTTTTATGTCGGTTTGGCAGCTTTATTTGATTTGAAAGATACATATTTGATTTCCTTTGTTCCTGAACAAATTTCAACAGTGATGGAAAGTATATTTTGAAGTGGCCTATTTTAGCCTTCAGTTTATTGAGTCGATCAAGGGATAAAGTGGGAATACAAGAGGGGAAATAGGCAAGAACCTCACACGGTATTATTAATTGATATTATCTCAGGATTTGTACCATTAATTAATTATTTGTAAAGTCTTTTATTTGTTGTTTTCTGGTTTTGTAGTGGAATTTTCTATGAAGCTACTGTAATGTCTATTACTACCGTTTATGTTACTTTAATAAACCTGTCCTATAGTTTGTAGCCTAATCGTGTTTGATAGTGTTCTACTACTTTCTGAAGTCTGGAAGATAACAAGAGAACTTATAGAGTGTTTTGTAAATTAAATTCAAGCATTTTTTGTTGGAGCCCTGGACATACTACATTACCGGATATTGGGCATATCAAGGCTCACTCCAGTTTATGGGGACTTAAAGCTCACTTACAGGTCTGCTATTTTGCAACAGAGCATTAGAGAAATATTTGAGTAAAACCCCAAAGTATAACACCTGTCTTCAATTAATGAGGTTTGTATGGTTCCTCAAATTAAAGTTTCCCATTATTGCTGGGTTTATTGCAGTTGTGTCGGACCCTTTGTTTCGATGGTGTTCTGCACCACATTTTCCGCCTAATCTTGCAAGTTGGCATATAGTCAGGTCTGTATTGATCCAGTTGCATACAGACAGAAAACTGACTAAAGTTTAGTGCCTAAAGGAAGCCTATTGCTTCACTTTTCCGTATAATTCAGACAACTCTTTTTTTTGGAGTAAACAAAATTAAACATTCTGATCTGGGGGACACTCCAGACACTTTTCAACTGCCCTCTTTTTGTTTTGTTTTTTGGGGGGTTTTTTGTGATTTTTTGGGGGGCATTAAAATCATACATTTTACAAGTGCCCCCTGTAAAAGGGGAAAGGGACACTAAAACCGGCAATTAAAACAAATTAAACTTTAAAACATATAAAATGAAATTAAAATTTTGTTGCCGGGGGTGACAATGCACTCCAGTCCCTCCGGTGCCCACCTCTCGCGGAAGGCCGCGAGCGTACCGGTGGACACCGCGTGCTCCATCTCTAAGGACACCCTGGCCCGGATGTAGGTGCGGAAGAGAGGCAGGCAGTCAGGCTGAACAACCCCCTCGACCGCCTGCTGCCTGGACCGGCTGATGGTGTATAATTCAGACAACACTTTTTGAGGGAGACAAAATAAACATTAAATCAAGTGCCCCCCGATCTGGGGGACACTCCAAACTTTTCGAGGCCCTTTTTTGTGTGTTTTTTTTTGTGTATTTTTTTTGTTGTTTTTTTTTGGGCATTAAATCATATTTTTTTCAAGTGCCCCATATAAAAGGGGAGGGGGACAATAAAACCGGCATTTAAAATAAATTAGACTTTAAAACATATAAAATCAAATTAAAATTTGATTGCCGGGGGTAACGATGCACTCTAGTCCCTCCGGCGCCCACCTCTCGCGGAAGGCCGTGAGCGTACCGGTGGACACCGCGTGCTCCATCTCCAAGGACACCCTGGCCCGGATGTATGCGCGGAAGAGAGGCAGGCAGTCAGGCCGAACGACCCCCTCGACCGCCCGCTGCCTGGACCGGCTGATGGTGCATAATTCAGACAACTCTTTTGGTGGGGGGAACAAAATAAACGTTAGATCAAGTGCCCCCCGATATGGGGGACACTCCAGACACTTAACTGCCCCTTTTTTTAATAAATGTTTTTTTTTGTTTTTTTTGTTTTTTTGTGTTTTTTTACAGCTCCACAACTCTTTTAAAGGAGACAAATAAACATTCGGTCAAGTGAGCCCCGATCTGGGGGACACTCCAAACATTTCGCAAGGCCCTCTTTAAAAAAAATATTTTTGTAGATTTTTTTTGTGGTTTTTTTTGGGCTCTAAAAACATAATTTACAAGTGCCCCCTATAAAAGGGGAGGGGGACACTAAAACCGGAAATTAAAACAAATCAAACTGTAAAATAAATAAAATCAAATTAAAATTTGGTTGCCGGGGGTAACGATGCACTCCAGTCCCTCCGGCGCCCACCTCTTGCGGAAGGCCGTGAGCGTACCGGTGGACACCGCGTGCTCCATCTCCAAGGACACCCTGGCGCGGATGTACGCGCGGAAGAGAGGCAGGCAGTCAGGCTGAACGACCCCCTCGACCGCCCGCTGCCTGGACCGGCTGATGGTGTAGTTGAATTCTGGTGTGCAGCTGTTCATCATTAGTCTTGTTTATATGGTGGGTTTAATTCCACTTCCATCTCCACTATAAGCTTTATTTTGATTGATAAGAACTGTGCAAAATGGTATTTAGTGCTAATTAACATGAAATTCAAATCCTTTTTCCCCTGAAGTTTCTTTTAACCCTTTTGGTGCCTGTTAGCAGAAAAGAACATTTGCCTCTATACTATTACCCTGTTTCTCAAACATCTCAAAGTGCTTCATATGCACTGGATTACTTGGAAATGCATTGACTCCAGTTATGCAGGCAAACACGGCAGCCATTTTTGCACAGAGCAAGTTCAGTCAAACAGCAACAAGATTCATTTAGTTTGGTTTGTTGGTTTTGGAAGGGTGTAATATTGTCCAGGCACTTAGAGAACTCTTGCTCTTCTTCATATAGATCCTTAACATTCATCTGCATCAGTCGAACAGGCAGAATGGCTTTAATTTAACATCTTATTTCCAAGCACAACACCTCCAACAATGTAGCACTCCCTCAATAGTACTCTGGAGTGTCAATTTAGATAATATGTTCAAGTCCTGAATGGGGCTTTTAGGAGTGCTACATTGTCCAGTTGGGCATCAGTTCTGCTAGGGTCCATTCTAGCAAGAGTTGCACAACAGATCTGCCATTGTCCATCTTGGGGAGCAGATTGTATTGGTGTGAATATTTTGAGTGGCTATCATGGGCTTCCAGCAGTAGTTTGAATACAGGGTCCAATCTGCTGGGATGGTATCACACACACCAGGTAACATCTACATGCACAGGGTTTAAAAGTTCGCAGGTTGTCATCAGAAGTTATTTCCACAAGAAGTCAGGTGAGTTGAGCATTGCCTGGGCAATGCAGAGGGGAGATCGGGCAGGGCAGATTACAGGCCTGATACAAAGGCTACTTGGGCGTCCTCCTATACAGCAGGCAGTGTGTGCAATTCTCTCATCAGATTTTTCCCTCTGCTCTGCTCAGGCAATGCTCAACACCAAGCAATAAAGACGAATATTTACCCATCTCTTTGAAGAAGGTGCTTTCAATCTTTAAGTGCTTTCAGAGTTAGAGATGGGAAAAATATAATTATGGGACCAATTGTTAAGAGTAGAAAATAGAAATTACTAATATAGTGGAGACCTCTTAATGGGAACTCCTGCCAAAGAGGTCAGTCCCTTTATCCAGATGTTTCTTTTAACAAAATAGTGCAATGTTTTGTTGCCTCTAGACTTGACTATTCCAATGCTCTCCGGGCGGGTTTTCCATTCTCCATAAATTGAAGCTCATCCAAAACTGCTGCCTGTATCCTAACTCTCACCACGTCCCGTTCACCCATCACCCTTGTACTCTCTGACCTGCATTTGCATCCAGTGTCCGAACGCCTTGATTTTAACATTCTCATCCTTATTTTCAAATCCCTGCATGGCCTTGCTTCTCCCTATCTCTGTAACCTCCTCCGGCCCTACAACCCTCTGAGAACTCTGTATTCCTCCAACTCGGGCCTCCTGCCCATCCCGCACTTCCTTCACCCACCATTGGCGGCCGTGCCTTCAGTTGCCTAGGCCCTAAGCTCTGCAGTTCACTCCCGAAACCTCTCAGTCTCTTCACGTCTCCTCCTTTAAGACCCACCGTTAAACCTACTGTTGCATATGCAATAACTCAATAGGCTTAGTACCGTGAACTCAATCAGGTGCGACCTGACTCTACTATTAGCTCTCAAAGTGAGGATTAAACATGGAGGCTTTCTTTATGTACCAGGGCTGCACGTGTGTGTCTGTGGTCCAATGACCTCTGACGGTCGCTCCCCCTGGTTGCAGGTAAACCCAAGCATACATGCATTGCACCTACCTCTTTGACCCAGTTTTTGGTGACCTGTCCTAATGTCATCTCCTTTGGCTCAGTGTCAATTCTTGTCTGATTACGCTCCTGTGAAGCAGCTTGGGACAATTTACTAAGTTAAAGGCACTACATAAATGCAAGTTGTTGTTGATTTCTGTAGTAGTGACCTATCTTTATACAAAACAGTTAACTTCTTTCAAACTATTTGCACTGGGTGGCAGCAAATCTAAAACTGGTCTATCAGCTGTTTTTGGTCTGAGTCTGTTTTGGAGCAGTGTTGCTGGTTTACTTCATCTGTTTAAAGTGCAAAGATCAGTTCAATTGCTACCACAGTGGTGAGGGATGTGAGTAAATGGGTACTTCGCAGGATGAAAAGTCAAGTATCCTGCGGGTTCAGAGCAGAGTAAAGCTCCCTCTGCTGTACCTCAGCAATATACCTTGCATCAGTGTGAATACGGATGAAATGTTTAAAGAAGCAATTGGCTTTGAGTTATACTGACCTTACTAATTAGAATTTACAGCACAGACACTGGCCATTCGGCCCAACTGGTCTGTGCTGGTGTTTATGCTCCACACGAGCCTCCTCCCACCTTACTTCATCTCACCCTATCAGCTTATCTTTCCATTTCATTCTCCCTCATGAGCTTATCGAGCTTGCCCTTAAATACACCTGTGCTATTTGCCTCAACTTCTCCATATGGTAGGAAGTTCCATATTCTCATCATCATCATCATCATAAGCAGTCCCTCGGAATCGAGGAAGACTTGCTTCCACTCTAAAAATGAGTCCTTAGATAACTGAACAGTCCAATACGAGAGCCACAGTCCCTGTCACAGGTGGGACAGACCGTTCTAACCACTCTCCGGACAAAGAAGTTTCTGCTGAATTCCGTATTGGATTTATTAGTGGCTATCTTATATTTTTATGCCCAAGGTTTGGAATCAATAACTTGTGAGTGGGTTATGGTTAGTGCCACTTAAATCATATGTTCAAATTGTACAGATTCATTAGGTAAAGAGGGAAAAGGTTAGGGTTTTTATAGTATTCCAAATTTTTGGAGGGTGTGGTTTCAGTTCGCGTGCAGCTAGTAGCCGTGCGATTGTTAATTATCGTAATGTTTACCATGAATATTCTCTTCAAAAGCATTTTGAAAGTAAGATTAGTATCATAAAATTAGAACATGATGTCACTTCAGTGAAATATGGAAATTATAGCATAAATAGTATCATTTTCCACACTGGTAATCATTGTGGAATGTGAGTGAGCCTGGTCGTTTGCACTATCTTTGGGCTGGTTCTGTGTTTCATTGGGTTCACTTCAGTATGATTTGGGAAGTATGTGGGGGTTAGCAAGAGGATTTAAAAACTTTGAGTTTATCAGATTGTAAATGACCGTATCTGTCCAGGCTATCGATCTTCCTGTTAAAAAGTGTTCTAATATCTTTGGAAAAGGTATGAAAGCAATACAGTTGTTTCTTAACTGTTCTAACATATTGAGTTGGTTAGGAGAGCAACAAAACATTGGTGAAATAATTGGCATAATTGCAAGTATTATGAAAGCTGAAAAACCTCTCTCTCAAGTGGCCCGACGAGGCACTTAATGAGCATGTTTTCTTTGCAAAGCTTTGTTCTCCCTGGTACTGCTGCCTATTTGCAGAATGGACATCTTGTTCCATGGAGGCCCAGGGGAATTGAACAAAAAAATCAGCTGAGCTCACGAAGCAAGTGTAATGGAAAAATCTATGTACTGTAATACAATGGAATGTTGTGCTGGTATGTTCAATTCACGGCATTGGCCTTATGGAAAAAAATGTTTCATAAGCTTTTGGATAAGCCATGTGGTCTTTTAGTCATTGTGATATATGAGAAGGGGTCAATTTTTACTCCTGGCTACAACACGACCGGCTCATCGAGGAGCGGTGGCAGGAAGGCTTGGCTGAGTTTAACAGCCGAGCCTCATTAGCATATCCCTTGCCAACTTCCCAACCAAAACGGCCCTGAAGTTGGCGGGAAGCAGCAGCTACAAATCAGGCAAATCGGAGGCCGCTGCTAGGGACCCAGGAGTAAGGTCCCCAGCAGACGGTAAGTGGATTAGAGGACACAGGTGGGGGGAAATGTTGGTTGGAGGAGGGGGAGAATACCCGGGTGTGGCGAGTTTTCCTTGTGTGGCCTGGAGGAGCACAACTCCTGGCCCGCAAGGAAACCTGGAAAAGAGTTGATAAATTACACTGCCCTAGGTATTTTCCAATCTTGGATCTGGATCGAGGCAGCTTTGGCTATCACTACTCCCCTTAAGACCGCGGGTTCAAATAACAGTCAGACCCCAATGACATCACCAGAACCCTATCTGCATATTTAGAGAAGGACCCCACCGGCTTGGGGTGAATGTCCTTGGTGCCTGCAATTCAGAATTGCAGTCAGACAGATTTGGGTGGAAACGCAGCGGGCAAGTCCCCTGCTTCATGTTTGCTGCCCCCCTGCCGAGTTACTGGCAGGCTGGGGGAGCTACAGTCAACTCCAATGTGTTTCAGACAAAGTGCTTGCAAAAGTTTTGATGAAAATGATATCCATTTTGAAAGGTGAAACTTGTTTTCTTAGTTGCAAGAAAGAAAATAGACATTGAAACAGTTTGATGTGACGATGCTGTTGTGCCAACAATCCTTCAACTCATTGTTTCCCATCTTTTCCTTCTTGTAATAATAACAAAACTTGTATCTGTACAGCGCCTTTAACGTAGTAAAATGTCCCAAGACACTTCACAGGAATGTTATAAGACAAAAATTTGACACTGAGCCACACAAGGTGACCAAAGGCTTGGTCAAAGAGGTAGGTTTTAAGGAGCGTCTTAAAGGAGGAAAGAGAGATAGAGAGGTGGAGAGGTTTAGGGAGGGAATTCCAGAGCTTAGGGCCTAGGCAGCTGAAGGCACGGCCACCAATGGTTGAGCGATTATAATCAGGGATGTGCAAGAGCCAGAATCAGAGGAGCGCAGATATCTCGGGGGGGGTGGGGGGGTGGGTTGTGGGGCTGGAGGAGATTACAGAGATAGGGAGGGGCGAGGTCATGGAGGGATTTCAAAACAAGGATGAGAATTTAAAAAATCGAGGATCGAGGCGTTGCTTAACCGGGAGCCAATGTAGGCGAGCACAGGTGTGATGGGTGAACAGGACTTGATGCGAGTTAGGACGCAGAGAGCCGAGTGTTGGTTGACCTCTAGTTTACGTCGGGTAGAATGTGTGAGACCAGCCAGAAGAGTGTTGGCATAGTCAAGTCTAGAGATAAAAAAGGCCTGGATGAGGGTTGCAGCAGCGGATGAGCTGAGGCAACGGTGGAGACAGGCAATATTACGGAATCCATTATTCTTCCCTGGTCAGTTCACGTTGGCCAAGTCTGTGCAGACAGATTGAAAGTTCACTCTCCCAGGGACCAGCACTTGTGAAATATTTATGTTCTTATGTACATGCTGTTACAAGTGACAGCCTTGGTTGCACTCTCACCTCTGTGTCAGAAGGTCATGAGATCAAGCCTCTCTTCAGAGACTTGAGCCCATAATCTAGGCTAACATTCCAGTGCTGCACTGTCAGAGTTGTGATCTTTTGGATGTGATGTTAGACTGCCTACTCAAGTGGATGTAAAAGATCGCTGAAGAAGAGCAGGGGAGTTCTCCTGGTGTCATGGCAAACATTTATCCTTCAACCAACACCATAAAAACAGATTAGCTAGTTATTTATCTAACTGCAGCTCAGGGGTCCTAGCTGCCACGTGTTCTTACATTATAACAGTGACTACACTTCAAAAGTACTTTGTTGACTGTGAAGTGTTTTGGGATGTCCCGAGGATGTGAATGGCGCCAGGCGAATGCAAGTTCTGTTTTCTTTGTTCGTGAGACACGGCAGCAGCAGCTGTTGTCCCTCATTGTTGTGTTTCACTCCAAACAGCCAGCAACAGAATGATACAAGGCATTTAAAGCCTAGCACGTGTGTGCCAAATAAAAAGGGCATTGTTCCTTGAAGTCTTTAACCCACAGTGGTTCCCAGTGGAATACACAGCCGAGGGCACTAAAGGTTATGTTGTTAGCATAACTGCATGTGCCTGGCGCAGAGCGGCTTCTTTTTGTCTGTTGACACACCACATGATTTTTATTGAGTGCCACCGCGACAGATGTTTTTGTGTGCTGGGACCGATGTCTTCACGCTTCAGCGCTCTCCCAAATAAAAGCTTTGGCTTTGTGCTGCTTTGGTGCAGTTGAATGCGAACCTAAAAATAGTCAATATACAGACTGAGACTGATGGAGCATTTTCTCTTTCCTCTGGGCACATGAGACTCAATCCAGCCCAAGGGGATTTTGGGTTAAAGCCTCTCTCGTTTCTGCCAGCTGTACAATGCCCGAAGGGAAATGCTATCTCGGCCCAGTTCCCAGTGGGTGTGAGTCCACAATGCATAGATTGCACTTAATACCTTAGCCAGGCAGCCCATAATAATACGCTTTGTGATAAATGGCAATAAGAGCGCAGGTTCAGGGCATTTTCGTGATTTAGGTTCAGGGAGACTGTTTTGGCTGGGGGAGTCTTGCAATGACTGTGAGCTGTGTGCTGCATCCTACCATGGAGTGCTTAGTGCAATTCGTGCCTACAACTAAAAGCAATCTGTCAGCACTTGTATCTGCAGCTTGAGTATTCAAACAAATTCTCAGCCGCAGCCTCGGTTATACAGACCCAGGAGGGCTCCAGATTCAATCCTAGCTCTAATCCTAGCTGGGCCGAGGTGCTACAATTGTGGTCGCCACTCCTGATCGTCCAGAAACAATTCACTTGGAGTGCCTGCGTGCAGAAGTTGATGGAGGCCAGGAAGAGAAGCAGTGATTGGCCCCCCCCCCCCCCCCCCCCCGCCGCTGTCCCTATGATACAACAGCCTGTCATCAGTCACAAGTCAATAATGATCACTTCGATGAGGGCAACTGGTGTCCCTGAGACTATAGCCTAGCAATAAATAAACATCTTCGGGAAAGGAAGTGGGTTGGGAGAAAAAAGGCAAGAATGAACAAAATTTGAGCCAAATACAACTTTAATATACTTTTAATTTTATCAAAAAAACACAATCACTGTCAAACTCTTGTTACTTCCCATGACAGTAGCTCCTATTAAACACTGAAATTACTACTTTTGTACATAAATCTAGGCTGGCATTCCCGTGCAGTGCTGAGGGAGTGTTGTACTGTCAGAGGTGCCATCTTTCGGATGAGACGTTAAACCGAGGTCCATAAAAGATCCCATGGCACTATTTTGAAGAAGAGCAGGGGAGTTATCCCCGGTGTCCTGGCCAATATTTATCTCTCAATCAACATAACAAAAACAGATTATCTGGTCATTATCACTTTGCTATTTGTGAGAGCTTTCTGTGCACAAATTGGCTGCTGCATTTCCTACATTACAACAGTGACTACACTCCAAAAGTACTTCATTGGCTGAAGTGGTTTGAGGCATCCGGTGGTCATGAAAGGCACTATATAAATGCAAGTCATTCATTCTTTCTTTTCTTCATTATGCTCTGTTGATCTTTGAATATTTTATGATAATATCAGATAGCATCAGCAGGCACTTACTGATAATTCTATATCAGGAGATCGAATTAATAGTACTGACCATTAATTTATACGTCTGAACCACAGTTTGTCCACCAAAATGATTTGGATGAAGATACAAAAATGACAATGTAACCACATGTGTTTTTGCATACTGAACAGTTAAGATTACAATACAGTTGGGGAACAAAGTAACGGATATTAATACGGTGGTCGTTAGTTCGATTTATAGAATGCTTTTCTTATTGCAGAAGGACATCGCACTAAAACCCCACGAGCGCTTGGAGAAACTTCAGAACCCTCTTGCAAAGAAAAAACGCAATGAACTGCAAAATGGCCTGAGTTTCCATGCCAACAAGAATAGACACAGCTACCGCAATGGAAGTTCCGACCGGGAAAATGACCCCAGATTGAGCCGCGGCCATGGGAAGCAGAAGCGCTTCCAGAAGAGGCACAGACAGGTAGGACTGACGATTCTTTTTATGGGATTTAGCTGTGAACATGAAGGGGGATACCCCGAAATGGAAGTTTACCACATTATTTTATGTTCCACTCTGATTTGTTCAATCCATTGGTCAACAATTTCCCTAAATTCAGATTGGGCGGATCATTCTTTTGAAAAAAGAGGGTGGTGGAGATGGCGGAGGCACAGTGTATTTTGAAGCCAATCTATTATACCTTAAGAATTCAGTCATATTCCCACCTCCCACAGACAGTTTCTTCTCAGAGGCTGTTAAGAAAGAATTCAAAGCAAAATGATTCAGAGCAATCCCGATCCAGTGCAAGTGAGCATGAAGCACCGACCCAGGCTGTCAATAATTTAGAAACCTCCGATTGAAGTCTCATGGATGTAAATGTGGGAGATGAAAATGTCACTCTGGTTTAGTGCAGTGGCAAACAGAACAAGAGCTGCAGCCAAGTTGATAGCAGTTTTGACCCCACAGCTTTCCATCTAATCAGGTTCGCAAAGGATTTTCCAATAGGTGGCACTCTTCCACAGCAGTAACTTGAGCTACTGACTGTAGTCCAGTGGCAATGGTGTCTACAATTGATTATTCACACCAAAACTAGCATCACACTTCTTGTTTGACCTGCAAAAAAGATGAAGAGTTATTTGGGTGACTAGCACTAAATAACCTGAATGGCTTTGACTCTAAACTGAGTGGAAGGTCGGCTCCACTGATTGAATTTGACCAACGATGAGCCATTTCAGCAAATCTGTGTTCGGCTCCTGAACATTTCAGTTGGAGCCAGCATAGTTGCAATGGTCACAGTTTCTCCACCTCAGTTTTATAGGCAAGAGCTTGTGGTGTTTAGAGCTGAGTCATAAGGCCAGGATGAAGTTGGAAGAATCTGACGTTTTAATCTAACTCTTCAGAAAATCCCATGGGATTCAATGAGAACTTGCCTAATCGCATACAGTTAGTGACCAACAATGTACGTCCCATGGCCAGTCAATTTGAACTGTGAGTGGAGAATCAGGAAGTGCAGCAACTTAGGGGAAAGATGGAGAGAATCATCATCGGAGAGAAAAGCACATTTGTCTGCATTAGGTTCGAACTGAAGAGCAGATTTCATGAGTAGAAACCCTTGTAATATTTTGGTGAGGTGCATAATAATAGATCCACTGCGTGAAGCTAGTTATGCCCTAATTCTATTTCTGAACATTTCCTTGTCTTATGGGCTCTGATAGTGTGGGTAGATTGTGGCTGAACTCTCCAGTGGTTTCCAATTCAAATGCTGAACGTAGAGCTCCAGAATATCATGATTCAGTGTTGATATGTTCATTACTCCGAGAGTAGATTAATACTAATACTTTCAGAATGTCAATTGACATTTCTAGTCAAAGTCATAGCTTATTGTCATTCAGTTCTGGCACTCTATCTGCAATATTATTTAGTCCGTGGCTCAGAATGAGGGCAGGCAGTTGCATCTTGAAGGTAATGGATATACAGAAATAGATACTTGTTCACTTGAACTGTGCTCAATAAAGATGAAAGACTGAATTAATGGAGCTCAAGTTATCTGTTTGAACTATGCCGAAACCAGGTCACATATAAGAGAGGCAGGATGGCAGTAAGGGCTGAGAGTATTGTGAATAAATGAGCTAACAAGTGCTTGAACAGGCTGAAAACTAAAGTAACAGAGCAAGGCAAAGTGTGGACACAGATCAAATATGTCCTTGGAGGAGGGGGAGTTGCACCCAGCCCTGAAGTAGGTCTAAATAGAAGTGCACACATTTCATTGTAGCTTGCTGTTTTCCGCATTGAATAAAAGCTCTCAGAATTTGTTTGCTTGTTTCATCTGAAAGTGTAATTTGTGCCTATTACAGCAACAAGTGCTGCTGGTTGTGTCATATTTCATCCACTTCAAACTAATTAATGCAATTAAGTAGGGTTATTTAAGCCTTTGAAGATTGCTGTAGTGTTTTCCATCTACTTCAATCCAATCACTGGTTGCTTGAACCTGTCAGTTGGAGACCACGTGCAATAGTTTTCATAAGGAAAGTCATCCTTTGCCTATTAGGAGGGATGGGCGATTTGTGTGATTTTACAAATATTTTTAGAGCTTGTATTTAGGACATATTTCCCCCAAAACCTACCTTATGTACTCCTGTGAGGGATTTAGAGAGGTTCTCACACTTAATATCGCTATTAGCTTTCTCTGTGTACTATGGCAATAATGGTGAGGCGAACAGTGCTCTCCATTATTAATACACAAATTGGATTTTAGCGTAGCTAAAAGCAAAAATCCAGGAGGTCCTGTCTGAGATGCACCGCTCCTCCATAAGTTGAGCGAAAATGGCTTCTTGCCGTCTGGCTCCCCATTCAAATGTATTGAATGCCGTTAAGTTCCTGTACTAATGTCGTAAATACAGACTAAATGCGCATAAAAAGTTAGGGCTTGTCCATTCCACCCTTTTAATGGCGTGGTAAGTCTCAATTACTGCTAAACAACTTCTTTGGCACTGAAAATTAACTTCTGCAAATGTGGAGACTCAGTCCTTCAGCTTTTAATTATTGTTGGAGATTTTTTTTTAAATTAAATACATTCTTTTTTAACTTGTTCTTCCTGTCTCATTTATCTCTCCCTCTTAATCCAATCTTTCTTTCCCTCTCTTTTTATTTCATTTTCTGTACCTGATTTGTCATTGGATTCACTATTCTAACTGACACTTCCTGGTTCAGACTCTGCGCTGCTCATTAATGATTCTTCAACCTCATTCGTTAAAGGGATACACAGTTGCTTTCCCTGTTCACACAGGCCCCAGATATCCTGTAGAGTGCGCTGTGCTGTTTGGATGTTTGGCTGACAGCGACTTGTCGTGCAAAAGCCTATAAAAAGTCTGTCGGCAAGTACAAGTCTAATGAACGGCTGATACCATTTGCTCACCACTCACAGCAAAATCTGATCAGTGCAGTCAATTTCGTTGTCTTTACAATCAAGCAAAACATTCTCATATATTGCAGTATAGATTTTTCTTCCAAGATTAAATTCGCAGAGCCATTTCGACAAAGTTGATGCAAGTAGTGTTTGGGAGTTGGTCCTATTGATTGTCAGAGGAATATGAGACTCTTTCAGGAATAAGTATCTAGTATACATTCGTATCATTGGATAATGATCGTTTCCTCCTCAATAAATTGCTCTTCTTGTGATGGCCCTCAACTATATATATTTCAGGGAAAACATGGGAAAAGGAGAATAAATTTAAGACAGAGATAGACAGTTTCTTAACCGATAAGGGAATAAGGGGTTATGGGGAGCGGGAAGGGAAGTGGACCTGAATCCATGATCGGATCAGCCATGATCGTATGAAATTGCGGAGCAGGCTCGAGGAGATGTATGGCCTACTCCTGCTCTGATTTCTTATGTTCTGATGTAATGGACGGTGGTCCTGAACATTGCTGTAATGATATGCCATCCACGGCTGAAAGTTCAGAGAAAAATAATTTCCACAGATGCTACAACAGAAACCGTGTGTGTACTTTGAAAATTGAAGAGGAGCCTTAGGTCGCTGAAGGTTAATTTCCAAGCAATTGGCTTCTTTCCCATCTAAGATAAATACAATACAAGCCAATTTATGGGCACCCTGCTAGTGACAACATTTCATTTAAAAGGAGCATTTAATCAAACACTGAGTAATTCCCCATGTATTTCCATATTGCTTAATATAAATAATTACAGATAAGAAGCATTTTGTTTACCTCTCTGGTGTTGGAAAAAGATGCAGTGAGTATTTAGTGCTGTGACTTCGAAAAGGACAATGTCGCCTAGTATGCTTAATTTTGAATTTGTTCTGAATTTCCTTTTTACATTTAAGTTTTAGCTTAGAAAGTCTGTATTGAATGCACTAACTTACCCTTCAGGGAGAAGCGAAGGGCAGAAGGATGATGGCGTTGGCTTAGAACAGCTTACGCTGTTGCCATTACTACCTGCCAGTATTAGGTCATTAAAATCAAAAGCTTTGACAAAAATGGTTCTACAAACTAAAGTCATCTAATGCTCAATGAAAGAAAGTTAGGTATTGGGAACAGCTAAAGAGAACTTAGGCTGCCATTCGATCAGCTAAAAGGATAATGGAAAGAGGATGGTAGACAATTGTTGAAGTAATGGTAAAAGCTTTTTCAGTTATGTGAATAGTCAGGTTACTAAGGACTCGTGGGGTAAGCTTGAATTATTAAATGAATACTTTGCATCAGTCTTCCCTCTTGAAGATGATGCATGACTGTCAGAACTCAATGATGCTAATAGTAAAACTTTTAATGTCAACATAGATGAACATACTGTGTTAGATAGAATTAGAAATCTTAAAATCGATTGACTAGCTGGTGTGGATGATATATAACCGAGGGTCCTTGGGAGATGGGACAGGTGCTGTCCTCGCCTATATCTTTAATAGCTCGCTGGACTCGGATGATTCCCTTAGACTGGAAGGAGGCTAATTTAGTCCCCATCTTTAAAAAAAACGAGACCTAGGTAACAATAGGCCAATTAGTTTGACATCAGTGATGGGGGAGATGCTTGAGGGAATCGTTAGCGATGTAGTATATGACTACTTTGACAGAGAAGGACATATTAGGGACACAACAGAGCTTCAAAAAAAAAGGTCATGTCTTCCAAATGTGATTGTATTTTTTGAAACAATCACCAAAATAGTGGATGAGGGAAACCCAGTAGACATTGTCAACTTTGACTTCCAAAAAGTTTTTGACAAGGTCCCACGTAAGAAGCTTCTCTGCAAGCTCAAAGCCTCAGGTATTAACGGCATCCCACTGTGCTGGATTGAGAACTGGTTGAGAGACTGTCAGCAGAAAGTGGTTATAGATGGATTTGGATCTGCTTGGAGACTGGTCACCAGTGGTGTCCCGCAAGGATTGGTGCCAGGACCGTTGCTCTTTACTATTTTTGTATTGATCTAGATGTAGGTGTTAGAGGACCGATCTGCAAGTTTGCAGGTGATACTGGGATTTGTGCTGGTGTCAGGACTGCAGGTGAGGCCCTACTACTACAGGCGGCTCTTGATGCACGAGGGGAATTGGGCCCGTGAATGGCAAATAATGTTTAACTTAGAAAGGTACAATGTAATGTTCGTGTGCAGGAAGAATAGAGAACATATGTACATCCTCCTGGTTGAGGATGAGGGGGGAGTGGTGCTTCCAGTCTTGCCACCTGCCCCTGAGGAGAGCAACTGGGAGTGGGGGAATGGATGGAAGGTTAAAGGTGAAGTGAGTGACAGGGGATCAAGGAAGGGGGATGGGGTTGAGTAACACAACAGTGGAGGTGGATAAGAGAGAAACCATATTCTCTAGCTCAGTATGTGCAGTGACACTGGACATCAACTATAATGTAGAACATATTGTGAGTGGAAGCAGGAAGCATCCTCAATTCTGTCATCATTAGAATTGGCACCCTGAAATGAAATCCATTTGCTCACTCTTGAATTTATAAATGGGACTTTGTCTGCACTAAATGGCAGATAAGCACATATACTGTCTCCCTTGTTCAGTACCTTGTTAGTTAGTGAGGTCAGACATATGACAGCTGGTGTGTTTTTTAAAACCTGTACATCGTGTACCTTCCTCCGAACTACCACAAGGAATGTCCATGGTAAACCAAACAAATAATTGAAGCTGCTGTAATTGTGTAGCATTTAATTAGTGTTTATCCAGTCTTCCCCACAACTGTAGGTAAGCACTAACGATGGCGGCACAGAGTGGGAGTAGGGGGTGCTCAGAGTGGAGTGAACAGATGGATGTGGTGGTGTTGACTGAGCATTCCCAGCACGCACTGACAGCATCAGTAACAAGCAATTTACAACGTGCTATTTACAGCTTGGGTTGCAGTTCTCCATTGGTTCAGAGTGCTCTTTAGCAGCTGCTTTCATTAATAACTTTCTGTGAGCTGTTAATTGAACATGAAAATGTGTGTGGGCGGGGTTTCTCGGTGGCAGGCGCACTTTGTGTCAATGGAGAAGAAAAGACACATGTTATTATAATGGTAATGGAGGCTGCTATCACATGCTTCTCTTTCATGACTGAACAACCACGACTGACTGGTGCTGCCGCCTGCAATAAAGCATGGCACAGCTCCTCACAATTCAAGGAACTACTGGATGGCGTAGATTAGCTCACACCACATAATCTGAAATGTTGCAGCCAGGGAACTAATCATCCTGTTATGAAGCAACTAATGTCACATTCGCATTGTGGTCTCACAATAGGCAAGGCTTTGGGTGCCCTGCAATCTGCCGCATTTCCATTGCGGGGCTGGTTACGGAGATAGGGCAACTTTAAACTCCTGACTGCAGGCCTTCTCCCAAAGGGGGGAAGGTGGTAATAGCACATTACTGGCCGGAATTGGTGGCTCAAGATTTTGTTCCACCTGTGAGGCATCCAGCGCCTGTATCAACACCCCCTGTCCGTTCGCTGGGGCATTGGCAGCAGCAACTCGCGAATGGTACTTCATGATACTGGAGGAAGTAGCACAGCCTGTTTGTATTGCGGCACTGCAGCTAGAGCCAGCATAAGTTGTGGTGGAAATCACCCCCTAACTGACACATTTAAAATGCAATGTCACAGATGTAACCAGTTGTTGTAGATATTCCCATAACAGGACTTGACAAGGCTCTCTCAGCTCTATGTCGCTCTAGTCATAAAGCAAATCGTAACCGTTTTCGATCACCAGAAATGGTCATATACTTTCATGGGATAAATACAGCCTGTGGTGACCCTCCGGTTCTCTTCAGCAGTGAGCTGCTTGGCAGTTAATAGAGTGTTGCCATACAATTAATAAAGAGCTGCAGTAGCACTACTTAACTACATTACAACATTTCCTACAATACAACAGTGACTGCACTTCAAAAGTACTTCGCTGGTTGTGAAGCGCTTTGCGCTGTCCTTAGGTCATGATTTCAACATTCTCCTCCTTGTTTTGAAATCCCTCCATGGACTCGCCCCTCCCTATCTCTCTAATCTCCTCCAGTCCTACAACCCACCGAGATGTCTGCGCTCCTCTAATTCTGCCCTCTTGAGCATCCCTGATTATAATCGCTCAACCATTGGTGGCCGTGCCTTCTTTTGCCTAGGCCCCAAGCTCTGGAATTCCCTATCTAAACCACTCCCCCTCTCTTTCCTCCTTTAATACGCTCCTTATAACCTACCTCTTTGACTAAGCTTTTGGTCACCTGACCTAATTTCTCCTTATGTGGCTCGCTGTCAAATTTTTTGCCTCATAACACTCCTGTGAAGCGCCTTGGGACGTTTCACTACGTTAAAGGCGCTATATAAATACACGTTGTTGTTGAAAGGCACTGTATCAATACAAGTTGTTTCTTAACTGCCCAAGACGGACAGAGGCCAAGTTGTTGTGATTGTTTATTTTCTTTCAATGGAAACTCACTTATTATTTTAACTTGGCCCCTGGCTCTTGCTCTTTTACTAGCTACTGCTGCCCAATGTTTAATTACAAATTCTCACTTCTGCTAAATAATCATTTAATAATTTATTTTATGTCAACAATACAGTGCTTAGCCCAGACATTAAAAGAAAGATTTTTCCTTTTTCTGCTAACTTTTTCCTCTCTCCCGAAGATATTGACTTCTTGCTGGGCTCAAGGCGTGGGGAAGGGGTAGCATTGATGATGAGAGTGAGTGAGAGGGTGGGAGGAAGGGGAAGGGGTAGCGTTAGTGATGAGATGAGAAGGTGGGGGGAAGGGGAAGGGGCAGCGTTAGTGATGAGAGTGAGAGGGTGAGGGGAACATAGACATAGACATAGAAATTAGGTGCAGGAGTAGGCCATTCGGCCCTTCGAGCCTGCACCGCCATTCAATATGATCATGTCTGATCATTCAATTCAGTACCCCTTTCCTGCTTTCTCTCCATACCCCTTGATCCCTTTAGCCGTAAGGACCACATCTAACTCCCTTTTGAATATATCCAATGAAGTGGCCTCAACAACTCTCTGTGGTAGAGAATTCCAGATTCACAACTGAGTGAAGTTTCTCCTCATCTCACTCCTATATGGCCTACCCCTTATCCCTAGACTGTGACCCCCTAGGAACATTCTTCCTGCATCTAACCTATCCAATCCCGTCAATTTTATATGTTTCAATGAGATCCCCTCTCATTCCTCCAAACTCCAGTCCCTCCTCATGTGTCAGTCCTGCCATTCCTGGACTCAGTCTGGTGAACCCTCGCTGCACTCCCTCAATAGCAAGAACGTCCTTCCTCAGATTCAGAGACCAAAACTGAATACAACACTCCAGGTGAGGCCCCACCAAGGCCCTGAACAACTACAGCAAGACATCTCCGCTCCTACACCCTCATCCCCGAGCCATTAAAGAGGTAGCGTTATTGTGAGAGAGTAGGAGGAAGGGGTAGGGTTAGTAGTGAGAGAGTAGGAGGAAGGGGGAGTGGGAAGCAAAAGGGATAGGAAACATGATGGGAGTGTGGGTTGGGGGAAAGTGTGAGTGATTGCAGATGGAAAGCAGCTCAGAAGGAAAGTTGGGGAGAGAGGATCAGAAGGGAAGAGAACGGCAGAGACAGAAGTAGAAGAGGACAAAGAAAGTAACGGCAACAGAGCACAAGATTGAAACTGGCCAGAAAACATTTGAAAGTCCCAAAGCACTTCACAGCTAATTAATTACTTTTGAAGTGTAACCACGGTTGTAATGTGGGGAAACCCAGCAGCCAATTTGCTCACTGCATGTTCCCACAATTAGCAATGAGGTAAATGGCCAATGAATCTGTTTTTAGTGGTGCTGGCTGGGGGATAAATGTTAGTCAGGGCATCAGGAGCACCACCCTGCTCTTCTTTGAATCGTGCCATGGGATCTTTGACATCTACTTGAGCAGGCAGACAGAGCCTCGGGTTAATATCCAATCTGAAAGACAGCACCTCCAACAATGCAGTCGTCCCTCGATGTTGGACTGAAATGATTACTTCGGCTTTGTGCTGAAGTCCTGGAGCGAGTTGTGAATGTGTGACCTTCTGACACGGAGATGAGAATGCTACTTCAGAGCCAAGCTGCCAAACCTAGATGAGCTGTCTATATGAGCCCTGCAGATGCAAATTATTCATCCGACAGTTGGTTCCTGAAAAATAATAGAGTTTAATAAGCTAATTGTTTGAATAGTCATGGTTTTTCATTTCAAAGCACATGAAGCACGGATGGGTTCCAGATTAATTTAACAAGCATTGTCAATGTTTGAATAGAGCAAAATGGTGACAGTGTTTTGGAATTAAAAGTGATTCAGTATTGTTTTGACTGAGCTTCATAAAATCTTGGAACTGGTCGGTCAAGCAAAGAACTAGGCCAGTCCGGGGGGGGTGGGGTGACGTTTGATTGACAGGTGGGTCTGTCGGTGAAGTCATGGGGCTGCAAGTAAGGGCAGGACCAATGATTCTTTGTAGTCCTGTTTGTCAGACAATTCTGTGACCAGGGGATCCAATTATGGGTTTATATTGAGCTGCCTGCATTTCATCATCATCATAGGCAGTCCCTCGAAATCAAGGAAGACTTGCTTCCACCCTAAAAGTGAGTTCTTAGGTCCAATGCGGTCCAATACGGAAATGACAGTCTCTGTCACAGGTGGGACAGACAGTGGTTGAAGGAATGGGTGGGCGGGGAGTCTGGTTTGCCGCACGCTCCTTCCACTGCCTGCGCTTGATTTCTGCATGCTGTCGGCGACGAGACTCGAGGAGCTCAGCGCCCTCCCGGATGCACCTCCTCCACTTAAGGCGGACTCTGGCCAGGGACTCCCAGGTGTCGGTGAATGTGAATCAGCAGTAGGGGAATAATACTAACGAGTTGGAGCAGACACTTGTCCCTGACTGAATAATTGAAGAGTCACCACAACAACCGCTGCCGTTGGGAGCCAGAGGGGGACTAACATTTGGCTTTACTGGAGCTGCTACCCAACACGATTTTAAATAGACAAGCAGCAGCCCAGGAAATGAAGATCAGGATATTTCGGTTGAAATTTATACACTGTACATTTTAGATGAATGTGTTGAGGTCGGTTTATGAAGGGCCCATACTAAGGCAGCTGTGAAAATTCACAAAAATGACTTATTACGTTTGTAGCATTCTCTGAGACAATGTCAGGATATCTCAGCACTTTACAGCCATTGAAGCACATTTGAAGTGTAATAATGTGGGAAACAGGAAGTCATTTGGCACACCACAGGATGCAGCAAACAACAATGAAATAAATGACCATATCTTCTGCTTTTTAGGTGTTGGTTGATGTGATATATTCATAGAGCACAGCACACACAGTTCCTAACATGGCAGGCAGCTCTCTCAGAAGCCTCCAGAAATCTGCCTGGTTCTGTTTATTATTCACCCTGCACTTGCAATACAAATACGTCCACATCCACAGTGTGGAGCTACAAACATTATAAGTTTACAGACATTGCTCTTCTTCCTCCTTAATGAAGAAGTTATTATGACAGACATCATACGTAACTTTCATGTTTATACATAACACAGAATATAAACTTATTTTTTTTCCATATTTACAAATTTAACTTTACCACTTGTTTTCTGTTTCGAAGAGGATACCTTCGCTCTCAAACAGAACCTTCCAAACATAGTATCAAATCTAAACTCATTCGAGGCTCATCCTGAGGAACATTTTCTTCCACGGAATTTCCTTGATTTTCATTTGAACTCACTCTAACTTCAGGTTCTTTGTTTTCCTGACTCGGACTCAGACTTTCATTCTCATTCTCTCCTGGATTTGTTTCCAGTACATTGGATTTAGGATTTGCTACTGGTGTATCAAAACTATCTGATGAGTCAGAAATAAATGAATCATTCCCACCTTCAAATCCTCCCATGTCTGTCGGTAAAATATGATCAATATGAACAAACCTAACCTGTCCATTATCAAACATCTTTACCAAATATGTGCGAGGACCACATATCTTCACCACTCTTCCTGGTAACCACTTTAACCATTTATGGTGATTGTTCTTCACTCTCACCTTCTGGTTTAATTTCACACTTCTCTCATTTACTCTACCTCTATCATGATTCTCTTTCTGTCTTAATTGTGTCCTTTCTACGGACTGTGCCAAATTTGGTTTTAACAACGAGAATCTGGTTCGAGGCTGTCGTTTGAGAAACAACTCTGCTGGTGTTCTACCAGTAGTTGTATGAGGAGTATTTCGATATGTAATCAAAAAATTAGCCAATTTGTGATCCAATGACAACTGTCGTTTTCTTGGATTTGGATCTAACATTTGTTTTATGAGGGCACGTTTTACAAATTGTACAGTGCGCTCTGCTGCACCATTCGAAGCAGGATGGTATGGTGGAACCTTGGTATGTTTCACACCATTTTTGCTCATGAGTTGTGCAAATTCTTCTGAACGAAATTGTGGTCCATTATCCGAAACAATCTCTTCAGGGAGGCCAAATGAAGAAAATAATTTTCGCAAAATGTCCAATGTTTTACTTGTTATTTTCCACATTGGAAACACCTCAACCCACTTCAAATGGCTATCAGTCACAATGAACAATTGTTGACCTTCTAACTCAGCAAAATCAATATGTAGCCTCTGCCACACCCTGGGAGGCATTTCCATGGCTGTAATGGTACTTGTGGTGGTTGCTTGCTGACCAATTGACATGTTGTACACTGACTCACGATGTACTCTATATCTTTATCAAGACCTGGCCACCATAAATAACTGCATGCAAAACTCTTGGTCAAGCACATTCCCAGGTGCTGGTCATGGAGGTCTCCTAATAATTTGGACCTGAATTTATTTGGTATAACCACTCTTGCACCCCACATGATACAATCTTTATCAACTGATAATTCATTACTATGAATGAAGAATGGATGTGTATCTTTGTCTGTTACCTGGTTTGGCCATCCATTTGCAATATACTCATACACCTTTGACATCACTGGGTCACGTTTGGTTGCTCTACCAATCTCTTCAGCTGTGACTGGCAGTTCATCAATGTATGAAAAATAAAACACATCTTCCCTATCGGGTGTACCTTGTGATGGGGAAGGCCATCGAGACATTGCATCAGTCTTACTGTGATCAGCTGATCATCTGTATTCGATATCATATGTATATGCTGACAAAATCAAAGCCCATCGCTGCATTCGGGCTGCAGCTAATGTTGGATTTGGGGACTTTGGATGGAGGATTGCTGTTAGGTGCTTATGGTCCGTAATGATGGTAAACTTACAACCATACAAGTATTTGTGAAACTTCTTGACCCCAAAAATTAATGCCAAAGCTTCCCTTTCAATTTGTGCATAATTACTCTCACTGGCACTGAGAGTGCGTGAAGCAAAAGCAATTGGTCTCTCCTCCCCACTACTTAATCCATGAGCGATAACTGCCCCAACTCCATATGGAGAGGCATCACATGCTAGCTTCATCTCCTTAGATATGTCATAGTGAACTAACATGGTGCTCTCTACCAAGTTGCTTTTACATTCCTTGAATGCTGTATCGCATTCTTTTGACCGCTTCCAATGGACCTGTTTTTTCAAAAGTTCATTCAGTGGATGTAATACTGTAGCCAAATTTGGTAGGAACTTCCTATAATAGTTCAAAAGACCAAGAATGAACAAAGTTCAGTGACATTCCTGGGAGTGGGTGCATTTCTGATCGCATCCAATTTTTCCATGGTTGGATGTAAACCATCTTTGTCTACTCTGTACCCTAAGTATTCCACTGAGTTTTTAAATAACTCACACTTACACTCATAAGACACTCGTACTCTGTGCTTCTCTAGCCGTTTGAGGACTTCATTCAATATGTTATTATGAATTTGCCTATTTGGTGCTGAAATTAGTATGTCATCCAAATAACATACTACCCCTTCAATACCTTGAAAAATCTGATTCATCACCCCTTGGAATATGGCAGGGGCGGAAGACACTCCAAACGGTAGCCTATTAAATTGATATCGGCCTAGATGAGTATTTATAGTCAAACATGACTCGGACTCCTCATCTAGTTCAAGCTGTAAGTAGGCATTCGTAAGATCCAGATTCGAGAAGATCTGACCATCTGTCAGTGTTGTGAACAAATCTTCTATATTCGGCAATGTATTGGGGACATTACCCTCTAGAACCTGGTTTACGGTTACTTTATAATCACCACACAATCTTACCTTACCATCGGACTTAGGTACAACAACAATGGGTGTAGCTCAATTACATCGATCTATCTTACAAATAATGTTCTCAGTCTCTAGTCTTTTGAGTTCTTGCTCAACTTTCTCCTTGAGTGCATATGGTACGGAACGTGGCTTGTAGTAAACTGATTTAGCGTCCTTCTGTACCCTGACACTCGCCTTGAAGCCTTGGATCGGACTGCCCGTTTCACAGAACACCTTCAGATACCTCTTGATAACCTCATCCGTTGATGAAAATCTCGCTTCCACACAGAAAATCTTACTCCAATCCAGCTTCAGTGAGCTCAACCAATTTTTTCCTAGTAAGGCAGGCTTGTCTCCTTTCACTACTATTAGAGGCAAGTTCTGAAATTGATCTTTATATTTCACTGGTATGGTGATACAATCTACCACAGGAATTTTCTCTCCCGAGTAGCTCTATCTTTGATTTCTCCAGTTGAAAATCATGCAATTTGTCGCGGTATAGTGACTCCGGTACTACACTCACGGATGCACCCGTGTCAATTTCCATTGGTATCTTGAATCCCGCAACATCTATGTGGATTTTGATGCTTTCCGAATCGCTGTCCGTTAACCTCGTGCTCCTGATGATGTGTAACTCTAACATCTCCTCGTTCTGTTGTTGTTCTTCCATGTTATGTAGTCTTTTGGGATTTCTACTCATAACTTTGAACTCTGGACTCAGCTTTAAAAGCTGGTTTACCCTTCAGTCGGCATGCCTTCGCAAGATGCCCAGTCTTTCTGCAGAAGAAACACTCTGCCTTCACGTATAGACAACTTTGAGCAAAGTGTTGTCCCAGGCACCTATAGCACGACTTCGACGCTCTGTTAGAATTTCCAGTTTCTGAGACTTTGGGCCCCCACCATTTTTTACTTTGAACCTGCAGGTGATTTACCTCGGTTGACTGACGATCGTAATTATTATTTAATTCTCGGGAATATTGTTCGGCCATGCCCATCGACCTCGCTGTCTGACAAGCAATCTCAAAAGTCAAGTCATCCGTTGTCAATAAGTTCATTCTGATCGCATCATTTTTCTCCCCACAAACAAAACGATCCTGTAATGCTCGGTTTTGAAAGTTTCCAATATTACAGTGCATCGATAGCTTTTTTAATGCTACGATGTAATCACTGATACATTCATCAGCCTTTTGATTCCGAATCCCGGAACGATAGCTTTCAGCAATTTCTAACGGTTTGGAGTTATAGTGCTGCTCCAGCTTCGTTAAAATCTCTTTCAGCGTGTGTCCTTTGGCTCGTCAGGCACAAGCAAATTTACAAGGGTTTTGTATAATGCCGGACCTGCCACTGATAAGAAGATCGCTTTCTTACGTTCCAACACAGCCCAGTTCTGGATTGCATTGTCTGGAACTTCGATTATGTTATTTGCAGTGAAATACATTTCTAGCCAATCCACATACGCTTTAAAACGTTCCCGGTCGTGTCTATATTCACCCAAATATCCCAATACACCTGCTATTTTAATCTCTAGCTGTTCACACCGTGTGCTGTATTTTACCTCGGATTTTGTAGCTTTTTTTCCAAAGACTGAAACTTCCAAAGTCTCTCTGTCGGCTGGCTGAATCCTTCACCAACAAAATTTAAGCTTTAAATCATCTGAAAAATCCCATCTCAGTCGCCAAATGTGATATATTCAGAGAGCACAGCATACACAGCTCCTAACATGGCAGGCAGCTCTCTCGGAAGCCTCTGGAAATCTGCCTGGTTCTGTTTATTATTAACCCTGCACTTGAAGTACGCAATACGTCCACATCCACAGTGTGGAGCTACAAACATTACAAGCTTACAGACATTACAGTTGATAAATACTGGCCAGGACCCTGGTACAACTCCCCTGCTCGTCTTCGAATAGCGTCATCTTTTGCGTCAGCCTGAGAAAGGAGACGGGGTCTCAGTCCTGCACTGCAGTGCCAGCCAAGATCTGTGGAATTGGCATTTCCCAGATGCAGGGAAGGGGAGAATGGGGCAGAGACCTGTTAAGCAATATCTCTGTGTCGAAGATTTCTCGGGGCTTTTGGAGGGAGCATAAATCGGCTTGCACCTATAATAGGCAAAGGGCCAGCATTACTGTTTAAAATAAGGTGCGAGGGGGCATTCCGAGCCTCCTGTCTGATATCCTGTTTCTTTTGACCATTTAACATCCCAGCGTAAGGGTACCTGAAGATTGCTGGTGATCCCTCAATCAACATCACAAAAAACAGATCATCTGGTCATTATCATGTTGCTGTTTGTGGGAGCTTGCTGTGCGCAGATTGGCTACTGCGTTTCCGATGTTACAACTGTGACAAAGAAGTATTTTGTTGGCCGTCAAGTGCTTTTGAATGTCCGCTGGTCTTTGGGGGTCTGCAGCGCTCTCAGAAACAGTCCGAAGACACTGAAAGCAAATACTAACATTGTTTTGACTTGCCCCACCCAGGAGTCCTGGGCCAGGACAATTGGGGGCACTCAGGGCTTTCTGGCTACTGTTGTCCACCAGCTGTTCTCCAGCCACAGCCTGGAGGCCCCGTTGTCAGTGGGCAGGAGTGACGCGACACGCCTCTTAAATCTGCAGCTGTGCTCCAATTTCCTCCTGGATCTTCTGGTCCAGTCAGGGGGTGGTCCTGCATGTGGAGTGTTTAATGTTTGCTAACAGAGAAACCAATTGGTGTTACATGATATGGACCTCTTAGAAACAGTTGGTGTTGTGTACTCGATACCCCTTAGAAATCATTCCAGAGAAATTAGAACACAGAAACAGGCATTTGGTCTAATCCAGTTCAGCTTTATTTTGATCCTCCACATGAGTTCTAATCCCAGGTACTCACCCTGTGCACATTATCTGTCAATCATCTGTCAAACCAATTCCTCAATGTTGAGTGTTGGATGATGCATATCCCTTAGAAATACGCACAGTAACTTAAAGGTTTGTGCTTTACGAGGATCTGCCCAGGGAAGTGTAATTTGTTGCAGTGAGCACTGTTGGTAAAATGAGATTTAACTTTTTTGAAATTGCGATTTATTGAATTAGCCGACAATTGTGTTTATTCTTTAAAAAAGAAATACACCCTTGGGATAATTTTGCAAATGTAAGCTATCAATTGATAAATAACATGGAGGCATGTCTGCTCAAAATTTAAATAGTATGTAAAACAGTGGCATTTGTTGACACACTTGGGTTCCCCTGACACAACATTCTTATCACATACTAATTGCCCTGTCCCCATTCATTCTCGATCCAGCTTTGAATGTGGCAAAAGGTGGCAGCACTCCCATAACGAGTGTAAAAATACAACCCTCCCCCCGTCCCCACGATTTAAAAAAATATATTTTAAAACTGGAGGAAAACCCTTTGCTTTCTAGCTTTTGAGTGTTTTAAAGAAGATTTTAGTCCTCAATGAAGCATGGTACTGCAAATGCCATTTGAATAGCTTTTTGATTGCAGCCATTGCAAATAATGATGGAAATCTTGTGAGAATGAGTAAAAATCAGTGGAAGCAGCAAATGAATACAAGGCTTGACAATTGGTCATCAATGAAATCAATTACTTTGGGTGATTATTCTTTACAAAAATGTAATTACCACAGACTGACAGCTGAAAAGCTCTTGTTGGAGGCAAAATGAAGGACAGTTAGAAATAGAAAGAGGGAGGAGACAATTCCCTTGAATCTTTGCCAGCTGTCAGGAGCAAAATCTATCATTATAGTGTAATCTTCCAGCATATTGTACTGCCTAATTGTAAGGGTCATTGTCATTGTATTAGGGGATACCTCCCAGCTACCAACCTGCCCTAAACATATGCCATTTTATTTAGTGGGTAGGTAATTGCCATCATTTCACGTAAGAGGATAATTCATGAGATGGGACGCTTTGTTTTTAATCCATTTACCAGAAGGGGCAAGGCTATCTGAAAAGCAGAGCTCTAGATGCAGTTTATTGATTGTCAACAAAATCTTAAATGACGTGTGGGTGGGGATGAGGGGCGGGGGGCGGGTGTGGAGTGAGTGGGGTGCACTCCTAAGAGGGAAGTAATTCAGAAACCTAATACTTATATGTATAATATATACGTGTAAAATATATGCAGCATGTAAGGCATGCCCAATCTTGTGATTTGTGCAGACCTGTTTATCTTCCCTTCCGCACAAAACGAACAGTGTGGGTTTGTGTGTAACCAGTCCCGGGGCAGATTCTCCTGCCTTGTCGATCTCCCACTCCTGAGAATCACCTCCAACTGCCTCACCCAATCTACAGATTCACTGCTCAGATTCCGCCACCATGCGGGAAATTGTATAGTCTGTCGGCTAGCCCTGACCAATCAGCAACTGTTTCCCCCACCTGGTTTCTTGGTTTGGGGAAAGATGGGAAAGTTCCTTTTGATCCCAAGGGAGGGTTGTGGGGTGGGGGGGGGGGGAGCGATTTTTTTTTTGTGGGGCTAGGTGGAGCATTAATGCTCCTCCTGGCCCCAGAAAAATAATTTCCAAACTTATCTGTGAGGCTTTTGGAGAGGTCTCTGGTTCGGCCGCTTAACATGGCTCCCACCAAAATGGCGGCAGGAATGGGACGATAACTTCTGCGCGATTTCCTACATGCGACCTACCGCCCCATGCCCTACCGCCTGCCAGTGAAGACTAAAATCAATACCATTTCTCGAGGCGAGCAGCCTTCAATCCTGAATCCCAGGTAGCCTGAGAATATTGCTGTTGCCCTGAACAAAGTTGGCTTGCCTTCTAATGCAGGGTATCTGTGCCCCCTGTTGCCTTGTTTACTTCATGTGAGGCAGTTCATAGAAATCCAAAGTTAAAAATAAAGATATTTGTTTTCTGTATCAACCTGTCTGCCAACAGGCAAGCATGGTAATTTTTGTTGTGATGACTTCAGTTTCGTTTTCAGCCGTTCCTTATGCATCTGCCCAGCTGAGGCAGAATATGCCAGCCAGTAATGGGAAGGTGAGAACAGTCTGGGGCGGGGGACAACAACGTTTTATTGTGTTGCAGTTCGAACTGTGGGAAAGCACCACTATAATGACTTTCTTCCATTTGAATCATGATCCCCACCTTCTGTAGCTAGGGTACTGTACCTACGTGTAGTGTTCCATCTATAGAAAGCATGATACTTGGATGATAAAGGCTATTTGGCCCATCTTATTACATATGCCTGGAACATCCCGGCACTCCTCCCATTGCTGCGTCTATTTGTTTCTTAAATGTTTCCGGGTTTTTGTATCCCCCACTCTCGGAGCCCATTGCAAGTGTAGATCACTCATTCCGTGTAAAAGACCATCCTGATGATCAGTCCAAAAGTTACCGTTTACTAGCTTGAACCTGTGTTCCCTTGTCCTACTCTCACTGCACTTTATTTTATACATTTTTAGTTAGTAGTTTTAGCTGTTGGAATTAAAATAGAATCAAAATCTATGTAATTGTATGTAACCAGAGCCAGTTTGTTGAACCTGGTCCAGGAGTGTGTTTGGTGGACTGGAGGAGGAGTCAGTTGTTGCAAAACAGATTCCGAGACTCACAAAACGAATGTTGCTGATGGCCTGATAACCGCATGCCAGCAATCACTCTATATAGGTAAAGGTTCCTTAGTAAAACCCTCAGACGGGTTGAGGTGTGTTACGTGACCTCTCCTCTACCAGAGATGAACCTAGTCATTCACTGTGAATGCTACAAATTCAATATGTTTAACGAATGGAGTTCACTGGTTTCAGATCACTTTCAGTTAACATTCTCACAAGTGAAGTAAACAGTTTTCCTCACATATTATCCTCCTATTTCAAGAAGAATAAATTATTTTTCTAAGTGAAAGAAAATTTGTGCAATTTGTGAAAAAACTCTCTTGAACATAAGAACATATTAAGAGCAGGAGTAGACCATTCAGTCCCTTGAGCATGCTCTGCAATTCAATAAGATCATGGCTGAACTTCTACATCAACTCCATTTTCTCGCTCTATCCTCATATCCCTTCATTTCCTTAGTCCCAAAAATCTATTGATCTTAGTCTTGAATATACTCGATGACTGAGCATCGCAGCTCTCTGGGGTAGAGAATTCCAAAGATTCACAACCCTCTGAGTGAAGAAATTTCTCATCCCTATCCTAAATGGCCAACCCTTTATCCTGAGACTGTGACCCCTAGCTCTAGACTCTCCAGCCAGGGGAAACAGCCTCTCAGCATCTACCCTGTCAAGACCCCTAAAAAGATTATGTTTCAATGAGATCACCTTTCATTCTTCTAAACTCCAGAGAATATAGGCCCATTCTACACTACTCAATCTCTCCTCATAGGACAAGACTCTCATCCCAGGATTCAATCTAGTGAATCTGTTGCAACCCCTCTAAGGCAAGTATATCCTTCCTTGGGTAAGGAGACCAAAACTGTGGACGGTTCTCCAGGTGTGATCTCACCAAATTGCAGCGACTTCCTTACTCTTAGCCTGCAGGCCCCTTGCACTAATGTCTAACATACCATTTGCCTTCCTAATTGTTTGTTGTACTTGCAAGTTAACTTTCTGTGATTTGTGTACAGGGACCCCCAAATCCCTCCGAGTACCAACGTTTACTAGTCCCACCTTTTAAAAAAAAATCTGCTTTTCCATTCTTCCTACCAAAGTGGATAATTTCACACTTCCTCACATTATACTCCATCTGCTATCTTCTTGTCCAATCACTTAACCTTGTGTTATCTGTTATATTTGTAAGAACTACGTGTACATTTTTTTAAAGAAAACTGACCAATTGAAAATGTGTGTGCATTTTTCTAAAGATATAGTTTATACTGTTTTATTAAAAACAACAGTTGTCAGTAAATAAAAGTAGAGAAAAACTCCACATTAACAATGCTGCTAAGAGAGAAGATACGTCAGGAAAAACACAGCATACTGGAAGTGAAATCTGTAATATGCAAAAGGAATAACTGAAGCAAGGGGTTTCTGGGCTTCAAACTGAGCAACCAGATTGAATAAACATTGTGACAGTGTAGATGTTAATCTATAATGCCCAGGGAGCCACTTCAGTCCCTCTGTTCAGGAATCTGATCCACTTACTGTTTTCAGAATTGGATACCAGAGACAAGAGAGATCTTGAAATAATAATCTTTTTACGTTTATTTTTGATTCTGTATGTTACACACAAATCCCATTGGGAAAGCAGATGGCTTTATGCCAGACCTTTTGATAATTGTAAGCTCACCGCTGCAGTCTATGAAATTAGAACCAGTTGAATTAGTTTCTTCGCTCCTCTCCTGAAGACTCATTGGCCCGGATTTTGTGGTCAGCGGCAAAGGAACAGTGCTCGCTCTTCATTACACTTACAGTTGTCCACAACCTTTTCACAGGCTTTTGAACATCAACTTATGGTAATTAGAGATCCATTTCAGCGGCACCCTCTACAGGGGATCTGGGGCGTGTGTGATTAGGACAAGCAACTGCCTAACTCTTCAAAAAGTAAGATTGAAGAATCCTAACTGAGCCACGCAGAGTCTAAACCAGGAAGTATAAATTAGAATATTAAATTCAATGTAAAATCATGTCCAGAAAGTGAAATAAAGAGAGGGAAAAAAGATGGGATTAAAAGAGATAAAAGATACAGAAAGAAAAAGTAAACAAAAATTATTTAAATTCTTTTTTTTAAATCTCCAACAATACTTACATTCTGCCACTTGTAAAATTACATTTTCAGTGCCGGAGAGGTTGTTTGGCAGTAATTAAGACTTATTATGCCGTTAAAAATTCACTTACATTGGGATGGATCAGCCATAGCTATTTCTGGCATGTTTAGTGGGTAACTAATGGGTAAGTACAACTTCACGCCCTTCATGTGTTTTAATGCCGAATCTATCGGCCATGTAGCAAAGCTCGTGGAGGAGCAAATCGGACAGTAACTTCCTGATTTCCGCATTTAACTGCGCATGTGCGGATGCTGGAATTTGCTGCCTGATTTATTCCATAATAACAGTGAGCGCAGTTAGCCTATTATCACAAATCCGGGCCATTAACTCTCACTGCAGTATGGTTCCACAGTTCCTGTGAGCTGCCAGATACCCCAGCCACAGGGCTGTTCTTCATTTGAGAGCCTGACCAGTAAGCAGTGACAGGCTATTTTGCACAGAGGGGCAGAACAGCTGAACTAAGTTCTGTCCTCACTCACTGTTGACACACGTGCACATTCCAGCACAGGTCACTGGATTGCAATCAAGAGCAAGAATCGTGAGTGAGTATTATATCCCCCTCATCATTTAGTGGCACAATGTCCAATTGTAGCTTCCCTACTGCTGCCCTGGTTGAGTTCAGCTAGTCCAGCACAGACCAGCGATTGAATGACGATTAACCCTGCCACTTTCCAGGTTGTTTAATCTTTTCCCAGGAATGCGGTCACATTCCAGTTGTCTGAACCACGCTCCTGATTTATCATAATTATGTTGCACAGTTACAGTCAAAGTCTCTTAATGAGAACATCCCGGTGGGAAGGCAAATGTTCCTTTTGTGCATTCATGCCTAAAAGTGAACAGCATAGAATGCATAGGGAATGGATCTGAGTTCATTCAAGAAGAGTGAAAGAATTTGCATTTATTTGCTATACATTTATGTTAATATACATTTGAACAGCACGCACTCATTGACGGTTTAGCGAGAAATACCAATTACCTTAATTAACATGAGCTTTATGCATTATAACGCATCTGTTTCTGTCCAACATGTAAAATCCATCAGATGGTGCCTTGACTATAAGGACCCGGGTGGTTGCTGGGATCACAGTGCATTGGAAACATGGAGATCAGTTTCCCAGAGCCGGATGCAAATTTCAGCAACTTCGGTTCTGAGCAAAGAGCAGTGTTCCAGCTGACAGCTTGATCTGGTAGAGACTTTCCACTGGGAGGGAAGGAGTCTGTGGAAGTTTACAGCCGTGCTGCTTCCATACAAAAAGTCAGACCAGAATGTTGAGCTGCATCTGCAGCAGCTCCAGGGTTCCTGGTACTCACATGGTGCTTAGGATTAATCCGAGCAGCTCCTGTTGCTGCGGTTCCAAGTTTAATTTGGTAGAGGACAGAAGGCCTGGCCACTTTGATGTGATATCGACAGGGTGGGGGTGGGCTGTGAGAGGTGGGGGGTGGGCTGTGAGAGACTGCGTGGGCTGTGGGGGGTGGGCTGTGAGGACGGGGTTAGGCTGTGAGACGGGGGTTGGGCTGTGAGGCAGGGGTGGGCTGTGAGAGACCGGGGGGGCGGGGGTTGGGCTGTAAGACGGGGTGAGCTGTGAGAGGTGGGGGGTGGGCTGTGAGAGACTGGGTGGGCTGTGAGGACGGGGTTAGGCTGTGAGACGGGGGTTGGGCTGTGAGAGACGGGGGGTTGGGCTGTGAGGCGGGGGGCGGGGGTTGGGCTATGAGACGGGGGTGGGCTGTGAGAGGTGGGGGGTGGGCTGTGAGAGACTGAGTGGGCTGTGAGAGGTGGGGGGGGGTGGGATGTGAGGACGGGGTTAGGCTGTGAGACGGGGGTTGGGCTGTGAGAGACGGGGGGTTGGGCTGTGAGGCGGGGGTGGGCTGTGAGACGGGGGGCGGGGGTTGGGCTGTGAGAGATGGGGTGTTGGGCTGTGAGGCGGGGTTGGGCTATGAGAAGTTCAGAAGGTGTTTACACAGTCAAGCCCATTAATTCAGTGTACGAACAATCTGTGGCATTTACAATGGCCTCCCCTTTACATTGTCCTGAAGTACTTTCAGTGCGAACTACAAGTTACTATTATGCTGCAGGGTTCACTTAGTAGCACCAGCTTTCTCCTGGAACTGTTGCTTCACTCACGCCTCTCTCACATTCAGCCCACAGTGATGCCGTGTAATGTTTCCCCGGACAAGTCATCATTGCTCATTGTGGGCTGAGTGCTAACATTGGGGTATCATTGTATAGTATAGTTAAAACTGTCGGGTCTGCTGTAGATATTCTCTGGGGATAAGCATCACTGTAAGAGGATCCTGTACCTTTTCCGTTTAGGAGTTTACCTTTACTGAACGATATCCAGTTTACCTTGACTGCACAATATCAAGTCAAACGGAGCATGATTGTTACAGGCTTATATTAAATTAACTGGATATTTAATCTCGCACATGTGCACCTCTCCTGTTTTAGGAACAGGAGTAGGCCATTCAGCCCCTGGAGCCCGTTGTGCTATTTAATTAAGTCATGGCTATATCTTAACCCCATCTACCCGCCTTGGTTCTGTAACCTTTAATACCCTTGCTGAATAAAAATATATCAAGCTTAGTTTTGAAGTTTTCAATTGACCTAGCCTCAACAGGTTTTTGGGGGAGAGATTTCCACTACCATTTGTGTGAAGTTGTAGTGCTTCCTGATATCACCCCTAAATGGCCTAGCTGTTAAGGTTATGCCCCATCGGAGTAAAGGGTCCTGCAATGGGAATCAAACACGGGTCTGCGTGTGGCAGGTGAAGATTCTACCCCTGAACCACCAATGCATGAACATCTTCTGAAAGGTGAACTGATAAACACTTTAGTGTGATGAGGCCAATGACAAATCAAGAAGCTGGTTTATTTTACGGGGCTAACTATTTGTACTGCACTTTTTTTGACAGACAGGCGTCTGTCCAGCCCCGCCCCCTCCCCTGCACTTTTTGGACTGACAAGCCCCGCCCCCTGTCAAGCTCTGCCCCCTATCCCGGCCGAATCATTCCATTCACGTGGTGCCAGCAGCAGGACTGAGGCTCTGACTCCCTCCGCTTCCCCCCCCGGCCGGGGCCCGATGGAGGCTGAAGGATGCTCCTCCGCGAGCCTGCTCCTCCGGCCAACTGGGCCACCCGCTGAGCTGCAAGCTTCCGACTGGGCCTTGAGCCTCCCACTGAGCCGCGAATCCTGAGCAGCGGCGGCCGGAGAAGGGTGAGGGGCTAGTCTGAGGGCCTTGGGACCGTGAGTGAGAAAGGCTGGGGGGAGAGTGAACGAGGCTTGGGGAGGTGGGAGAGGAAAGAGAGAGAGGCTGTGGGGGAGGAGAGAGACTGGGAGAGGAGGGAATGGAGAGAAAGAGAGGCTGGGGGAAAGTAAGAGAGGTTGGGGGAGGGGTGAGAGAGAGAGAGAGAGAGAGACTGAGAGGGAGGAGAGAGAGTGAGAGGCTGGGGGAGAGAGAGAGAGGCTGGAGGGAGTGTGAGAGGGTGTGGGGGGAGGATGCACTTGCACTTAGGTAAGGCATTTTGGCTGGGCGAGGGATGCACTGGGACTGGGGTATGGGACTTTGGCTGGCCCTTGCTGTCTTCTGGGGAGCTCTGTCCTCCGGTCGTTTCAGGAAGTCAAAGTGGATCGAGTTACAATTTGCAAAGTCAGTGAGACCTTGGGATAGGCGGTTCCAGTGACACATTCCTCTAAAACTTCAGGGTTGTGGCTTATCCTCCAAGGGGACCAATCAGAAATAAGGGGTGGAGCCTGTTGGCTAATTTTGCAGTGCAAATAAGCGCGTCCTTATTTTACAGATTACACGTGACTCATTATAGTGGTGGATTGTGAATTTTAACTTGCTCTGTAACGTTTCCCGTAACATATAAAACAAAGCACACCACGTTTCCCTGGTTACCGGGATGGGATGCACACTTCAAATCCGTACCTTTTCTCTGTAACCGAGTGAGACTTTGGCTCACTGGGCAATTTTCCCTTTGCCAGCTCTGCCATATGGGCTCTCCAGATTGTATTTCTGTCCTATTTAATTGTTGGCTGAACAGGAAATAGCAGTCTGATTCAAAGGTTGGCTACCACTGCTGCCTATTTAAAACAGCTACCGACCCCCAGATGGGGGGTGTAAGATTTCTAAATCTCTGACATTAAATTGACAGCAAGACCGATTCTTTTAAAACAATTTGGAATAGTTTATTAAACACACACACCTGCACATCTATCAGCAGTCGTCAACTATCCTACAGATCTACTTAGTTACAACAGATACAATGATGTTACAATACTAATTTATAAAAAGGTGTACGCCACTTCCCTCTGGCAAAGCACACAGCCTACTTCTTGGTCTGTAGAGGAAGGTCCTGCTTTTGCTTTGTACTTAAGAAAAGAGAGAAGAGACCCAGCAATCTTTGCTCGGGTTATTATACCCCTTAAGGCCATAGTTTCTCAGAAAGCCTCAGGACTGGGTCTTGGTTCCAGGGCCGTTCCTGATTGGCTTCTCCTCATACTTGTGTCTGTCTGGAGGGCCGGTGCCATTCCTTGTTTAGGTTAATGGCTTTCCAATTAACACCTTTTCTAGTTTGGTGAGTTTCAAAGCCATGCTTCCTTTGTAACTTGAGCTCTGCCCAGCCAGAGGAGACATGAAGTTGGGGAAGTCTTCCATTTTGTTTCTTTCAACACTGCAGCCCTTCCGTATAATCTATACTTTTAACATTTATATATATATATACTGAATCAATGTTATCATTACTAAACACTTTTATTCTTACAGACTGCCCCGAGAAACTATCCGCCAGCATTTAGAAATGAGTCAAAAACCAGTCAAGGGATGTGCACCTTGAAGTTAGAAATGCAAGAATGGGGTAGAGTGCGGGTACAGGTGGGTAGCTATAGAGCACCTCTGGTTCAGCCTGACTTGCCTGGCATCCCTTCATTGGTCCACTAAGTCAGACATACAGGGTTTCCCATGACAAACCCATTGTGCCACTACTATTCTCAATGGCAAAAGATGGCTGTGCTGTAATGTCTCCTGGCCGTCTAATTCAAACAGCAGGATGAGGGAGAAAAACAAGACGAGTTAAAACATTTTGGTATATCTACTTGATGATTGGCACTCCACTGTGCTTTATTGCACATTTAACTGGAGAGCTGATTTTAATCCTTGCTGTGTTCTGGTTTGCGGCTGTTGTTTAATGAGAATAAAAAGTTGAATATGGTCTAAATTGAAAGGAGAGGCGAAAAGAGAATGCAACACTGTGTGGTAAATAGATGTTGCGAATTGTTCACTGTTTGTACTTGTGAGCAGAACCACACAGAGCAGCCCATCTGTGCTTTCACTGTATAGTCCTGTCAAACAGGCAGCCACCAGGGGCAAGGCAGTTTCTGCTTCTGTTACCCGGTAAACGTTGCTTGAAAGGAATCCAGTGACATGATGTAGAACAAAGCGGAGCATGGCACAGGGGACCAGATGTCATTTCCACCTGTTAACTGTGCTTTTGTTCTACTCCTCCCTCTGGGCCTTCAGGTATTGTTGCCTTTCTGCCTCTCCACTTCCCCCACACACCCAACCCCCAGTACTGTTCACAGTTCCTTGAACTTGCTTCTTGCCTGGAGGCTATCCGTCAGTTGAAGAGTTTACCTTCAGGGAACAGCTAGCCCATTCCTGCCATGCCTCAATATGTGAAACCACCACTAACTGCGCAACAGATGCAGCCCAATGAATGCGATCCCCGTAGCCCACCAGTGCCAATATTATCGCCGAGTTATGCGTGTGCAGTGAGGAAAATGTAATTTTTTGAAGTAGTGTCTGACGCTTATATTGTGCTAAATACCAGTGCTTACGTTAAAAAAAAGAAATACTTGGATTTATATAGCACCTTTCACGACCACCGAATGTCTCAAAGCGCTTTACAGCCAATGAAGTACTTTTGGAGCGTAGCTACTGTTGTAATGTAGGAAACGCAGCAGCCAATTTGCGCACAAGTAAGCTCCCATAAACAGCAATGTGATGATGATAGTCTCTTTGTTTTGTTATATTGATTGAGGGATAAATATTGGCCAGGACACTGGGGATAACTCCCCTGCTCTCCTTCGAAATATTGTCATGGGATCTTTTGAGAGAGCAGACAGAGCCTTGGTTTAACATCTCACCCGAAAGACGGCACCTTCGACAATGCAGTGCTCCCTCAGCACTGCACTGCAGTGTCAGCCTAGATTTTTTTGTGCTCAAGTCCCTGGAGTGGGATCTGAATCCACAACCTTCTGATTCAGAAGCGAGAGTGCCACCCACTTAAAAAAATATATTAAATTTATTGAACATTACGAACATTTACAACATCGTGATCGTTCCATTATATCATGCAAATCCATTCCACCCCCCTGCACAGCCATTCCTCTAACACATATTAACATCAAAACCTGAAATTTAATTTGTCTCCTGTAACATATAATAATCTACTGTACTTTATCATAATCATTCATAAAATACTATCTTTAAATTATTTTCTGAATAAAACATCTACAGAGCCTTCTAATGATTTTTTAGTTTATATTTAAAATACTCCTTCAGGTTATTCTCCTCCCCTTAAAAAACTGAGCATTTCTTCTTTGCATAATCACAAATCTAGCCAAACGGAACATTAAATTAATTGCTGCTCCGCGAGACTCGGGCAGACTCTCCTGCAATCCCCATCTCAAAATTGAGTCCCACGGGATTCCCATTCTTGCTCTTTGGTCCTCACCCAGCAAGAAAATCTCACACAACTGTCGAACATAGCACTTAAAATCCTTTAACTGCGAACATAACACCAGCAAATGGGACAGAGTCTCATCCCGCGTCCCACACTCTGGGCAAGTTGCCACCTCTACTCGCCCAATCTTACATAAGATTATCATGGTAAAAATCTGGTTATGAGCCAATTTGAAATCCAGTTCAATCCATTTTAAATTCGCCCACACTTCCTTCCAAATCCTGTTGAAGTCCAGCTGTGGGTATATATTCTGCCAAAACTCCTGACCAGCAGCTGTCTTAAATCTCCACTCTCTAAATACCCCATAGAAATCTCGAGTACAGGTATTACAATTGTCAACTTGGACCAACTCCTCCCCTTTCTCCAGCAGAAAGCTTGGTAAAGCGGGACGCATTATACCTCCTATGGAGATATGCCTATTTATTTCTTTCATCCAATCCTGTGGCATTGCCCTCACAATCTTCTCATACATGATCTTAATTGCTTTTTCCTCTACCTCCTGATCCTCCTCCCAAACCATGTCCCTCATTACCGCTTCCGGCAACCAACCTGGAATTACCTCATATAATACATCTTTCACATATATAATTCCAGCTTTTATAAAAGCTTGATTAAATAATACCTCTCCTTCAATGTTGATCCACCTGTTCAAAAATAAGGGCTGTCCTAAAAATATTCCTCAGCACCTTTGAGCATAAATTGCACACTTTTAAAAAATTGGGCCCAAGTGTCCACAACCCGCTTATAAAACCTATGGAGAGGTTTAATCGATTTCAACAACATATTGTTGTATTCCATATAAAATATTCCCCGTTCTCCTATCCCACTTACTTTTTATAAAAATGCTGGAAACAACTCTTTCAAAAAACTTGTATTTGACTTCTAAAAAAATCTCTTCACCCATTTAATTCGAAAGGATTTTTTCTTCAAATCAATTGCTCAATTTTGCCCAAGCCCGTTTTCTGGTCTATTGCCAGAGTTACGCCGGGTTTTTAGGTCCAGAAATGCAGCATAAATAATTGTCCAAACTTTCCCCGATCTGTAACTCGAATCCAGAGCCACGCAGCGTGTCCAGTCGCCTTGGGTGGGGAGGGGGGGGGGGTTGGAGCCTGCTGTCTGCGCCAAAAAACGAAGCCGGGCCTTCTGCGCATGCGCGGGAAAAAAACTTACGTTTTTGACGTCGTTCGAATGGACGCGCATTCACAGTACAGCTCGGATTTGGCAATGTTGATAGGGCTGAGATAAGGTGTGAGCCGAGCTTGTTGTGTGGGGGTCAGAGGTTTTATTGTGAAGGTATGAAGATGGTGCCGTGCAGGGGCGGCTGGAAGGTGTGATTTGTGGCGTTATATTAAGCCTGCCAATGGGGTTGCATCAGTGTCCATAGCCGGGAAGGAGGGTGTGTTTTCGGTGCTGTTTTTAAACTTATGTCGATAGGGCTGACGGATGGTTGTGGGTTAAGGTTGTTGGGCGGGGGTGGGGTCAGAGGTTTCTTTTGTGGTGGCATCAAGACAGTGCCGTGCAAGTGGGGGGGGGGGGGGGGCGGGGGTGCTAATTTTGTCGTGGTGAGGGAGGGATTGCCACTAGCCCAGGCCGAAGGGCTTGCCGATCCATTCCCCCGCCGACCCTAGCCCCGAGTGCCCTCCCGGTCCGCTGCCCGACCCTAGCCCCGAGTGTCCTCCCGGTCCGCTGCCCGACCCTAGCCCCGAGTGCCCTCCCGGTCCGCTGCCCGACCCTAGCCCCGAGTGGCCTCCCGGTCCGCTGCCCGACCCTAGCCCAGGCCGAAGGGCTTGCCGATCCACTTCCCCACTCGACCTTGGCCCCGAGTGCACTCCCGGTCCGCTGCCCGACCCTAGCCCAGGCCGAAGGGCTTGCCGATCCACTTCCCCACTCGACCTTGGCCCCGAGTGCACTCCCGGTCCGCTGCCCGACCCTAGCCCAGGCCGAAGGGCTTGCCGATCCACTTCCCCACTCGACCTTGGCCCCGAGTGCACTCCCGGTCCGCTGCCCAGGCCTAATGGCCTCCTCCGATTTACTTACCTGCGCCGATTTCTTTAACGCTCCGCAAGGGTTTTCTGGCGAGGCCACATACGCTGGCCTTAACAGAACTGGAGTAACTCTCAGCTGGTCAAAGTTCCCTAACTGGCCAGAATTGGTGTAGGTGGCTGGTTATGCCCCCTTTGGCTGAAAAAAAACTTACCGAAAAAAAATTGTAACTAACTGAGTTACACTGGTGCAAATTGATTGGGGAAACTGTGGATTTTTAACTTAGGCCAAAAATAGCAGCCTGCTCCAAAAAAATGGCGCAAATCAGTGGGGAAAATTGAGCCCAATATCTGGGAAATTGAGTCCTCCCTGATTTTGCTGTCCAATATTGTTCGTGACCAAGGCTGCTTTCCCTTCCCATAAAAACTTTACACAAGCCTTTCGGGTAGACTTTTCCGCCCACGCAGGAATATCCTCCACCGTCAATAAGTACCATAGTTTAGATAGCAGGAGATCTGACACCACTGTCGCTCTTCCTTGCACTTTCAACCACCTTCTTTCCCATCTTCCCCAAATCTTTTAAAATTTTCATAACCTTCGGTTTCCAATTTAGTCGATTCACTTCATCCCTATCCTTCTTGCTCCCAATATGCACCCCCAGAACTTCTAAAACCCCCACCACCTTAAAAGGGCTTTCCTCCAACCACTCCCCCCTGCTCCTTCCCACAACCAGGCATTGGGACTTAGTATAATTTACTCTGGCTCCTGAAGCTCTACAATACTCCTCCACTACTCCAATAGCTTTCCTCACTGACTCCCCATCTCTCAACGTTAAGGTTGTGTCATCTGTATATTGGTGTATGACCGACACCTGCCCAGAACTGGGAACCACAATCCCGACTACGCTTTGTTCCTTTCGTGTCATGTAACCTAATGGTTCTGCTACCAATGTGTACAAGAATGAGGACAGAAGACAACCCTGTCTCACTGATCTCTGTATTGGAAAATACTTGGATAAAAAACCATTACATTTAAAACAGCTAAATGTGTTTGAATAAAAAATCCTTATCCACTCAATGAAATTTTTCCCAAAACCAAATGTTTCCAAAACCATCAATAAAAACTCATGGGAGACTCTATCAAAGGCTTTCTCTTGATCTATCTTTAGCACATAAGCTTCCCCCTCCCCCTCTCTTCCATGAGTTCTATTGCATCTCGGATTGAGACCACAGAGTCAGCGATGTCCCGGCCTATGACTCCACAGGACTGAGAGGGCGAAACCATCTGCGACATCACCTCCTTCATACGATTTGCCATAACCCTCGCCAAGATCTTATAATCCACATTTAATAATGTGATGGGCCTCCAATTCTTCAGATCCCTTCAGTCCCCTTTATTTTTATAAGCTAAGCTTATGATACCTCTCCTCATAGATGGGGCCAGGTTTCCCTCAGTTTTAATCTCCTTAAAACCTCCAAGACCAATGGACTTAAAATCTCTAAAAAAAAATCTTTATAAAATTCTGCACTTAGTCCATCGGACCCTGGGCTTTTCCCCCCCATCATTCCACTTATTGCTACTTTTATTTCTGCTAATCCTACTTCTTTGCCACACATGCTTCTCTCATCCTCCTTTAAACCCCCTTCAATAAATGCACTAACCTTCTCCATCACCAATTTGGAAATGTCTTTTGTATATAATTCTTGATAAAAGCTACCAGCCGCCTCCATAATCTCCCCACTTTCATTGATGATCTTTTCCCCAATCTTCAATTCTCCAATTAATGAGAACCTTTGTCACAACTTCTCTTGCTCTAGAAAATATCTAGTGCATCTTTCTCCCTCCAATGCATCTTTAGCCTTTGCACGGAGAATGGTCCCCTTGCATTTTTCAGCTTGCAATAATTCCCAATCTTCCATTAAAACCTTCCACTTAGTCTCTGCTCCCTTATCCCCTCCGTCAACTGCTTTACAGATATCTGTAAACCTTTTGCTAATATTCTCTTGTTGACGCCAGTTAGCTGTTGCTCTTTCTTTCCCATAACGTACCGAAAAAACTTTGACCTCATATTTGAAATTGTCCCACCAAACTTTTTTTCTTTCAAGAATAAAGGTTCCTTCTGAGTATTCTTTATTATATTTAAAATCCCTTCTTTAAAAGCAATTTCTTTCAGATACTGATTGTTTAAAATCCACACCCCTGGACCGATCTTAACTCTGCTGTTCCTAATTTTAAGAACCAAAGCTGAATGGTCACTAAAAAACACCTCAGAGCTTAACCCTTCCCGCATTAACACAAAATCTATTTGGCTCTGTTTTAAAACATCACTCACACAACCCCTTCTACAGAACTCCCTTTTTATTGGGTTCCGATCCCTCAATAAGTCTCTCAAAGTTAAATTTGCCATCATTTTTACAATCATCCCTCTGGAGTTATCATCCTTAAAAGTCATCTGGGCTGAAGTGTCCAGCCGAGATAAAAGTACATTAAAATCCCCCAGTATACAAAGGTTTTCTGCCTCTGCCACTCCTGTGAATAGACACTGAAAAAACTCACGATGCTTGCAATGGTCATTCGGCGCATACATATTAAAGAGATCACAATTCAATTCATCCATTTGTACATTTAGCTGTAAAAATCTCCCCTCACTGTCCTTGTCCACCAATGCAACGTTCTCTTTTATGGACGAACTCACTAAAACAGCCATCCCTCTACAGTTATTATTTGCGCAACTTGAAAACACTTCTCCCTTCCAAACCTTCTGAACTCTTTCTACGATATCCTCATCCCAAAAGGTTTCTTGCAGACACAACAGGTAAAACACTACAACAACTGCTGCAATTTCCTCTCCCCTCTCAGTCCGTTCACATTAATCGAGACCAATGTAATCATTGCTCCTACTAAAAGAAGTGTGCCTGATAATTCCCCCATCATTTAATCTCTGGGCCTTCCCTCCTCTCATGCTCCTTCCCAACCATTTCGGCAACTTTCTCCTGCAGCCTCAGGCTCTTTTTCACTTCCTGTTTGAACTTTCCTTGCAGTTTCAGCTCCTCCTTACATTAAATTTAGGCCGCAGAGCTGCCCCTTCTCCCTCCTTCTGCCCCTCACTAACCTTTCCCTTTCCACATGATGCCCCCCCACCCCCCAATTACATGTCTCCATCCTTCTCTGACTCCTCACTCTCAAGCTCTTCTGTAAACTCCCGTCCCTGTTCCCCATCAGATACAGAATCTCCCTTAGTGGTAGTGATGTTGGGGAGGGCATCAAACAGGAAATTAGGGGTGCATGCAATAAAGGTGCAGCAGTTATCATGGGTGACTTTAATATGCATATAAATTGGGCGAACCAAACTGGAAACAATATGGTGGAGGAGGATTTCCTGGAGTGCATAAGGGATGGTTTTTTAGACCAATATGTCGAGGAACCAACTAGGGGGGAGGCCATCTTAGACTGGGTGTTGTGTAATGAGAGAGGATTAATTAGCAATCTCGTTGTGCGAGGCCCCTTGGGGAAGAGTGACCATAATATGGTGGAATTCTGCATTAGGATGGAGAATGAAACAGTTAATTCAGAGACCATGGTCTAGAACTTCAAGAAGGGTAACTTTGAAGGTATGAGGCGTGAATTGGCTAGGATAGATTGGCGAATGATGCTTAAGGGTTTGACAGTGGATGGGCAATGGCAGACATTTAGAGACCGCATGGATGAACTATAACAATTGTACATCCCTGTCTGGCATAAAAATAAAAAAGGGAAGGTGACTCAACCGTGGCTATCAAGGGAAATCAGGGATAGTATTAAAGCCAAGGAAGTGGCATACAAATTGGCCAGAAATAGCAGCAAACCCGGGGACTGGGAGAAATTTAGAACTCAGCAGAGGAGGACAAAGGGTTCGATTAGGGCAGGGAAAATAGATTACGAGAGGAAGCTTGCAGGGAACATTAAAATGGACTGCAAAAGCTTCTATAGATATGTAAAGAGAAAAAGGTTAGTAAAGACAAACGTAGGTCCCCTGCAGTCAGAATCAGGGGAAGTCATAACTGGGAACAAAGAAATGGCAGATCAATTGAACCTTCCGGATATAAAATGGGTCAAAGGGTCTACTAAGAAGGAGGAACTGAGGGAAATCCTTATTAGTCGGGAAATTGTGTTGGGGAAATTGATGGGACTGAAGGCCGATAAATCCCCAGGTCCTGATGGCCTGCATTCCAGATTACTTAAGGAAGTGGCCTTGGAAATAGCGGATGCATTGACAGTCATTTTCCAACATTCCATAGACTCTGGATAAGTTCCTATGGAGTGGAGGGTAGCCAATGTAACCCCACTTTTTAAAAAAGGAGGGAGAGAGAAAACAGGGAATTATAGACCGGTCAGCCTGACATCGGTAGTGGGTAAAATGATGGAATCAATTATTAAGGATATCATAGCAGCGCATTTGGAAAGAGGTGACATGATGGGTCCAAGTCAGCATGGATTTGTGAAAGGGAAATCATGCTTGACAAATCTTCTGGAGGTTTTTGGGGATGTTTCCAGTAGAGTGGACAAGGGAGAATCAGTTGATGTGGTGTATTTGGACTTTCAGAAGGCTTTCGACAAGGTCCCACACAAGAGATTAATATGCAAAGTTAAAGCACATGGGATTGGGGGTAGTGTGCTGACGTGGATTGAGAACTGGTTGGCAGACCAGGCAAAGAGTAGGAGTAAATGGGGACTTTTCAGAATGGCAAGCAGTGACTAGTGGGGTACCGCAAGGTTCTGTGCTGGGGCCCCAGCTGTTTACACTGTACATTAATGATTTAGACGAGGGGATTAAATGTAGTATCTCCAAATTTGCGGATGACACTAAGTTGGGTGGCAGTGTGAGCTGCGAGGAGGATGCTATGAGGCTGCAGAGTGACTTGGATAGGTTAGGTGAGTGGGCAAATGCATGGCAGATGAAGTATAATGTGGATAAATGTGAGGTTATCCACTTTGGCGGTAAAAACAGAGTGACAGACTATTATCTGAATGATGACAGATTAGGAAAAGGGGAGGTGCAAAGAGACCTGGGTGTCATGGTACATCAGTCATTGAAGATTAGCATGCAGGTACAGCAGGCCGTTCAGAAAGCAAATGGCATGTTGGCCTTCATAGCGAGGGGATTTGAGTACAGGGGCAGGGAGGTGTTACTACAGTTGTACAGGGCCTTGGTGAGGCCACACCTGGAGTATTGTGTACAGTTTTGGTCTCCTAACTTGAAGAAGGACGTTCTTGCTATTGAGGGAGTGTAGCGAAGGTTCACCAGACTGATTCCCGGGATGGCGGGACTGACATATCAAGAAAGACTGGATCAACTGGGCTTGTATTCACTGGAGTTCAGACGAATGAGAGGGGATCTCATAGAAACGTTTAAAATTCTGACGGGTTTAGACAGGGTAGATGCAGGAAGAATGTTCCCAATGTTAGGGAAGTCCAGAACCATGGGTCACAGTCTAAGGATAAGGGGTAAGCCATTTAGGACCGAGATGAGGAGAAACTTCTTCACCCAGAGAGTGGTGAACCTGTGGAATTCTCTACCACAGAAAGTTGTTGAGGCCAATCCACTAAATATATTCAAGAAGGAGTTAGATGTAGTCCTTACTACTAGGGGGATCAAGGGGTATGGCGAGAAAGCAGGAATGGGGTACTGAAGTTGCATGTTCAGCCATGAACTCATTGAATGGCGGTGCAGGCTCGAAGGGCCGAATGGCCTACTCCCGCACCTATTTTCTGTGCTTCTATGTTTCTATGTTTAGAGAGTCCTCCTGTTAACAGTGCCAGAGTCCTTCTTCAACAGTGCCACATCCTTCGGCCTCACCTCCACCACTGACCCTTGCTCCCTGTTTCTTCTCTCTCTGGGACAATGGCACGTCTCCACCCACCTTGCTCCTTTTTGGCGTCTTTGTCTCCCCGCTCCCGTCCTGCTGCCCCTTTAAGGCTCCTGCCTCTTGCAGCCTCTCCTGGTCTTGCCCCCTCCTGCTCCCCAAGATGTACAACTCCCCGTCTTCTTTGAAGTAGTTACACTTACCCCGCACCCGCCTCTGCTCCCCCCACAGACACCTGAAGGCGAGCCATATTATGGCTCGGCTCTGTCACTGACCTGTGATGTCCTCCGCTGACGTTGTCCTTTTCCACCGTACTTGGTGTATTTTCCACCATCCCCATCCTGTTTTCTGCTCCACCATTTTCTGCCTCTTCTTGTGCTCTTTCCTAATTCCATTCGGCGGCTGTGTCCTCCGCCTGCTCCGCTCTTCTGGCCACTCCACTCACACCTCCTGCTCCTTCTCCCCTCTCCTCGTCGCTCAAGGAGCTTCCTTCTGCCTCACACTCACAGCGGGTGGGGCCTTTGCAACAAACCGCACAGCTCTCTGCCTTGCAATTCCGAGCGATGTGTCCAGACTGCCACAGTTATAACTGTTCAGGTCTGGACAGCTTCTTACTAAATGGTCGTGTCCAAGACAGTAAAATAAAACTGTCACCTGGTTATCATGCAGAACCTGGAAGTACTGCACTCCTTCCATTGTCCCGAATTTCATGCTGTAGGGTAATGACTTCACCCCTTCTGAGAACTGCACTTTTACAAAACGGGTTCCATCGGCCACCTACGTTCCAGAATAGTATCTCCTCTTTATTACTGAGCAAAGTTTAATGTCCCACGCCTCCAACATTTTGTCCTCAATATAAACTGGCAGGTTTAAGAATGAAACAACCTCCTCTTCGGAATACAGCAAAGATACATCCAAGTATTTCTCACCAACTTTCAGGCTCAGTAAAAGTCTTTCCACCATCTCTCGGCCACTGACCGTCACTTTGAATCCAACATTCGGCTTTGGTCGGCAAGCAAAACAACTTCCCTCACCGCAGTCCTCATGTACTGCCTGGATAATATCCCAAGCTCACATCTCCTTACCCAGGCAGTGAACCACCGGCGTGTTTTTTTTTCCAAACCTCCTGGGGACCCGGCCCAAATCTTTGGGCCTTTTATTCTCCCTTCTCAAGACATTCTCTTCCTTGATTAAATTCACACTGGGAGCATTGTCCTCTGAGAGGCCCGGCACTCCAGGCCGCTCAGCAGCCATCTGGCTGATGTTTCTGGGCCAAAAAGGCCCGAAAATTTGAAAAAAAAGCTGCCCAAAAACCCACCACCAACTTTTTACAAACTCATTCCAACTCCTGCAGTAATCAGCAGTACCTGCTCACTCCTAGCCCCTCCCACCTAGAGAGTGCGACCCACATGCCTATAATGAATACCAGTAGCAACATATATAACATATAATATAACCTGGACCAATTTTCTGAGTACACACTGGTAGGGGCAAGGTTCCTGGCTGGCTGTGTCTACTCAAAAAATTCCCCTGCTCTCCTCCTCCAGGCAGCATTAGTTCAATCACCTCCTAAACCAGGATTCACCCTGAGCAACTTCGAGCCACGGCAGTGCGAACACAGCAGAGGGAGGAGACAGGAGTGTGGCTTTATCTGTGCTTCCAGAGATGAAGAACTCAGGGGCTACAGGGAAGAGACCTGTTAAACTACAAAGGCTGAAAACAGCCGTGGTTATGTTTAATTGATCTGCATTTTTAATATGCTATTTTCACTGAAGTTTTTATTCGACATACTTAATTTAATTTTCCCCCTCATGTTTCTCTCGCCTCACTCTTTTCCCACCACCTATGCTTGCTGGCATATAATTCCACAACAACTGCGTGGTCATTCTTTCTGTGTACACCTAGATAGTGAGAGTGTCTTGTGTATTGGACCATTTGCGGGGGACATCACAGTTGAGCCCCACTGAACATCCACAAGGGCACACCTTCCAACAGGTGAAGAGCTATTGGACGCGGGAACCGCAGTTGATTTCTTCTCTCCCTTCCCAGCCCGGAGATGTGTAGTACTGTTCTCTACTGCCTGATTCAGCTTGGCTGAGATCAGCTGATCCCAAATGGGCCTGTGATTGAATCTTTGACCTTCCCGATCTGGATTGCTCAGTTAGACGCGGATCAGCAAATTTAGCAGTTGATTCACTGGGGCAGTTTGTAAGGCTCATTAATTGTGCTTTGGATCAGGATTATCATGCAAATCCTTTGGTATTCCTTTTTAAAATTTTAATGACTACTAGATTATGTACACATGGGGACTGAAATGCAAATCACTGGTTGACTTTTGAGGAGTAGTTTCTCCACTAATTGACCATGGCTAATATACTACTCTTGGAATTCTTTTTGTTGTCATCTGGGTCAAATAAGCTCTGGGCTTCACAAACTGCTGGTAATACAAGCTGAATCTCTGCGGTGCGAGTCGGGATTTATGCTCCCTCATGTACCACACACGGCTGCCATGCCATGCTGATGATATTTAATGGGAAGCAGACTTGAAGTCCAGAAGTTACAGAATCTGCTGACGGCTCCGTCTTGTTTCTGTGTGACAAACTCTCCGCTGACTAAGTATGGAACGAACTACTTCAACAATGTCTTGATTTCCCAGTGAAGTGGGAATCACACTGCTGGCTTCGGCTGGCCTTGTCAAACAGCTGCACCTTGGCACGAGTCCAGACAGGATGTTCAGACAGCCCACAATGGTCGCAATGTTTGAAGGGGGTTGTCATCTAGCAGAGAAATATCCTGCAGGCGAGCCATAATGTTCCCTGATAATGAAAGAAAGAAAGAACGTGTATTTATATACTGCCTTTCATGACCTCGGGACATGCCAAAGCGCTTTATAAACAAATAAGTACTTTTGAAGTAATGTTACGTAGGAAACATGGCAGCCAATTTGCACACAAGGGTCCATAAACAGCAATGAGATGATGAATAGATCATCTGTTTTAATGATGTTGGTTGAGGGATAAATCTTTGAATAATGCCATGGGATCTTTTAAATCCACCTGAGAGGGCAGACGGGGCCTCGGTTCAACGTCTCATTTAAAAGATGTCGCCTCCAACAGTGCAGCACTCCCTCAGCACTGCGCTGGAGTATCAGCCTGGATTGGGTGCTCAAGTCTCAGAGGCGAGAGTGCTACCACTGAGCCATGGCTGGCACTGATGGAGCCGGTTGAAGCTTAGATTTTCCTTTCATTCCCAAAGGATTAATGTTAATAAAATATGGCTGATCAGAAAATCCAGACTCGAGTCTGGGATTATAAGGGCTAATTTTCTGCTGCAAGCTAGGTTTAGCCTCTCTGGCTAGCTGCTGGTGAATTTGCAATGGTTATCTCACTTAAAATATTATTCATAGCTGCTTATAGAGCTTCAACCTTGTGGAGGGAGCCAACATATGGGGGGATGTGAAAAATCTGGCCAGTTGCTCAAATTTACAGGTTCAATGTGGGAACAAATATCATATCAAGCTTTAGAATCTATATTGGTCTTTGCCAAGGTTGTAGGGGGTGAGGGAGACATGCTAGACAGACATGAATTGAAAGGAAATCTAACGTGGAGGCATGGAACAAATCCTGTGAGCTAATAACCAAGAGATGCAGCACCCGACCCACTGATTCAAGGCTGGCAAAATGGACACCGAGCTACGTGAGGTGGATGTGAGGAGGGTTGCCCCATTTAGCACTTCAGACAGCACGATTCCCCAGAGGGCAGCAGTGAACCATTCCTGACAGGAGATGTTGATCGGATCTGTACTGTGAAAATACCCACAGAATCTTGGGTGCCCAGGAAGATGGCTGCTTCAAAGAACCTGGCTAAGACTGCCTGTGTATTGGGTAGACACCCCAAGATTCCATGCCACAAAATGTTTGCCTGGCAATCTGTTTCCACAGTTACTGCTGGTCCATGCCTCGCCCTCACACAACCTCTCATTGCATCTTATGCATACCCACACCTCAATAGGGCACAACTTCAACATTCAACGTAGAATTGAAAGTCCTGCCATATTTGCATTTTCCAGGAGCGTAAGACCTCAAGTAATTGTAAAACAGTTGACATGTAGATTGTGCACTTGCCTATCATGGTGCACCTGTTCCTTCAACTTCTAGCATCTCAAGACTACTTTTCTGCTTGTACAACAAGATGGCACATTGCAATCCCTAACTGCAAAAAAGATCTCACCAGTGAAGTATAAGAGGTGAAGGCCATTTCTCCTCTGACCCTTTGGTAGGGTCAGTGGACCTACATACTGGAGTAATGGCACCCTGTCTCGGGTACAGGCAAATCTCCCTCTCCTCATTCCTCCACAGCTCCGACCTTATCATGCCAATCCTAGCATAGACAGCTGATGCAAATCACAGTCAAACTTTGAATGGTTGGTGGTGCATTAAAACAAATGCAAAATTGAGCTTGAAAATGCAGAAAAGAAAACATTGCACCTCGATAAATGCGACAAAATCAATCCAAAACAGAAGTTTATACTCACTCAGAAAACAAGGTGCCCCACACTTTTAAAACAGCCTTAGTTCTAAGCATGTTTGGAAGTGTACACATTTTATACTGATGTTTATTGCTCCTGCTGCATTTAAGGGGCGAGTCTTGCAAATTCCAGGAGAGGGGACACTCCATCTTTATTTGTCTCTTTTTAAACCCTTGATGACACTCGTGCGCTCCAGCAGAGCAAACCTCTTGAACAGCCAGTGTAGCCTGGTCAAAAACTAACAGAGGTAGGTAATAAGGATTGTCTAAAGGAGGAGAGAGAAGTAGAGAGGCGGAGAGGATTAGCGAGGGAATTCCAGAGTTTAGGGCCTAGTCAGCTGAAGGCACGGCCAGCAATGGTGGAGTGATTAAAATCGGAGATGAGCAAGAGCCCAAAATTTGAGGAGTCCAGAGATGTTGGAGATTGTAGGGCTAGAGGAAGTTAGGGAGGGGGGAGGCCATGGAGGGATTTGAAAATATGGATTAAAATTTATCAAGCGTACAAAACACCCATGATGTGGGGTGGGAGGCAGGAAATGCTCGAGATATATTTTTTACAATGGTTTTTTCTGTATCCTGACGATATGTTACATAGATTTAAAATGGGAGACTTTCATCTCCTCCGTCTGCATGGGATTCAAGGCCAGGTTACAGAGGCGAAAGGGCAGCCTGCTGATTCACTGAGGGTCAGAAAATTCTGGGCAGACTGCCCGCAACATACTGATGTGCCCTGCTGGGAGAGCTTCCCAGCCAGGAGTGTTTGCTTTGAAAATCCCCCCAACCGAGTCACCTGGTCTCCCTTCAAATACATTTCCATTTGGTCCTCATCCCTCATAGGCAGTCCCTCAGAATCGAGGAGGACTTGCTTCCACTCCCAAAGTGAGTTCTCTGGTGGCTGAACAGTGCAATACGAGAGCCACAGACCCTGTCACAGATGGGACAGACATTTGTCGAGGGAAGGGGTGGGTGGGGCTGGTTTGCCGCACGCTCCTCCCGCTGTCTGCGCTTGACCTCTTCACGCTCTTTGCGTTGAGACTTGAAGAGCTCAACGCTCCCCGGATGCATTTTCTCCACCTCGGGCGGTCTTCGGCCAGGGTCTCCCAGGTGTCAGTGGTGATGTTGCACTTTACCAGGGAGGCTTTGAGGGTGTCCTTGTAAAGCTTCCGCTGCCCACCTTTGGTTCGTTTACCATGAAGGAGCTCGGCATAAAGCATTTGATTAGGGAGTCTCGTATCTGGCATGTGAACTATGTGGCCTTCCTAGTGAAGCTGATCGAGTGTGGTCAGTGCTTCAATACTGGGGATGTTAGCCTGGTCGAGGACACTGATGTTGGTGCGCCTGTCCTCCCAGGGGATTTGCAGGATCTTGCGGAGACATCGTTGGTGATATATCTCCAGCGACTTGAAGTGTCTTCTATACATCGTCCATGCCTCAGATCCATACAGGAGGGCAGGTATTACTACAGCCCTGTAAACCATGAGCTTGGTGGTAGATTTAAGGGCCTGGTCTTCAAACAGTCCTTTCCTCAGACGGCCGAAGGCTGCACTGGCGCACTGGAGGCGATGTTAAATCTCCGCATCAGTGTCTGCCTGTGTTGATAAGAGGCTCCTAAGATATGGGAAATGGTCCACATTGTTGAGGGCCACGCCATGAATCTTGATGTTTGGAGAGCAGTGCTGTGCGACAGGGACAGGCTGGTGGAGGACCTTTATATTATGGATGTTAAGCGTAAGGCCCATGCTTTCATATGCCTCAGTGAATACATTGACTATATCCTGACGTTCAACCTCAGATGAACTCCCATTTGGTCCATTTTCAAGGTATTAGCTTCATCAGTGTTTCATAAAAGAAGAGCTTAATGTGAAATCTGTAAGTTCAGAATACTCCTTTACAATTTCCCTCTCCTTGGATTGAACTCGAGCACTTCATCCTCATTAACGTATAAGATTTTACTTCAATGGGATAGTCACGAGCCTGCACTTAATAATCATTTTAAGGTGCTTTCCAGGATGCAAACAATGAAGCATTTTCTAAATCATTTCAGAGTAGATATTTGCTGATGCTCTTTATTGTGATGGAGCACTTTGTAATGGAGTTCATACATTGTTTCCCCCCCCCCCCCCCCGCCCCCACCGGATTATTTCAGCAGACCATTGTTCCCATTTAGAGTGTGTCAACTGGTTAAGTGAACTGCCAATACCTCACTGGAAAACACTTCTCTATAATTTAATGTCTACTGCTATTGGCGATAGCTCCATTTTCATTATAATGCAGATATATTGCTGCAATCTTCAAAGCATGGCAGGGTAAACCTACCTTTACGCTGCACGTTTACAGTGTAAGTCTGGAGTCCGATCTTGGTGGAAGGAGTCTCACAGCTTTCGGTTTGACACTGCGCAAAGGTGTGCAGTGTCAATTCCAATTCATAAAGTGATCTCGGGTCCATTCGACTTTTTAAACCCGGCTTAATGATAATTTAAATGTTTATAGACAATGGGGATTATCCCCTGTAAAGATTTAGGGGTCGAAATTCGGCACCGCCATTTTTTGAGGCGGTGTCACCGCCTGAATGCAGATTTTACCGTCGGGCATTAGGTGCAGGCTCAACGCTGCCAAATTCAGATTTTACGCCCAAATCGAGAGAGCAGCGCTAAAAAGTGGTGTTGCACACGCGTCCTCGGGTGCCAACGGGGCAGGAGCTCAGCAGGCCTACTCAATTGTGTAATGCCAGGCTGCCAGCATGCTTCATGAAAAAACAGGAAGAAAAAAAATCTAAAACTTCTCCAGCGCACACACACACACTTCCCCACTGTTCCAACTAATGAAAAATTGCAGAAATAAATAAAGGTAAAAACTGACCTTGCTCTCTGGGCGATTCCGCCCGAGATCCGCTATGTACTCACCACTTTTTTCAGGCTGTAAGAACGCCTGCTGGGAAAGCCGCCGTTGAAACCAAATATCGCGACAGCGGCACCAAGGGGGCGTTGCACGCTGGATGATGTCACCGCGTGGGTGGCGTTTGAGGGCGCAGCATTACCTCTTGGTGCCTCTACCAAAGACCCAACTGAATTTCTCCGGAGACGTGGACGCCGCTTACCACCGACATTAGGCCTTTGCCACCCATTAGCCACCCCTCACCGGCGGTAATGGATGGCACCAGAAACGGAATTTCGACCCCTTAAACTTTAAACTGTTCGGAGTGAATTGCACACCTGCCAATATCCAGATAGGCACAGAGCTCTCCTGGATAGTACAATTGAGGTTCCAGCCTTGCAGGACCCCAGCATTATAAATAGAGTACTGTCTGTCTTGAAGTTTGAAGTCGAACTGAAGCTTAGTCTCAGATCTGCATTGTAAGTGCACACGGAATTCCTATATTACAACAGTGACTACACTTCAAAAGTGCAGAATTGTCTGTAAAGCGCTTTGGGACATCCTGAGGTTGTGAAAGGTGTTGTATGAATGCAAGTCTTTTTTTTAAATGAACACCAAACAACTCAAACATTCTGTGAGCTAAGACATTTTCTGTTTGGTTAACACATCACTATTTGGATTAGCACACCCTGAATTATTGAGACCCCGGGCTATAAGAAGGGAGGAAATGCTCCCATTCTAGCACAGCATATATCTGGAGTCTTGGGTGGAACAATGGGATGGGGAGAAGAATGTCGTAATTATATAGATAATTTAGATAATTATGGCAGGCCATTGATTATGGGATCTTGTAAAGTTGGATGTGCTGACTGCTGAGCATTGCAGATTTGAAAGTTGTAGGTCCCGCATACAATTGAAATGGATCCTTATTCATTAGCTACCTTTGATGCTCAGTTTATATCACATATGTGTTTTGGCAAGAGATTTGCATGATCTTACAGCAACTAGTGTTTGCACAGAAAAGGTAAACTGGCAATTGGGTGGGAGAATGTTCAGAATTTGAATTTGTAGGATGATTGCTGTTCGTGGGGTTAACTTACAAGCTGTGGTCATGGTAATGTGAGGCAGAGAGTTTCAGCATGTCTGAGGTTTACTGTATGGCGCTGGTCCAGACTATCTTATTGGTGGAGAAGTTTTGGCCACATTTGGAAGTCATAGTGGAGATTTTTTTATCATAATTGAGAGACCTTTGAGCAACAGCATCTTGCATTTATATAGCGCCTTTAGCATAGAAAAACATTTCGAGGCATTTTACAGGGAGTGAAGAATAAATAGATACATGGAATAACAAAATGGATGCTGAGCTCTGGTGGGAGAGTTGGGAGAGGAGATTAAAGGTTAGATAAAGAAAAAAAATAGGTTTGAGAAGGTTTTTAAAGGTGGAGAGAGAAGTGGAGAGGTGGAAACCTTTGAGGGTTCTGCCAGCAATGGTGAAGTGTTGTTAATGGAAGGATGCCAAAGTTGGAGGACCAAAGAACATGGAAGGGGATAAAAGGCTTGAGAACATGGCAGCCATGGAGCAATAAAGTGGAGAATTTTATATTCAATTCACTGGGGCACAAGGAGCCAATATAGGTCAACAAGGATGGGGATGATGGGTGACCAGGACATTGTGCAGGACATAATTTAGTTGGCTGGTTTGAACAGGTTGGAGTTTATGGAGAGTGGAAGATGGGAAGCCAGCAAGGAACATCAATTACACCATCTCTAACCCACAGTTGGGTATCAATTGTAATGTTGGATTCGTTCCTCCATTTCACAGATATTAAATGAGAAAGCTGAATATAAAGATTTGTATTATTTTTCCTCCCTCCAAAGTAGCAGCGTGAGTGTGACAAACTGTTTGGAACTGGTTAATACCGTGGCATTGGATTATCAAAAGTGATTATCTGCCACAGTCAAGAACATTTTGTTTTGTCTCTCAGGGAAAGCTCACTTCAATAGATTGACAATTTTTTTGTAATATCAAACAGATGCTGAGCCTCCCCGGGTGGTTAATGACTAATTTATCTGTGTGTACTGAGCAATGACTTCTTTAGTTTCCCGAATATATGGCAGGATGGTGGACCTCCTTTAAGGAGTTCTTCGACAAATTTCCAAACTATTTCAATGGGTTTACTGTACCACTGCTTTATTTTGTTGTCAAAATAATGAAGTCTTGATTTTGTAAATGGAAATATAATCTACGTGTAATCCTGCAGGTGTTTTTGAGAAAGCCTCTCCAATAGTGGGCAGTGTTGGCACTTAGATTTCAATGGTGAGATTTTCAGACTGAACTGTGAAATACCTTTTGTTTTTCCAAACTTGGGATTGTGTTTGGAGAGAATACTTACAGTTGCATAAAATTCAGGGACACATCCGCAGTCACTGGACTGTTGTTGGTGACGACAGTTATGGACGAAGTAACTTGAGGTGATTGGATTGCCACTCAAGTAGTGTATTGGACAAGATTAAATTATACGGGATTAAATGTGATTTTATCTGTGCCGTATTGCTACCGAGACACCACACTGGTACAGCAGGCATATTGGTGGCTAAACTAAATCTTATCTTGGAAACCACAGTACCGAGAACTAGCAGCAAAAGAGAACAATCACAATGTTGCTGCAATAAGCAGCTGTGAAATAAAATCTTGACTGGGAAACTTGGAGGAGAGAATATGCCTTCTTGGCAGACGGGGCATAATCTGTGTGAAGAACAAAACAGCCTGCTCTGAAGATGGTGTTGCCAAAAGTTAACATAATTTAGCACGTTTGGAAGGTTCCAGTTATAGTATAGATGCTTGTCTCAGACTGCGATGGGTGAGAAATTTGGCTGCTTTGCGCCTCCCGTTGGCGCCTGCGGGGGGCAGTAACGGGGCGTGAAGGGGTTACCGACTGGGCGCGTAGAATTCACCGACGCCCGCAGACTTTCCTGGCGGTTTTGCACTGGTGCTAACACTTATCGCCCTCGACCCTTTGTCGGAAGAAGTGCTTTCTGACATTACCCTGAATGTCTGGCTCTGATTTTAAGGTTATGTCCCCTTGTTCTGGACTCCCCCACCAGAGCAAATGGCTTCTCTCTATCTACCCTATTAACTCCTTTAATTATCTTAAACACCCCTTGATTTTCTGTAAAAAAGGGGACAGCGTTACACTGCCAACTGTATTCCACATTGTCCTCAGTGACAAAGAAGCTCTGTGCTTGTATCTACGCACAGAACTTTCTCTTCTAAAGTCTGGGCAGATGGGAGCATAGACTTTCTCACCGCATCAAAGAAAAGAAAAAAGCAAGACTTGCGTTTATATAGCGCCTTTCACGACCACTGGATGTCTCAAAGCGGTTTACAGCCAATGAAGTACTTTTGGAGTGTAGTCACTGTTGTAATGGGGGTCAAAGGGGGTCAAAAATATCATTTAGAAAGCTTCCGGCAGAACCAATGTGTGGCATGTCTCAGCATTAAATCAAATCAGAAGAGGCTGGAACAACTTAGCAGGTCAGGCCGCATCTGTGGAGAGAGCAATAGAGTTAACGTTTCAGATTGATGACCCTTCATCAGAACTGCATATAGTCCTGCGCTTTCACTAAAATTTGCAAACAGGATGGCGGCCCATGATCTCCTGTTTCTGTAGTTTACTCTTTAAAACTGGTGGTCTGGCGTAGCCCCAGAAGATGCATTTTGTGGCATCACGAAGTTGTGGCCCGGTGATATCCTAAATGAGGATGTTGAGTTGTGGTCAGTACTTCCCATCAGTGGTATCACCAAAGGGGAAATACATGAAAGATCTATTCCCAGGCTGCCCCTTGTTTATCAGCAGTTTGGCATTATGAGACACAGCAGCAAAGGAGTATTCAGAGATACCAGTCAGCATAAAGAAACTTGTTATTATAAGAATGAGGATTACAAGAAATTCTAATGAATGCCAGCCATCCTTACTCTGTTTTTTTAATTCACACTATAATTTGATTTTTGGCGTTGTGAAATGATTGACGTTCCAAATGAAATATCCTATCTATGACATTCTTCTTGTTTTATGAGGATGACTGTAATTTATTTGCAATTTCATTGCTTAGGAGTTATCCATTCAGTTTCACTTATGGAAATTAAAACCATATTACACAAGGGGGCATTTAGCATTTTCCTTTTGTACTGTGAAGCTTTAATCATGTGTGGCAAGCCATGCCGAACAGAATGACAGTGATATTCTGGTCCCCAAATATCCGGAACATAATTTGAAATGGACAACGTGCGAGCCTAAAGTTGTCATTGAAGAAAACATCTAAAGGTGAAGTCATCTTTAACAAGAGAATGTTTTAGTTTGTTTCCTCCATAATGTGCCTGACTATATTCTAGTGTAATTCTGTCCGACAGTTCCCAGCTAAAGAGTGCATTTGCAGTAGCCATTTGCGGTGCCTCTATCCTAAACTAACTCACGCCAAGTCAAGATCACCCATCACCCCTGTGCTTTCTGACTTACATTGGCTCCTGGTTAAACGACGCCTCGATTTCAAAATTCTCATCCTTGTTTACAAATCACTCCATGGCCTTGACCCTCCCTATCGCAGTAATCTTTTTCAGCCTCACAACCCCACAAGATGGCTGTGCTCCTCAAATTCTGGCCTCTTGAGCATCCCTCATTATAACTGCTCAACCATCGGTGGCCATGCCTTCAGCTGCCTGGGCCCCAAACTTTGGAACTCCCTCTCTAAATCTCTACGCCTCTCTACCTCTCTTTTCTCCTTTATGACGCTCCTTAAAATATACCTCTTTAAACAAGTTTTTGGTCATCTGCCTTAATTTCTTCTTTTGTGGCTCAGTGTCAAATTTATCTGTTTTGTCTTGTAACACTGCTGTGAAGCGCCTTGGGACATCTTACTACATTAAAGGTGCTATATAAATAAAAGTTATTATTAAGGGTCTGAGTACTCTGAAGGGAGGAAGCACTAATCATTCATAAGAGAGTCGAATCAGTGCTGAAGTGGTGTCATCCTGACTGCCATTCCTGAGTCTTTATTCCAACAGCGAACATTTCAAACTGCTCCCACCACCAATGAAAGCCTGTAACCGCCGGAAGGTCACCCTGATGCTCACAGCGACCGCTCTGGACACAGCCCAAGTTTAGAAGGACGAAATCTCGAACTTTTTTGGTTGATTGTTTTTCTTCCACAGTTGAAGTCGAGACAGTGGGGTTAATTTTCAACTTTGGCTGAGGGCTGAAAACGGATGGTAGCTAACGAGCCGCCTGGGATACATCCAACCTGATTTTCCTTTCCGGTGACTTTAATGGAAGTCACTGGGCTGGGTTTGTTACGGGTGGCCGATTCACTGCAGTCCATTTTCTGCCCCCTCTGAAGTTGAAATGACCCTCAGTCTAAAAAACTTCATACACCCACCAGTACATCTTGCCGAAATTCGTGTGACAGTGCCACGCATTTCTTTGCTAGATCCTTCATGTTTATATATTCCCTGGGGTATGGGCTGTCTACAGGCTCAAATCGGTAGGAAAGCATTCAGTGATTGGTCTGCATCAGAGATGATTGATGACCAATAACACCTGCCACTTAACATGACCTGAAATACCGCTATCATTTCTTGGATCGGGGCACAGAAAATGACAAATGACCAATGGTTATTATGTGTGGTTGGCAGGCTGGAATGAACACAGCAGAAAAAATATTTAAATTCCTTTCAACAAATTTGCATTTTAATATTTGAGAAGTAAAATGGATTTAGATCTCAGCTGCACAGCAGGTGGTTTTTTATAGTGAAATCTAATTTCTGCAAAAGAAATCTCAGTATCGGAAGCTAAGTAACAGTTTTGAAACAGAAAGCAGCCAATGGAAGCTCAGTTATTGTAAAGAACCATTTCATTCTGAAATTAAACTGGGTAGATTGATTAAAAAGGTCTCAGTCCAAACAAAATTCAAGTTGTGAACCTGACTATATACTTTGCAGACAAATAGTTATTAAACTGACCATTTCCTGTAGTTAACTAGAACATTAATCAGCGGTTTAACACTTTACGATTGAATGCTAAATGTGACACTTTGGGACGTTTTGACCATTTTACACAGAATTTGGAAATGGCTTACATTGAAGTGTGTTCACACAGATTTACTACTCTCTATACAGCCATACGCTTCAGCGATCAGACAGAAGATTTTATATGTTAATTAGTCAGACATTGTAGATGTGTTTCCACAACAATCTGGGACAACAGTTAATTTGTTACCATACCTCGGGTTTCCTATAAATATCCACATCTATTATCGTTGGATGACCTGTTCATTTAAGCCCAGCGTGGACTATATGCCAGGAATCCAGCCTTGTAAGCAGGTAGTGGACAGTTTTATTGATGGCTGTACTGGTGAATCACTGAACGGCAAAGAAATCGGATAGACAGGCCACCCACTTCCTCTGGTCAAGAGTAAAAAAAGGAGTGAAACCCATGTTTAAAGTCAGCCGGTTGGAAAGGTCTGCTGAGAGAAATGTTACTAAAGCCGAGGCAATTTATTGTAAGACAAGTAACCACCAATCTCCTGTAGACCTTAGTCTGTTTCAATGCTAGACTGACCAAAACAAGTTTTAGTCATGCCCAGGGCAAGGTAGTGTGGTTCATTATTTGTCTTATTCACAAGGAGAGGTTTGAGGTTAAGTAAAATAAGTAAGTCTTGATTGTGACTGTCGCTCTGTATGCTTACTTGCTGTCTATAAAATAAAGCAGCTAAAAGATTCATCTCTGGCTTCATCTCATTGAAGCGTTTTCAATCTGTTTATTGAAAGATTGTAAAGGCAACTTGTACAGTTGAACCTGCCTTATCCGGAACCCTCGGGACCTGGCCCTGTTCTGGATAAGGGATTTTTCCAGACGATGAGTGGTCACATTAAATTGGATGATACAGGCACTGAGCAAGGGGATATCGGGCTGGCTGGCTTGGGGCTGGGAGTGCGTCAGAGAGATCATGCGGGGGAGGGGGGTGGGGCGGGCAGTGGATCGCGGAGTAAGGCCAGCGAATGTGGGAATTGGCAGCGAGGAAGGACTTCAATATGTTCATGTCAGAGTTCTGCGCATGCGCCACCCGGTGGCCGGGAATGGTTCTGGACAAGGGGGGGGGTTCTGGATAAGGGAGTTCTGGATAAGGGAGGTTCAACCTGTATAAGACATAATATTCAGGCAGGTCACAAAAGCTTACTATTACATGGTTGGACTATGCTATCAGTGAGAACTGCTCACCTAAGGGAGTAACCTGTGCCACTAAACTTGAGAGAAGAGCTAAGGCAGACCCCAAATTTGTAACACTAAACAACCACAGATTCGTTCTCAAACTCCCAGCTTTAGCTGGATGGTGATTGATTAATGTAATAACAATAGGACAATGTTCTTCCATTTACTTAAAAAAAGGGAAAATATTTTACAAGATGTAATTTAACCATATGTGAGCTCACTCTAAGTGAAGAGGTGGGGGAGGTCTAAAAATAAGCTTAAGTAGCTTTAAATATTAAACATAATTTGGGATATCATATCCCTTTGTGGCATTGCTGAAATGAGCTTACTATTTATTTATCAATGCGGATAAGTGTCAATTTATGTCAAATACAAAATTTATATCAATCTACTGTGCGTCTTTCTGTGTGTTTTTGGTGAAAAGGTCATTGTCCAAGCAGATTGAAAAGGATGGAGAAACCAGCTTTTTCCTTCAGCTTTTAACTTAATGCTTTAAAACTATTGTGCGCCACATTCGTAATATTTCAGGAAAATGGTTAATGAGTTAACAGCACAAATCAGTAGTTTATATTCAGTTATAGTTTTATACTGAGGCAAATTGTTCCTGACTCGGATGTTTGTTTGTGGCTGGTAGAAGGAATGCTACTTCACCGTCGTCTGTATTATTAAGATGAAGATTAAAATCAGCCTGCGCCGTCTTTAATTTGGGAGGTAATTGAAACCATTGCTGTGGCATAATGCCCAGATTGCATGCTTCCTGGCTTTCCTCGTAACTGGGCAGCACACTGTGCTCTTGGTAAAATAAACAGGGTACAGTTGACTCCAGATAAATACATATTTGACCCAAGCATAGAATGCCATTGTAGCGAACTACATCCATTCATTCCCATTGTGTCGAGCTCTTGATCCGAGTTAGTATTTTCCACTTCTCTTTTGTCTGTCAGTTGGAGATGAGCATTCAGTGAATTTTTACTTTGAATTCAGATCTCTAAAGAAGTCAACTTGTGAGCATAAAGAGGACATCTAAAGAATATGGGATTTTAAATATCTTGGACAAATATTCCCATCAGACTTCCACAGACCTCCCCATTATATTCGCCCAGAAATCCTGGCCTCCCTGGGTCCGTACGGATTGTGTACGGACCCGGGAAGGCATCGCAAAAGCCGGTTTTCGGCGCACAATGCACATGCGCTGAAAGCCGGCATTTCCGATCTGTCAAGCTCCAGCTTGACGCATTCAACGCATTTCGGGAGCGAGGACATTTGCATGGGCAAGATTGCGGTATTTACCCAAATCTTGCTCAGCAAATGTCCTGAAATCTCTTGTGCCTGATAAAAGCAGGCACATAGCGTACTTTACAGGCATAAGAGTTTTGAAACACACCTAAAGCATAAAAATAAAATTTTAAAAACACATTTTTAAAAACCCTGCCCACTACGTTAAATTTATTTTAAAGCATAATTTTAAAAAACTTTTTTTTTTAAATCGCAATTTTTAAAAATAATATATAAATAACTTTAATTTAAATTAATGTTAAATATGTAGTGTATTTTTTCTATTTTTTATTAATGTTTTGTGTGTTGGGGGGGTTTCTCATTCATAATAATGGGAACTGCAACTTACGGAGTTCTGATTATTATAAATGAGAACATACTTTACCTGATTGGCTGCCCAGAGCCATGTGACTGCAGCTCTCGGCCTGCGCACGTCCTGATGTGCACACGCTGCGACGCGCAGTCAGTGGAGGCCTCAGGACCGGGAACTCGCCTGGGCGCAGCAGCTTCAGGTAAGTGTGCATCTTTTTTGTAGAATCCACCCGAACGCCCACGGGAAGGAGAAACCGGGATTTCTGGGCCAATAAAATGTGGCAAATCGGATAAACATATGCACTGTTCAAATTTCACCTGACTGTCAGATTTCCTTCCAAACACAAGCCCGTGGGCAAATAGGAAGGTGAGCAAATTGCTCTCCGCATTCAATTGCCAAAATAAAGTTGTGCAGCGAGAAGAAAAATTTGCAAGGTGAACGTTCACCTTGGCTCGGTGGCAGCCCTCTCACCTCTGAATCAGAAGGTTATCGGTTCAAGTTCCACTCCAGAGATTTAAACATTAGGCTGACACCTCAGAGCAGTACTGAGCAATGTTTTGCACGCGGTCCCTTTAACAGCCCATTCAAATGTTCGTGCATGTGCGTTTATTTCCATTGAAAAGCCGGTGAGCAGGAACTCCAGACCGCTGCACAACTTAACGGAAACGTTGGTACTGAGGTAGTGCTGCATTGTCGGAGGTGCCATCTTTTGGATGAGAGGTTAAACCGCGGCCATGTTGGATGTAAAAGATTCCATGGCACTTTTCGAAGAAGAGCAGGGATATTCCTCCTGGTATCCTCGCCAATTTTTATCCTTCAAACAACATCACTATAACAGATTATCTGGTCATTATCTCATTACCGTTTGTGGGACCTTGCAAATTGGATTTTCAAGGGCTTCTTCAGATGTTAAAGAGCCTTTGAGGTGGCCAAGCTGGATTCTTGAGCCATTTTAGCCTGGTTTAGAGCAAGATGCCATCTTGGTAAAGGCTTGTGATAGGAACGGCTGCCCAGAGGATCGTTGAGGGACTGATTGGCACTTAAATTGCCTGCTGGAGCTCATTAATGAGGATGCACAGCATTCTGGTGGCTAATGCTTAACCTCGCACCCTCTCCTAACCATGATCAGCCGATTGAGAGTAAACAAGTCGTTGCAGAGGATTTTGAGCGCTACTTAAAGTTATATCACCTTTTACTGTACACTTGCTGCTGGAGATTTGTAGCGGACTTTTGAAACACATCAGGAGACTTTGTGGGACACAAGACTTAACATAGAAACATAGAAAATAGGTGCAGGAGTAGGCCATTCGGCTCTTCGAGCCTGCACCGCCATTCAATAAGATCATGGCTGATCATTCCCTCAGTGCCCCTTTCCTGCTTTCTCTCCATACTCCTTGATCCCCTTAGCCATAAGGGCCATATCTAACTCCCTCTTGAATATATTCAATGAACTGGCATCAACAACTCTCTGCGGCAGGGAATACCACAGGTTAACAACTCTCTAAGTGAAGAAGTTTCTCCTCATCTCAGTCCTAAATGGCCTACCATTTATCCTAAGACTATGTCCCCTGGTTCTGGACTTCCCCAACATCGGGAACATTCTTCCCGCATCTAAGCTGTCCAGTCCCGTCAGAATCTTATACGTTTCTATGAGATCCCCTCTCATCCTTCTCAACTCCAGTGAATAAAGGCCCAGTTGATCCAGACTTCACCAACACTCGAGCAACATTTATTTGTGGAAATTCTCTGAGGACTTCCCCTGAAAAGAGTAAATTCTGGGCTACTCCACCTTCTTGGAAACCTTATAGGAGTTACCAGGAGAATGGGAGTGCTTGTTCATGGGCATCTTGCTAGGGGTCCCCCTCGGTCTGCAAGAGGAATAGGAGATGGGCATTGGGCCAGGCGGAGCAACACCACTGCTGCAGGAGAGAGGGACAGGAGGACGAGGTGGACTCCTTCCCCACTGCCGTGGGTACAGGACATCCCCCCTCCATCAGGACCTCCAGTGCCACATCTGAGAATCTATGGGCCCTCTCCCTCGGTCCCTGAGCCATCCTACAATGTGCCGCTGTGTGCCAGCCAGCGCACTCTGCACCTTCAGTGGAAGAGGGTGCGAGGAGCCCACATCGACAGCTTCACAAAAACTGCGTCTAATCAGTGCTTGAGGGCTAAACCTGCAGTTGCCTGTTTTAGCACCTGCAAACAAGTTCAAATTATGGTAATCAGCAATTAGACCCAAAATTGCAAGCTAGAACCAGACTTTCAAACAGGCATGTCTTATTAGCATAGCACCCATTTAGTGCCTTTTTTCACCCTTTCACCAAACCGCCATGCTGCCCCCCACCCCCTCCCATTTCTTACAACGGTGACTACACTGCAAAACAACGTCATTGACTGAAAAGTGCTTTGGGTTGTCCTTCAGCCACGAACGGTGCAATATAGATGCAAGTTCTTTCTTACTTTCTGTGCAAGTGGGATTTTCTTTGTGTGGATTTGACAGACATCTCTGGAATTCGTTACATCATTTCACCAAGGTAAAGAATGGAATTGAATTTATATCATGCCTCCGCATGTTCCAAAGTGCTTCACAGCCAATTTGATACTTTTGAAGTGTAATCACTATTATTATGAAGATGAGCTGATCATTTGTTTTTTCCTGTGGTGGTTAAATCCTACCTCATTGAAAAAAGTGGATATCGCAATGTGTGCAAGGTTTGATGAGTGTTTCATGGGGTTGATTCACTTGGGCATCAACTTGTCTGCAACATTTGGGAGCAAGACTAAAGAGCTGTTGTCTGATGCTGCTAAATGCTGTGTAAGTAACTACCAATTTTGTCACTCTCAGCAGTAAATCTGAGTTCACACAGGTGACTACTGTTTCTCTTTATGTTATAACAACAACAGCTTGTATTTATATAGAGCCTTTAATGCAGTAAAACTTAAACAGTATCTATTCTCGGCCTGAGATGAGGAAATCCTTCACTTTGTGATCAACATGTGAAATAGACCTCTACATAGAGTAGCGGACTCAGAAAGCCCTGGAATCGTTTCAAAAACAGTTGGATGCCATAATGGGGAAACCTGAGGAACTTTCTGGATGGCTGGATTAAGAGTAAGATTACTAATGGCATTCCTCATGCGTAATTACCTTGTGATCTGCAGAACACAGGTAGTATCAACTGTTTAAGCAGACTAGGTTAAAGATGACGTTGAAGGTCTCGAGATCAAAAATAACTGAAGTTCTGCAATTTATCATTCTTTAATCGCAGTTGGTTCTGTATTTCTTTACAAGACTTTGCAAAGCTTATTCATCTTCGAGTATTATTATACATTATTATAAAAAAGGTTCTTTAACACTAAGTACTGAGCCAGTTGTTTCCTTATTGATTTGACTTGCAGGAGATGTACGGCAACTTTGAGGGATGAGGTGGTCGTCTTGAATACATATGTGCAAATAACTGAAATGTCCGGTCATATGTGAGATGCATTATTTATTCTGGGATTGTGCTGTGGGTGGCAGAACCTTAAAGGGACATTAGGATGCATATTGAATAATGGTGGGCATGCTGGTCACCATTTCCGTCCGTTGAAATGAATGGATTGAACAAACGGAGCACATAATATTATTTGTTATATGCTAGCTGCACGCCGCAGTACAAGGTCTCACGACATTTACCCTGGCATCTTTATGTTGAGGGAGGGAGCACAGGCAAACAGTCATGCTTTATATCCATCACAATGACATGTGTAAGAGGATGATAATGGGGTGGTTTAATGGGAATTTCATCATTACTTTAGGTTAATGGAAAACCAACTGGTTTACCAAACACGTTATTATGAAGGCTTCGACTGTTTAACTCCAGGGACTGGATTTTGTGTTAAGAATAATGGTGAGGCTTTTAGACAACACTTGCCTTTATTATGGAGTAAATTGAACAGCAACTACGTCCAGACACATACATTTAAATGTGGAAATCATAGAATGATTACAGCACAGAAGAAGTCCATTTGGCCCATCGAGCCCATGCCGACTCTCAGCTAGTCCCACTCCCTGCCCTTTTCCCGTAGCCCTGCAAATGTTTTTCCTTCAGATATTTATCCAACTCCCTTTTGTAAGATAAAACTGAGCCTGCCTCCATCATCTTTTCAGGCAGTGCATTCCAGATCTTAACCACTCGCTGCATAAAAAAGTTTTATCTTATGTCGCCTTTGGTTCTTTTGCCAGTCACCTTAAATCTGTGTCCTCTGGTTCTCGACCCTTCCACCAATGGGAACAGTTTATCTCTATCTACTATGTCCAGACCCCTCATGATTTTGAACACCTCCATCAAATCTCCTCTCAATCTTCTGTGCTCTAAGGAGAACAACCCCAGCTTCTCCAGTCTATCCACGTAACTGAGGTCCCTCATTCCTGGAATCATTCTCGTAAATCTTTTCTGCACCTTCTCTAAGGCCTTCACATCCTCCCTAAAGTGTGGACACCATACTCCAGTTGGGGCCAAACCAGTGTTTTATACAGGTTCATCTAATTTCCACAGTTTTGTACTCTATACCTCTATTTATGAAGCCCAGGATCCCGTAAGCCTTTTAAGCTGCTTTCTCAATGTGCACTGCAACCTTCAATGATTTACGCACACATACCCCCAGGTCTCTCGGTTCATGCACCCGCTTTATGATTGTACCCTTTAGTTTATATGTCCTTTCCTCATTTTTTCTACCAAAATGCATCACTTCATAATTTTCTGCGTTAAATTTCATCTGTCACATGTCCGCCCATTTCACCAGCCTTTCTATGTCTTCCTGAATTCTATCACTCTCCTCCTCGCTGTTTACTATACTTCCAAGTTTTGTGTCATCTGCAAATTTTAAAATTGTGTCTTGTACACCAGGTCTAAGTCATTACTATATATCAAGAAAAACAGTGGTCCTAGAACCGACCCCCGGGGAACATCACTGTATACTTTCCTCCAGTCCGAAAAATAACCGTTCACCACTACTCTCTGTTTCCTGTCACTTAGCCAATTTCGTATTCATGCTGCCACTGTCCCTTTTATTCCATGAGCTTCAGTTTTGCTGGCAAGCCTATTACATGGCACTTTGTCGAACTCCTCTTGGAAATTCATGTACACCACATCAACTGCATTGCCCTCATCAAACCTCTCTTTTACTTCGTCAAAAGACTCGATCAAGTTGGTTAAACACGATTTACCTTTTAACAGATCCATGCTGGCTTTCCTTAATTAATCCACCCCTATCCAAGTGACTGTTAATTTTGTTCCTGATTACTGTTTCTAAAAGCTTCCCCACTACCGAGGTTAAACTGACTGACCTGTAGTTGCTGGGTTTATCTTTATATACTTTTTTGAACAAGAGTGTAACATTTGCAATTCTCCAGTCCTCTAGCACCACCCCATATCTATGGAGGATTGAAATATTATTGCCAGTACCTCTGCGATTTCCGCCCTCAATTACCTCAGCGTTCTAAGATGCATCTCATCCGCTCCTGGTGATGTATCTACTTCAAGTACAGCTAGCCTTTCTAATATTTCTTCTTTATCAATCTTTATCCTATCAAGTGTCTCCACTACCTCCTCCTTCATTATGTCTATGGCGAGCCCATACTACGATATGTGTGCAGCAGAGCTGGTCTCCAGTCGTCTTGGTTAATCCTTGCCACTGGATCAAGACCTAGCTCTGTCAAGCCCGTGTGGTGGCTGGTGTGCAACGGCCACCACACATTAAAAAAAATCCACGCACAGGCATCTTCCACCCTTCAAGATTTAGTTCGGGACCTGGAATATTAGGTCCTTCATTGAAACACCTGTGAACTTTTTGGCGTGGAAGCAAGTCATCCTCGATTTGAGGGACTGCCTATGATGATGATGATAGCAGCATCCTCTTCCTTGGTGAAGACAGATGCAAAGTACTCATTTAGTACCTCAGCCATACCCTTTTCCTCCATCCATAGGTCTCCTTTTTGATCCCTAATCGGCCTCATCTCTCCTCTTACTACCTGTTTACTATTTATATGCCTATAGAAGACTTTTGGATTACCTCTTATGTTAGCTGTCATTCTATTCTCATATCCTCTCTTTGTCCCTCTTAGTTTCTTTCTCACTTCTCCTCTGACCTTTCTATATATAGCCTGATTGTCAGATGTATTTGCAACCTGACATCTGCCATATGCACTCTTTTTCTGCTTCATCATATTCTCTATCTGTTTCATCCAGGGAGCTTTGACTTTAGTTGCCCTACCTTTACCCCCATGTGGGAATGTACCTCAACTGTACCTAAACTATTTCCTCTTTAAAGGCAGCCCATTGTTTCACTACAGTTTTGCCCGCCAATCTTTGATTCTAATTTACGCGGGCCAGATCCATTCTCATCCCACTGAAATTGGCCTTCTCCCAGTAAAACATTTTTTCTCTCGAATGCTCCCTGGTCCTTTTCCATAGCTAATCTAAAACTACGATACTATGATCACTGTTCCCTAAATGTTCCCCTACTGACACTTGCTCTACTTGACCTAGTTCATTCCCCAGAACCAGATCCAGCAATGCCTCCTTCCTCGCCGAGCCAGAAACATACTGATCAAGAAAGTTCTCCTGAACACACTTCAGAAATTCTTCCCCTTCTCTGACCTTTGCACTATTACGATTGCAGTCTGTATTAGGATAGTTGAAGTCCCCTATTATCACTACTCTATGGTTCTTGCAACTCTGTAATTTCTCTCCAAATTTGCTCCTCCATATCTTTCCCACTATTTGGTGGTCTGTAGAATAGACCTAGCTGTTTAATGGCACCTCTATTATTTCTTAACTCTTTTAGATTCTGACCTTGACCCTTCTGGTACATCCTCCCTCTCCAGCACGGTAACATTCTCCTTAACCAATATTGCCACACCAACTCCTATCTTTCCTTCTCTATCTTTCCTGAACACCTTATAACCAGGAATATTTAATACCAAATCCTGCCCTTTTTTTCAACAGGTCTCAGTTATTGCCACAACATCATATTCCCATGTTGCTATTTATGCCTGCAACTCACGTAACTTGTTTACTATGCTTTGTGTGTTCACATGCATGCAAGGTAAACCCATCTTAGACCATCCTCTATTCTCTCTTAGTTGGACCCCACTAAGTAATACCTTACTACTTCTTACTTTACTGTCTCCCAATCGTTTGAGCACTTTATTTCTCCTTTCTACTGTTACATCCTGGTGCCCATAACCCTGCCAAATGAGTTTAAACCCTCCCCAACAGCACTCGCAAACCTCTCCATGAGGATATTGGTTCCGGCCCTGTTCAGGTGCAACTGGTCAGACATGTACAGGTCCCACCTACCCCAGAACCGGTCCTATTGTTCCAGAAATCTGAAGACCTCCCTCCTGCACCATCTCTCCAGCCATGCATTCATCTGCTCTATCTTCCTAGTTCTATATTCACTTGTGCATGGCACCAGGAGTAATCCGGAGATTACTACCTTTTGAGGTCCTGCTTTTTAATCTCTTTCTGAGCATCGGAACTTGCTGTCAGAGACCCCGCTCCTCCACAGGGTGTGCTGTAACTGTCCTCGCCGATAGACTCAGCATTGAAAGACGTGCAAGGGCATGAAGTTGGGGTACTTGTCCATTAGTTACCCACTAAACAGACCAGAAAAAATAGGACTGAGGCATTCAGGAGTAAATGAATTTTTAATGCTGTGATAAACGATAATTACTGCCAAACAACCTCTCTGGCCCTGAAAAATTAATTTTACAAATGTGGAGTCTCGTTCCTTCAGAATTTAATTAATGTTGGAGTTTTTTTTTAATGAAATAACTTTTGTTCACTTTTTCTGTCTGTCTCTCTCTTATTTCGCTCTCTCTCAATCACCTCTTTCCTTCTCAATCTTTATTTCACTTTCTGTACATGATTTTACATTGAATTAAATCTAATTTATACTTCCTGGTTTAGCCTCTGTGCATCTCAGTGAAGATTCTTCAATCTGATTGGTTGAAGAGCCTCACTGTTACTTAGCCTGCTCACGCACACCACAGCTTCCCTGGAGAGGGTGCTGTGCTGGAAATAATCTGTTAATAGTGCAAGTTGCCATCAAAAGTTTGTGGGCAACACTGCAAAATCCAGGCCCATCGGTTTCATTATGTTGCCCATTCAAAGGAACGTCCCTCGTATATGCAGAATTGGAAATAGCAAATAGATCTACTACCAAGCCTCTGCCTGTTGTAAATGGTCAACAGGAAGCACGTCAGTGCCGTCCAGATTGACTCACTTTCCTTATTAGCAAGGGCTTTGCCTGTGCCCTCTGCCTCCTTCAGGTGGCTTGATACATGCAATGGCTCGTGACAAGAACATGTGTGATATGTCACCTTGTGGCGAAGCTGGTTAACCTACTGACTTACCAGGCCATCCCCCCAAATGTCTTTAAGCAAATTCAGACGAATGGCAGACTAGTAAATGTCCCGTGTGTGTGAATTATCATAATTTATGAATTTCACTCAAATAAAACATTGAGCTTATGCTCAATGGAGTGTCCAACCCTACATTCAGAACACTTTGTACTAATAATTTAGGGACAGGATGATATAACCGGTTGTTCATTTCGATTTTATTGCAGGATGATTAATTAAAATGAGCTGAACTGTAAATATTACAAACTCTTAATTTAACAGCTAGATTCGATAAAATGCTGGCATCAGCATTGGCCTGTTTGAAGCATTAAAAGGCTAGTTTGTATCAGCACACAGTCGTGGTACTATGTCTCCCTCTGCAGCCTGCATTGGGAAAGTGACACAGTGAGGAACACGGCTGACCTTGCAGCATCTGTTTCAGTCGATGTTTTTGATGTTTGAGGTCTTTGTAGTTTCAGGACTAATTTGACTAATTGTGCAGCTCTCAAACTACGGATCAAGCAGATGGATTACAGTTGATTGAGGACAGTTTAGTCTTCAAATTTTGAGGGAATTTGCAGTAAAATGTAATCAGGTGTGCAGCCTTGAAAAGTCATCTGCCACCTAAAGGAGGAGCAGTAACACAGGACGTGAATGTGAGTGCCCTCCACTAAACTGCTTGTAATGACAATGGGAAGGAATTACAGCAGAGCACCGCAGCAGAAAGCATTCTCAGGGCAAGGACGTGTATCGAAGGCTCCTTTATCAGGGTTCTTTCAAGAGCTTGTGATTGCACGAAGGAGTTAGAAAGGGAATTTGACTGCACTTTTGTTCGGTGTCGATGTATTATGTTGGAAAAGTAAAATATAATTGTTTGAATAGTTAATTCTCAAAATTTCCCAACAGCACTTGCTATTCCCGAGAAGGAAGAGAGGTGACATGCTCCCCTGCCTCCATCATTGTGTCATAGAATCATAGAATGGTTACAGCCATTCGGCCCATCGAGCCCCTGCCAGTTCTCTGCGAGAGCACTTCAGCTAGTCTTACTCCCCTGGCTTTTCCCTGTAGCCCTGCAAAATGTTTTCTTTCAGGTACTTTCGGTACCGTCTTTCGGATGAGACATGAAACCGAGGCCCCATCTGCCCCCTCAAGTGGGCGAAAAGGATCCCATGGCACTATTTTGAAGAAGAGCAGGAGAGTTATTCTCAGTGTTTTGGCCAATATTTATCCCTCAATCAACATAAGAAAAACTGTTTTTCTGATCAATATCACATTGCTGTTTGTGAGAGCTTGCTTGTGCGCAAATTGGCTGCCGGGTTTCCCACATTGTCAGTGACTGCACTCCAAAAAGTACTTCATTGGTTGCAAAGTGCTTTGAGACGTCCGGTGGTCGTGAAAGGCGCTATATAAATGCAAGTCTTTCTTTTACTTATCCAACTCCCTTTTGAAAGCAGTGATTGAGCCTGCCTCCACCACACTTTCAGGCAGTGCATTCCAGATCCTAACCACTCGCTGTGGAAAAACTTTTTTTCTTATGTCGCATTTGGTTCTTTTGCCAATAGGAAAGTTGATAGAGCACCCTGGTATGCTGTACATTCTGTGGAGAGACTGAGCACTCTGCAATTACAGGCACAAACCAATGAACTACCACACGAACATGAACAACTACTACAGCTTCCATTTCTAAAGCATCTTTAACATAGTAAACACCCCAAGCCACTTCACATAAGAGAACATGAATGCTAAGCAGTAGTGGAAGGTTTTGAAGAGATGACCAAAAGCATGGTTGGAAAGAAGTTTTCTAAAAACAGGGAGGCAGGCAGCTTCCCAAAGGAGTTTAGGAAGGGAGTGGAGCTGAGATGACTAAAGCCTCTGCCACTGATGGTGCAGCTGATGGAGGGAGTATGCCCAGGAGGTGAGAACTGGTGGATCAAAGGCCATAGGCTGGGATGTAGGACTGCCGGAGGTTGCATAGTAGTTAGACTGTGGAGGAATTTGTACATGAGGAAAAGAATTTTGAACTCAGTGATTGAATGGACAGGCAGCCAGTGGAGGTTGGTGAGGTCAGAGTTGATGGGCAACCATGAACTAGGCTGTAATTGTGTCCTTACTTAGCAAGGCCCAACCCGCTTCTCTTCTTCCTTCTCTATCCCTCTGATTGCTTTTTAGTCTGGAATATTTAGTTCCAAGTCTTGCCCTGTCACTCCATTCTGATTAGTGTCTCTGGTTCCCAGACTATGGGGCCGAAATTCCCCTCCCGATAAGGCCTCTGGCCACCTGAAAGCAGTGGTGTGGAATGGCTGCTGACTCTCCACGGAGGGGCCGCCATTTTGGAAATTGCCCTTTGTGAGTGTTGGAGCGGTGCCCGAGACCGCTCCGCCCGTTTTCCCGCCACATCGTGCACGCGCTGACCCTTTACCGACTGGTAAAGGGGACCCCTCTGGAAATGGCCCCTTTCCCGGTGTTGCCCCGCAGGAGCGACTCCGCTGCTGGTAGGTGCCACTGAAGGCTTTTGCTGTCGGTACATTCTCTGTGGCTCGGCGGCCTGGCTGCCCTTAAAGGAGAGGGCGCATTGCTGCAGCCGCCATGTTATTTCTTTTTGTCAGCCGACTGCCAAGTCAGCCCGACAATTATGTCCCCCGGATTCAGCCGGAACGCCAACAGGCAGCCTGGCACCCCCACTTGGGCAGGTCGCTGGCCCGGCCGAAACCCTCCCTCGTGGCCTATTGAACCGATGTGAGAAATATGCAGACCTCGCAGCGGCCCTCCCCTCTAACTCCCTTTGCCTCCCACTGGCAGCTGTGATCTCATGCTCTGGAATTCCCTCCATAAACCTTTCCAACTCCCACCTCACTGTCCTCCTTTAAGATCTTCCTTAAAATCCATACCTTTGATTAAGATTTTGTTTGTTCCTCCTAAATTCCTTTTGTCAGTGTCAGTCAGTGGCTCAGTGGTAGCACTCTTGCCTGAGTCAGAAGGTCCTGGGTTCAAATCCCACTCCAGAGACTTGAGCACAAAAATCTAGGCTGACACTCCAGTACCAGTACTGAAGGAATGTTGCACTGTCGGAGGTGCCGTCTTTCGGATGAGACATGAAACCGAGGTCTGCTCTCTCAGCTGAACGTAAAAGATTCCATGGCACTATTTTGAAGAAGAGCAGGGGAGTTATCTCCGGTGTCCTGGCCAAAATTTATCCCTCAAACATAATCCCAAAAAAACAGTTATGTGGGCATTATCACGTTGCTGTGCGCAAATTGATTCCCCACATTTCTACATTACAGCAGTGACTACACTTCAAAAGTACGTCATTGGCTGTAAAGCACTTTGGGTTTTCCTGAGGCCATGAAAGGTGCTATATAAATGCAAGTGTTTCTTTTTTAATGGCTCCTTTTTTCTCGGTGTCGTTTATTTTCCTTATCCGTCTGTGAAAACATTTTCTACATTAAAGGCACTATGTGCATGCCTGTTGTTTTTCCAACAAACTATAAACTTATGAACTAAAAATGAACACTCAACTCCCATTTCAAACCCCAAATATCTCTTTAGTTCAATCTCACTGTTGTTCCTCATGCAGGGATTCCCACTGCTCCCTGTCTTGATAAACCTGTTGCGGTATCTGTAAATAAATTGTTGTTATACAATATTACTTTAACTTCAAGTTTTAGAGGTGCAGCAGGATAAAAAAAACTGCAAAGACAAATACTTGTGTTATCCAATTGTTTGTTGAAATCAATCTGTAGCCTGAAAGATAATTACATTGTCGCTTTATTCAAAATATATAAAAGTAGAGAAAGCAGAATTATCTGGGGTTGAGTGATGAACATGAGAATAACATTGGTATATAATGAGATTTTACTCCTCATACAAGCAGCCTCCACACTGCAGCTATCTGAGCTCCACCAGATCCCAAGGGTCAAGGGGTCAATCACCAAAGTAAGCAACAGAGGACATCCTTGTCTAATTCACCATGGGAAAGAAAAAGGTGAAGAATCAATATTATTGATCTGTATACTTGCTCATGGATTACAAAGAAACTTTGAAATAATCCTATGAAATGCCTCCATAAAGCTCATTTCCCCCGAGGGGCACATTGAGAAAAGCCCTGACCACTTTGCTTAATGTCTTTTTTTGCTGTTCCGCAATATTATGCAACCCCCTCAAGTTCAGAGAATTGACGATGAGCAGTTTAAATAATGAGCAGCACGTATTCAGCCACCTTTGACTGATTCTCTGAGTCATAGTTGCATGTAATGAGGTTGAAGCTTACTGAGGCATTGGTCCTTGCAACAAGAGTAACTCATGCTGGATGGATGGTGGTAGCTTATAAACAATAAACCATTGAGTGGCACAAGGCCACATACCTTGTCCTACACACATCATAAACCAGTACTATCCTAACATGTATGTTGTTCATGCAACATAAACTCTGTAAATTTTAACAGAAGATTACATAGGAACATAAGAACTACGAGACGAAAGTAGACCATGATCCAGCGAGTTTGCCTTCTACCAGCCTGGTAGTCGTTTGATACAACGCTAATGGAGTAGTTAACTAATCATAGCGATCAATCTCTATCAATTAGTCTGCAAAAGACCCAGACATGAAGCGAGGAAAGCCCCATCAGTATTTGTGTTATTTTTGGTGATGTACGAAGTTACAGAGGGTGTGATAATTGGCAGGTTCATATTTTTGAGTTCCACAGTCCATTGGAGGCCGGTGTTGTCGGGGAACTCTGCGTTTTTTTGAGTCTCTCTACATTAATATAAAATGAAAGGGAGAGAAAAGATGAGGGCAAAGGCAATAGTGAGAGAAGGAGATTAAAATAAAGGTTGGAAAGAAAATAACTATCAATCGTCAGCAAGTGAGGAAAAAGGAGCGTTTATGGGCACGTGGAGTAACTTTGAAAAGTAGGTCCATAAACGGCTGCTGTAAACTTCACACGTGGTATAAATGCAAGCCGCCTCAGCAGTGACGTACGTTGGAACTTGTTCTGTCTTTCACAGGTTTGAAAAACTAACACGAATGAGCTATGGCATTCTTCCACGTGAGAATCTCTGCATATCGGTGAGATTCTGATTATTTCATTCGTACTTATTCCTGATTGTAAATAAACTTCAAGCCCAGCCTGTTGCTACTTTGCATTCTGCTTGTACTAAATCTTTTATAAAGCATTAGTTTTATAAATATTTCGCTGTTTTTTTAAAAAACACTGACCTATCAAATCAGAATCACGTTATCCAAGCATCCTCGTTAATAGATAATCATTGCTCGTAACAAATATAAAGCAACCTGGCCTCAAAATAGTTGTCTCCTTTGGGTTAGCCAGCAAGGACTCTGGAGCCGAATTGTATCACTGCAAATGAGCAGTGACACTGTTCTTTGAGGCATCAGAAACATTCCCATAATCTGAAAAATAACTGCATCTTGATAGTGTGGCAGAGTCCAAGTTTATAATCCGATTCTGACAAATGGCAAATTAAATATTTAATTTCCATTTAAATATTGGTGTGTAGAAGTAACAGCCGACTTGAGGCTGCAGGCCACATTCCTGATGTGCTTTAAGAATAAAAGAATAACATGCACTGAGAGCAGCAATTGCTCAATCACATTGTACTACAAAAAGGTCTGAACTCTCAGCCTCTCTAACAGAATGGATCATGGACATTCCTGGAAGTCTGTCATTTGTGCACAGTCATTTCTTTGACTGACGGCACAAAATATGTGTTATATTTATCACAATACTTTTTTTTTAAGCTCTAGGACATGAGAAGGGCATAAAATACCTTTACAAAAGAATAAAACTGTTCATTGAGAATTTATTAAATATTTGAAATCTACATTCAGAAATATTAGTTTAAAAGAAACATACGGCATTTCTCGTCAACACAATATTAATGTTAGAGTTGCTAATGTAGACATTTTGATATGCTTCGGAATAACAATTACATACAAATCCTTAAAACGTGAAAGAGCAACACTTGGTCCATGTTAGGCCCCTTTAAGGACGCCATCTTGAAGTGAGCCGATTTGAAAATGCGCTAATTGCACATTTGCATCCTGTGTTGTCTGATCCTGGTGGCAAAATTAAAGAAATTAACTGATAAACTTCAAGACATTCAGAGAGCACTGAGACCTGCGTCTCTGTGCACAAGAAGTATCTTCAACCTTGGAGTCTCGACCTCAGTAAATACTTTAGAGAAACTGTTTTATTTATTCAGGAAAAGTCAATCTGCCTTTTTAGAGAGCAACACTCACCACCATTCACTTTGCTTCTTGTCGACTGAGCTTTACCTCTTTCTCTAGAGAAGTCCACTTGTTATAATAACAGAACTCTGGAGAAGTAACTGACAAGCGCAACACACATTGCATGGTGTGTGGACTACTTTTACTTAGCTAATACAAATGTAATGACTATTTGGGATGGTGGAAGAATGATCCCTTGCACAAGATTTTCTACATACTGTATTAGGAATGTGTAAAGATTTCACACAGCATTCATTTAGGGATACGCTGCTTGTCAACAGTGAGGGGGTGGGGTGGGGGTGAGGGGCGATGCACGCAGGCCATCTCCTAGGTTTGGCAGCGATAGTACGCAACATTTTCAGTTATTTCTGGAAACGTTGAATTCAAGGGGCATATCTAACTTTTTCCAATGAAGTAAAATGGAAGATATCAGATCAGCTGCCCGTAATCCCCCCCAACCAATTTTCCTTTCCATTGACTTCAGTAGATAGGAAAATCAGAATTAAAACACTGTGATTACAAAACTTTAATATTTGCATGAAAAGTTTTCAAATTCAATTAATTTCCTTTTTAAAATTATGAATAAATAACTGAGATTAGATTAAGGAAAGATACTCTTCCTTTCTGTTTCTCACTCTCCATTTCTTTCTTTCTCAGCTTGATACGGTCATGAGGTTTATGGAAAATTTATAATATGAACACTAAAATAAGCTGTAACAGGTGTGTGATAGTCTATCGTGTTTGAAATAGATTTCTGTTCCCTTTCTCCATATCCTCCTCTCTTTTTTGAAAAACACTTAACATACACTACCCTCCAGCTTTTCTTCACTGTTTTGAAATGAAACGCAGTTGAAAAGATATTGTTCGAGACATTTGGGCTAAGTAAATGCTACTGATCTATCCTGGGAAATTGTGTGTACTGCACACACTCAGAAAGCCGAATTTCAGGGAGACACTTAACAGTAGCTAATACTGTGATGTCAGCTGATTCAGTTGGTAGGATTCTATCAGAAAGTTACAGGTTCAGGACTTGAGCACATAAGAACATAATCTAAGTTGACGCTTCAGTGCAGTACTGAGGAAGTGTTGTATTGTCAGAGGTGCTGCCTTTCAGATAAGACATTAAACCAAGCCACACCAGCCTGTTCAGATAGACATAAAAGATCTCGTGACATTTTCTTCCAAGATCATGGAGATCTCCTGGCATCCTAGCCAATATTCTTCTGTTTGGTTTGTAGATTCCTCACCTCTTCAGATTTAATTTGCTGATGCTTTATTTGAGCCAATCAGGAAAGTGTTGCAGCGAAAATTGTGATGGCAAAAATATTTTAGCTCACATGTACAAAAGGAAGCGAGTGTGGCAATCAGGAATTGTGTGCTCGATGCAGGTGTCCTTCAAGCCTGCTCAGAAGATCAGGTTAAAGATGTAACCTGCATTATCGCTGGATGCATCAGCGGGTGAGTCCCACGCCGGTTGGGCAGGGGTAAAACCGCACCTGTAAAGTATCACTGAAAAATCGTGGCACAGGAAGTGCGCGCCATATGCAAAAGCTTTCATAACTTATAGGTAGATACACAAAGACAAACTTCAGGATCTCTATAATACATTAAAGAAACACCTGAATGGCAGAGGTGGAGGGAGGGGAGAATGAGGGGAGTGGCAGGAATCCCAGACAAAAAGGTTCTGTGATCAGAAACCGGAATTTTGTGTGATAAGTACAGCTGCATCATGCAGGTTTACATTGCATTGATCACACACAAAAGATTGAATTGGCAGGATTTCAGGTGGTGGAGGGGATGTTATTTCCCCAGACCTGCCTGTTTCAGTCAACTCATGATGGGTACAAGAAATGTCTGCCCCACAGGTGAGGTAGTTTTTAAGCAGCACCTTTAAAGGATGAGAGAAAGGTGGAGAAGTAAAGAGGTTTGGAGAAGGAATTCCAGAGCTTTAGGGCTTCCTAGTTCAACCTCCATAAACTTGAGGTTATCCAAAACTCTGTTGTCCGTGTCTTAACTCGCACCAAGTCCTGCTCAGCCATCTCTCCTCTGCTCGCTGACTTACATTGGCTCCCAATTCAGCAATGCTTTGTTTAAAAATTCTCATCCTTGTTTTCAATTCCCTCGATGGCCTCACCTCTCCGTATCTCTGGAATCTCCTCCAGCCCCACAACCCTCCCACCCCCCCCCCCCCCCCCCGAGATATTTGTGCTCCGCCAATTCTGGCCTCTTGAACATCCCCTAGATTCTTATCAGAAAAATAATAAAATGCATAAAAAGATGAAGATTTGGATGAAAATTTGGAAAAAAACTCTGGCTTCTCCTGCATCTCTCCCTTCGTTTCCTCCACCACTGGTAGCCGTGCCTTCAGCTGCCGACATCCTGAGCAGTATTCCCCTCAAGGTGCGTGGACACACACCAATCATGAGGTCCCATGCAGGCCGCTCACCAGCTGCTCGCCGCTGGAAAAGATACTATACATACGCGGCCGCACAGCAAATTTAAAGGGACCACACACCATAGAAAAATTAGAAGGATCATTGGCCCTAAGCCCCGGAATTTTCTCCCTAAACCCCTCCGCCTCTTTACCTCTCTTTCCTCTTTTAAGTTGCCCCTTAAAACCCACCTCTCTGATCAAGCTTTTGGTCATCTGCCCTAACATCACCTTATATGTCTTGGTGTCAAATTTTGTTTGGATAATGCTCCTGTGAAGTGCCTTAGGACAGTTTACTACTTTAAAAGTGCTATATAAATACAAGTTGTTGTTGTTGTTAGATGGTTGAAGGCCAGTAGCGGGGCAAAGGATGGGAGGGATGCAAAAGAAACCAAAGTTTTTTCAGATTTTCACCTAAATCTTCATCTTTTGATGCATGTTATTATTTTTCTAATAAGAATCTCAGGACAGCTGCACCAATATATGTCCTGGTATGATAGCTTGGACCTGTATACACTGGTGGTGGCATAAGGATGACTCCTTCTTGAGCATTTAAGGTGCCGCACCTCTCTGGTGTGCCTCCTGCGATCAGAACCTACTCATAGTGATATCCGTGGCTCTTCTCAACTCAGCACACTGAGACTGGTGCCGTGTAGCTTCAGAAGCTGTCAGTAAGATTCCAACAAGTTATCCCGACCTCCTTTGTCTCATAACAGCAAGATAGTAGAGCAGCAGTGAATCGAAAACAGCTACACAAAAATAGCAAAGTACTGTTAAAGGCAAGAACCCACGTGAACGAAAAAGCCTATAATGCAGCAATAATTCTATCTGGATGCTTCAAGCACATTATTAAGGTCAATGCGAATTGCATTAAAATTGGGTCTGCAAGGAACCGAATTCCAACTGGTGTGCAGGCTCCAAGCACCTCGGGTGCTTTGGGTCAGGTCATTAGGTACACCATGCATTGAGTGCTTAGAAGGCCTCAGGCCTCAGCGCCCCATATTGTGTGGGTCTAGTGCCCAATGTGTAGCAATGCAACAGGTAACACAGCAGACATTTTATTGACCCCTCTTCCACCGCTTTGATTTGAACTGGATGTGCTGCTTCTTACTTCCCAAAAGCTCTGATTCTGAAACAGTCCTTTTAGTGAGACTCGGAGCACCATAGGAAGACCGGTATCTTTCACACAGTACCTCTGTGATAGGAACAATACTGAGAATAGTAATGTCATTAACATCGTTTTTTTTCCAACTGTGTAACACAGTTTTTTTTCCTCCAATCTCCCCTGAAGTTTTGCCTTTTATATTTTTGTTTGCAACACTTAAGTTTGGATTTAAAAAAAAATGATTATCACCGAAAAATATCCTGAGAAATGTTCCGAAAATAAGCTCTACTTCAGCAGCCATCAAACCAGGGACTGAGTGTTGTCATCCTGAGTTTCCTATCCCTTCACTTCTGCCTGGCACTTGTCATTCTTTAGACTGGCGAAGGGCCACGAATGGGGTTGAGCTGATTTGTATGCCTTTCTAAAGGGCTTTCAGAATTTGTGTCACCCCATTGTGACGATTCCTTTTAATTGTCTCCGTCCCTTTAAATTTTACTAACTCACAATTTTCTGCTCTCTACTGTGCACCCTATACCTACCCAAACCCACATCTGGATCTGCAAATTATTCTGAAAATGGGCTGATTCATGAACTTGGAATACTATTCGTATTCACCATTCTTGTGTGATTAGCATCAATCCTTAACTATTTAGAACTGTCTTGCGCCAGTGTACGGATTGCAGCCTCCGTCTCTGATGATCCGTAGTGGTCTAATTTTCTATGGACTGGAGCTGAGCTAATGTAACCCCACTTTTTAAAAAAGGAGGGAGAGAGAAAACTGAATTATAGACTGGTTAGCCTGACATCGGTAGTGGGGAAAATGCTGGAATCAATTATTAAAGATGTAATAGCAGCGCATTTTGAAAGCAGTGACAGGATCGGTCCAAGTCAGCATGGATTTATGAACGGGAAATCATGCTTGACAAATCTTCTAGAATTTTTTGAGGATGTAGTTAGTAGAGTGGATAAGGGAGAACCAGTGGATGTGGTGTATTTGGACTTTCAAAAGGCTTTTGACAAGGTCCCACACAAGAGATTAGTGTGCAAAATTAAGGCACATGGTATTGGGGGTAATGTATTGACGTGGATAGAGAACTGGTTGGCAGACAGGAAGCAAAGAGTAGGAATAAACGGGTCCTTTTCAGAATGGTAGGCAGTGACTAGTGGGATGCAGCAGGGTTCAGTGCTGGGACCCCCAGCTATTTACAATATACATTAATGATTTAGATGAAGGAATTGAGTGTAATATCTCCAAGTTTGCAGATGACACTAAGCTGGGTGGCAGTGTGAGCTGTGAGGAGGATGCTAGGAGGCTGCAGGGGGACTTGGACAGGTTCGATGAATGGGCAAATGCAGTATAATGTGGATAAGTGCAAGGTTATCCACTTTGGTTGCAAAAACAGGAAGGCAGATTATTATCTGAATGGTGACCGATTAGTAAAAGGGGAGGTGCAACGAGATCTGGGTGTCATGGTCATTGAAGGTAGGCATGCAGGTACAGCAGGCAGTAAAGAAAGCAAATGGCATGCTGGCCTTCATAGTGAGGGGATTTGAGTATCGGAGCAGGGTGGTCTTACTGCAGTTGTACAGGGCCTTGGTGAGACCACACTTTGAATATTGTGTGCAGTTTTGGTCTCCTAATCTGAGGAAGGACATTCTTGCTATTGAGGGAGTGCAGTGGGAGTGCAGTAATGGTTCACCAGACTGATTCCCGGGATGGCAGGACTGACATATGAAGAAAGACTGGATCGACTAGGATTATATTCACTGGAATTTAGAAGAATGAGAGGGGATCTCATAGAAACATATAAAATTCTGATGGGATTGGACAGGTTAGATGCAGGAAGAATGTTCCCGATGTTGGGGAAGTCCACAACCAGGAGTCACAGTCTAAGGATAAAGGTTAAGCCATTTGGGACTGAGATGAGGAGAAATTCTTCACTCAGAGAATTGTGAACCTGTGTTATTCTCTACCACAGAAAGTTGTTGAGGCCAGTTCGTTAGATATATTCAAAAGGGAGTTAGATGTGACCCTTACGGCTAAAGAGATCAAGGGGTATGGAGAGAAAGCAGGAATGGGGTACTAAAGTTGCAAAGATGATCAGCCATGATCATATTGAAATGGTGGTGCAGGCTCGAAGGGCCGAATGGCCTACTCCTGCACCTACTTTCTTTGTTTCTATGTTTCAGAGGAGAATTGTAGCCATGTTTCCTTTAGATCTAACAGAGTGTGCAGTCCAGTCCATGGTGCATGTCCTTGACTTTGGGTTTCAGGAGAGTCTGCAATTTGAGCTTTGCAAAGAAAAATGTCCAATAGTGCTCCTCAGTATCAGCGCTAACTTTCTAAATTAAATCCTGATAATTTAATGCAGTCTGAACTAAAATTTTAATTTAAAACATGTGAATGGCAGCCATATTCTTCAGATCTTCTTGTACTTTATGTAACCCAACAACATACTGCCAGCTAGATGTAAGGAACTATTTTTTGTTATTTTCTAGCACTTTAAGATACTCTTTAACATCCACTCTTTTAACCAGATATTTGGTTTTCCTCCTAATTTCTTCTCCTTTGGCTTAATGTCCATTTTCTTTATGGCCCTATAAACCATCTTGGCTAATAAGTTCTAAGTTAATGGTGCTATATAAATGCACGTTGAGATGTGGAAGAATGTGCTGCAGTGTGCACCAATTAGCAGTTTCTTTCCAGGAATATCCAACTGTAATAAATGATCACGGACGTGCTCGAAGCTATTAAAGCTCATAGGGAGCAAAATTGGGTGCATTTGTGCCTCCCATTAGCGCCCCTGGGGGGCGTAAATGGCTTTGCGACCGGGCGCAGCGATGTCATCAACTCCCGCCATATTCGTGTGGAAGTTTGCGGCGGTGGTACGACGTTGTGTCCCGATCTCCTTTGCTCGGAGAGCATGACGTCATCGCCCCGCTCCTTGATAAAATGCAACCTCCCCACTGGCACCTGTGAGTCCCTGGCCAAAGACCGCCCTAAGTGGAGGACGTGCATCTGGGAGGTTGAGCACCTCAAGTCTTGTCGCCGAGAGCATGCAGAAACTAAGCGCAGGCAGAGGAAGGAGCGTGCGGCAAACCAGACTCCCCACCCACCCTTTCCTTCAAGCACTGTCTGTCCCACCTGTGACAGGGACAGTCACCTGAGACTCACTGAGAGTGGAAGCAAGTCTTCCTCGATTTCGAGGGACTGCCTATGAAATGATGAGTGATCCGGACCCGAAATTGGCAGCTGTCCCTTGCAGCATCGCCAGGTGAAAACACCGGCAGCTGCAGGAGGCGTGCATCAGGCTGCTCCGGGGGCGATGCTGAAAGGCGAGCTGACCGAGGTAAGTAAAAAAAAAAAAGTACCTTTTCTCTTTCGATTTTTTTTCGCGGGTTCCTGCCCGCGATCGATCAACCCGGCCCTCTGCTCGAATGCCAGGCTGATCGGGCGGGATCGCGGCTGCTGTTGTGGTCCAGGTAAGCTGGTTTTCCTTTGCAGAGCCTGCAACGATGGCCCCTTCTCTTTAAGGGATTGAAGGAGCCTTTCAATGCGGCAGTGCTGCGACCACTGTACCCGTGTACAGTGCTGCATGTACCAGTGTACAGTGTTGCTCCACTCACCACCCCGCCTGCTGTCGATTGCGCTCCAGGGAGGAAGTGCAACGCTTTATTTAGTGCTCCACTTCCTTCCTGGAGAGCAAACGGCAAATGTTTTAATAGTTTGAAATCATTAGTGCATGGGGCTAAATTTTCTAACTTTTAAAAGCTAGCCCTCCAAATGGGACGATAGTGAATTTTCCCCCATAGTCTTTACAGAAATTAGTTTGTCAAACTTCATTGGCAGTATAGCCAATGACATAAATCAAGTCAGAATTTATCATTGTGGCGCAAAAACAGAGTTTGCGTTAGTTGTGAAACAATTACACTCAATTTTTCTCCTCCCCCAGGATGAAAGCATCCATTTCTCCACGGCTTCCAGAATTCCATTAGTCACCGAAACCTGTCATCAGTCCCATGAGTCTCGCTTTGTGCTTCTTCTGAGATATTTCCCCCATCAAGTGGCTGGTCTGTCATAAATGGCAGTCCTTTGTGTTTCTTGCAGCGGTAGTATTCGAAGAATACAATCAGACTTTTCCTTTGGACGATTTTCACATCCATGTGTTTATCTTCTGTGCCTTTGTGCATATTTGTACATTTATTGCCCTTGGGTGCCTGTGTTTCTCACCATTTTTTTTAAAGGGGGATGTTTGCAGGATTTTCAAGCCAGTGCCTTGTCGAGAAATTTAAACCACGGATGTTGAGGTTTTCAAAGAAAATGAGTAATCCAGTTTAGCGGTTTCTGAAAGATTCTTGGATTTGTTTATTTGTTCCTGGGATGTGGGCGTCGCTGGCAAGGCCAGCATTTTTAGCCCATCCCTAATTGCCCTTGAGAAGATGGTGGTGAGCCGTCTTCTTGAACCGCTGCAGTCCGTGTGGTGAAGGTACTCCCACAGTGCTGTTCGGGAGGGAGTTCCATGATTCTGATCCAGCGACGATCTCCTGTTAAAAGCAGGCAAGAAAAACAACTGTGCAAAACCTGGTAAATTAGCAAATGTTGTTTGATGCTTATGATTCTATCTGTGCTAGTGTTTCCTGCATCGAGAACTGGAATGTCCATTGCACCTCCTGTTTTTTGAATCAATTCTGAAAAGAAGTTAGCCATGGTGGAAGCTGTTGAATCCCTTTGGGGATTGCAGTGAGATAATGAGTACAATAATATTCAAAGAATCCTATGAATTGACTGCTGTGTGGATCCATGGCTTTAACTAAATCTGCATTCGACATATACCTGCCCTCAGGGATCCCTCTGGAGATGAGGAGTAGACATTGAATGACCTGACCTCATCACCCCTGAGCTTGTGGGTTGTGGAGATCAGGTCCCCCACTGAATATTTCCCACATGTGACGAGTCCCTGGGGGAAATTCTACAAATACCATGGATAGTTTGATTTCAGCATAAAACTTGAATGATTTTTCTTGTTTTATTGGCTAACACAGTGGCGCCCGAGCAATGTCTCCTCGACTGCATTTACACGATAATTACAGCGTCAGTGTGAGACAGTCTCAGTTTTTGAAGGAGGGAGTCTCACTCCACTACGCTGTGAAGTCAGGTAGCGCCCTGACTTGGTTTTCCACTACAACTTTCACATCTACTCAAAGAGAATTTGGGCTGGATTTTCGGCTTTGATGATTTCGGGGCGGTAAAGTTTGTGCCCGGCAACAGTTTGCACCTCAGTCATCAAAATTGGGCAGCTGGGCCCTGAGTCTGGGGTGTGGCATTGAACACCTCTCTCAGGGCGTGGGGAAGTCTCAAGCTAAAGAGCAGGGCCGGGAGTGCTCCGAGAGACGCCTGGGGAGAAAAAGAAACCCTAAAAAAAACATTCCCAATACATAGCCTACACCACCACAACATAAATAGCAAAAAAAATTAAAAGAATAAACAATCACACTTACCTTAGGACTGCATTACTTACCTCTCTGCAGTCGGTATAGGTTGGACCGCCCGATTTCCCAGACGGTCACTGTGGGGTGCACTGCGGGGCATACCGGTCAGCGCGAGTCAAAAAGCATGCTAGTGTCGCAACCAGGGGCGTTCCACACCGGTGCAGCTCTTCCAGCCGGTACCACTCCGTGCCATCACACTAGCTGCCCCGAAAACCCCTACGGGACGCTGGAGGATGACCGCCTGCCCAGAAGACGTCACCGCCGCCATTGTTGCTGCTCCGGGGTGAAAAGCGCAGGGCAAAGGACTGGAAAATCCGCCCCAAACTGTTTCACGGTTGTAATGGAAATGCAGCCCGAGTGATTCAGGCCCCGAACTTGGCGGACTCACTGTCTGCTGCCGCCGACTGCCGCCGAGTTTTCTGGCCGGTCTCCCCTTGGTGCCAGTTTCGTGGAGGCCTCCCGCCGCCGTGGAGGGAATACCGCTGGGAATCTCCCGCTGACATCCGCTAGCGCGCAACTGACATAAGGATCCCCCTGCTGCCACTGACTCCCGCCCGAAGCAAACTTTATTGTCAACAAATTTGGAGCAGTTATCCCTTTCTCTAAATCATTAATTATACATAGAAGAAACACACAATGGCCCCAGAACTCTTCCCTCTGGTTCCCTGCTAATCACTTCTTTCCATGTAAATGCTGCTCTTTTTTAACAACTATAATTCAGAAAGGTGGGCAACTCCATTAGTGAAATAGACAGGCAGCAGCATAGTGCAGTGCTGTTGTCATGGGCGATTTCCATTATCAATCTAATAAAATGGAGGGCAGCCAAGTCAAGAAGGAGGCAAGACAGGAATATTTGTTAATTCTGTCAACTATTGCTTCTTTACTCAATACATTGGGGAGAATTCTAAAGAGGCTATTATATTGGATTTAATCCTGAGCATTGATATCTGATCTCCATGTGAGCAAAAGTCGAGGCAACAAAGATCGTTGTATTATCAGATTTCAGTTTGTTAGGCATTACCAGTGGAAATAATTTAATGTTAATACTTGCTTGCAGCAGGATTCAGTGTTCAAGAATGAGGGAAGCTTTGGGGAAGATAGATTGGTACGTGCTTTTAGGTAGAAATGACTGATTCAGAAAAAATAAATACTTAAATCTATGGCAGGAAAACCCTGCATTTTCCTCACATTAAAAAGAGGACATGGTATCATGTAGGAAAATTAAACTTAAAAAAAAAATCACTAGGTTTAAAGCAAATAACCATTGAGAATAGGGACAGGTATAGGAAGGAGCTGAGGACAACTAAAGCCACTGTTTGAAATGCTAAAAATACATTAGGAAAGAAAGGATTGTGAACAGGCATCATAATGCGAGTATAGCTTTTTCCATCAGTTCTGTCGGAAACTAGAATATGATTAAGGACCACATTGGTCCTTTTAGCTATTTAGCAGTGTGGGCTTGATCATGGGGATCAGGATATTGCTGACGTACTAACTTGATACTTTGCATTATTTTTCCTGACTCAAGTTAATGCCAAGTGGTAGCAATGCTGGATAGGGGCAAAATTGATTCAGTGGAGGTAACTGTAGAAATGATCTTCGCTCGGCTTAAGGCACTCGAGACTGGACCTGGTGCTATTTATCCCAAATTATTGAAGGAAATGGCTCATATATTCAGTGGAGCTGATTTTCCACTGCTATGCACCCGTTGAATGCTTTGTTGGCAGTCTCCAGCCTTCACCTTTAAGCAGAGGTGGCTCGTCAAGTGAGGTAAGAGAGACACCACCTCACCTGGACTTCCAATGCAGAGGTTGTGGTTGTGCCCCTGACACTGGGTGGCTGCAGGTTCTGCTTTTTGCTGGTCAGGTAGTTCCTGGTGCAGCCAGCTATTTGTTGTATTATTTTTTAGCTGTTTTATCGCAGAAACCACCTGAAAATGGCAGGCAGATTACCGGCTCGTGTCCTAGAGTGTGGCACAGGGTAAAACCAAATGTGCAAGGACTCTGCGGCCATTGGAAGTAGCTGTCTTGGCTGGGCATTCATAGCGCCTCACCTGTCCTAAAGGACACCAGCGACACTGCCTTTAAGGATTGCTGGTTAGGCTGTGGCTGGCTCGCGAAAACTGCCGCAGGACATGTGACGCTTGCTGCAGCCAGTTTATGGCCAATTCGGAGCAGGGGTCCTAAAACACGGCATTATGAGCCTGATGAGCACTTGGAAGAGGCCTGATTCAAGAGAGCAACTTGGGCATTTGGTTGCACGGTTGTGAAGTGGCAAAATTCAGCCAATGAGGGCAAATGATTCTGAGATGCTAATTTAGCTCGAGAGTCAAATAATCTGCCTAAATTTCCCCGAAAATGAAGAATATCTTTTCACTGATCTGAAACCGTGAACTGTTGCGGGGACACAGTGGGAAATGGGCATTAGTGTCTTGTTTGCAGAGAAAGTATAAGCTGCAACAAACCTAGTACATTTGGCTTTGAGCTTCCATGTGTGTAATACTGAAACTATTTCAGTGAGGGCACATAGTTATTGTGAATTGAGAAGTGCCTTTTCAATTCTAGGATCAGAGTGGGAATCAGTGTGTGCAGTTCCAAAGTTTCCGAGCATCTTTACGGCCCTAAGGTTGATCTACATAGGGTATATATTTTATGCTACATTTGCTCAGTACCTGCTGTATGTTTTCTTTAAAGATTATGATTCTTCATTTTTTATCATTGCCATCTCCTTGATCTAAAACATTGTCAATAAATCTCGAATTTCAATAATGAGAATTCCTAGTTGAATAGTGTCCGTATAATGCAGTGGGATCAAAGCTTGTTCTGTTTATAGAGCTGTTGTGCCAGACAGATGCTGGTGCATCTCATTACTGGTTTGTGCTGATACGCGGCCCTGCATCCGTGTGACTGCTAACAGATGCTTTTTTGATGTGCCTCAGCAGTTTAGAATGGTAAGATGCATTGCCTGTCGCTTTCCTGATGGCGCTACACTGATAATCAAAGCTGAGAATTTAAGGTTTGCAAATTTAAGATGATGTATTCATTTTTTTTTCTACTCCTACCATATGCTTTGCCTGTGACCCATAATAAGTGAATTAGTAACATAGGATGGTTACATGTTACAGTAGAGTGAATTTGGCAATGATACACAATGGGAAAAGTTGGATTATTTATGGGGAGAAGAGCTTTGCTTGTTCAGGTGCTCCGTTTTTGTCCTTTTGCAGGTTTTAACTGCATTAATGATAATTAAAAATGCATGCTGTGCCTGGAAGAGTATTGGCTTTTAGTTCTCTTTTCCCCTTAGGAATGCTCACTGCCTGTGTTTGTTTTATGTGATATTTCGCTCACTCTGTTCGGAGGTTTTGGGAAGGCAGAAATTCAGCTTTGAGACTTCCTTTGAAGTTGGCGGAGGATTGAGCGCAGAGTTCAATCTGTCACCTGAAATAGAGCCCAGTTCAGAGAATCATAGAATGGTTACAGCACGGAAGGAGGCCATTCGGCCTGTCACACCCCTGCCACTCTCTGCAAGAGCACCTCAGCTCGTCCTGCTCCCCGCCCTTTCCCCGTAGCCCTGCAATTTTTTCTTCTGTCAGCTACTTTATCCACTTCCCTTTTGGAAGCCGTGATTGAGTCTGTCTCCACTATCCTTTCAGGCAGTGCGTTCCAGATTCTAACCACTCGCTGTGTAAAAAAGTTTTTTCTTGTGTCGCCTTTGGTTCTTCTGCCAAACACCTATAATCTGTGTCCTCTGGTTCTCGACCCTTCTGCCAATGGGAACAGTTTCTTTCTATCCAATCTGTCCAGACCCCTCATGATTTTGAACACCTCTATCAAATCTCTCAATCTTCTCTGCTCCAAGGAGAACAACCCCAGCTTCTCCAGTCTATCCACGTAACTGAAGTCCCTCATCCCTAGAATCATTTTCGTAAATTTTTTCTGTGCCCTCTCTAAGGCCTTCACAACCTCCCTAAAGTGCGGTGCCCAGAATTGGCCCAAATAGCAGTTGCGGCTGAACCAGTTTTAGACAGGCTCATCATAATTTCCACACTTTTGTACTCTATGCCTCTATTCATGAAGCCCAGGATCCCGTAAGGTTTTTTTTAACAGCTTTCTCAATCTGCCCTGCCATCTTCAACAATTTGTGCACATATACCCCCAGGCCTCTCTGTTCATGCACCCCCTTTAGGATTGTACCCTTTAGTTTATATTTCCTCTCCTTATTCTTTCTACCAAAATGTATCACTTCACACTTTTATATGTTAAATTTCATCTGCCACGTGTCCGCCCATTCCACTAGCCTGTCTATATCTTCCTGAAGTCTATCACTCACTATTCACTATACTTCCAAGTTTTGTGTCATCTGCACATTTTGAAATTGTGCCCGATACACCCAGTTGGGTATATTTTAAATCTATTCTTCACAAAATTAGTTGATATCAATGCAGACAACTTTTTCTTCAGAATTGTCTGTATTTTTTTTAAATGGCGATGCCGCTTTTGGTATCCTGGCACTATGGGAGACAAGCTGTTGCTTGTGATTGAAACTGAGGCATCAAACGAAGATCTGTAAAATCATACCTGGTCTCACGAGACAGATTCTATCCTTGGTGGTGCAGTGGTGGTGACATGTATCCAAGTACCTGGAAGCACGTGGAAGGAATCTGTGCTATTCCATGGCGGTTAAGTAGAGGAAGGCATCCATGTTGCCTGACCATGATATGGAGTGAGACTGATTCATCTTTGTTGAAAAATCTGACCTATTTTGACTTAGCTCAATCTAAAACAAATCTAGCCCTATGTGTTGTAATGGGTTTACGCTGTGCCTGACTCATTTTGAACATATATATTTTCCCAGTGTTGACTGCCCCAATGACAAGTGTCTGATTCCTGCCAATCTACTAGCTGCACAGCCTCAGCTATGGGCTTCATCAACGCCTTCATTGCAGTCCTCCTGTAAACTCAAATAAAACCAGCCATTCATCTGAAGTTGATGGATGTGATTCAGTTAAAACAGTCCAATAACTGAAGAGAGTCTCAAATGTAAAGCTCACCAGTTGAAGTTGTGGGTCACCCGAGTCCAGTTGTCACAGTTATTTGAGGTTTATCATTTTTAATCTGAGTCAGTAACTTGAATAAGGAGGAAAAAAACTTGCTCAGGACATCCCAGAGTGTGTTACAGCCAATCACATACTTGTGAAGTTATTTGGGCTCCAAATCTCAGGAAGGATATATTGGCCATTTACCATTTGTGGGACTTTGTGTGCAAAATGGCTGTTGTGTTTACCTACAAAACAACAGTGGTTACACTATAGAAGTAAGTAATTAATTGTGAAGCACCATGGGATCAAGAGCAACTCTGATTTCTTATTCAACGTTTTAAGAGGGAGGAAGAGGAAACAAATACTGGACGTCACACTTGCCAGTCACTAAGCTAATCAGGAAGGCAAATGGAATGTTGGCCTTTATTGCAAGGAGGATAGAGTATAAAAGCAGAGAAGTCCTGCTACAACTGTACAGGGTATTAATGAGGCAACACCTGGAGTACTGTGTACAGTTTTGGTCTCCGTATTTAAGGAAGGATATACTTGCATTTGAAGCTGTTCAGAGAAGGTTCACTCGGTTGATTCCGGAGATGAGGGGGTTGACTTATGAAGATAGCTTGAATAGGTTGGGCCTATACACATTGGAGTTCAGAAGAATGAGAGGTGATCTTATCGAAACGGATAAGATTATGAGGGGGCTTGACAAGGTGGATGCAGAGAGGATATTTCCACGAGGGGACATCGTCTCAGAATAAGGGGCCGCCCATTTAAAACTGAAATGAGGAGGAATTTCTTCTCTGAGAGTTCTAAATCTATGGCATTCTCTGCCCCAGAGAGCTGTGGAGGCTGGGTCATTGAAAATATTTAAGGCGGAGATAGACAGAGTTTTGAGCGATGTGAGTGAAGGGTTATGGGGAGCGAGCAGGGAATTGGAGCTGAGTCCATGATCGGATCAGCCATGATCTTATTGAATGGCGGTGCAGGCTCGAGGGGCTGTATGGCCTACTCCTGCTCCTATTTCTTATGTTCTTATATAATCGCAGTGCTTGTTGTGGGTTAGACGTAAGTCCAGCCTTTGAAATGACTCCAGGAATGAAGATGGAAGGGTAGAGGACAGTGAGAAATAGGAAAAGATGGAATGAAATGAAACAGCGAGGGAGAGAGACCAAAGGGAGAAAGGGAAGAGGTGATTCCGAGGAGGGAGAAGCAAGCTCTCGAAATGTTCGGTTTTCGGACAATTCCGGTTTTCGGAGTTCTGGATTCAGGAGGTTGCTGCTGTATTGGCAAATACTGGTTCTACTTTGCTTACAAAAACTCAAATACCACGTAATAAAACCATTAATTGATTTGCAGATCATACTAAATAACATTGTAGAGAACAGCTTAAATATGATTCAAAACCCGTGAATTACAATCCTTCATTAACACCATATAACACTAAATCAGAACAGTTCAGGAGGGTGTCAACCTGTGGCTCAGTTGATAGCACCCTCACTTCTAGAACAAAGGTTGTGGGCTCAAGTCCCACCCCAGGGGCTTGAGCACAAAATTGTAACCTGACACTCCAGTGCAGTACTGAAGGAGTGCTGCACTGTCGGAGGTGCTGTATTTCGGATGAGACATTAAACCGAGTCCCCGTCTGCTCTCTCAGATGGACGTAAAAGATCCCATGGCACTCTGTCCTGGCCAATATTTATCTCTCAATCAACATAATACAAACAGATTATATGGTCATTATCACATGTTGTATGTGGGAGCTTGTTGTGTGCAAAATTGGCTGCCGCGTTTCCTACATTACAACACTTCAAAGAAGTATTTCTTTGGCTGTAAAGTACTTTGGGATGTCCGGTGGTTGTGAAAGGCTCTATATAAATACATGTTTTTCTTTCTTTCAGTTCGTAAATCCAAATTTCTAGCATGTCCAAAGAAACCATGGCTCACGCAACAAAGAGTTAATGGCCAGTCAGTTGTGTTCTCTGGTGATTTCTTTGCAGCCAACATGAACATAAAAAAGTATAGTGGAAAAAATAGATTGTCCAGATCTTTAAAAAAGATACGCATTTGTCTTGGGATTCCTCTGCCTCAAATTATGAGGAAACTTGGTGAAATAATTTGAGAAATTGATCAAATTGGACAGAATCTGCCTCCAATTTGCTCAGAAAAATTTGCAGAACAGTTGTTTGGCACCAAACATGCCTTGGAGCAAAGCATCAAAAACATTTGGATGGAATAACACTGTGTTGGATCCTCCATCCTCCAGACCAATTGAGTTAACTAAAAATCATGTATCGTGGCACTAAGTTCTGCAGTAAAGAAGTTGGCTGTAGTATTTGCGTTTTACTGATTGATTTTTATAACTTACATTGTTGGTCTTTGATGTAGGCAACTGAGAGGGGATGCATGATGATTACCATCCGGTAGGGTATGTGCAGAATTTTGAAATCAAACATCAAGTGAGAGAAAAGTCATCTTCTCAGGTTTCTGGCAGGCTGTATCGTGATCTTGATGGCAGTTCTTGAGAATTTGTTTGTACCTTTCTCCGGAATTGGCCCCACTGAATTTTTGCTGAAACAGCAGCAGTGACTTCCTCCGGGCTCCACACTCAAATGGTTCTATTGACTGATCATAAGCAGAATGTATAATGAACTTTGAGTTTTGTTGCACTGGGGAAATGAGTCAGAGTGAAGTCTGAGAAAAAGGTTAACAGTGATTCAAAATCAGTCGCTGGGTTATTCATAACGCTCTGACGGTGACAGTCTGAGGCCTTGTAAATTAGGCCTGGTCTGCAGAAATCAAGCGCAGGCTGCGGAAATAACGTGCGACAAACCAGTCCCACCCACCCCTTCCCTCAACGGCTATCTGTCCCACCTGTGACAGAGACTGTGGCTCTGGTATTGGACTGTACAGCCACCTAAGAACCCATGCTAAGAGTGGAAGCAAGTCTTCCTCGATTCCGAGGGACTGCCTATGATGATTGAAAGGAAGAAAGACCTGCATTCATAGTGCACCTTTCACGACAACCAGTTGTTCTAAAGAACTTTATAGCCAAGTACTTTTTGAAGTGTGGACAGTTGTATTGTAGGCGAGGCTGGAGCTGTGGGCAAATCAAAAAAAGCTAGCCACCACAGCAGCAGAATCAACAACGGTCTCAAGAGGGCGACAAAAGCAAAGTGGGTGACAAAATTAGACGTCATCAGAATGCAGGTAGATGATTGGTGGCATCTCTTGGAGCATGGTGGAGTCGAGTGGAGGGATCGGGACCCAGGAGTGGGAGAAGCGGAGGTCGGAAGCCGGAAGCGGCATGGAGCGGAGAGAGGGACCGACGAGGTATGGAGGAGTGGCGAGGTGGAGCCGCGTGGACAAGACCAAGGGAAGGCACAGCATGGACCAATAGTGAGGCTGTGAGGGTCACATTTCGTACTATAAATTCCACATAGAGAGAGGTCCTATGGGAAGGAGGACAGTAGGAGTATGTGTGTATGTATTGGCACATGCGGTAGAGCCTGGTCTCCAGTCATCTTGGATCCCCTTGCCACTGGACCAAGGCCTTGCTCCGTCAAGCCCGTATGGTGGCTGGTGTGCAACAGCCACCCTACGTTAAAGTAATTCACGCACTGGCAAAGTCCACCATTGAAAATTAGTTCATCAGTCACCTGAGTACTTATTTTTAGCGTGGAAGCAAGTCATCCTCAACCCCGAGGGACTGCCTTTAATTGATTAGGAAACGCAGCAGCGAATTTGCACACAGTAAGCTCCTACAATCAGCAATGTGATAATGATCAGATAATCTGTTTTTGTGATGTTGATTGAGGGAGAAATATTGGCCAGAACACTGAGGATAACTCCCCTGCTCTTGGTCGAAACAGTGCCATGGGATCTTTTATGTTCACCCAAGAGAGCAGACGGGGCCTCGGTTTACGTCTCATCCGAAAGACAGTACCTCAGACTGTGCCGCGCTCCCTCACCACTGCACTGGAGTGTCAGCCTAGATTTTTGTGCTCAAGTCTCTGAAGTGGGACTTGTACCCACAACCTTCTAACTCAGAGGCGAGAGTGCTACCCACTGAGCCATGACTGACACTTGAATGATGTTGCCAGCTGGGGTTGGTTGAATATGTGGAAATGCTCTGTCTGATAAAACCTGGATGGTATTGAGCACGTCAGAGACACTTGAATCTGGTTTGACTAAAAGCAACAGTTCATGTCCGGTTGAGTTAGTGTTCCATGCGTACTTCACGTTTAGCAATGACACTCAAATAGGAAACATCATTGACTTCTCCAAACAAAAGAGCAATGTAATGTAGGTTAATGCTGCCCATGGGGAATTTTATTCAAACCAATATACAAACGAAAAACTCAACCACTTGAACTAAGTATTTTATATATTGCCCTGAAGGTTTGATTTTGAATCAGTGGAGCACTGTTGCCCAATTATATCAAATCCCTGGCTAGATCATGTATTATTATTGAACTCACTTCATGAACAGATGTGATCATAAGACAATTCTACTGAACTATAGAGAGAATCTTACAATAGGTGTTTTATCCATATATTGCTGATTGACAGAAAATGATTTCTCTCTGTGCTCTTAATCATTTTGGTATTTTCCCTGTCTTTAATGTACTACAGTTACTTCAAGAATTCTCTTTGCTTATCTTTGAACTTGGTCAGCTGGAACAGAATACCCAGTGCAGAGCTGGGTAGGAGTTACAATCTTTGCCCTTGCATCATAAATGTATTCCTGAAACTGGTGTGTTAATCTCTGGATCAACAAGCAATTGGAGCTAATTTGTCTCGTGATATGTTATTACTTTCATCACTGTTTCTCTTTTTTGCTGATGTTCCTGTTCTCCAGTTCCCCATTAGCAGTTTACCCCCCTTTTTGTTTCCTACTAATTTATGACATTTACTAATGCTGCAGAATTGAAGGATTTCCTTGTGTTGTGCAGTTCTGTAGTTGTTGATTGTTGTTACCATTCAGGTTCTGCTGCGTGAGTTGGTTCCGTTACCGTTTATTGGTGAAAAATATATGGAGTTTTTGTAACTTGCCTTTGCTAATTTTCTATTTTTGGTACCATGTAGTTTGCAGCACAGATACCGGCCATTCGCCCCAACAGGTCTATGCTGGTGGTTATGCTGCTCACGAACTTTCTCCCACCTCGCTTTATCTCACCCTATCAACATATCCTTCTATTCCTTTCGCCCTCATGCACTGATCTATAATTTTAAGATGGAGTAGGGAAATGGGCGTAACTTGTGAGCAAGATAGGGTCAGGTTGAAGTGAAAGAACAAATGGAGCCAAATGATCCCAAAATGAGACGACAGGAATGTTGTTTGGTGAAGCTGATGACTGACATGCCCAGAAAGACAAGCTACCCTCCCAAAATATTTAAATGAATATTCTTCTAATAAAACGTTGTCGTGGAATGGCAGTAATGAATTGCTGGTTATACAGTAGATAATTGAGCACAGCAAGCTGATTTGAGACTTGTCCTGTGATCACATTGTTCAGTCAAGATACTGGACTCAATTACAGTCTACTGCATTCCCATCTACCCATTATTGTTTAATTATTCTCTAACCGTTACAATCAAACTATGCCCTAAGCTTTGTGTATGTCACATCTGTCACGAACATCCAACAGTTTTCTTCTTCCTCATTTGGTGAATAATGAAAGCACAAAATAACCAATTTGTTGGTCGAAAAACATAGAAATTTAACAATTATATTGCAAAGAAACCTTCCGATCAATCACACTGTAGCAAAAGATCTGTACGACCAGCAAGACACTGCCTACCGTGATAAAGTGCAACATTCGTTCAGTACAGGTAACATACACAGAAGTGTGCTTCAGGCGCATGCACCTCCTAGAGCAGAGAAGGTGAAGGGGAGATTTCATTAGCCGAAAATTCCGGCCTTGCCGGGTCCGTACGAAGCGCGCACAGTCCCGGCGAGGTCTTGCAAAAGTCGGTTTTCGGGGTGCGATGCGCATGCGCAGAAAACCGGCTTTTCCGATCTTAGATCCTCCACGGGAGAAGGACATCCGTGCAAGAGAGATTGAGCTATTTGCCCAACTCATGCCCAGCGAATGTCCTTTAAACTTTTATGCCTGGTAAAAGCAGTTGCATAGCTTACTTTTACCGGCGTAAGAGTTTTAAAACATATAAAAATTAAATTTAATTATTCATTTTTATATTTAAAAAACTCCTGTCCATTAAGGTAAGTTTATTTTTAACACTTAAAACACATTAAAAAAAAATCCCCCAAATCTTTTTTTTTCTTAAATATTTAATTACATTTAATTTCAATTCAGTTTAAATATGTGAGGTGTTTCTTTTATTTATTATGCTGTGTTTCTTGTTTTAGGAGGGTTTTCTCATTGATAGTAATGGGAACTCGCACAAATGGAGATGCCACTATTATCAATGAGAATACTGCATAGTGATTGGTGGTGCAGGCCCACATGACTCCAGCATTTCCGTAGGTACGGGGAAGTCATCTCCCTGTATGTTGCACAGCGAATGAAGGCCTTCGACCGCAATCGTAGGTTCCTCCGTGACCACCAGGTAATTTCGTTAATATTTTTCGGATTGGAGGCGTTCGTGCAAAGGAAGCCTCCGACCGCAATTTTCCCCCCATTATGTTCCAGATTAGGAGGGGAGATGAGGTGAAATTTATTGATGCAGCAAGTTGCTACGACCTGGGATGCACTCCCTGAAAGGGTGATGGAAGCAGATTAATTACAGCTTGAATCTCCCTTATCCGGAACTCTCTTATCCGGCACCACCCCTCGTCCGGCACCATTCCCGGATGCGCGACCCGTCAAATTCCTTCCTTCCCCGGTCTCAGAACATACATTAAAAGAAAATTTGTGCAGGGTACTCACCAATATAATCTTTCTCCTCGATCGGCTGCCTCCTCCTTGTCGCCCTGCTGGAACTCCTGCAGTCACAGTCCTCGGACCGGCTGCTCCTCCCCACAGCGCTCGCTCCGGAGGGTCGGGCCTGCTCTGGCCGCGCCAACTCTTCAGGCCCGCTCGGGCCATCTCCTTCCCCCTCCCCTGACCTGGCACCCCCCCCCCCCCGGGCCGATGACCTCCCCTCATCCGGCAAAATCCCTCATTCGGCCACAGGCCAGGTCCCTAGGGTGTCAGATAAGGGAGGGAGGTTCAACTTGTAGTAACTTTCAAAATGAATTTGGATATATATTTGAAAAGAAGAAACTTGCAGGGCTTTGGGGAAAGAGCAGGGGAGTGGGACGAATTACACAAGTCTTTCAAAGATCCGGCACAGGCACGATGGGCCAAATGGCTTACTTTGTGCTTTATGATTCTACGATTCTTTGTCCCAGCCACCCGTGACCAACGCCATGGGAGATCAACTAATATTTTCAAAGAAGCTCACTGCAAAATCAAAATTTCTGGTTTTCATTGTTGATTTTTTTATTAAGTAAAGACTGGGGAGGAAAACCAAAAGGGATATGGTTTCTGCTTACATATCTCTGCAATGTAATAAGCTTGGCTGACCATGACTGCAATGGTTATCTGTTCTTGCCTGGTAGAATTCCACTTCTGGGAATGATTTGCTTCCCAAATTCAATTGATAAATGTTTAGTCCTCCAGGACACGCAAAGACTATGTTTTGCATTTGTAATAGGGCAAGCTTCCTAATTTCCTGCCTTTACATTGTTTGTCTTCATCTGTTAGTAATTACACTGAGTTTATCTTTCTTATGCTTTATTCAATCCATTTTTCTTTAAAGATAGAGCAATTGAACCACAGAAAAGGGCCTGTGCGGTCGGCATAAGCTCTGCGTGCAAAGCTCACGAATATTTGTTGTTTAAGCAGTGGGGATTTTATAATTCTAATACTGTCACATATCCTTGTTGGCCAGAATCCCAATTATGATTCTTTACTCTCTGCTTTTAACCCTTATACTTGTGGCTTTTCATGGTCCGTGGCTGATATTTGCTCCATGAGTTGAATGTGTAAATTTACCTTTGACTCCAACTGATGATAAAGAAAGCTTCCATTGTTTAGCTCTGCAGCTTGCTTTGACCGAACGAACATAACTGGATGAAACCGGGCCCTTTTATTTTCTTCTCTCTGCATTTGTACAATCCTGCCCAGTCAATGCTGGAAAGCAAATCCAGCTGGCAGACATCGTCCTGAGCATTGCCAATGCTCTTTGTAAGCAGACATCATGTTGTAGTTGCGAAAATGATTGCCTTTTCTTGGGACTCTATTTCTCCCTTTACCTGAATGCTAAGGCCAAGAATAGTGAGATTCTGCCTCGACGTGACATCTGATTACAAATAAAGTGGATATTTGATTGCCCGCGAGTGGAGGGAATCAATTGGGAATGGGCACTGAGCATGTAGAACACTGCTTAGGTACTCCAGTTGCATTATGGGGAACCCTCCGCCCGTCCAATTATTTGAATGATGTTTGAGGCCTTGAGCACAGTGAATCGGACAGCCTTGGGGACATCGAGTACACCAGGTGTGCGGCAGGCTTCAGGCTTCTGCACACACAATAATCAAGAGCATTATTGGCACCATTGAACTGTTGCCTACACAACAACAGTGACTACATGTGAGCTCCACAACTCCGGCCTGGGGCGATGCTGTTCTGGATTCCCCCTGTCCTGGGAGTGAATCCCTCCCCTCCCTGCCCATAGACCTACCTTCTTATGGGGAGCGCACAGGGAAGTGGAGTTGAGGCCAAGATCAGATCAGCCATGATCTTACGAAATGACGGAGTAGGCTCGAGGGGCCAAATGGCTTAATCCTGTTCCTATTTCTTATGTTCTTCTGCCCAAAGGCAGCCTTTTTATTAAAAAAAAAGACAAAACAAATGTTTTAAAACACGCAGTGTTATACATACATAAAGCACGTCCAAAAAAAACTTGGCTCTAAAATAAGCCCAGTCTGGATTCTCAGCCTGTAAATATCCCTGACAAGAGGCACAAGAGATGTTCCAAGTTGATCCACCACTTAGTTTTTCCACCTTCCCTGTGGGGAAGTAGTTGAATTTTTCTTGGTTTCCCTGATGGCCTGGGTGGGATCATGAAGCCACAGCATGTGCGTGCGATTTAGCACTCCCTTGTGCGTGACCGCACTAATGCACTGCTCCACCAGGCTGCAGGGTTATAGAGTTGTGAACCATTCAGCTTATTTGAGGTGTGTGTGTGTGTGTGTGTGTGTGTGCCAGGGGAACAACATCTCAACACCTTGTGTTTTGTAATGGAGTTTTAAAATCTTTTGGGGTTGCAATGCTTTGAAAATATTTCCATTCCTGATTATGCCTGCCAGAAAGATTAAATCTTTCGGCTTCCAGTGATTGTAGTCAAATGGTCTTTTTTTTTTTAGTCAAGAAGGCCACAGACCCTTCTGAAGCATTTGTCTGATCGCAATAAATCAGAAGAATGTGTGGAATCCACAGTCCATCTCTTTCATAACTATTCTTTATGATATCTCTGGGAGGAGGCCCAGAAGCTTGTGAGATTAAAGCAACCACTAAAGGAATGAGGAGGAAGTGAAGGGTTCAGTCTGCATGAAGATTTGTTTCTTCTTGTGGGTTTAATGGGAACATTGTGAGCATACTGTGCCCTGGAGCAGAGTGCAAACGAACATCTGGGTGCTGCATAAGCTCTGGCTGTTGCTTCAGCCACAATTGTTAAAAAGCCAGTTTCCCTGGAGCGCAGTCAACGAATACAAAATGTACATTTTAGTCACAGCGGCAATCCAAATGAAATGCCGAATTCATATCCGCTGCATCAAAAATGATCTTAAAGCTTCATGCTTCTTTTTTTAAAAAAAATGTCAAGTTTGGCATTGGGATGGCAATGGAAGAAATATCAGTGTTCACGCTTTCAGAGTTTTTGACCATTTCTCCTCAAAGAGTTGCATTTAAATGTTGGGCTGTGAAAGCAAATGTAGTCACGCAAGTTTTATTTAGAAGCAATGTCGTGAGATGAAAGGTGGTTAAAATGCTAATGGACTAGATATTGAAGTTCTTTCCCCAAACACTGAAACAATAAGCAATGTGTTAGCCTGTTTCAGTGATCAATAAACACCTCACACCTATTGGGAGTCATTTTGACTTTGGATGATTGTGCAAAACGGGCGATATCGGATTGGATTGGCCAACTGTTTTACACCCCTCCCCAATTTTAATTTCCATTGATGTCAGTAGAAATGAAAATCGGGAGAGGTGTACAGTGGATGGTTGAGCCAATATTGAACGCTTTACGCTGTCGCCCAAAGTTGAAATGACCCACTCTGTGTTGGGACATCCGTGGTCCCACCCAATCAGCAGCGGGTTTTGAGCTTAAGCCCTCTTCTTTGGTCGTGAACAGAGAAAGAAACAGGGATGGACAAAATGATTGGCATTCAGGCTTTTAAACAGAAAGCTGTGAGGGCAAATTTTTCGCAAGCTCCAAATGTGTTCTTTTGTTTAAGTCAAGCAAGGTGGCTCATTGAGGTGGGGAAAGATAGTGTGATGATTATTTTATATTATTGTGCAAAGACGGCGTGTACTGATTGGACTCACTTAGTTCAATCGTAAATGTGCCCTGCACAGTTAGAAGCTTCCAATGAGGCAGCCGACACACATCCGAGGGAGATCGGGCACGAATCATGACAACCTGAAATTCATCCCACCCAATGTTCATTTTTTGCCTAGAAAATAGCAAAAGGAGGTTGAATTCCTCCCCCTTTGACCACTGCTGTACCCAAGAGATTCTCTGAGATGAGACCCAAACAGCGTGGCATGTTTGTTTTGCCTGTAGTAAGATATACAGGGAGAACAATGGATACCAATAAGTGTCCACTTGGCAGTAATCTCATTGAGAACTCTAGATAGTCATACACGATGAGATCACAGCTTGACAGATTTCTAACGATCATCTGATCCCAGAGATGAGCATTTCCACGTGTGCTCATTTTTTAGATATACACATAGAAATATATATGCACACATATATTGGAGATGATGGGCTATTTTTTGACGTTAAGTCAGTTTGCCCCTCCTCCATTGGAAGGTGTATTGGCAGACGGCAACTAATGGTTGATGAATGATGACTACTACACCAAATGATAAACACATGACATTTTTACTGCAACTTTAATGAGTATTGATCCAGAGTCACTTACTGGAAAAATAAAATCCCTGTATATTTCATATAATCAATATTTAGGATCCATTGGTATAGCTGACAGTTTTCAGCTGCTACTTGTATGTAGCTTGTATATGTCTTCTTTAAGCATTTCTAGGTTGCCCTTGAGAGGCGTCCAGAAAGTGGCAAGTCTTATGTTATAGAGAGAACATTTTCAATTGTTTCTGAATTGGATGGAGAGTTGTAATTTAGTTGGGCATGGGATGCATGATTTCTATAGACTCTGCAATCAAACACGGCTGCAATTCTCCTGTGCTCCTGGTAATCATACAGTAAAACAGGCTTCATAGACATGAAAGTGGAAAATAAAATGACTGGATAACGAATAATCATGTCCAAGTCTGTACAGTGAACCCTTGATGTGTACTGTGTTGATTCCATATGGCAAGTCTCAGTTGAAGAACAGGTACCAATATGTTTACCGTACTGCAATGGGATGTATTGATACAGAAAGTACAGGAACCAAGAGAGTGATCATTAGACTGATGATCTCTGCCTTCATGAAGCTGGTGATGAGGTCCTGCAGCAAGCTAGTTCCAGGGAGCTTTTCAAGTTCTCCCACTGTGAGGTATAACCACTTTCTCCATTCAGAGATCAAGAACAGTGTTGGCAATCATAGATGGCACGATGCTTTTTCCATTCGAGACAACCCTGCTGGACTATGGGCTTCACTGACTGCCTCCAGCTGCAAGTATCTGGCCCAAACGGTAAACAGAAGTTACTGGCGGCACATTGGTGAGATCCATTGGAGCGAAATCCGGTTACTTAGTGCCACTCATTCGCGCCCAAGAGGGATGCTAACGGGCCGCTATGCTCCTACCAACCGCCACGCTGGCAACGCCTTCCATGAACTTCAGTAGAGGTTCACTGGCAGTGCTAACAGTTAGTGCTGCGCACTCTAGTGCCACTCACTTGGTGATGCAGATGTACGTGCAACTACTCGTTAGCACCATGTTCACAAACTTCATCGGGTTCGCCTGCTTTAGCGCTTGCCGCTAATCGCGACCGGGAAAGCAGGCGTTCGCCAACCTCCCGGGGCGATAAGGAGACGGCTGAGCAGGTGGGTGTCCATAAGTTGTGATTTTTGAATTACCATTTAGTTATTGTGCCCTTATTCCACCTTGATTGGTGTGCAACAGTGTTCAAAGGAGCTCTGGTTCATTTTCCCCAGGCTTCAGGTAGTCCATCGGACCTCCCTTTAGATTCTTGTCCTGCCCCGACCCAATCTGCCCTTCTCAGGTGAAGCATTTACCTGAAGTTCCCCCAACATCCAGATAGACTGAAGAAGCAAGTTTTTTTTTAAAACAAGTCTTCAGCTCTCACTGAAGGTTTGAGGTCTGTAAAAAGAAAGAAATTGTATTTCTATAGTGCCTTTCACAACCTCAGTTCATCCCAAAGTGCTTTACAGCCAAAGAATTGTAGTCATTGTTGTAGGAACTGTACTTGAACTAGAAACACTTGATGCTGAGACTGTGTACAAAAAAAAGGAGGAATTCTTCTATTCCTCGGCACTAATATTCTTAACACAGCTAAGCAGAATGTCACTGAACAAAAATGGAAAAAAAACATTGAGAAATGAAGTGGATTTGATGATGACATAGCCTGGCAATATCAATCATGGTGGGCTTAAATCCAGGTAGATAAACTGCTGAAGATATTTAGTTTGATTTCCTCCATGCGTAACTTGACTGGAATTGAAGTTGAAATTTAAGGAGAATCAATAACTTCTTATACCATGTGAGAATAAGCACAGCACTGTGACTTTTGCTATAGGAACAGGGTATAATAAACAGTGGCCTGGGATAAACTTCCTACAGTTTGGTCAGGCCACCCAGCGTCAGTTGTCCATGAAATGCTGGCAATATTCTAACTTCTTTTTAATGCAGCTGGGTACTGTGTTAAATTGGTTCTTGACTGCATGCACATGTCCAACATAATTACAGCAACATCAAGCACTGAGCTTTTATTTTCAGCCTGACGATGGGATGCACAAAGCAGTCAAAGTCGGCCACATTTGTGTCTCTGCACCACACCCAAATACAGTAAATGTAGAGTCTTATTGGTTTAACAGCTGCTTCCAAAGAATATCAAAAGTTCAAATCCCGAGGATATACCAGTTCTTCAGTGTATTAAGTATAATAGACAATTTGTTAGAAAGGGGAGGATGTCCCTTTCTCCTATGGCGTAGCAGTAAGCCCACTACCTCTGCGTTGAACAGGGCAGGAAGGCCCGATGTGTTGAGCTAACTGCTGGAAATACACCAGGACAGAATCGGGCTCAATTATAATGTCCTCACTCAATACTCTGTCAAGGCTTGCAACATGAATAATGGCCACTCAGACAGGGTATCAGCTATTGACCATTGCCCATGGAACTGTACCTCAGGAAGGAGTAACCTGCAGGAGGAACAAAGTGGAGAAATTGTTGTTGACTATTTAAATTAAATGAGTTAATTCTATATGTCAATCACTCTTTGTGGGAAGAAAAAGCTGATGTCAGTAATGATCTGCAGAGCATTAGAATTGATTCACCTTCAAATCCAGTACCCTTGAGTTGCCTCCCAGTATATTATTAGCCTTGTTGCTAATAGCTTCACACTTTGAATGAACAGTCTGTAATCCTTTTCCTTTGTCACCTCAATTGATGGATGCCAATTCATTTGTCCATGGTCTATGCTTCCTGTTCCAACATCCATTACTTTAAATTATATGAACGCATTAAAACCCATTTACCACTTCTGCCCATTTGTTTAATTGACTTGGATGTATTTGCGTGTCATCAATCTCCCTTACTCTAGTCACGGAGCCACATCATTTGATATCATAGGCTGGTTTCTTAATATTGCTAGGAGTGCCATGTATCTAGGTTTGACATAATAATGCACCTACTGGACTCTGCATGCTTACACACCATCTATCTATCCACTCATCTATCCTATGGGAGGAAAAGCAATGTGTGAGGAGGACACAAAAAATCTGCAAAAGGACATAAGCTAAGTGAGTGGGCAAAAATTTGGCCGATGGAGTATAATGTAGTGTGAGGTCATGTACTTTGGCAGAAAAAATCAAAGAGCAAGTTATTATTTAAATGGAGAAAGAATGCAAAGTGCTGCAGTACAGCGGGACCTGGGGGTACTTGTGCATGAAACACAAAAGGTTAGTATGCAGGTACAGCAAGTGATCAGGAAGGCCAATGGAATCTTGGCCTTTATTGCAAAGGGGATGGAGTATAAAAGCAGGGAAGTCTTGCTACCGTTGTACAGGGTATTGGTGAGGCCACACCTGGAATACTTCGTGCAGTTTTGGTTTCCATATTTACGAAAGGATATACTTGCTTTGGAGACAGTTCAGAGAAGGTTCACTAGGTTGATTCCTGAGATGAAGGGGTTGACTTGTGAGAAAAGATTGAGTAGGATGGGTCTCTACTCATTGGAATTCAGAAGAATGAGAGGTGATCTTATCGAAATGTATAAGATTATGAGGGGGCTTGACAAAGTGGATGCAGAGAGGATGTTTCCAATGATAGGGGAGACTAGAACTAGAGGGCATGATCTTAGAATAAGGGGCCGCCTGTTTAAAACTGAGATGAGGAGAAATTTCTTCTCTGAGGGTTGTGATCTGTGGAATTCGCTGCCTCAGAGAGCTGTGGAAGCTGGGACATTGAATAAATTTAAGACAGAAATAGACAGTTTTTTAAATGATAAGGGAATAAGGGGTTATGGGGAGTGGGCAGGGAAGTAGACCTGAGTCCATGATCGGATCAGCCATGATCGTATTAAATGGCGGAGCAGACTCGAGGGGTCGTATGGCCTACTCCTGCTCCTATTGCTTATGTTTTTATGTCTATTTTCAGTCTTGCTCATAGTGTACACTTTCTGTAAGCGTGACACTTTCCACCATGCCTATGTGTCGAATTTGTCTGTCATGTTTAATGTACCTATTTATTTCTGATTCACTCCTCCCAGCAACAGTAGATGGCACCGATCCCCGCCCTGAGGCCTGTGAATTTTTGGCTTTTGCTTGAAGATCCCTCCTGCCTATTCTCCTCAGTCCCTCCTGGTGCCTCTCTTGGTTGCTATAATTCAGATTGAACTGAGGCTCTGTTTATTAAATGATTAGATTTTATGCCCTTAAAGGGACGCAGCTCCACCTTAGCAGCAGAATAGTACATTTTACACGGTATAAGACTCTCGTCTCTATATAATACCGCATCTCTCAACTTACCAATAACAAGGGAGATCAGATAATATATTATAAAGAATAAAAAATATCTGGTAATTAGTTTGACACCAGTTCAATTTCAAGAATCTGCTTGAACAAGTAGAAAATTCCAAAATATAGCGCACCTGGTCCATTGGAATTGATGCCCTGTAACTTACTGAAGGAAATGTTTGATAACCATGGGACCAAGATATATCCAGTTGTGCACATCAAAAGTCAGGTGGTGATTGGCAGTTCACACTGCTTTCTGGAATGATTTTAAATATGCATAACAATGCTTGAAGAACCAAGAGAAGAGCGTCCTGGCTGACTGCGCACTTAAGTCCTTCTTTTAGAACTGCCTTGGAGCAATCAAGTTTATGTTTGTTCAAGCTGGTAAAAGAAGAATGGAAATGTGCTATCCCTATTATGTGATATACCATAGAAGCAGTAGATCATTGCTGTAATGTATTTGCTTCATAGGTTCTTTGCTTAAGAATTCATAGCAACACATTGCTATTAAGAACTAGTTGGTTTATGAACAAAGGTTTAACAATCACACTACACATTACCAGTTCATCCACTAGGCTCACAACTGCATACCTCATTGTGGATGCCCCAGACCCAACTGACTGGGGTTTTATTGGGTCTTGTGAACATCACATGATTGGCTGAGCCACTCACAACACAACAGCTCTACAAACCTTTGAGCATACTCACAGGAACATACATTACAGTTGCCATAATGTGCAGTTTATGGGAATCAGCAATTAGCTGCCGTTTAATTTAGATGCACAATTCTGATCAAATATTATGCGACAAACTGGATATTTATGTACTCATGACACCAAAACCAAAGGGACTGTTTTAATTTAAAACATAATGACCATTCCTGAAAGACCTGGGAGTCATGGGGTTAATCCGGCATTGATGCTTCGCTGCAAATATTACTCTCATAATATTATAATTGATGTACTGAACCACTGTACGGTAACTAATCTGAAGCATGTGGTACGCAGCAGAGTCGGATGTAGATCAGGGTAAACTAGTGAGTTTTACAATTTTATATTGCTGTCTGTTGTAACTGCTGACTGAAGAAGCTGGAAGACAAACACAATTCTTGTACTAGATATGAAAGGGCCGGCCCAGTCAAGCTCCTGGTAATTATTTTCAGAATCTGTGTTCTGTTATTTTGATGTGGCACTAGGGCGCAGTCCCGCATGTGAACTCGGATGGACTGCAGTTTCCTGTCAGAATAATGTTTAGCCAGGTGTTAATCCGTGTCTGGAGGGGAAGCGTTGGATTTCATTATCCATTCCACAGAGGGATTGGCCTCCTGGGACTGGGCCAGGTCTGAAGCCTCTTGGCTTACTGACATGTGCCATTTGTGATGAATGCAGCTGAAGTCCATTTGAGAAATTCTCTTGTCAGGCAGCCAATCTGTCAGAGCCACGCAGAGCGAGGATTTGAGGAAGCAGGGCTCAGTAGCAAGCTCTGAGTGTTGTAAGGGCAGAGTAAGACAGAAAAAGAGAAAACATTCACTGCATGCCCTTTGGAGAGCATCTATCATACAGGAATCCTGCTGGCACTGAAAGCTTTTTATAAGTGAACACAGTTCGTTTTTTAAAAAAAATATTTTTGTTTTTTTCCTGTGAGGAGCAGGAGGTGAAACAATGATTAAATCGAGCTGGTTCTATGTCAAGTTCAAGTACGCAGAGAAGGTAAGTCAATATGTTTTCCTTTTCGCTACGTCCCAAGGTAAGGCCGTTCCTCCCTGCGGACCAGCCCTTGCAGTAAGACAGTCCCTGTATGTCTGCAGAGGGGAAGAGAAAGCCATTGCCTGAGCAGGCTTGTGGCTTTTTCTTTCTCAATTCTTCTCATACAATGGATGCTGTGTCGTGGGTAATTTGTGCTGACAGACACCTGCCTGAAGTTAACTGGAAATAAAAGTGGTCATTTTGTTTTAAGCTGTGGGCCCACTGGTTGTTTTAATTTCACAGTGCTTCACGGATCTCAATGCCGTTCGCGACTATCTAAACTGATGTTGCTCTTTCTGGAGTGACAATAAGTTGCAGTGCATGCGTTTGAATTTCTCTTTACCAAGAGGCTTTCCACACATAACATTGTCAATGTTCCACATTCAAAATAGAACAGGGTAAGATAAGCAGCAATGAAAAATGGACCGATAATTGCAGAATTTTTGAGAAATATTAAGTGACAATAAATCAGTGAGAAACAATGCTGACCATGATATCTTGAAGTTCGCTGAATTTGATTTGCTTAACTTTGATGTAGACAAAGAATGAAGCCAAAATTTTACATATCATTCAATAGTTATTACTTTAATAACTTGCACGAGGAACAAGCTTCCGAATCCTTGTCAGGTCCGTGCGATATTTCTGCACAATGCCCATCAATGTAATTACATTTTTTCCATATCTTCACCATTGATCTATCTTTTTAAAGACTCTAAAAAGAATTTTGTTTTTAATCTGACCTCCCCTTCCCTCAGTCAGAAATTCAATAAAGCTGTGGTAACTATTATGTTTTGCACCTATGTATTTCTGATCCGTCATGAACTTCGTTTAATGTTCGTGTCTTTTAATTAAAGATAATGCGAGGCTTAGAAATATTGGTGATTTTGGTGTAAGTTTACCTGCTCCAGCCAGCACAACATGTGCCCAGCTCAGTTACTTCACTTGCTGCTTTTTTTATTTCCTGTAGTGCAAATAATTCTATTTTTGTGTAAATTGAGACTGACTTTTGGAGTACTTAAAATAAGAATAAAGTCAACCATTGTCATCAGATGTATTTCCTATTAAATGATGACTGATGGGTTTCAGGCATACCCAGTTTCACTCTATAGTAAACTTTTGCTTAGATTCTGCTGTCTTACATCTCCGTATTGATTTACTGGCAGAATATGTTCATACTTTTTTGTCAATGGGCCCTTTCCTCACTCTCCCTCTGTGTTTGTTCCCGCTTTGCTCTACCCCTCTACTCCATTCACCCTCTGCTCAATTCCTCCTCTGCTAGCTCCTCTCCATCTTGTTTTTTCTCTTGGGCAGGTATTTCATTAACAGAATACTTCTCAGATGCAAAATTTCATGCATTTTATCGCAGCAAAGACAAGAAAGAACGCCCGAATCTTAGCTTTGGATGTTGTAATGTCCCATTACCTTTTCTTATTGTACTTCACAATGCTTCTGTTTAAATCCCTTCCTGGCTTTTCCCCTATATATAACCCCTTCCAATGCTACAACTACCTGAACTCTCCATTCCTCTGACCTCCCCTCCCAGACTCTTCTGCATCCCGCTCTCGTTTTGCCCCACCATTGGTGGTCTTGCCTTCAGTAACCTGGGCCCCACACTCTCTTGAATAAGTTCCCTAAACCCCTCTGTCTCGCTACCTTGATCTTCTCCCTCAAGACCCACCTTCAAACCCATCTCTTTAACCACAGTTTTGGTCAGCCCTCCCTTGCATCTCTTTCTTTGGCTGGGTGTCCATTTTTTCCTTGCATGTCTGTGGAAGTGCCTTCCGACACTTTACATGAAAAACGCTATGGGGCTGAGTTTGCAGCCCCGACGGGCATTAGCGAGGTGCACACGCCTGTAGGGGCCCCACAAGTTCCGGATTTAGGCATGCACTGCGCATGTGCTGAAATCCGGAACTTGCGATCGGTCAAGAATTCTCTTGACAGATCGTACAAATCCAAAAGCAATGGGCCTCCGCGGGCGGAGATAACATAGAAACATAGAAAATAGGTGCAGGAGATAAGGGCTATTTGCCCAACTTCTGCCTAGTGCATGTCATTTAAATTCTTACACCTGGTAAAAGCATGCGTAAGAGTTTTAAAAAATAGAAAAATAAAATTTTATCACTCATTTATACGTTAAAAACCTGTCCAATAAGGAAAGTTTATTTTTAGTCCCGTTAAAACATATAATTTATTTTTCAAAAAATTTAATTTTTGATGGCAATATTTAATTAAATGGAATGTTAATTAATTTTAAATATGGAATGTTTAAAAAAATTTATTTCGTGTGTGTGTGTGTGTGTGTGTATTTTTAAGTGATCCCCATTCATACCTAATGGGAGTGCCGTACAAACGGAATGCCCAAAAGTATGAATGGGGATCCCCTTTTTTGATTGGTTGGGCAAGCCCACGTGATCCCAGGGGCGCTTGTGAACCGCATGCATCCATGGGACACGTGGGCCTCTACCTGCGGATACCCAGAGCGCTCCAGGATCGCGAATCTACGAACCTCCCGGACCACCAGGTGAATTCGTAGGATTTTTGCAAGTCAGAGGCATCCGCCGCGGGAAGCCTCCGACCGCAAATTTTCCCTCAACATAAGTAAGCCATTAGAAGTAGTAGGAATAGTCGCAGCGACAGCTCTGGCAGTTGAACAAATTCAGATTGTTATAATATGTTTGATATCATTTCATCTCATAGTTAATGTAAAGCAAAAACAAAAAATTCATAAAATGTTACTGTTGAAATTCAAGTGACTCATTTGAGACTCAGAAGAGAAATCATTAATTCAAAGGAAAGTGGACAAATTCCGCTATTTAAATGGTTGCAGGACACTGCTCCGCATTCAGCTCAGTGTAAGATGCTCCCTGAAAGGCAGTTTGACTGTTCTGAGCAAATGGACAACATTTCCTCAGTGCGGTTACGACTCAGGTGATATCCTTTAGTTTTTTTTTTAGTGTTTGCCTTTCTGTTGTAAAACTGCGATTTACTACTAGAGGAGCATTATGTGAAGAAAATAAGTGCAGTTTCATTTACGAACATTATTAATGAAATCCCAAAGGGAAATTTCAACACCATTATTTTACTTCAAGGATCCAGTGTTGTATGCAAGATCTTTGAATAATTATAAGTTCTGTGGAAAACAAAAAAATGAAAATTGTTTGTTGGCTCAAACCTAAATAAAAATTGTCCACTGCATGTTGTACGCCAGCTTGCTTTCAATCAGCTAACACTGTGTTGCAGCAAAGCATGTCAAATTAGCTGATCCTTCTCCTCTCTTAACCCCCCTTCCAAGACCCCATACCCCCAGGATCTATGCTGCCCTTTGTGGAAATTTCCTCAGATTAGTTTTGCTGGCATACAAACCAGGAGGCTCAATTTCGAATGCCAGTCCGAGCTAGCATCTGGGCATCTATTGCCAGCAGGCTTTGAGAAATAAATTTCAGAGACGTTATTAGATAGACCAGGCATAGCATCCTCCTTCACGCTCCACAAAGTCTTCAATTATTGCTGTTGGAATAACTGTTTACGTGCTTTATTGGGTGATTGTTGCAATGGATTTAACACACCCTGTTAAATAAAACATGGTATCAGAAGTTGTAAAGCAAACTGGCACATTCAAGCACAAAACCTCACCAGTCAAAGGATTAAAAAAAATACATATGAGCGAGCCTCGTCATGTCTATCAGATTGGAATATGCCGAGTAACTTTTTCCACTCTTGGTGAGAACACTAGTGTCATCTGTGTTGGGCAGGGAATCTGGTACACGGGACAATGTGCCACTCAGCAATAACTGATCACATTGTCCAACAATTAGACTAAACACTGGGACTGATGATGTCGGGGCAGGTATCCAGAGATTGGTTTGTTATGTCTTGTGAATGTAGGGAGGAGAGACATTTATAGAAGTAAGTATTTTTTTAAATTCATATAAGAGAGAATAGTGGTGCCACTATCTGCAGCTATCCTCCCCTCACTGCTGGAGAAATCACCCTGTTCCATCGGGAGATGTTGCTGTAGTGTCGATCAGGAGTTCTGTTTGCTGTAGTTCATAGAGATGCTTTTTAAATAGAGTCTGTAGACTGTTTGCTGTAGTGTGCTGTTCAGATAGACTCTGTTTGCTGAGCAAATAAACTTTGGGGGCGATAATCATCTGGGCCTGGGACTTTCTGCGTCCGGCGCAGAAGTCCCGCAGTCACCGCTGAATTGGAGTGCAATCTCGTGTGCGCCACTTCTTTTGGGGGCGGTTACTGGGGCGCTGAGGAAAGCATCCATGTAGCGCTGACGTGCTTCAACGCTCCTCCCCTTTGCTTAAATGGGAGGGCTGCTGCGCACTCTGCATGGCCTCCACTAGGCTACCAGGGCAGCGTGGGACCGGGCCTGCAGCCCGGCACCCAAAACGGAGTGCCAGGCTGCACGATGGCGTCCTGGACCATGCCAGGGCCACCTCCGTAGAGCCAACCCGAGAGTTGGCAATCAAAAAAATATGGCGGGCCGGGACACTGGCGCTCTCCCCTTTAAGGAGCGCCCCGAGAGTGGATGTCGCCACTGTTGCAATTTCGCCCACGGGGTGTTAAGGAGTCGCCGCGCACGCCGATGATGCCATTGTCGGTTGCGCGATGGCCTGGGGAGTGCCTCTGCAAACTCTCGGGCAATTTTCCAGGAGGCAGTAGCGAACGCCTCCCTCAGGCAAAAAGTCTCCCCTGGAGGCGCTAACGGGGCTATAAAAAGAGGCAATTTTGCCCTCTTTGTTTACTGTAAAATAAACTGTTTGCTGTGAGTCCTGCTGCAAGTTCCGCCCCGCCTCCAACTCATTGGCTGACAGTGGGGTCAATGGACACTCTGCCTAAACTAATGCAGCATCACCACTGACACAAGTTGAATGTACAGTTTTATGTTTTTATATTAGGTTTCAGAACAACAGCGCCCAGACCAAGAAGATTGTAATTGACCATAATGGTTGTTGGGGCCAGAGAAAAAATTAGAGTGTTTGTCCTGGGGCCCAAATAGGTAACCAACTTCCCACAGCCTGGCAGATTCTCCAGGAGCCCACTGATCCCCGCTGGGAGTATGCGCACATGATTGCTGGGTGAGAATAACATTGAGCTCACTTGTAATGATTCCAACAGTCAAATAGCCCATTAATACTCATTGTTCAGGCTCACGCATGAGTGATGGGCATGAAGTCTGTAGGCACCCATGAAATAGCATTATGACATGAGTAATGACCCTCAGCCCTCAGAGATGAACAGATAATGGTGGATAGAGGTGTACCGATGGATGTGGTGTGTTTAGATTTCCAAAAGGCATTCGATAAGGTGCCACACAAAAGGTTACTGCAGAAGATAAAGGTACACGGAGTCAGAGGAAATGTATCAGCATGGATCGAGAATTGGCTGGCTAACAGAAAGCAGAGAGTCGGGATAAATGGGTCCTTTTCGGGTTGGAAATCGGTGGTTAGTGGTGTGCCACAGGGATCGGTGCTGGGACCACAACTGTTTACAATATACATAAATGACCTGGAAGAGGGGACAGAGTGTAGTGCAACAAAATTTGCAGATGACACAAAGATTAGTGGGAAAGCGGTTTGTGTAGAGGACACACAGAGGCTGCAAAGAGATTTAGATAGGTTAAGCGAATGAGCTAAGGTTTGGCAGATGGAATACAATGTTGGAAAATGTGAGGTCATCCACCTTGGGGGGAAAAAAGTAAAAGGGAATATTATTTGAATGGGGAGAAATTACAACATGCTGCGGTGCAGAGGGACCTGGGGGTCCTTGTGCATGAATCCCAAAAAGTTAGTTTGCAGGTGCAGCAGGTAATCAGGAAGGCGAATGGAATGTTGGCCTACATTGCGAGAGAGATGGAGTACAAAAGCATGGAGGTCCTGCTGCAACTGTACAGAGTATTGGTGAGGCCGTACCTGGAGTACTGCGTGCAGTTTTGGTCACCTTACTTAAGGAAGGATATACTAGCCTTGGAGGGGGTACAGAGACGATTCATTAGGCTGATTCTGGAGATGAGGGAGTTACCTTATGATGATAGATTGAGTAGACTGGGTCTTTACTTTTTGGAGTTCAGAAGGATGAGGGGTGATCTTATAGAAACATTCAAAATAATGAAAGGGATAGACAAGATGGAGGCAGAGAGGTTGTTTCCACTGGTCCGGGAGACTAGAACTAGGGGGCACAGCCTCAAAATACGGGGGAGCCAATTTAAAACTGAGTTGAGAAGGAATTTCTTCTCCCAGAGGGTTGTGAATCTGTGGAATGCTCTGCCCAAGGAAGCAGTTGAGGCTAGCTCATTAAATGTATTCAAATCACAGATAGATAGATTTTTAACCAATAAGGGAATTAAGGGCTATGGGGAGCGGGCGGGTAAGTGGAGCTGAGTCCACGGCCAGATCAGCCATGATCTTTTTGAATGGCGGAGCAGGCTCGAGGGGCTAGATGGCCTACTCCTGTTCCTAATTCTTATGTTCTTATGTTCTTATAATTGGATGATAAAAAATGGAGGACGGGAGTAAATAAGTAGAATGTTCTACCTTGCGATATCTATCGGATCAACTTAATCTCCAGGGCCATTGATTTTATGCTGACTGACTAAGTCAAATGACAGGTTTATTACAATGGATTCTGGGAATTTTACTCGTGTTTTGGAATGCTGTTCTGTACCTTTAAATACCGCTCCTCAAGTGGCTGGCGTACCTAACCACACCTCCTGCAGCTACAGGTGTTGACACCCGGCGATGTTGCAGGGGGTGTAACCGAAGTTTGCATCCAGGGCGTTATGCGCCGGATGACGTCACGATATCCGGGACGCAGGAGATCGTGGCGTTCGGGTTTACCGCCAGCGATAACCTGCAACGCGAGTTCGCGGACGTTGGTACTCTCGCCGCGCCTGGTCGCTGAGCCAGTAGCGCCCAATTATCGCCCCACGGAGGCACTAACAGGAGGCGCAGAGGAAGCCAATTTCTCCCCCCAAGAAACTGAGGACCTTCTAGTCGCAGTTGAAAACCCATGAAAGAAAGAAAGAACTTGCATTTATACAGTGACTTTCATGACATCAGGATGTCCCAAAGCAATTTAAAGCCAGTGAAATACTTTTGAAGTGTAGTCACTGCTGTAATGCAGGAAACCAATTTGTGCACAACAAGATTCCACAAACAGCAATGTGATGGTGAGCAGGTAATCTTTACTAATTTTGAAGAAAGCCCTTGAATTTTAATTTTATTTTATTTGAAAAGGAAGTGGTGTAGTGGTGACTAGTTGCTCAGGTGAGCAGTTGCCTGATAAACATTAATAAATGGAATATGTTGGCGTAGTATTGCCCCCAAATTCACTGTGCCTAGAATGGTAGGATATACATTTGCATTTTCAACATTCGATCTTGACCAGGTCCAGTGCATTCATTGCCATTTAGCATTGGTGAAACAGCTCCAATATAGAGGGATTTTGTCTACATTAAGGAGTTCAAAGCCCACAAATCGAAATGATGATAGCTGTTGCCCGTACTCCTTATTGCATGTTACTCACTCTCGTGTAGTGATATCCACTTCCTGAAAGGGAATGGCTACGTTATGCCACCATTTTAACTTGTGCGTCCTTATCAATATTGGGACTTTAACCGTAGCAACTTGGGGGAGATAACATTCTGTTTTGTGGCCTGTGAATGTCCCAACCTCTTGATCCATGAGCGAACCAATCGATTCGAAAGCTTTAGCCAATAGTTTAGGATCTGGACCAGATTGTTTGATGACTGCTTTGCCGTAATGCTTGATGTAAAATTGACTGCTGGAAGCTTTGTGTTTCATGGGCAGGAAATTTCTTGCTGAAGCGTTAATAGTGCATGTGAAGTGACAACAAAATGCTAAAGTACAATTTGTATACCGAGGCTGCTTGGCCAGTTCAAAGTGTGGCAAAATCATCTACATAATTAAGATACGTATATTTAGTTAAAAAATCTAGCATTAGCATTGCATACTTATGGAACACTGAAAGCCCTGTATCTTTGGGAAGAAAAAAACTGAGGAGAACATTCTTAGAATTTCTGATATATTCCCATCGCTAATATAATCCACCCATTATTGTTATTAAGTTAACTGCTGAGTTGGGCAGCACAACTTACAAGATACCAACTTTTTGTTTTGAAAAGGAAAGGGAAGTTTCAAAAGCGTCCTTTGTGTCGTACAAACAAGGTAACGAGAAATCTGATCCCTTAATGATTTGAGCATGTGTATGCTAGTGAACGGTGTTCCGGTCTCCCTATTTCCCACCGCCCCCTCTCCAAAAAAAGTAAATGAAAACACATTGCGCACTGTTACTTTGCTCAAAGGAAGGATTTTGTTTTAAAACGGGAGCGCACATGGGCTAATGCAGTGAGTTGGCGCTCTGACAACACAGCGCCACAGAGTGGCAAAAGTGCAAGCTTGCGTCCTCACATGGCAAGTTCCGGATCTTAACCACACCAGCTTGAGATGTGCTGAAGAAAAGCCAGGTGTTTTCACTCGGGGATGGAAGGAAAATAAAAGGGGCAATCAGTGGTGATACCTTGCAGCAGCCAAATACAGAGCAGCATTGGCAGATGGCTGGGAGTCGGTCCCCTGTCTGGCCTTTCAGTCTGAGAATGGTGTGCACCTACAGGGAAACTTCAAATGAGGGAAAAGAAAAAATGAGGAATATTGCACGAAATCAATTTTCTATAATTGAATCAAGTGTCATTTTATCCAAGTAAATTTAAAAAAAAACATCCAATGTGTATTACTTGGGTTGAAAACTGAAGGTCACTGCTTGGGGTGACTTTGTGTAAGTTTTACATCTCTCCCGATTTCTATCAGCTGACTCACTACCATCTGTTTGACACAATCGCACAAGGTCAAAATTACCCCCCCCCCCCCACCCGGATGGAAAAGTAGCGGCATGTTAACGACGCACGCTGTTATTAACGTGCAAATTAGAGGGATTAAGAGATACGCCATGAGTCACGAATCTCCAGAACTTGCTGGTTGATCTACACCACTTCGCCGTCTGCTTCATGCAAACAGCATCTCGCCCTCAGCCTCCCCGCTATTTTTAAGAACTTGCTGGATTTGCACATTAATTGCCCACAGAAAGTTAAACTCACCGCAACAAGTTAAGTCTGGTAATTAATAGCATAAGCACCCTTTTAACGATGTGATAATTGTTAATGACTGCCAATCAACCTCTCTAGCCCAGAAAGGGAACAATTTAAACTGGAGTCTCATTCATTTCAGGTAGTGAATTGTTCTGTGAGATTTAAAAGATGTGAAATTTTCAATGTAATTTTTTTTCTTACTTTTCCTTTCTACCTCTTTTTTTCCTCATTCTCAATCCAATCTTTCCCCCCTCTTTATTTCTCTCCCTCTACCTGATTCGGCGTTATTTCACCCTATGTCCTTCTCTGTGGTTCTCTGTTCCTTTCCCAATCATAGAATCATAAAAATTTACATTTCGGCCCATTGTGTCCTTAAATCTCATTGGTTAAGAAGATCGATTATTGGTCCCGATGGTCACTAAGGCCCCAGAGGCTGCGTTGCCATCACCACCCCACAATCAGCTCACACTTCCAACAAGTTACGGCGCAGAAAACCTTTGGCTGAAAAAAAGTCTAACTGATTGTGTACGGCTTGATGCTCTGCTTCAGCAAGTTTGAATCCTATCTGTTTTTGAAACAGAATGCTTTGTACAACACAGGCTCAGAACCAGCTAGGGCCAGCATACAGTTTCATAATCGACTGTTCATCTGTTGCTTTCTTTTGTGTTCACTCCCTCCCTTTGTAGGTGTATGTATGTATATGTGTGTGTGTATAAATATATATATATAAAATATTTTCCCATGTGGAGAAGCAGTAGCCTACTGTTGGCTGTAACTGTGGAAAGACTGGTTGAGGTCGGCAAACTATTTGTTTTCATTGTCTTGGAGAGTTTTCCCGAAACTCTGTTCCTGGAACAACCTGCACCGAAATGCTGGCTACTCGGGACCTGTTCCTCCTGCAGCAGACGTCAGATTTGCTCCAGTTTGACCTTTCACAATCTGTTTTGTGTGTGCTCCTCAAGGCTCTCGCTGCCACTGCTGTGGAATAGAACGTTCTCCACTTTGTGCACGGACTTCAGTTGTGTGGATTCGATAACTCGCTCATAGCTTCCTCCACAGCGGCTCATTACTGTACCTTTAATCGGCGACGACCACCCCACGTGACATTTGCATTCCCCACTTGGCTATTCTTAATGAGATTCTTAATTTAAGGGTATTTCAAATTGTGAACTCCTCTTCACTGAGCGAAACAGTGCCACTTAGAGAGAGCCCTTGTGACCATCGGAAAGAAGACCTCATTCTGTCAGTCACGGGTGAATACCTCAAAAGTTAAAATGACAAAGTCCATACGAGCTGCATCACCCAACTAAAAATAGCTTTTAAATTTGATTGGAGCACATGTGATTAGTGCTCATATGATTGATATCCATGTTTCAAGATGTGCATAAAGTCTCTTGTGAGGCATCTTGTTCAGATAGGTAGTGGGATATAGAAAATAACAGACAATCTTGAAGAACGACAGCTATCATTCATTATACACAAGTAAACACTATGAGTGCTTCATTCATGCCTTTGTTACCTCTAGACTTGACTATTCCAATGCACACCTGGCTGGCCTCCCACATTCTACCTTACGTAAACTTGAGGTCATCCAAAACTCAGCTGCCCATGTCCTATCCTGCACCCAGTCCTGTTCACTCATCACCCTTGGTGCTCACTGACCGAGATTGGCCCCCAGTTAAGCAAGGCCTCAATTTCAAAATTCTCATCTTTGTTTTCAAATAACTCCATGGCCTCGCCCCTCCCTAGCTCTGTAATCTCCTTCAGCCCCACAATCCCCCTCGATACCTGCACTCCTCTAATTCTTCCCTCTTGTGCACCCCTGATTATAATCACTCAACCGCTGGTGGCCATGCCTTCTGTTGCCTAGACCCTAAGCTCTAGAGTTCCCTGTCTAAATCCCTCCGCCTCTCTACCTTTCTTTCCTCCGTTAAGATGCTCCTTAAAACGTACCTCATTGACCAAGCTTTTGGTCACTTGCCCTAAGTTCTCCTTACGTGGATCGGTGTTAAATTTTTTGTTTCTCGTAATACTCCTGTGATGCGCCTTGGGACGTTTTACTATGTTAAAGGTGCTATATAAATACAAGTTGGGGTTGTTGTTGCTTGATTTTCTAGCTTACCTGAAAGGTGTATCGATTACACACATGAATTTCATAGCTGCTTGTAGTTTGCTTACATGTCTATGTATTGAGATGGCTCTGTGACATTATATTGAGGTTGTGCAGCCACAATTTGGTGACCTTGTGCAGAACTGGAGAACTGCTGCTGCTTGTGGGTACAACTTTAAAATATCCAGGGCAGAGCAGAAGACTTGGCCCTGTCACGTAGAATCTGCTCATGCTTCGTGATGGGCTTTTTCAGACTCAGGTCAGTGGCTCTTGTTATGAAAATGGAATGGCTTGTGATATTCTAATGTCCTGACGTTTGCCTCAGGGCACCAAGTCCCATCCTAATTCCTTCAGGAACATTGGCGCGTAAAAGCATCTTTTCCATTAAGTTAGCTTTTCAACGTAGCTTTTGTGTGGATTCTATACCTGAATTATGCAGGAAGAGAAGAGAAAGCACACTGTAAACCAAATACTTTGATTTTATTTGAATTAATAGAAAATATCCTGTCTGGATGTGATTTAGCTGTTTGCACAGTCCTAAAATGGGTTAACCCTTTCAAACCCTTCTCCTAAACCTATATGATACTTAATATGCATTTATATTTTTAGTCACTGGATCTTGGAAGGTTTCCTAAGACAGTATGTTACTGCGAGGGACCCAGCTAGGAGATTTGCAAGTTATGCACTGTAACCAATCACAAATAGGCACACAACTGTATGGTGAGGGTTGACTGTCCCTCTCATTATTAATTAACGCCACAGCACTGAGAAAAAAATAAGTGACCTTGCCATATTTGTGTCGATGGTCATTCATTATTGTGTGTGTATATAATGTAGTCAATGCAGTACAGTATCTGGATTTGTTTTTGGGGTGGTTCAAAAATGGCAAGGGCTGGCTCTTTTTCTGCATCAGGATGGAAAATTAAGTTGCCTAGGGGTTCCTTTGCACATCTCCTATCAGTTGATTACAGACAAGTGCTGGCATAGACCTGAGACCAGCCTGCCCCATTGGTGGCAAATAGGGAAGGGTGTGTGTTTATACCGAGAGGACCAAATTAGAAACAGATGGGTCATAAATACAAAAGAAAATAATTTAAAACTTTTTTAAAAAAACGGTTCATTTCATTAGTCTATTCTACATTAGCTCTCGGTTAAGCAACACATCGATTTCACAATTCTCATCTTTGTTTACAAATTCTTCCATGGCCTTGCCCCTCTCTAGCTGTGTAATCTCTTCCAGCCCCACAACCCCCCGAGATGTCTGCGATCCTCTAATTCTGCCCTCCTGAGCATCCCTGATTATGATCACTCCGCCACTGGTGGCCGTGCCTTCTGTTGCCTAGGCCCCAAGCTCTGGAACTCTCTCCCTAAACCTCTTCGCCTCTCTACCTCTCTTTCCTCCTTCAAGACGCTCCTTAAAACTTGTCTCGTTGACCAACCTGCCTTAAATTCTCCTTACGTGGCTCGGTGTCAAATTTTTGGTTTCTCTTAATACTCCTTTGAAGTGCCTTGGGACGTTATACTATGTTAAAGGCGCTATATAAATACAAGTTGGTGTTGTTGCTTGATTTGCTAGCTTACCTGAAAGGTGTTATATCTATTACACACATGAATTTCATAGCTGCTTGCATTCTCTCGGTGTCAAATTCATTTGTTTTGTCTTAAAACACTCCCGTGAGGTGCCTTGTGACATTTTACTACGTTAAAGGTGCTATATAAATACAAGTTGTTGGTGTAATAGAAGCAAATGCACATTATCTGTCCCATCACATATTATGATAGTCGGGGATAACACTTTGGCTTATTCACTGCATTGAATGTATTGTGAAGAATGCTTGAATCCTTCATCCTTACACTTCTCTATTGACTGAAATTGTAAATTTGGGATTATTTAAATACTTAGGTTTGACAGACTTCAGGATAAATTAAATTGGTTTCACCAATATCAGAGATTAAACATCAACTATAAGTTTTTTTTACATAAGCTTATGGTCCAAGTTATTATTATAAGTTACAATAAATAACTCAAGCAAAAAAGAATCCTTCCTTTGCTATTAAATTTCCATATGAAAGACAGCAAGCCAAACTCTCAGTTGTCAAAGTCTCTGAGTTTGACCTCGTGTTTAAAGGTCACTTCCTCTTTTCATTGAGCTAGGAGCAGTTTATGTCAATCACTCTTTTAATCTGCCAGCTTCAATGCGCAGAGGGACTGAAACTGGCACCTCAGCAACAGGAACATTCATCTGCTAGGGAGGGGAAAAATCATTTTCCATGTGATCCTTGAAAGTCTTTAGGGAGAGACAAAGGCCTTTTTATTAGTGCTGACATTCCAGTCTCCTTAATTACAGAATAGTCTCCTGTCTAATGCCAGTCATCATGGACAGTGGGGACCGAGAGATTTACTTCCCCATATGCACATTATGACTTTCCCTTGATTAAAGAAGACACAATTCCTTTTTACAGACAAATTGAAGGGATTTAAAAGATAATGGGCAGATTTTTTTCATATCACACAATTACTATAAACCAAAAAGTACAGCCTCACGGAACTTTTTCTTCTGTTATGCAAACGTTTTAATGTTAAGTCTCACTGAGCATGCTCAGCCACTTAACTTCTGTATTGATCCTTTGCCCACATGTCCTTCTCCCAAGATGGAATATTCCTAAAATAGCCACCTGAACAGAGTACCCAATATTTGTGTAGCATTACATTTACATGTTAGCCAGCACACAAGAGGGAGATTGGGGCGGAAATTGCAGTCGGAGGCTTCCCGCAGGTGGGAAAAATTTCTACGCAAGTACCTGGTGGTCGCAGAGGAGCGTGGGATTCCAGTGGGAGGCCTTCTCTCCCGTCCTCAAGGTTTGAACGCAGAAGTTGCAGTCACATGTGACTGCTCAATCAATCAGGTAAAATATTCTCAATTAATAGCAATGGGAACTCCTTATCTACGAGTTCTCATTGCTATTAATTGAGAGAAAAAAAATACAATAACACCAAATAAAAAATTAAAAACACACCTCACATAATTAAAATGAATTGAAATTAAAGTTAATAAATACCTTAAGAGAAAAAAATTCCGAGTTTTTAAAAAGTTTTTTAATTATGGTTTAAAATAAATTTAATGTAGTGGTCAGGGTTTGTAAAAATAAAATGTGTTTTTTCAATTAAATTTAATATTTTTATATGTTTTTAAACTTTTATGCCTGTAAAAAGTAGACTATGCGCCTGCTTTTATCAGGTGCAAGATTTTTGAGGACATTTGCTGGGCAAGATATGGATAAATCCCACAATCTTGCCCTTGCAAATTTCCTAGCTCCCAATATACGGATGATCTGTCAGGCTCCAGCTTGACAAATCGGAAAAGCCGGTTTTCAGCGCATGTGCATTGTGTGCTGAAAACCGGCTTTTCCGATGCCTACCTGGGTCCGTAGACACTTCGTACGGACCCGGGAAGGCTGGGATTTCCAGGCCAATATTTCTCCCAAGAAACTCGCTTGTTTGGTGCTTACCAAGAAGTAATTTCTTTACACAGAAAGTGAAACACAGCTGGAGTAGGTAGCTAGGTATGAGCCTTGACTCAGTGGGTAGCACCCTTGCCTCTGCATCTAAACGTTGTGGGTTCAAGTCCCACTCCAGAGACTTAAGCGCAAAATCTAGAATGACACTTCAGTGCAGTGCTGAGGGAGTGCTGCCCTGTCGGATGAGATGTTAAACCAAACCCCCCTTTCTCCCCGCCCCCTCCCTTATCTGCCTTCTCAGGTGGATATGAAAGATCCCAGAAGAAGAGCAGGGGAGTCCTCCCCAGTGTCCTGGCTGATATTTATCCCTCAACCTACATCACTAAAACAGATTATCTGGTCATGATCACATTGCTGTTTCTGGGACCTTGCCATGTGCAAATTGACTGTCACATTTCCTACATTACAACTTTGACTAACTTAAAAAGTACTTCATTGGCTGGAAAGCACTTTGGGACGTTTGAGGCTGTGAAAGGTGCTAGATAAATGCAAGTTCCTTGTTTAGAAAGGGTAATTGAGGCCAGGTTGTTGAACTAATTTATGAAACAACTAGCTGCTGTAATGGGAAAATAGTACATTCGGCATTCAGAGAGGTTGTGATTCATTGAGTGAACGGATGCGTATATCCTATCTTTTTTTGCTTTCATAAGAACAGCCGCTACACTCCAAAAAGTAACTCACTGAATAAGGCACCTTAAGATGTTTCAACAATGTTATAAGGCACTTTATAAGATGCAAGTTTTCTTTCAATATTGGGATCTTGCATCAAGATGCCATCCAGTGAGGGTACTCTGTGGCTTTCTATTGTGGATCATAACCAAACCCTTGTCTACGTCTAACCCACAAAGCACATTTATTATAAAGTCTTGTTACCAGAAAATTCCAATGTGCTGGCTGAACTGTGCTGTGGCTGAGAATCCCCCGAGACCTTTGCGGTTAAAACTGGGCAATATGAGCAAAAACCCTTGGAAGATATGAATTAGATCTGGCTTTTCATAAATACACGCTGAGCGCTAGCAAAAAAGGGGAGACAGATTTGTTTACTTTGTTTTGTCTGCTGAATATTTCAAACCATCACATGTGCCTAATGTGCATTGTTACTGAAGTGCCAAAGCCTGCTTTCAGAAAGCCTGCAGTGAAATATGTTTTGATCACATTAGCAGTCACCCAGAATAGAAGGCAGAAATCTAGCTTGAGGAGAATCTGGTCTACCAATGTCATTTTGTTTCAGCTGCTCCTATGAACAGTGTCTTTTTAAACTGAGAAAACGTAATGGGCCTGAAATCGCACTCCCCACGGACGCGTACCAAGTGCGCACCCGCCCGTGGGGTCCCCCGCAAGCTCCGGGTTTAGGTATGCGAAGCGCATGCCCGACACTTGCGATCTGTCAAAAAAAATCTCTTGATAGATCGCATGTATGCGAAGGAAAAAGAACTCCTGCCCAGCGAATGTCCTTCAAATTCTTACAGCGTAAGAGTTTTAAAAAATAGAAAAATAAAATGTTATCACTCATATTTATATATTAAAAACCCTGTCCATTAAGGTAAGTTTATTTTTAGCCCCGTTAAAAGATATTTAAAAGAAATGTAATTAATTTTTTTGGTATAAAATATTTAATTAAATTGCATTTTAATAAATTTTAAATAATGTTTTTTTTAAATTTATTTTTGGTGTTTGTTTTCGGGGTCATTCCCATTCATACTTATAGCAGCTCCATATATACGGAACTCACATAAGTATGAATGAGGAAGCCCCCTACTCTGATAGGTTGGGCTGGCCCATGTACGATCCTGGGATACATGGGCCCCTACACTGGCCTTTGCATAGAGCCCCAGGAATGCATTTGTCTCCGAACCTCCAGGACCACCAGCTACTTTCATAGAAATGATTGCGGTCGGAGGACTCCGACTGCAATTTCTGGGCCATTCTCATTTGGACAGGTCTTCGATTAGCCTTTCATGGAGGCTAAACCATGTGGGGGAAAATCAGCCCTGTCTTGGGGCCATTACACATCAGCTTCTTGCACCTTACCGCTCAATTAAGTGAAACACTTGTCAGTTTTCTTGGTTAAGTGTCACTTCGGTGTTTGAAAAGCAGATCATTACAGGTGGGTCCTGGTTCACCATTTTCTTCTGTCAATTGCAATCGGTTCAAATTCCACAAGTTTCAGATGTGAAATCACATGCACCCACCATTTTGGTTTGTTTTGACTTTCTTCTATTCCATAAGGGCAATTAACCTGTTACTTGTGAGAAGAACAAAATATGCCCCTGTTTGCTGTCAGGTGGACGTAAAGGATCACAAGGCACTCTTCAAAGAAGAGCAGGAAAGTTCTCCCGATGCCCTGCCAAATATTTATCCCTCAGACAAGATTATCAAAACAAACAGATCATATGGTCATTTATCACATTGCTGTTTGTGGAACCTTGCTGTGTGTGTGCTCCCTACATTGCAACTGTGACTGCATTCCAAGCGACAACACTAGTTGTAAGTCCCTTTGGGATGTTCTAAGGTTGTGAAAGGTGCTATATAAATGCAAATCCTTTCTTTCTCATTGTTCAAATGGTTTGCAATTGGTTGAACATTGTCACTTTTTTCAGCATGGTCTTTTGTTAAATGTTTTTACAAGTCGCATCTGAGTATTTCTGATGGCTATGACATTTAATTCATGTCTGTATCAAATATGCTACTGCATTTGCATATGGTCGATAAACCTGGGGCTTGACTCCTGCTACAATCTTTCAGAAATTCCACCAATTGGAAGTGTTCAAACAATTAACATTCTATAGCTGCATGATTGCGATATCCTTGTGTGTACTTTACAGGTCGTTGTATGAATTCCAGTAAAACCTACACCTCACTCTTAGTACTGTACAACGTTCTGTAGTGGGAATCTGTATGCCAGGTCCTATTGTATTGAACACCTCAGGAGGTTTATTAGCAATAACTAGTTCTTCTTTCAGATATTCTACACAATTTTTATTTTATTAAATTGCAATTTGTGCTCTTTGTAAATTGCATTTCTTGTAAGCATGTTTTGTTTGCTGAATTAATACATTTTCTCGGGCTCCTAGAGCTATCTTATTCCACATCTCATCTTTTCCTCACCCCCACCGCAGAGGAATAAATAGTCCAGAATATACCAGTTGAAAAATATTGAAGATCAGATGTACAAACGAGTGAAGCTTAGCTTTCGGTGTAACCTGTCTCTTCATCGTACTTTATTTCCTCTCAACAGAGAATTCACTTCATTTCAGAGTTTCTTCAGGAGCATTGCTGGATTCTGTGCAATTTAATTTTTTTAAAAGATGCATTGTCTGATATTCAAGATACCATCAACCGGCAGCCAATCTCTCTTGTTGCGCTGAGCTTCGATTACATTCCTGTTGGCTGGCTGCTCGGATTATTCCCATAGTTTTTGTGGCTTCTGACCCACAGTGGGTTCGCCCTGTGCGTGGAGTTTGAATGGGCCCTCTGTTACTGAGATTCCAGCGACAGAGACACCAATCAGAAGCTGGCATAATGTCCGTGTGGTGGGCAGGGTACACAGTCTCCACTCAAGAGATGACATACTTCTCTTGTGTTGTTTGTCCTGTGAATACAAGCAGTTTTTTGTTCAGATCTGCTCAGTTTTGGCAAGGCCTCACTATCGTTATTACACAGTGCCACTCAGGTCAGAGTAGAGGAACAGGCGCGGTTTTGTACAAGATAAAAGAAATAAGAAAATTTGCAGAGTTAACTTTCATTGCAGTATGTAAACCTTTAATGCTGAGCTTGCCTAAATAGCAACAGTGACCATACTTCAAAAATTGTACGTGAAGTTCGAGAAGTTTTTGAGATGTGAAAAAGGGCACCATATAATTGCTCTTTCTTTCCTTCTTTCTCACTCATTTTCTCCTTTTTTTCTACCTCTCTCTCTTCCCTTCCTAATCTGAAGATTTAAAATTATCTACTATATTCCCACTTAATTTGACATGTTAATTTTAACTTCTTATCTCTTACACTGTGGTTCCTGCTTATTTGGATATGTTATTTTACAGCAGATACTCTTCCCATTTCCTGATTTCTCCAATCCATACATGAATGAGAAGAGATGTGGCTGATCTGCTTTGAGCCACCAGTACAGGCCATGAGGCAAAGGAATATAGAATGTCCTTCCACTCTGTAGCATCAAGTAGAGAATCATTGAATGGTTACAGCACAGGATTGGCCATTCGGCCCATCCAGCCCGTGCCGGCTAATGCAAAAGCACTTCAGCTAGTCCCACTCCCACTCCCATGCCCTTTCCCCATAACCCTGCAATTTTCTTTCCTTCAGGTACTTACCCGATTCCCTTCTGAAAGCAGTGATTGAGCCTGCCTCCACCACCCTTTCAGGCAGTGCATTCCAGATCCTAACCACTCGCTGCATAAAACAGTTTTTCCTAATGCCGCCTTTGGTTCTTTTGTCAATCATCTTAAATCTGTGTCCACTGGTTCTCGACCCTTCTGCCAATGGGAACAGTATAGGCTAGAATTTCCCCAAAGCCCGCCAGCGCCCGATTGCCGCCCCCAAAAAACACCAAGGCTGGGAAGAGTATTGCTGGTGAAAACTTCCCGAAAAAAAACGGTAAAATACGCTCAGAGAAAAATATCGGCCTTGCGCCCCTATCTGGGCAGAAAAGGTGCAATTTCGGCTAGATTGGGCGATGCCTAAAGAAAATGCCCGATAAATTAAAAAATCAATAAAAATTTACCCCGGGGCTGCGGGTTGGGCCTAACATGAGAAAAAGAATAAAAATAATTTTTTTAAAAACCTAACTAAAAAAAAAAATCAAAGAAACATTCCCAACACACTTTTAAATTAACTCACTCCAACAGATTTGGAAAATAAATCGTAAAAAATCAATCACTTACCTTTTTCTTGCAGACCTACTTACCTACTGCCCAGCTCCGCTGATCCTCGTGAGCGTTTAAAAACTTTTTTTTTCATACTTACCTATGGATCTCTGCTCAGCCAAAAATCGCGGCAGGGTGATCTGTGGACGATGCACGTCGGTGGTCCGCTCCCCAACGGGACTTCGAAACCGCTGGCGTAACTCAGGCAGGAAATTACCGCTCACCTCAATACCGCCTACAATGGCCAATACCGTCCAGAAACCTGGCGGTAAGCCATCGGAAATTCCAGCCTTTTATCTCTATCTATTCTGCCCAGACCCCTCATGATTTTGAACACCTCTATCAAATCTCCTCTCAACCTTCCCTACTCTAAGGAGAACAACACCAGCTTCTCTAGCCCATCCACGTAACTGAAGTCCCTCATCCCTGGAACCATTCTCGTAAATCTTTTCTGCACCCTCTCTAAGGCCATCATATCCTTCCTAAAGTGCGGTACCCAGAATTGGACACAATACTCCAGTTGAGGCCGAACTAGTGTTTTATAAAGTAAGCAGTATTGTTTATTTCCATTTTAGTTAATGTTGTTTCTGTGTGACATGCATTTATTGAATGTTTTATATCATATGAAATGTTTGTATCAAATTGGAAGAGTGTGTTGCGAACTTAACTATGTAACCTGTTGGTTTACCTTTCAGACTTACACTGACATGTATATCGTTAAACAAAAGTGCGATGTGGCCAATATGGTTTTTTTTTACCTTTCCTTATATATTTTTTCGTTTTCCAATCCACATATCTCCAATAGCCAGGAGCACAGAGGGGTGACCAGCCCTCCCTCCCCCCATCCCCCTCCATGAAAGCCATTCTTTACCTTTTTCAAAGCTGTAGTGGTTATGTTACTGGACTAGTTACGCAGAGAACGTGAGTTCAAATCCCACCATGGAAGTTTGAGAATTTGAATTCAGTTTTAAAAAGCTGGTATCCGTAAAAGTGACCATGAAGTTGTCGGGGATTGTTGTATCAACTTAATGTCATTCACAAGGGAAGGAAACCTGCTGTCCTTATCTGGTCCAGTCTGTATGTGGCTTCAGAACCACATGCTTGTGGTTGACACCTAACTGCCCTCTGAAGTGACCTAGCAGGCCACTCAGTTGTATCTAGCCATTACATCCTCAGCATTGTGGGAGCACCATCACCACATGGACTGCAGCGATTCAAGAAGGCCCACCATCATCCCTGGGAAGTCAGGGATGGGCAATAAATGCCTGCCTTGCCAGTAACGGCTACATTCCTAAAATGAATTTTACAAACTCACTGCCAGAAAGTAAATGACATTAGCCTGGCAATTACTATCTTTGACTTTTTTGTTCCTATTGTGTGGAGCTACAGAACAAAATGTTGGGCATCACTCTGCAGTAAAAAAAACAAGATCGGGTACTCTTTGGAGCAAGTATTTAACCTCCATCCCTCAATCCCATAGCACTGATCCTCAATAAGAAAGAAAGACTTACATTTATATTGCACCTTTCATGATCACCGGACGTCCAAAGCATTTTACAGCCAATGAAGTACTTTTGGAGTGTAGTCACTGTTGTGATGTTGGAACCACGGCAGCCAATTTGCACAAAGCAAGCTCCCACAAACAGCAATATGATAATAACCAGATAATCTGTTTTTGTTATGTTGATCGAGGGATAAATATTGGCCAGGACACCAGGTAACTCCCCTGCTCTTCTTCGAAATAGTGTCATGAGAGTGTCAACCTACATTTATGTGCTCAAGTCCTTGGAGTGGGATATTGAACGCACAACCTTCTGATTCAGAGGCAAGTGTGCTACCCACTGAGCCACAGGTGACATTGTGCTGTCCTATTTGCTATTTCTTATTCACCTGGTGTCCACTTATTTTAGTATCTACTGCTGAACAAGTAAATAAAAATGGTTTAATTAGGAACTCCTAATTCATTTATAAAGCCCAACCTGACCCTTCTTCCCAAGAAAGGTTTCACTTGAAACTACTGAGAGTCCTTTTTAATATACCACTACATAAGACAGCTGAGAACGACCATTACTGGAGATAGAAATCTTTAAGAAAACTCTCGGGGAAAATTTGGGGCATATTTCTTTGCAGCAGAAGGTGTGGCCAGACAAGTTTCATATTTCAAAAATAATGGGATGGAAGATGAGAACTTAGCCTTTGGTGGCTTGTGTGAATTAATATTTTGGAGGCCTAAGGATTGAATAGTTTTAGTGCGGAACTGCTGATAGTATTCACAAATAAAAATGATAGAGCAAATTAGCATCAATATTGGAATAAATACACCAGAATTCAGCCATGGTTTCAAACACCTAGGAAGCAGGGTCAGCCATGAGACCACTTGAAGTCTGGAGATGAGACCGCCTAATGCCACGGCAGCTGAAACTCTTCAAAAACTAGGGATGTTATAATATCAAAAGTAACTCCAGTTACCGTAAGCATTGACGTTCGCTGTTATGATTCATGGGTGTGAAAGCTGGATGCTGAAACCACTAATGGAAAAAAGATTGCATGAATCCAAAATAGGCTGCTATTGGAATTTGCTAAAAATACTTGATATCATTGAGTTATCAAAGATGAAATCTGATGCATTGCAAATTTGCTGAAAATGCAATGATCATGTCAGACTTTGGAAGCTTTGTTGGTTTGGCTATTTGACAAGGTTACAAGGAGGCAGACTGCCAAAACTGACACTGCAAGGAATGGGGCAGCATTAATGAGAAGGTTAACAAGCCCAGTGTAAATGGTAAAATGACCTACAGCAATGGGCCAGGCAGATAGTCTTTGAATGTCACCTAGCAGCAGGAGACCAACAATGGTGGCAAGACAAACAAACAGATGGCAGCAATGTGTAGGCCTCCTCCTCTGGCAAACAAAGCTTTGGGATTAAACAGAACTGGAGCAGTATATACTTGACTTTCTCCTGCATATAATTTGTATCTTCTTAAAACGCACATTTTGTACTTAATCTGAAAAACATATTTTTTCTGTTTTAATGGAAGGTTACAATTTTAAGTAATTTCTTCCAAACTTTGAGAAAAAAAATGAACACAATGAAAGAATGCTGTATTGAGCTGCTTGCAACTCTCTGCTTCCCATTAAATATTGAACAGGGACCCTGAATTGCTGACTATCTTTCATTATTATTGAGAAGTGTGAGACTTAAATACCACAAAGTATTTCCAGAGGTGTAGCGAATCATTTCTGTGGAACAGATTTCAATAGTGTGATGAAGCAAAGTACTTTCACCTATGAGCCCTGTAATTGGATATATTCTTAAAAAGAAAAGGTCAAATTGATTTCCACACTTCAGCTATTATATATCATAAATGACAGTGGATATCATAGATTAGACTGCATCTCCAAAATGGTCCTCAGCTTTAAAAGTATTGTAGTACTGCTGTACATTTCCCTACAAGACCAACCATATTGAATCATAGAATTACATAGTGCAGACGGAGGATATTCGGCCCATTGTGTCTGTGCCGGCTCTTTGAATGAGCTATCCAATTAGTCTCACTTCCCTCCTCTTTCCCCAGAGCCCTGTATTTTTCCTCCTCAAGTATTTATCCAGTTCCCTTTTCAAAGTTACTATTGAGTACTTGTGCCCATCCAATTAGAGAAATTTCCTTCAGTTCAAAAGCACTTTGATTTCATTGGTCAATTGTCTTTTGACCCAGGTTAATACTTGTGTGTTGGAGTTGGACAGGGTCGGGCTCCATGCTGACCCGACCTGCAAGGACCATCAGCAGGTCGAGGCCAAAGGAGCAGTGTGGAGCATACCACTTCAAGTTTCAGCGCGGGTCGGTTCAGGAGGGCAATGGCTGTGAAGAGGGTGACTGGATTGGACGTCAGGTCGGTGATTGGAGCATGGGCAGGTACAGCAGCAGTGGCAAGTAAGGGTTGAAGGAGCGGCGAGAGATTGCAGAGCGACATGATCGGGGCCCAGGAGAGGCGTGAGGTGAGGGCCCAGGGGCAGCAATATGTGTGCGCACTAGGTCCGTGCAGCGGAGCTGGTCTCCACTCATCTTGGTTGACCCTTGCCACTGGACCAAGACCTAGCTCTGTAAAGCCCGTGTGGTGGCTGGTGTGCAACATTCACTACACATTTAAAAAATCCACGCACAGGCATCTTCCATCATTCAATATGCAGTTCAGCATCTGGAATATTAGGTCCTTCAATGAAACACCTGTGAACTCATCACTTTTTGGCGTGGAAGCAAGTCATCTTCGATACGAGGGATCGCCCATGATGATGATGGGGTTGGACAAATTTAGAAAGAGGAGGAATTTTCTCCGCTACATTTTCCCCAAAGCTTTTTTTTGGCATACTTGAAGAATTACGCCCATTTTTTTGGGGGCCCAAAAGTACGCCAAAAAAAAAGTTCTAAGTTTCCTCGTTGGATTTCTTCATTTTGGCGCAGCCTACCTGTCCTTTAGTTTTGGGGGTGGAGCCTTGATCAATTGCAAAAAGATCAGGTTGCCACGGTAACCAGAGACATAATGCAGGCTGAGGCTGCAAAGTGAAACATACAGCCAGCTCGCAACATATTAAAATACATTGCAGCAACTTAACTCCAATTATTAAAGCTCTTCCACCACATCCCCCGCCCCCCCATGCCGATCCCTGGCCAAAGGGCCTCCCGGTCTGCAACCCCCGGCCGCCCCAAGCCCCCCGACCCTAGCCCTGAGTGCCTTGCCAGTGCCGGTCCCTCTCCCCCGCCCCTAGCCCTGGTCGAAGGGCTTGCCAGTCTGCTTCCTTCACCCACCCCGAGCCCCTTTGCCAGTGCCCGGTCCAGCTCCAGCTCCCCCGTCCAGCCCCCGATTGTCTTGCCGGTCCCGCTCCCTTCCCCAGCCCAGAGTGCCTTGCCGTCCCGCCCCTAGCCCAGGCCAAATGGCCTCCTGGTCAGCTCCTCCACCCCATCCCAGGCTGAGTGGCCTTCCGGTCCGCTCCCCCGCCCCTATCCCAGGCCGAATGGCCTCCTCCCTCCTGATCCTTGCATCTAACTATACCCAGAAGGCTTCCCCCTCTCTCTCTTCCCCCCTCTCTCTCTCTTCCCCCTCCCCCTCTCTCTCTCTTTACCCTCCACCCCCACCACTCTCTCACCTTTCCTGCTGCTGCTGCTGCTGTCCGGGCATCTGTTGCACTTACCTGCGCCAATTTCCTTACCTGCGCCGATTTCTTTAACTCTCCAGAAGGTTTTTCTGCAGAGGCCACATACACTGGCCTAAGCAGAACTGGAGTAACTCTCAGCTGGCCAAACTTGCCTAAATGGCCAGAATTGGCACGGGTGACAGGTTACGCCCCCTTTGGCTGGAAAAAAAAAGTACCTAAAAAAAAATCGTAAATAACTGAGTTACGCTGGTGCAAATTAATTGGGGAAACTGTGGTTCTTTAACAGGCCAAAAAAAGCAGCCTGCTGCAAAGAATGGCGCAAATCACTGGGGAAAATTCTGTTGGATACATTGAAAAAAGAAACATTATTATTTGACATATTGTGGGGGAGGGGGGGGGGCGGGGACACCAGGGAAGGTGATTCTGTGGATCAGGACACTGTCCTTTCACTTCTGAGGCCTGGATTTGAATTTAGTTCAAACTAATTGAATGAAAGTCTTCTCTTTCTGCCAGCTGCAAAAGTCCTAAATGAAATGAGATTAAACAGTTTCTGCATCCAGCTCCCAGTGGGCATGAGACCGCCACACAAAACTGCCAATAATTCTCCACTAATTGAGTCTAAATTGGCAGTCTTGCTTAGAGAACCACCAGGATGGCCCTCCGATTCCTCTCCTCCCTCCCTGTGGCAAAATGCTCAGCCTCCTCTCAGTACCTTCTGCTGAAGAGCTTCAAAACACTCTCCATTCAGGGAATCGGCATGTGCTAATCTGCACCCTGCCACTCCATTATCACAAGGCATCTGAACACGCGTATACCACCCTCCAGCTCGTTTTCGACAAAGGGTTAGTGCAAAGAAATGAAGCTTTGCATTTCACAAATTTGAACCAAATAAAATGAAAAAACATCACAGTGGCATTGTAATATTAAAGCTTTCCTTACAGCTCCACTTTCAAGTTGGTTGAATCGTGTGCTGCGTGTATTCTGTAGGAGCTGTGAGAGACTGTGGAGGGATGTGATCAGGGCCCAGGGGAGACGTGAGTTTGGGGCCAGGGGTCCAGGGGCAGCACAGGCCAGCCCACACTGCGCACTAGGTCCATGCAGCAGAGCAGGTCTCCAGTTGTCTTGGGTAACCCTTGTCACTGGACCAAGACCTAGCTCTGTCAAGCCCTTGTGGTGGCTGGTGTGCAACATCTACCACGTGTTAATAAAATCCACGCGCAGGCATCTTCCACCCTTGAGGATGTAGTTTGGGTTCTTCATTCGAAACACCTGTGAACTCATCCTTTTTTGGCGTGGAAGCAAGTCATCCTCGTTTCGAGGGACTGCCTATGATGATGATTAGCAGCAAAAGCTTATTGTTGAGAAGAAAGCATCTGGATTATTGTGACAAAATTGACATACCTGTACTTTGCATGGGTGCAGTTATTCATAGGGCCGTGCGTTTTGCATGGGCATATTTCATTTTGCAAAACCCTTCAAGAGCTGTGAAGTCGGGGGACTCGATGCATTTTATGGCAGTGCATAGTCTATGCGCAATACTTTCATTGGGTTCCCCCAAATTCATGGAGCTTCAAGCTCTATGGGGGCGAGCGGGAGAGGGGAGTGCTGGGGGGAGGAAATGCTCTGCATGGAAAAACATACAGCCCTCGTTGTAACTGTGCTTGAATGAAATGTAGCCAGAGTAGGAGAACAAAGGAGGAATTCTTAAGTAGTAATATCTCATGAAAAAAAGAAAGCGGCCTTTTCCTCTGAAGATGGCACAAAAAGATACAAAAGGTATGTAAATTGAAGCAGAAGGCTGCATCTGGACGTGTGCGTACATCTGAACGCAGATTGTGATATTCATGTTTCCTCACTTGGATGACAAGCTGTTTGCTGTCATCTCCCATCTTGTCACACTCAAGTCCTACATCTTGTTCCTCTTTTCACCAGCTGCTGTTTTTTCCTGCACTGGCAGATGGTAAAAATACTTCTGTTACCTTGCTTGGAGTTTCTGGTTGTGTGCCTCTTGTAGCATTCAATAACTCTTTCAGTGCTGTTTGTCTTTTTGTGTTTCATAAAACCTATTCAGCGTTGTGCGAAGTGCTAGACTGTTTACTGGAATGGTTCCAGAGATGAGGGATTGTAGTTGCATGGATAAACTGGAGAGGCTGAGGTTGTTCTCCTTAGAGCAGAGAAGGCCAAGAGGAGATTTGATAGCAGTGTTTACAATCATTAAGGGTTTAAATAGAGTAAATAAGGAGAAACTGTTTCCAATGGCTGACGGATTGATAACCAGAGGGCACACATTTAAGGTGATTGGCAAAATAACCAGAGACAACATGAGGAAAAACCGTTTTACACGAGCGGTTAGGATTTGGAATGCATTGCCAGATAGGATGGTGGAAACAGATTAAATACTAGCCTTCAAAAAGGAATGGGATAAATACTTGAAGGAAGTAAAATTGCAGGGATATGGGGAAAGAGTGGGGCAGTGGGACTAACTGGATTGTGCTTTGAAAGAGCCAGTGCAGACATAATGGGCCAAATGGCCTCCTTCTGTTGCTGTACTATTCTAAGATCAATGAGGCAGTACTTTTTACCCAAACGAGGCTTGAATGATTTGATGCGTTTCCAAGGTAATGCATGTATAGAACATTATTCATTAGAATCATGGTCAATGTAAATGTAATGGAGCTGTGTGCACTTGCTCCCTTATCTCCATCTCTAATGTTGTACGATTGCTGCTGAGGGGTGCCCTTTGAGTGAACCTTTTATATAGAATGTTAAACTGCCCCTGCTGTAACATTAGAAGCGTGTATCAGGGGTCAGCCGTGGCTCAGAGATAGCACTCTTGCTTCTGAAGCAGCAGGTTGTGAGTTCAAGACCCACTCCGGACATTTGAGCACATAACCCAGGCTGACACTCCAGTGCAGTACTGAGAGAGTGCAGCATTGTCGTAGGTGCTATCTTTCGGATGAGACGTTAAACTGTCTTCTCAGGTGGACATAAAAGATGCCGTGGCACTATTCAAAGAAAAGTAGGGGCGTTATCCCTGGTCTCCTTGCTAATATTTATCCCTCAACCAACATCAAGAAAACAGTTTTTCTGGTCATTATTCCATTGCTGTTTGAGAGAACTTGCTGTGTGCAAAATGGCTGCCGCATTTCTCTTCATAACAACAGTGACCACATTTCAAAGGCGTTTGGCTTTAAAGTGCTTTGGGATGTCCTGAGCTTGTGAAAGGTGCTATATAAATGCAAATCTTTCTTCTTTCTTTGTCAGAATTGAGCACTTTGGAGATGGTGAGCAGAAGACACCATTCATGACAACACCATAGAGTATCTTTCTACACAAAGTGTCGGCTTCAGGCAGCTCAGGGTAGAAGTTTCAGTGCAGGATTCCTCTCTTATATTCACAGAAGTACTACACTGCCAGTCCTTGCTGCCAAATCTGTTAAAACTGAGCTAGTTATACTGGGCCTGTTAAAAACAAATGTGTAGATGATAGGGTGAATATGCAAATTGCTCCTGAATAAACGGTGCGTAACGATGGTGGTGTACGTATTATTGTACAATTTATTACAGAACTTATCACTTGGAAACTCAACTGGATTATGGTTATACCAGCTGTTCACTTGCAGCACTTAAACCCCCAGATGTGTGGTTTGTTTTGTACGGGTGCTGCATTGTTCATGATGATTTGTATTACAGTTTTGTGACCAGATGTTCGTGTAGCACAGTTCCAAAAAGCATAGCAGAATCATTGGTAACTGTATGTACATGTCTTGCAACTTTTTGGATTATATTCCAATTGTGATGAATTTTCTTTTATTCATTCACGGGATGTGGGCGCCGCTGGCAAGACCAGCATTTATTGCCCATCCCTAATTGTCCTCGAGAAGGTGGCCAACTGAGCTATTTCAGAGGGCAGTAAAGAGTCAACCTGGAGTCACATATAGGCCAGACCAAGTAAGGTGAGCCAGATGTGTTTATACCACAATCCGGTAATTTTATTAAATTAATTGAATTTAAATTCCCCAGCTGCCATGGTGGGATTTGAACTCTCAAACTCCAGATCATTAGTCCAGGTCTCTGGATTACTAGTCCAATAACATAACTAGTATGCTACCGTGCCCCTGAACGTTGAGTAGGATTGACAATGCTCATTCTGCCCATCCAGTTGTATTGTTATTTCGATCCTTGTGCTGGATTGGTACGGACCATTGTCAATTGCCCCCCTCTGTGAATTTTGACTTTAACCCTCTACCTGCTAAATATTGGTGTCTCACATACATTTCCAGCAGCTTGGGACTAAGTTTCCAGTGTTCTCACAAAAGATTTTACTTTCTTGGCTGGTCGGGGAAAGGGTTGATGCACAATGTCAGGAACAACACTGGTTGTTTCTGGTCGTCGTGAATTATCGATGATGTCACCTCGAGTACCTGGAGCTATTCTGCTTGTGTGGAAGCTCGTGTCATGACATTACATGTGCTGATGAGAGTGTGAGATCAGCATGCTTAGAATCTGAATTTGTGTTTTATAAAAACAATATTCTAGGTGACGCTGGGTTGTTAAACTCTAACGAAATTTAGAGAGACAGAGAATGTAATCCAGACAAACATGGACCGTAAAGAGGAAATGACTGTTCATTATAATCATGCAATTGATTTTAGTCTGATTGTGTTGTTAGGAGTGTATACAAACTCTTCCCAAAGGCTGAATGAGGAAACTTGGCCTTAATTATAAACCTTTTTTGAAATCAAAGACATGTCTGTAATGACCTCCTTTAGATGTGGTCATGTAATTCTGTGCAGGACTGTTCTGAATTTGAGATGAACAATTAAAACTGCACACAAAGCACTCTAAGGAGATTGTTTTTTTACAGGGAATACTACCCATTGCTGCATACAAAGAAATATTCAATTTGGCTAGCGTGTAGTCTTCAGTAAAGAAGTAATCCATATGAGTGATTCATCTACAGAAATGGAGCATCATGTGGCATCTGACAATCCAGAACATACCATGTCTTGGAAATATTTCACTTCTCCATACCCTATCCAATCTTTTACTGTTAGTACATCTGTGATTCTATATGTAATACCTGCCGTAAATGTTTTTTTTAAATTTTGCAACAGAGTGGGACAACATGTTGGAGCACCAATGATCATTGCCATGGTATAGTGAGCCATGGGTTCAGATCCAATGTCTACAGGGCTAAGGTTTGCAACAAAAGAAAGAGCAGCACTTTCTCACAAAGAAGGAGTGAAAATTAGCCACCAGATCACTGCCAGTGGCCTGTCAGATTATCTTTGGTAGAGGCCTGGAAGCAGTTAGCTTAAGTCCTCTTAGAAACCGTTGCTGCATGTGTCATTGGCAGTGGTGCTTCCAGCTGCCGAGGCCCCAAGCTCTGGAATTCCCTACCTGAACCTCTCCGCTTCGCTATCTTTCTCTCCTCCTTTAAGACACTTACCTCTTTGACTGAGCTTTTGGTCGTCTGTCCTAATCTCTCCTTATGTGGCTTAGAAAGAAAAGAAAGACTTGGGATTTATATAGCGCCTTTCACGACATCTTACAGCCAATGAAGTAGTTTTGGAGTGTAGTCACTGTTGTAATGTGGGAAAAATTGTCAAATTGATCAACAACTGGCACCGTACCTTCAAATAACACAGAATAAAATGGTTGCAATAAAAGTCGATGCGGAAATTTTGTGGTGTTATCTCAAGAAAGAAAAGTCCATAAATCTTAATGTTATTCATCTAAATCTTGGAGAGAAACCTGTAATTTCTGACACTGAGGAGATTCGTTTCCCCAAGGTATCTCCCCCTGTCCCGCTATAGCTATGGGTAACTAAATGGGATTTCCACAGAAATTTTGCCATTATTATGGTGACGCAGCAGGAGAAGCTCTGAGGAAATTCCCAGCTTAAATTTTTTAGCAACTTTCAAGCTAGTGATACCTTTCAAAATGGCGTTAAATCTGTATGAGTGTTTTTGAGGAAATAGTGGGTGCAATTTTCCCTAGATGCCTTCGGCACTAAAGAGCCTCTGAGGTGGCCAAGATGGGGTCTTGCAATAAATATAATGTGCTGGCGTGCATTCCTATATTTTCTTTGTACATTTTTTAAAATCTTTAATTTTAATCAGACGTGATAATTGAAGCTTAAGTCATTGCATCAACAATTGCATCACTGCTCCATTCTGCTTATATGAATCTGATAAATGCTGCCCTTTAATCTTCTCAAAAAAGCTTTCTCCAGTTCATCTGAAGGGAAGCTGCAGATTCATTTTTAAGTGAAAACAATACATCTCCATAGCGCACAGGCAATTCAAAGGGATTGGGAGAGGAAATGAGTCACAGGAAATGAGAATGTGAGGGGGGGGGAAGTATTGTGGTAATGAAAGTAGACATTGATTTATAATCTAAGCCAACTTAAATTATATTGTTAAATATGTTCACTGTACTCTCAACCTATATTAACATAGAATTAATAGCTGCTATAACATAGCTCAAAGTATTGCTACTGATAACCTTATTAACCGGATAACAGTGTAGTTGCCTTTTAAGAGGGCACAAGCATCTCACCCACCTATTGATTGAAGTCCGTGATGGTTTAACCACAAAACCTATACCTGTTGTTTGCCGATGTGTTCTGGGCGCAGTGCTAACTGTTGAATATGACTTTTTCAAAGCAGTGAGATTGAGGAGGATCATCCCAGAGGGATTTATCTTCTTCCATAATGGATTGAGGAAGCCTGACAGCTGTTATAGATTGTAAAAGGTCATGCAGTCACTTTGGCTGATGAGAGAATCAAAGATTCTGTCATCACAGCAGCTGCTTAGTTCCTGGATTGACAGCCAGCCCTGACGTGCACATGGAACAGAGCCTTGACAGAGCAAGACTGTCAATTCTGGTGGCTGTCACATCTCTCTCTGTGCCAGGAGAGTTTTATTACTGTCCTTAGAGACCAATTGTTCACTCGCTGAATTGTGTTAGAAGATCAGGGTTAGTGTTTACAATTGGGAATATCAAGTTAAGTTGAATGATTCAAACCACTCCAGGGTCTTGATCAACAACAACGACAAATGGCATTTATAAAACACCTTTCACACGGCAAAACATCCCAAGCTGCTTCACAGAGGCATAATATTAAAACAAAATGGACACCGAGTCAAAAAAAGGGGATGGTAGGAGGGGTGAGCAAAAGCTTGGTCAGAGGTGGGTTTTAAGGTGGTTCTTAAAGGAGGAGAGGGAGGTGAAGAGGTTTAGCGAGGGAATTCCGTGGTATATAGCCTAGGCAGCTGAAGTCAGGCAAAGTGAAAGGGGAGGTGAATGATTCGGAGGAATGGAGAGCACAAAGGTGGAAGTATAGGAATGGAGGACATAGTGAGGAATGAGACCATAAGGGATTTGAGCACGAGAATGAGAATTTTAAATTGAAGACCTTGGGGAATGGGGAGCTAATATAAGTCAATGAGGACAGGGATGACAGGCGAATGGAACTTGGTATTGGACAGGTTATAGGCGGCAGATTTTTGGATAAGCTGATGTTTACAAAAGGCGGAGGATTGAAGGTGGGCCAGGACATTATTCCAATAGTCGAATCTGGAAGTGACAAAGGTGTGAGTGAGGGTTTTAGCAGAAGATGGACTGGCATAGGAACAGAGATAGCAGAGTTATGGAAGTGGAATCTTGGTGATGGAGAGAATATGCGGTCAGAAGTTCAGCTTGGTGGCAAATGGGATGCCAGGGTTGTGAGCAGTCTGGTTCAGCCTGAGACAGTGGCTGGTGTGGGGAATGGAATCGGTGGCAAGGGGACGAGTGAGGAGGGTTTATGGAACCTCTCCTTGCCAATATGCATGATTTGTGTTTTTCTGTCCATTTGTGACATAATTCACGTTAATATGGCTAGAACTTCAGAGGGAAAATCAGATACAAACATATTTGAATCATTTTTCTCCACTAATTTTCTCTACTCTTTTCCTGAGCGCATGGACTGCTTACTGAGTGAAAGGAATATTTTTACATAGAAAATATGTTTGCTTACTTCATAGGAGGCCCCATTTAATTGAACATTTTGAAGGTTCAATAGAAGAGCAGTCATTTACTTGTATGCCTGGCATAGTAATAAGGGAAGATCCAATTGCCGATTGTGAAGAATGATGTCATTTTTTAATTGAGCAGCCTAACCTTCGGTCCCCAGTGTAGCACAGTGGCCAAGCATCGTTGGAGTTGCCAAGAAAGAGAGAGATGTTCCTTTCTCTGCCTGACTTGGTAGTGCATCCAAAAAACATTTGTTTTCCAGTGGTCTCGTTCCTTGGCTATTCAATTTTTATTCAATCATCCTTCAGATGAGATGTTAAACCGAGGCCCCGTCTGCCCTCTCAGGTGGACATAAAAGATCCCATGGCACTATTTCGAAGAAGAGCAGTGGAGTTATCCCCGGTGTCCCGGCCAATATTTATCCCTCAATCAACATAACAAAAACAGATTATCTGGTCATTATCACATTGCTGTTTGTGGGAACTTGCTGTGCGCAAATTGGCGGCTGCGTTTCCATCACAACAGTGACTACACTCCAAAATGTATTTAATTGGCTGTAAAGCGCTTTGAGATATCTGGTGGTAGTGAAAGATGCTATATAAATCCAAGTCTTTTTTTCTTTTACTGGTCGTGCAAGTGAGTAATGGAACTGTGCGCATTCTTTTCCAACCAAATGTTAAAATAAAATGACAGATCCAACTCCACGCACCCCTATGGCAGCGAGTTCCAGTGTGCTCTGCCCCTTCCTAGTTGCTGAGCATTTTAAACCACCTCGCCAGGAATAAAATCAGAGGCTACAGCGGCCTTTGGTCAAATTGCAAGAGTGAACTTTGGCGATGACCTATATTATCAGGAACTCTGTGGCCGACATGGTCTTCCTGTTTGGGGAACAGTGTTTGAGAGCAAGAAACCGGAAAAGGAAAAAAGAGAAAATAAGAGGCAAACAAATTCCCATCAGCCTAGCTGACTGTACGCTAACTATAATTAACATGTGTGCCCAAGCTCATTTGTCTTTTTTCTCATTGATATATGGTGATGCACTGTAGAATTTTTAGGTTAGACTAGCTGCCAAAACCTTCTGCATAAATCGGTTTCTCCTAAGTAATTGGAATTGATTCAGTTCAGTACAAATTAATCACTGGCCTTAATTGGTGAAACCTTTAATGTGCAATGAAGGGAAATTGCTAATGCAATAAGACTGGAGAAAGCTGCTTTTAGTTGAGATGTATTAAAGGGACAGTATCTATTTTTGTCAGCCTGCTTGTGCTGTGCACGCGACCCCAGTAACAAGCAGCTCTAATAAACTGCAAGCCTGATCTGAGTATGGATCCACTCATTCATTGTTATGGCACTAAATTTCTGTTAAATGCAATTGGTTTTGCTTGTAATGAATAATTTTCCGTTGCAACACCACTCTGAGCTAAGGCAATATTTTCTTTATGTGGGTCGCCTGCACTGAATCACTTGTAAATGATCTCCAGGCACGTAATTAAATGCCTTAACGTGCATTCGCTTTTCTTGCCTCTCTTCAGTAGTATTCTTTTACAGTGCATGCTTCCATGTAGGTGCCTGATTATAACACAATCCACGGTATCTGTGGCTGTTGTAATGTGGGGTTCTTGACTTCTTTCCCAGTTTTTACTTTCAAAAATGTTAGGCCCAGTGGGGTGCTTTAGCACATTGCAGCACCAATATGTTCAAAACCGTGGGGAATATGTGATACTTCAGATGCTGACACCCATCTTTTGGGTACTGATGGTGTGTGATGCAAATTAGGCAGAGAAAGAATTGGGGGTGAGATTACTGTATCTAGTAAAAAGAACCAAGATGTAGTCTTGGGTTCAGCACCCCTCGGGGTACTGCCTTCAGTTCTGGGCCCCTCACCTCAGGAAGGATTTATCAGCATTGGAGTGGGTGCAGCACAGATTCATCAGAATGATACCATTGTTAAATTCTGAGGACAGGTTGCATTAACTAGGCTTGCAATCCCTGGAGTGGAGAAGATTATGGGGTGATCTAATTGAGGTGTTTAGGATGATTAAAGGAGTTATGGGGTAAATAGAGAAGAACTATTTCCTCTGATGGAGGGAGTCCAGAACAAGAAATAAAAAATAAAGACTTGAATTTATAAAGTACCTTTCACGACTGCCGGATGTCTCAAAGCGCTTTACAGCCAATGGGCTGAATTTTTGCCACCATCCTGCGCGTTTTTTTTGGCTACACTATTTTTTTGGAGCAGACTAAATTCTGCAAGTTTCTACAAAGTTTCTGCACCATCCTAACGTACTTGCGTCCGATTTTTTTAGATCCCGATTTTTGACATCACTGGAGGCGGAACCTGCCGAGTGCACCATTTCTGGCCATTTAAGCGAGTTTGTCCAAGTACGATTTTTTTCAAAAATGGCGCACTCACCATTCTGAAAAACCTTACCTATACTTAAGAAAATCGAAGATGAGAAAAGAAAATCAGCATAGAGAAGACGCCATTGTTTTAGCGGAGCTGAAGACATGGCATGTTGTTTCATATATTGAGATTTCAGTCTGTTGTCCCAAGTCTCACTTGGCGATCTATTTTATAAAGGGGAAATGCTGTATTTGTGCCTCAGCCCTTCAGTGTGTCCCTCGTTACCCTGGCAACCTCAGTTTTTTGGCGCAGACCTTAAGCTCCACCCACAGAGCCGAAGGACAATCTGCGCCGCTCCAAAATGAAAGGTTATACCGGCGAAACTTGCAACTTTTTTTTTTGCCGCAGTCAGGCCACTAATAAATCAGACGTATCTCTACAACTGCACCAAAAAAAGTCCACGTGGAATTTTGGGCCCATAGAAGTACTTTTGAAGTGTAGTCACTGTTCTAATGTAGGAAACGTGGCAGCCAATTTGCGCACGAGCAAGCTCTCACAAACAGCAATGTGATGATGACCAGATAATCTGTTTCTGTTATTTTAATTGAGGGATAAATATTGGCGCAGACACTGGGGATAACTCCCCTGCCCTTCTTCAAAATAATGCCATGGGATCTTTTACGTCCACTTGAGAGAGCAGACAGGGCCTCGGTTTAACGTCTCATCCAAAAGACGGCACCTCCTACAGTGCAGCGGAGAGCTCCCTCAGCACCGCACTTGAGTGTCAGCCGAGATTTTTGTGCTCAAGTCCCTGGAGTGGGACTTGAACCCACAACCTTCCGACTCAGAGGCACAGCTGACACGAGGGGCATAACCATGAAATTAGACCGTTCACACAAAGTGTAGTGGAAATATGGAACGAACTCCCTCAAAGTTGTTGAGGCGAGTTCAATTTAAAATTTCAAAATAGACTTAGATACTTTTTTGTTAGGCAAGGGTTATGGAACCAAGGTGGGTAAATGGTGTTAAGATCAGCCATGATCTAATTGAACAGCGGAGCAGGCTCGAAGGGCCGAATGACCTACTACTCTTGCTATGGGCCCTAGGTTTCCTGCCCTGAAATTATAACAGCAGACTTTAACTGACATTGTTAAATCACCATTCATATTGGTACACATCTCTCTGTTCAAAAAGCAAACAACTAAAAAGTGTGGCATCACCATCTTGGGTAGCATGTCAGGCAGGTTCATTCCCCGGAACAGCCTGCGGGAGAATTCCAACGTTACAGCTGCCAGGGCAACACTTCAAACTGCAGACAGGGTTGCTGTGAACAGCAACAGTAAATTGAAACATGATGAGGGATGACATTGAATCAGACAGTAATTATACATTATTTATAAGTACCACACTAAGTACAAACAAAAGATTTAATTACCACTAATGTTTTGAAGTGATCATTTTGAGTTGGAAATGAAGGCATGTTTACAGATATATTTTGTGACAAAATCTAAAAGCCTGGGGTAATTGAGCTCTGGTGAGAAGTTCGTACGAAAAGGATCAGTAAAAAAGAAAAGAGGAGCTCCTTTCAGTCTGCATGGCTGTCATCTTCATAAGTATCAAAGGGACCAGAAGAGCCGAGGGCCCAGGGGCAGCACGGGCCAGCCCACACTGTGATAATGTGTGCACACTGGGCCTTTGGGGCAGAGCAGGTCTCCAGTCGTTCTGGTTAACCGTTGCCACTGGATAAAGGCCTAGCTCTGTCAAGCCCGTGTGGTGGCTGATGTGCAACGGTCACTGGAATATCGGTCCTTCATTGAAACACCTGTAAACCCATCCCTTTTGGTTTGGAAGCAAGTCATCCTTGTTCGAGGGACTGCCTATGATGAAGTATCAAAGATGTATTTTTGAAACATGTACCATCAAAGCCTGGCAATGGGGTCACCATATTTGAAATGAAACGGGCAAATTTATCAGGCCACCCATCTCAATGGCACACACGGGAATGCAGCAGTTTTATCATTTAGAGCAGTGTTGTACACTAACATTTTGTAAAGGGCGACAATCCAAAGCAATATTTTGCTGACAGCCTGCATTCAGTGATGCTCCACTGTGGGCTAATGAGGTAGGTCTGTGCCCAATACTTCCCACATTGTGAGCTTCTGATTGCAACTGTGCCCGGAGCTTGACTGTGATGTCTTTCATTGCTTGGCAACGCTGATTGTCTGAGCTCAGGTATGGAGAATGGCCACTTAGGCAAGGTACCAGGAGCTCGTTGGCATCAATGAAACTGTAAAAGTCAGCTCTGTCAGGAGATGATTGGAAAAATATTGGGGGAGCCCTTCATGGCCTTTTGAATGTTGGAATAACTCTGCATTCTTGAAGCATTTCCTTGCTTTCCGTCACTGGATGATAGGAGAAGGAATGTCAAAAGTGCTAAATCTCAGCACCACGGATTGAGATCAGTTAAACGCTTAACTATAAATGTGGTTTATCCAGCGTTAACACCCAATCAGAAAACAAACGAGTAGTCTGGCGCCATCACGGTGGCGGGAGTTTTCTACCAGGCCACTATTAAAATAGGAATTTTTTGCAAGTTGATGGTTTTTTACATAAATTAAGTTCCATGAACTGTTAGAATCCACCAGAATCAGGTTTCAAAGACGTGCCAATGAATTCCAATGATCGACAACGTTAGATCCATTTGCAAAAGAAGCCAGGGCTGTGGTTTAATCTGCCTTGTGCCATCCTGTGAGCTATTTGGTGTTTTGAGCTTCAGTGCTGTAAAAGCCTGGGACAGCTGTGTTTTCATCACGTTTGTGACACCACCAGCATTGAGTGCCTGGTAAGCGATATGTTGGTATTGGTGCTCAATAAGGTCATACTAAGAGTCAATGAGCCTGGAGCTGGTTGAAAGGTTGGTGGGAGATGAGGTTCTTCCTGCCTGCCTTTTTACTTAAATTGACAAATGGCAGCATTATCCTTCTAAGAAGCAAAACACGGCGGATGCTTAAAACCTGAAATAAAAACAGAAAATGCTGGAAATACTCAGCAGGTCAGGCAGCATCTGTGGCGAAAGGTCATTGACATGAAACGTTAACTCTGTTTCGCTCTCCACGGATGCTGCCTGACCTCCTGAGTATTTCCAGCATTTTCTCTTTTTATAGCATGTTAGAATTTGGTTGGAGTCATTGGAAAACTGAAGTGGGCAGTTTGAGTCAAATTCGGCTGACTGAAAGGCTGTGGAACCGAACCCTTGAACCTCATGTGTTGTTATTCTGCAATCAGTTAGTGAAAATAATTAATATCTCATTTGTGTTCAAGCATCTCCGGGCATGCGACTTATGCGCGTTGACTCCTCTTAATGAAACAAACCTGTTTATGCTGCAGGGCAGTTTCAGCAATATGAAGAAAGCATGACCACAGTGGGGATACACAAGGTGGTCATTATTCTGGATAAATGACTCAGGATGCACTTTATTCTAAACAGCTCACACATGTTGTACACGTTGTTCATTTCACCAGCTTCCTCAACCGTCTACTTGCAATGCCCAGCTTCTCTGTGTCATTCACATCATTGCTTCGATTGCAATGCATGGAATTGAGATGTCTTCCTGCCTGGTGATTTTACTCATCTGGAATTGGCCTTCTCTAGCCAATGTAAAATTAGGTTGAAGAAGTGTGATGAGATGGGAGGGAGGGGGATATTGTGTGTAAAAATATCAGCATGTACGTCAACATACTGTATGTAAATGCAACATATTGGGACCTGCAGATTTTTCCAATCTGATTTGACACAATCAGGAAAGATGGCTTGTGTTAAGTCGCAACAGATTAAAGCTCTGAGCAGGAAGGTGAACTGCGAGTGTCTATTTTTATCATGATCACAGATTCACAATTTGGAACTTTCAGCATTATGCAGGCAAGAATGCTGCACTTATGGATTAACTTTCCTCCGTGTATTAATGTTAGCAAACAAGTTGGGATTCCCTGCTTTATACACACACAATTTCTGGCTGATGTTAGTTAACAGAAGAAAGCATACCCCTCACTTTTCTGAACTTACCAATAAATTAGTGATGGTGGTTGGAGGGGAGGGATGATTCTGAATGTTTTTAATTTGCTACATAAGAATATAAGAACATAAGAAATAGGAGCAGGAGTAGGCCACCTGGCCCCTCGAGCCTGCTCCGCCATTTAATAAGATCATGGCTGATCTGATCATGGACTCAGCTCCCCTGCCCGCTCCCCATAACCCTTTATTCCCTTATTGTTCCAAAATCTGTCTATCTCCGCCTTAAATATATTCAATGACCCAGCCTCCACAGCTCTCTGGGGCAGAGAATTCCATAGATTTACAACCCTCTGAGAGAAGAAATTCCTCCTCATCTCAGTTTTAAATGGGTGGCCCCTTATTCTGAGACCATGTCCCCTAGTTTTAGTTTCCCCTATGAGTGGAAATATCCTCTCTACATCCACCTTGTTGAACCCCTCATTATCTTATGTTTCGATAAGATCACCTCTCATTCTTCTGAACTCCAATGAGTTTGGCCCAACCTACTCAACCTATCTTCATAAGTCAACCACCTCATCTCCAGAATCAACCTAGTGAATCTTCTCTAAATAGCCTCCAATGCAAGTATATTCTTCCTTAAATACGGAGACCAAAATTGTACACAGTACTGCAGGTGTGGTCTCACCAAGACTCTACAGTTGTAGCACGACTTCTCTGCTTTTATACTCTATCCCCCTTGCAATAAAGGCCAACATTCCATTTGCCTTCCTGATTAATTGCTCTACCTGCATACCAACTTTTTGTGTTTCATGTACAAGGACCCCCAGGTCTTTCTGTACTGAAGCACTTTGCAATTTTTCTCCATTTAAATTATAATTTGCTTTTCTATTTTTTTCTGCCAAAGTGGATAACCTCACATTTTCCCACATTATACTCCATCTGCCAAATTTTTGCCCACTCAATTAGCCTGTCTATATCCCTTTGCAGATTTGTTGTGTCCTCCTCACAATTTGCTTTCCCACCCATCTTTGTATCATCAGCAAACTTGCCTACATTACACTCGGTCCCTTCATCCAAGTCATTAATATAGATTGTAAATAGTTGAGGCCCCAGCACCAATCCCTGCGGCATCCCACTAGTTACTGTTTGCCTGGTGACTAACAGAAGCTAAATAACCCATTTATATATTGGGCAATTTGACAGCCTGATGCACAAATTCTGGACAATATAAAAGATAGGAACAAAGAGCTTTTTCCACTTAACAAATAATCAGGACCTTTTGTTTTCTATTGTCATGGAAACTTTGACAGAAGCATGGGATGCAAATGCCAAAACAATGGGAGAAATCCTGCTTTTCCATGTTCAAATCTGTCTATCCGTCCATCCATCCAGTAAGATTTCAGTCAACTCTCTCTTAACTCCACCTAAAGGCTTAGAGGGCAAAATTGCCCCACGTCCCGTTTGGAGGTGGTAACCTTCTGGGGCTGGGATATTTATCGCCTGGCCTGGAAGTTCCACCCCTCAATGAAAGCGAGCGCTCTCGGGGTGGTAGAGTGCTGCGCTCTGGAGCCCAGCACCCCATCGGCAATGTCAGCGACACGGTAGAACGTCCCTCGCCTTTGTACAGCAAAATTCTAAAAGGACAGAGGGTGTTAAAAAAACAAGCCTAAAGGCTTTGTGTCTTAATGCAAGGAGTATCCGCAATAAGGTGGATGAATTAACTGTGCAAATAGATGTTAACAAATATAATGTGATTGGGATTACGGAGACGTGGCTCCAGGATGATCAGGGCTGGGAACTCAACATCCAGGGGTATTCAACATTCAGGAAGGATAGAATAAAAGGAAAAGGAGGTGGGGTAGCATTGCTGGTTAAGGAGGAGATTAAGGCAATAGTTAGGAAGGACATTAGCTTGGATGATGTGGAATCTATATGGGTAGAGCTACAGAACACCAAAGGGCAAAAACCGTTAGTGGGAGTTGTGTACAGACCTCCAAACAGTAGTAGTGATGTTCGGGAGGGCATCAAACAGGAAATTAGGGGTGCGTGCAATAAAGGTGCAGCAGTTATAATGGGTGACTTTAATATGCACATAGATTGGGCTAACCAAACTGGAAGCAATACGGTGGAGGAGGATTTTCTGGAGTGCATAAGGGATGGTTTTTTAGACCAATATGTCGAGGAACCAACTAGGGGGGAGGCCATCTTAGACTGGGTGTTATGTAATGAGAGGGGATTAATTAGCAATCTCGTTGTGCGAGGCCCCTTGGGGAAGAGTGACCATAATATGGTGGAATTCTGCATTAGGATGGAGAATGAAACAGTTAATTCAGAGACCATGGTCCAGAACTTAAAGAAGGCTAACTTTGAAGGCATGAGGCGTGAATTGGCTGGGATGGATTGGCGAATGATACTTAAGGGGTTGACTGTGGATGGGCAATGGCAGACATTTAGAGACCGCATGGATGAACTAAAACAATTGTACATTCCTGTCTGGCATAAAAATAAAAAAGGGAAGGTGGCTCAACCGTGGCTATCTAGGGAAATCAGGGATAGTATTAAAGCCAAGGAAGTGGCATACAAATTGGCCAGAAATAGCAGCGAACCTGGGGACTGGGAGAAATTTAGAACTCAGCAGAGGAGGACAAAGGGTTTGATTAGGGCAGGGAAAATGGAGTATGAGAAGAAGCTTGCAGGGAACATTAAGACGGATTGCAAAACTTTCTATAGATATGTAAAGAGAAAAAGGTTAGTAAAGACAAACGTAGGTCCCCTGCAGTCAGAATCAGGGGAAGTCATAATGGGGAACAAAGAAATGGCGGACCAATTGAATAAGTACTTTGGTTCGGTATTCACGAAGGAGGACACAAACAACCTTCCGGTTATAAAAGGGGTCGGGGGGTCTAGTAAGGAGGAGGAACTGAGGGAAATCCTTATTAGCCGGGAAATTGTGTTGGGGAAATTGATGGGATTGAAGGCCGATAAATCCCCAGGGCCTGATGGACTGCATCCCAGAGTACTTAAGGAGGTGGCCTTGGAAATAGTGGATGCATTGACAGTCATTTTCCAACATTCCATTGACTCTGGATCAGTTCCTATAGAGTGGAGGGTAGCCAATGTAACCCCACTTTTTAAAAAAGGAGGGAGAGAGAAAACACGGAATTATAGACCGGTCAGCCTGACATCGGTAGTGGGTAAAATGATGGGATCAATTATTAAGGATGTCATAGCAGTGCATTTGGAAAGAAGTGACATGATAGGTCCAAGTCAGCATGTATTTGTGAAAGGGAAATCATGCTTGACAAATCTTCTGGAATTTTTTGAGGATGTTTCCAGTAGAGTGGACAAGGGAGAACCAGTTGATGTGGTATATTTGGACTTTCGTAAGGCGTTCGACAAGGTCCCACACAAGAGATTGATGTGCAAAGTTAAAGCACATGGGATTGGGGGTAGTGTGCCGACGTGGATTGAGAACTGGTTGTCAGACAGGAAGCAAAGAGTAGGAGTAAATGGGGACTTTTCAGAATGGCAGGCAGTGACTAGTGGGGTACCGCAAGGTTCTGTGCTGGGGCCCCAGCTGTTTACACTGTACGTTAATGATTTAGATGAGGGGATTAAATGTAGTATCTCCAAATTTGCGGATGACACTAAGTTGGGTGGCAGTGTGAGCTGCGAGGAGGATGCTGTGAGGCTGCAGAGCGACTTGGATAGGTTAGGTGAGTGGGCAAATGCATGGCAGATGAAGTATAATGTGGATAAATGTGAGGTTATCCACTTTGGTGGTAAAAACAGAGAGACAGACTATTATCTGAATGGTGACAGATTAGGAAAAGGGGAGGTGCAAAGAGACCTGGGTGTCATGGTACATCAGTCATTGAAGGTTGGCATGCAGGTGCAGCAGGCGGTTAAGAAAGCAAATGGCATGTTGGCCTTCATAGCAAGGGGATTTGAGTACAGGGGCAGGGAGGTGTTGCTACAGTTGTACAGGGCATTGGTGAGGCCACACCTGGAGTATTGTGTACAGTTTTGGTCTCCTAACCTGAGGAAGGACATTCTTGCTATTGAGGGAGTGCAGCGAAGGTTCACCAGACTGATTCCTGGGATGGCGGGACTGACCTATCAAGAAAGACTGGATCAACTGGGCTTGTATTCACTGGAGTTCAGAAGAATGAGAGGGGACCTCATAGAAACATTTAAAGTTCTGACGGGTTAGACAGGTTAGATGCAGGAAGAATGTTCCCAATGTTGGGGAAGTCCAGAACCAGAGGTCACAGTCTAAGGATAAGGGGTAAGCCATTTAGGACCGAGATGCGGAGGAACTTCTTCACCCAGAGAGTGGTGAACCTGTGGAATTCTCTACCACAGAAAGTTGTTGAGGCCAATTCACTAAATATATTCAAAAAGGAGTTAGATGAGGTCCTTACTACTAGGAGGATCAAGGGGTATGGCGAGAAAGCAGGAATGGGGTACTGAAGTTGAATGTTCAGCCATGAACTCATTGAATGGCGGTGCAGGCTAGAAGGGCCGAATGGCCTACTCCTGCACCTATTTTCTATGTTTCTATGTTTCTATGTTTCAATTCAAAGGGAGGGCCGCTGCGCGTTCCGCAGTCCCTTTGGCAATGCGAGGGACGCCCTCGACCGGGCCAACAGTTCAGCACCCATAATGGTGTGCCGGGCTGTAGGATGGCGGTCAGGTTGAAGCGAGGGCCGGCAGAAGAGTCAGCCGACAGAACAACATGGCGGCCCACGGCACAAATGGCCTACTCTTTAAGGGCCGCCCCGGTGGGGAATGTCCTCCTACTTCATGACCCGCAAGGCTGGCGCTGACGTCGACCAGCGCTACCTTCATCTCCCATGGGGCAATTTCCCCCGCAGGGTGCAAAGGGGTTGGCGCACACAGCACAATACCAATGCAATTTCCCCAGAGGCGCTATCGACCTCTTCTCCCGGGCGTTAATCTCGTTGCACACCCCCCCCCGCCCCGAGGCTCTACTAGGGCTATAAAAAAAGCGCAATTTCACCACCTTAGTGTCTAATATATACTTCCTCTGTGAAGTGCCTTGTGACCAATGTTTCCATTCCCGTGGTCATGCAGTCATCTGCTAGATCCTGCGCAGACTGCTCACCAGCTTTTCCATTGTAGATACAGGTACCGTGTATGGGCCGCGCAGGAGGAAGTACAGTTTGCAGGGAACTTTGGTTGTGACTTTCTTTCACATCCAGAGCGCTATATAAAGTTATCATAAAAATTCAAGTTGACTTTTTTAGTCATTATACCCAGTGGTTCTGCAAGTAATAAGCCTATTTCCCTTTATGATCTTATCCCATCCAATGCAGTAACCAAAAAGGTTTAAATTTCCATGGGAAATACCTGGTGAAACTTTTCGCAGATATGGGGTTAAACTATTCCAGCTGCTGCTTTGAGCGAATTGAGCAGCAAATACCCCACCATTTTCTGAAGAAATTATTTTAAAGTGTTCAATTCAGTGCATGGCACTTATCAGCCTCAACCTTCAGCCGATTATTAGATTCAGATAAGTGCATGCAGTTGACAAATTGCTTGTAATGACAGTTTAATCTGCTGTTTGCCATTCGGGTCAGAGCTTGCAGCTTGCTTACGAGTCTGTTTCCCAGAAACCAGGGCTGCAAGGCAGCTCTTTCTCAATTTTACTTCATTAAATTGGCTCAACTGGATTTGAGCCATATTTCAATCCACAGTGGATTGAATTAGACTGTGAGAAACTCTGGTGTTAAAGCAATTAACACTTTCACTCTCATTTCTCTCAGCTCTCAATAACAACATGCTTGCTGAAATAGCAAAAAAGGTACTCCGTCGATGACTGCTGAATTGTGAAATCTGGATTCTAAAATGGCTACTTATCTAGGCTTATTAGCTGTGAGTGCATCTTCCCAGCAGGCCAATGTCAAAATGGCAGCTACGCTGATCTTGAAGGGAGGGAAGCAGATTGTTCAAGTGCTTTCAACTGCAAAATGGCTGTCGCCCATGAATCCCGATGGCGTTTGCATGGTTAATTGCTGTCTATCAGCGGTAAATTGCTCAAGTAATTTGGTGATTTGTGTGGTAAGAAGTGTATATTCAGGACACAAATTTGCTTACGCTTCCTTGTTCGCTAAAGTGCTGTTTACATGGATGCAATTAATTCAGATTGAATTGGAATCAGCTGTAGATCATAGTTAAAATGCACTGCATAAATGGTCTGGAGGTTGCTCATTCAGATTCAGAGCAGTTTTATATACAAAGCGAAAAACAGTGATCTATGCACCGCAGGGATATACTCCATTTAGAAGAATTCAATTCTGGCCCTTTATCTAATTTGAACATAAACCATTAAAGTCAGCATGGACTTAAAATGGAGGAGATTGTGTCTTACTAACTGATTACAATGTTGTCAAGATGTCATCAAAACAATAGACAGGGGAGGGAAGAATGCAGTGAACAGATTGCTAATTTGTGAAAGAAATTGTGTATAAGAGGCAGGACACTTCAACCTGCCCCTCCCTCCCCTTCACCCCACCCTCTCTCCCCTTCACCCCTCCCCCCTCCTCTTCATCCCCACCTCCCTCACCTTCACCATCCCCCCCCACCCCACACTTCACCCTCACCCTGTCCCCTCATCTTGAACTCCGCATCTTGCCCCCCAATTCACCCTGTCTCCACTCTGTCCCCCCTCCGTCCGGACCCCTCTCCTCCCTCCATCTCGTCCCCTCCCCCCCCCCCCCCACTCCATCTCATCCCCTCTCCCCTCCATGCCGTCCCCTCTCCCCCCACTCCATCTCATCCCCTCTCCCCTCCATCCCGTCCCCTCTTCCCCCCCTCTCCATCGCCCCTCTCCCCCTCCCTCCATCACGTTCCCTCTCCATCCCTCCCCCTCTCCCCCATCGCGTCCCCTCTCCCCCTCCTCCATCGCGTCCCTGTTCCCCCTCCCCCCATCCCATCCCTGTTCCCCCATCCCATCCCTGTTCCCCCTCCCTCCATTCCGTCTCCTCTCCCTCTCCCCCCATCCCGTCCCCTCTCCCCCTCCCCCAGCCCGTCCCCATTTCCCCTCCCTCATCCCGTCTCCTCTCCCCCTCATGTCCCCTCTCTCCCCTCCCCCATCCTGTCCCCTCTCTCCCCTCCCCCATCCCGTCCCTGTTCCCCCTCCCCCATCCCGTCCCCTCTCTCCCGTTCCCCCATCCCGTCCCCGTTACCTTTCCCCCACTCTGTCCCCTCTCCCCTCCCCCATCCCGTCCCCGTTTCCCCCTCCCCCCCCATCCCGTCCCCTCTCTCCCCTCCCCCACATCCCGTCCCCTCTCTCCCCTCCCCCATTCCGTCCCCGTTCCCTCCCCCCTCCACCACTTCCAACACAATCAGCTGAAATGTAAAGAGTTAATGCCTTGTTTTTAACTTGCCACACCTGCCATATACCCCAGGTGGGTGACTGAACTTAAGTCAGTGAGATTCACTTCATTCTCTGGCTTCTTTGCCCCTCCCCCACATTGGCCCGTTGCTGCACATGGTTTGTTTTAACTGTGTATATGCTGATCTGTACCAAACTGGTATACATAGGAATGCAAATCATTCTACTTCAAAGGTGTTGTTTGATCTTTCAGTCTTCACTCTGAGGTTAAAACAACTATGTTGGGTCCACGACACATATGCCGAATGTTTCCTCTCGTCATGTTTCCTTCAGATTCAGCTTCCAGAATCAGAGACACGGGAATTATAAAAGGGATAAAGTCAAACAAATCAATTGATTGAATACAGAATTTAGTCTTTAAAAAAAAAGTAATGTTGATTTTGGTTTTATAAAAGTCTTGGGTTGTTCAAGGATGTAGTCAAACATGTTTGAAGTTGAAAGGATGTACACATGTGTTTTACCTTTTCTCGAACTCTGAGAACATTTTTCAGAGCTGGAAATGCTTGACTTCATTTTAACGGTACTAGGTCCAACCAATATCTCGTTCTGCTGAAAGGTCCCCGCTCCCCCACCTCACTCTGCCTGAAGTGATTAACTGTTTTCTTTCACAGCTGTTTGTGGGAGCTTGCTGTGCACAAATTTGATTTAAAAAAAAAAAAATTCCTGGGATGTGGGTGTCGCTGGCAAGGCCCGCATTTATTGCCCATCCCTAATTGCCCTTGAGAAGGAGGTAGTGAGCTGCCGCCTTGAGCCACTGCAGTTGATGTGGTGAAGATTCTCCATCAGTGCTGTTCGGGAGGGAGTTCCTGGATTTTGACCCAGCAACGATGAAGGAAGGGCAAAATGTTTCCAAGTCAGGATGGCGTGTAACCTAGAAGGGAACTTGCACGTGATGGTGTTCCCATGCGCCTGCTGCATTTGTCCTTCTTGGTGGTAGAGGTCACGGGTTTGGGAGGTATTGTCAAAGAAGCCTTGGCAAGCTGCTGCAGTGCATCTTATAGATGGTACACACTGCAGCCACAGTACGCCAATGGCGGAGGGAGTGAATGTTTAAGATGGTGGTTGGGCTGCCAATCAAGCGGGCTGCTTTGTCCTGGATGGTGTCGAGCTTAGAGTGTTTTTGGAGCTGCACTCATCCAGGCAAGTGGAGAGTATTCCATCACACTCCTGACTTGTGCCTTGTAGATGGTGGAAAGGCTTTGGGGAGTCAGGAGGTGAGACACATCGCAGAATACCCAGCCTCTGACCCGCTCTTGTAGCCAAAGTATTTATGTGGCTGGTCCAGTTAAGTTTCTACTCAATGGTGACTCCCAGGATGTTGATGATGGGGGATTCGACGATGTTAATGGCTGCCATGTTTCTTACATTACAACAGTGACTACACTTCAAAATACGCTTCATTCGCTGTAAAACGCTTTGGGACAACCTGAGGTTGTGAAAGGCGCTATATAAATGCAAGTTCTTTCTTTCAGATGCCAACCTGCCCACTGTGTTTCAACATTCTCTGAGTCCAAAACCTCAACTTTGTTCAAACCTAACTGTTATATCTTCTCCTGAGAAACCCAACCCATGACCCCTCCATCCTTGCAAACTACCACCCCCTCTCCAACCTCCCTTTCCTCTCCAAAGTCCTTGAATGTGTTGTCGCCTCCCAAATCCGTGCCCATCTTTCCCGGAAATTTATGTTGAATCCCTCCAATCAGGTTTCCGCCCCTGCCATAGTACCGAAATGGCTCCCATCAAAGTCACAAATGACATTCTTTCTCATGCCCATCCCAGCGGCTAAACAAAAACCTCAAGGAACAAATGCACTGGAGTATCAGCCTTGATTTTTGTGCTCAAATCTCTAGAGGGGGACCTAAACCCACAACCTTCTGACTCAGAGGCGAGAGTGCTGCCCACCTGCCAAGGCTGACACAGTGGGACACTGTTGACAGAGATACACCAGAAAAAAAAGCAGCTACCTTTATAAGACTTCATTACTCGCTCAAAATATCATGAGTTATTCAAACACAAACTGGGAAAAAAACAGAGGGGTAAGCACCCAATTCTTGTCCGCTGCGAAAATGTTGGCTCATTGTACTGAAGTCAGCAACATGTAATCATAAAATGAATGTAACTGGAACCACAAACTCCAGTACACAAAATCCTAAAGCATTTGTTACCAAGATAAAAGCACTTAGTGAAGTGATTTGGCTCGCACAGGAGGAATCAAAGGCAGTTAAATGGGAGTATACATGGATTCAAAGACTACTTTTATAGCTTCTGTGTGAATAGACCTATCTCTGTTACAGTCACAAGGTGGTTCCCACCACTGCCTGAAATGCAGAGTTAACATGTAGATTACAGAAATGTGGTTTTGACATGCACTTAACAAGTGTCCGCTTCCCATTAATTGAGTGGAAAGCGCAAACAAGTCAAAATGGCTCCTGTGTAGCTGTTTGTGGCTACTCATTATTGCTGCGCTGGCTCCAGAAAGTCTATGTTGTAACAGTGCACTGACAGGATGAGCATTGCATTGTTGCTTTTCAAATGAGTGATTTGTCAAGCACAATTTGTACGCTTATGTTTTGGATGTCATGAGAAGAACTATTAATAAATATAAACACTGACACAAACATTTTGGAAAAGTACTCCATGTCAACAAAATACAGCAAATTATTTTGTTGCCGATTTCTAGATAGGAACAGAAATACTTCTATTTTATACAGCACCTAATTGCCTTTTTGAAAGATCGCAAAATGCTTCACACAATTAACTATTTGTGTCAGAAAATGCAGCAGCTAAACTGCACCAGCAACATGCCGCAAACAGCAAATGAGACGAATGACCGCTTGATCTGTTAATGATTTTGCTTGAGGAAGGAATGGTCCTGATCTTATTGAATGGTGGAGCAGGCTCGAGGGGCCAAATGGCCTACTCCTAATTCTTATATTCGTATGGTGGCCAGGACAACAACAGAAATTTAGCATTCATCTGAACAGCCAAATAGGACACAAGTTTAACGGCCCAAAGCCTCCTTCCCACCATAACTACTTCCAGTTCCCATGCCCATTCCAACTGATGAACAGAAACCTCAAGAAACAATTGCAGGACCTCAGTGGAAAACAAAGAGGTGACATCACGGGGCCTGATTTGCATATTTAAAGAAGGCCCCCACTCCCTTCCTGTGGGTGTCCCACTCGCCTGCTCGGAAGAGCAGGTTGAGATTGGGGATCAGGACACGGCAGGAAGTCAGCGGGATCAGAGGGACTGGCCTCATTTTAACCGCGTCCCTGTCTGGTTTCCGCCAGGTGGTGTGGGGAGGGTGGTCGGGAGAGAGAAGGGGGAGTGGGCGGTGGGAGTTAAAAGTGGGGCTGATACATCAGGGGAATAATACAGATATGGAAATTAAAAACATGTGACAGCAACACAGAAAGCGAGAAAAAGTATGAAAGATAAAGAAAAAAGAGCGTGACCCAAAAGGAATTAGCTTGAGAAAGAAGTAGCGGAAGAGTTACAGGAAGAGCCTTGCTACAGGAAATCACTACTTTCTGTGTTACAAATTGTAATGCTCCTTTTATTATCAAATAATGTCATCTCCAAATCTCTGAGGGCAATGCCATAGTACATCTGCTCGCCCGTCGATATGCAAAGCAAGTGACTGCAGCCTTGTTTGCTTGAACAATCGATATTGTCTCCAGCCCGTGCAATTTCCCGCCCGCCATTGAGTGAGCCGTCGATCGCTGATATCTGGAGGTCACGCACCACATTCAAAATCGGTTAGCCCCAGAAATGCGTGTGAGGTCATCGCCTCACGGGTTGGGTGCCCGCATTTCCCGTACTGCCTCATGTGCGGTCGAGCTAATGACCAATTTTAAGATCTGTCCTCTGTCTGTTCAGTATAAAAAGCAGCAGGTCTGATATTTCAAAAGAATGACTGATTGGCCAATGTTGTATGACTGATCACCCTCGTACTTTTTTGGAGGAGGCGTCAGCAAGGGCAATTTCACAGACAGAAACGTGCTCCCTGCGGTATCATGCGCGGATGAGAGCCAGACTTGTATCAGCTGTGCGTTAAATGGCTGCATTTGAATTTATGAATGTGACTCTTGTCAAGAAGCTATGAAACAAACCGCTTCACGCAGATTAGGCTGATATAAAAGGTGATTTCTGAGGACAGTCAGGAGGGATTCTGGGGCTAGGCTTATGTGCATCATCATTTGATTCCAAATGGAACGATGTGTGTGCTGGGGAGAAAGGAAGGAGGTTGTGGTTGCTGTGGGCTGTTGAGGATTATGTTCCATCAAAACAGTAAAGACGTTATTCTATGGGCCCGAAATTCATCGACAAACCGGCCACTACCGCCCGGGTACCACCCGTGTACCGCCCAAAAATGCGATTTTGGTGAAAAGATACCTACATGCAGCCGACATACCGCTCGGCGGAATATTCATCATTGACATAACGCTGAGCGGTATGCACACCGTCCACCGTGCAGGGCCGTCCGCATACCGCCCAAAAAGTCCGATTTTCATCGCATACCGCCGACATGCCACCAGAGCTGCATCCTGTCCTGGAAAAGGTGGTTTTACGCGATCGTATGTGGTCGGGAATGGACGGAGTGCATGGAGCCGCCATTTTGGAAAGCGGGAACTGTCAGCTGAAGCAGCAGCTCTCTGTTTCTGAGGTGAACAGTGATTTTACAGTGCGATTTAGAGTGGAAAAGGTATTTTTATTGGTATTGAGTAATTTATTAAGATAGAAGGCATTTTAGTTTTTTTTTCATTGAAAAATATTGTGGAGATTTAAAAAGAATGGGGCCTGTACTACTCAGCCTGTATTGCTGAGTACCTGTCCAATGGAGGAACCAGATGTGAGAAGGTTTATAAATGAACGCTTTGCTTGAATGTGCCCGTTTTGGGACCCTGATGACTGTTACCCCAAAGTTTGATACTGTACAAGAGTGCTTAAATTCAATTCAAACATTTATGTAAAAATGTCAAAAATATACAATAATTTTAAAACTTTGTAAAACTTATAACTAAAAAACGGTAATAATTTTAACAACTTTAATAACAACTTTAACAAAACTTGAATAAACTTTTACAAATCAAACTTCAATTATTCAATGAACAAGTACTTAGTTCTTAGAATAAGGAGCCACCCATTTAAAACAGATGAGGAGAAATTTATTCTCTGAGGGTTGTAAATCTGGAATTTGCTGCCTCAGAGAGCTGTGGAAGCTGGGACATTGAATAAATTTAAGACAGAAATAGACAGTTTTTTTAAACGATAAGGGGATAAGGGGTTATGGGGAGTGGGCAGGGAAGTGGAGCTGAGTCCATGATCAGATTAACCGTGATCTTTTGAATGGCAGAGCAAGCTCGAGGGGTCATATGGCCCACTGCTCCTGCTCCTACTCCTGCTCCTATTTCTTATGTTCTTATGTACTGTCCTCGACCTTGACCTCGACCGAGTGCTACACTTGGGACTATTCCCCCCCTTTCTTACTCCCACCCATCCCTTTCCCAGTACCCCTGAGCCTGGACCTCCCCGTGGTGGTACCAAGCCGGTGTGCAGCACTGAACCCCGAGTGTTGTTGCTGTCATTGGGGGTCAGACATTGCAGGCGCAATAAATGGCGCCTCAGAAGAAGCTTGTGATGTGGAAGGCACGGCTTCAATGCTGGTAGATGCTGTCAGCTCCCCATCCTTGGGTGCTGTCGACCTGACTGCTATGGCACGGGACAGGGGGGGGGTTCCGCACCATGTCCCGATCCCGTTGATTGCCGCATGTCTTCGATGGCATCGGCGGTTTGCGCCATCGCTCTGATCATACACAGCATATCCTCCGACTGCCGCTCTGATAGAGCTGCGATGTTTGAGGCTATCATAGCCATGGCCTTGAGCAGCTCTCGACCTATGTCGACGCTGGCCTGTGACAGACGCACCATGTCCTGGTACACGCCGACAGCAACCGACCTTTTCTCCACCAACCTCTGTCGCTGCGGCAAAGACGCTGCAACACTGGGGGTGCCTTGCTGTGCACCGCTTGGTCCCACAGAATCAGAGGAGCCATGGGGGAATCCCCTGAATATAGAGTCGGTGGTGGAGAATGTTCCAGCTGTCCCACATGGAGCTTGTGTATCCTCCTCCATCTCCACCTCCATTGGCTGCAGGATCAGCGGCTCTTCCTCTTCCTGTTCCTCTTCATCTTCCTCATCTCTGCAAGTGGTGAAGTTGAGAAAGGCCTGGGTGACGCCAGAGGTGGAGGCAGTGAGTCTGTCGTCTGGTCTCTCTGTGTCGGTGTAGTCTGAATCGTTCGAGTCTGGAAGTACAAAACAACATTTAAAAATGCTTGGCACCAGCGGAGGGGTCAGGGTTAAATGAGTACATCGTACAGTGACTTATCGTAGTCCTACTTAAATGTCCACCACTGCTGCAGTACTGCATTACATATCGCAAACAGGCAATACATATATGCATTGCATTACATGCCCCCAACATTGCAGCATATCACATGAGGCCAACATTACAGTGCATTACATTACATCAGGCCAACATTACAGTTACAGTTACATTAACATTACATGACAAGAGAGAACCACAACACAGATTACATTTTATTCCACTTACCATCCTGTGTGAGTGGGTCAGCTCCAATGCCGGTAGTGGCACGGTTGCTATCCCCAACCAGGGACAGGGCACGGATCTCGATGTCAGTCAGAGGCTCCTGGGTTGTGGGTCCTCCCCTCGTACGCCGCTGATTGGCTGCTACTGCAAATGTCTTCCTCTGCAGAAAGTGAAGTAAATCAAACTTAAAATCTTCAATCCATTTAACATTGCAGACACACAGGGTCACACACACACACTAAAAATTACTGCATTAATCCTCTTGTCCATTGCCTGAAAGCACGAATACATGGCCATAACCTTAAGATAAATAACATCATCCGTGTGACACGGAACCTACATTTACATGGTACATGGCACATGGGGGGGTGCATAAATAAAATCATTACTTACTCTTGCTACCCCCACTAGACCATTCCACCTCTTATGGCACCTTTCCCCGGTGTGTACTATGGTACCATTGGAGAACACAGCCACCCTGATCTCGTCCCATATGCTGTTGTATTCCTTTGGGGGGGGGGTGCTTTCCATGTCCACCCTTCGTTAGTTCGGAACCTCTCTCATTATATTCTCGAGAAGGGCAGGTAACTCTGTCTCGTTGCAGGCGGCGCTCTCAACCACCCGTCCTTTTCGATGTTCCTGCGCTTCAATTTTTTTTTAACCTTTCCATAATATTTATGTTATGATTTTTGCTTTGTAAAATATGTCTTATTCTTCAAACTGTAGAATTATTAGTTGTTAAGAATATTTTTTAACTCTGCAATGTGTTTTTCAAGTAACTGCCCGTCGACTAGCTTGATGCTCCTTCTCACTCTCTCTCCCTCCTCTTCAACTCACTGTGCATACGCGAGTGACCCCTGACCCCTGAAATCATGGGTAAAACGCTTCTGTGAAAAAAACAGGGAAAAGAAATCGCGCATGCGCAGTTCAGTGCTGCACTGTCCATCGAAGAGGAAGTCGATCTGGATCGATTAATGAGTTACATACAACCCGCTGCAGACCGACGGCATACCGCCAACATAATGTCGAAAAAAAATGGACCAATTTTGTCCTCTTCGGTCTCGGCGGTATGCCAGCAGTTTGAAACGACGCATACCGCCGAGAAATGGGCAGACCTTATGCATTGACCAATTTCGGGCCCTATGTGTCCTGAGAAGCCACTGAAAAAGGATAATTAACTTTTTTTAATTAAGGTTATTTATTTATTGCCAAGGCATAGTTAACTACAGTTGTGTTTAATATTTGTACTTGCCAAATACCTTCACGCTTCCGATGTCCATTCCAATTTTATAGATAAATATTTTAAACACTTTGGCCTGTACAAATACTGGTGGCATATCTGACAATTTGAAGAGAGTTGTATCATGGTGCAAGACAGTCTAATTCAGTCTACGGGTTGGTGTAAAGTAGATTCGGTGCAAAAATGGCAGGTCAAACAGTTCGGTACAGGACAGAATTTCAATAAAAATGCACCTTTTAGATGGTAGGGCACAAGGTGTGAAATCACTGAGAGGAAACTGTACATTAAAAACCCAGCAATTGTAACACACTGGATAACATTGCTGATGTGGTATCCTCTCATCAGAAGTCAGTATATAGCATTTGCTACCTTTAGTAAGAGTAGTCTTTAATGGTTGATGCTATCCATGATTATGAGGTGTTCATATTGTGCAGTTTTTATGTTGCTATGGAAGCTTTCATGTGTAAATGTCAGTCCATCCCAGCAGCACAAGTGGCAGAGACTGCCTCCCAACCAGATAGCATTGTTGGAAAACCTCCTTCCACTTTGCTTGTCCGCGAGTGCTGTTACTGGTTGGCTGGGATGATGGATGGAGCGCTCTGATGGTTTGCTTGATCTTTGTGGGGATATGTTGAGGATATCATAGGCAGTCCCTCGGAAACAAAGAAGATTTGCTTCCACTCTTAAAAATGAGTCCTTAAGTGACTGAACAGTCCAATATGAGAATCACAGTCCCTGTCACAGGTGGGACAGATAGTCGTGGTGGGACAGGTTTGCCGCACGCTCTTTCCGCTGCCTGCGCTTGATTTCTGCATGCGCTCGGTGATAAGACTCGAGATGGTCGAGGTGTTGAGGAGTGGAATGATAGTAAGCTTACATCATTTGGAGTAGACCATAAGATTTGGCCATTTCAGCCCTCCTGTCTGTGAGTTAGTAAGTCCTATGAAAAGCTCGTAGGGAAGATGTTATGCTTTGCTTGACTGAACCTGAGGAAAGATATATTGGTCTTGGAAAGGGTACAGCAACAGATTCACCAGAATGATCTTGGGGTTGAAGAGTTAAGTTATGCATAAACTTGGCTTGTATTCCCTTGGGTTTCGAAGGTTAAAGCCTGATCTAATCGAGGTGTTTAAAACGATAAAGAGATTCGATAGAGTGGATACAGAGAAACTATTTCCTCCGGCAAGGGAATCCAGAACAAATGGCAAATCCTAAAATTAGACAAGACCATTTCGGAGTGAAATCAGGAAGCAATTTTGCAAGCAAATGTGGAATCCACTTCCCCCTAAAGGCTGTGGATGCTGGGTCAATTGCAATTTCCCAGACAGAGATCGATTGATTTTTGTTGGGTAAGGATATCAAGGGATAAGGAACACAGGCCGGTAAATGGAGTTGAGGTACAGATCAGCCAGGATCTAATTAAATGGATCTTTCCCATGCTCATTTAGAAAAAGTGGGCTTCAGCAGTGAAATTGTGAGAGCTTGGTTTCAAAGTATTGACAAAATGAGCTAGAAATTCCTCTTGTGCAATGGCACAAAATTCTTTTGAGTATTCCTCTTGTTTGCGACTTTTGAGGGAAAGAGTTCGAAAGGAGGGATGTATGAGACAGGTTTCAGTGCACCACCAACAACAATAACTAGAACTTGTATGCACATGCACCACTGCAACAGAAAATCTCCCCCATGGAAGATTTCTATTTGGATGTGATTATTTTCTGACTGATTTCAGGAACCATAATTGTCATTATATTAACAATAACAACTTGCATTTGCATAACGCCTTCAACGTAATAAAAAGCTCCAGGGTGTTTCACAGGAGCCTTATCAACGAAATTTTGATACTGAGCCACATAAGGAGATATTAGGACAGCTGACCAAAAACATGGTCAAAGAGGTAGGTGCGACTTAAAGGAGTACAGGCTTGGGGAGGGAATTCCAGAGCTTTGGGCCCAGCAGGTGAAGGCAGGGCCGCCAACGCTGGAGCAAATAAAATGTGCAAGAGGCCAGAATTGGAGGAGGGCAGAGATCGCGGAGGGTTGTAAGGCTGGAGGCGGTTTCAAAGATAGGGAGGGGCGAGGCCATGGAGGGATTTGACAGCGAGGATGAGAATTTTAAAATCAAGATGTTGATGGACCAGGAGCTAATGCAGTTCAGTGAGCACAGAGGTGATGGGTGAACGGGACTGGGTGCGAGTTAGAATACAAGCAGCAGAGTTTTGGAAGAGTTCATGTGTATAGAGGGTGGAAGGTGAATGGCTGGCCAGGAGAGCATTGGAATAGTCATATCGAGAGGTAACAAAGGTATGGTAAGCGTTTCAGTCAGAGGCAACTGTTCACATCCACCCAGGCACACCTACCTAGGATCCTGTTTGAATGCCGACCCTTTCTCTTGTAGTGTTTTAACATAAGCCCCAAAGGAAAGCGTTTGCTACAATTTACTGAATGTGTTTTTTTTTAATATCGTTATGTTTTGTGCTTCAAAACTGTAAAAAAGTGGAGAATGTCACACCTGTGAGCTTATGGGGCCGAAAAGTCCCCTTTTTAGCGCCCTATTAACATCTTCCGGGGCGCAATGGCCTTTTCGCCTGGGGGCGGGTGGCGGTAGCGTCTCGGGCGAAATTGCGACTGAGATTTTGGATGCAATTTGCCGGCAGCACTGTGCCCCGGGCCAGTGCGTAATAGACGATGATGTCACCGCCGTGTGCGCCGCCCTCTTTGCGGCTCGTGGGGAAATTGCCGCAAGGCCGGCATGGGCCGATGTCAGGGCAACTTCGCGGTGCGCTGACATCCGCCTGGGGCGCCCCTTAAAGGGGACGCTGTGTGCGCCCCAGGCCACCATTTTATTTTGTCGGCCGACTCTTCGGTTGGCCTAACAATGGCGGCCCTCACCTCGACCGGGCTACCATTATGAAGCCCCGGCACTCCCTTTTGGGTGCTGGGCCACTGGCCCGGTCGAGCGTGTCCCTGGTAGCCCAGTGACGGCCACCAAAAGGCCTGCAAAGTGCTCAGCAGTCCTCTGCTTTAACTGAAGCGGAGGGGCGTTGCAGTGCGTTAATGCCTGTTCACCGCCGCACTAACGCCCCGGGAGCACCCCTCCAACGAGGCGGAGCGCCTGAAATAGTGCCCCGCCTCTTGAGGGGTTCAAAGCCTAATTGCATGCCAGGGGCGGGACCTCCAGCCCGGCCGGTAAATGTCCCCGGCCCGGAAGGTTACTGCTCCCAGACAGGACGCGGAGCAATTTTGGCCCTTATATATTTGCACTCTTGTGTTCATAATCCTAGATCACTACACCAAGAGGAATCATAGGGTAGGGGAGAACTCGACATAAGTAATAACCATCCACATCAATTCCCTCCAAGAAGTTCTTTGTAATAAAGTGAATCATTTTTAAAAGGACAGCTCTGGCTCGGCGACAATCGGAGTTCTCACCAAGTGGTCATTTAGGATCCGTTTTGCACACACTGGAAATCAAGAGCGTGTGCCAGAGAGAAAATGCCGCCTTCGATGAATGCAGCGTTTTTTTTAAGAAGTATATTTGTGAGCAATTCTGATACTGTGTGCTGATAGGTTGATTTGCTGTTGACAGGGGATTATGGCCTATTTGCGTAACATGGTCAACTTCTGACCCCAGCTATACTGTGGGGGAGGTGGTGTTGTGGGGACACACTGAACTTTACCCCTAAAGAAAAGTTCAGTCAGTACCACTTTCATGGAGATGACCTCTCGTGCTGCTTACATAGATTGGCAAGAGATCAGCCACTTGCCCTTTGCTCAGGGTAGGATGTGCAACATCAGCAGAGGGATGGAGTCACATAAAATGGGGCGGACGTACGTGTGTTGGTATAGACAGCAAGGAACAGTTATAAGACTCGTAGAAAGTTGAACGAGCATTATAGCAAAGTACTTAACTGCCTCCATGTAAAAGGCTTTTAAGTAAACCTTAATAAAACTATATTCACCATCCCACGATCTTGTGGTTTAATACTAAGCCTCAATGCAAAATTCATTCCGCAAAAAATGTATAACACGGACTGCTGAGGGAGTGCTGCACTGTCGGATGAGAAGTTAAACCGAGGCCCCGTCTGCCCCCTCAGGTGGACGTAAGAGATCCCAGGGCACTATTTCAAAGAAGAGCAGGAGAGTTATCCCCGGTGTCCTAGCCAATATTTATCCTTCAATCAACATAACAAAAACAGATAATCTAGCCATTATTACATTGCTGTTTGTGGGAGCTTGCTGTGCGCAAATTGGCTGCCGCGCTTCCTACATTACAACAGTGACTACATGTCAAGAAGAGTGCTTCATTGGCTGTGAAGTGCTTTGGGATGTCCAGTGGTCGTGAAAAGCGCTATATAAATGTAATTCTTCCTTCTTTCTTTAAATGCATCTGGAGAGATGACGAGTGTCCTATCTTTTAAAAAGAAGGATACCAGTGTGATGGGAATACATGAATTGATGGCAGTGTCATTAAATGTCCTGCCACAGAAATGCTACTTTTGACCCTTTAGGGGCCTGAAGAATGATCAGTCTAAACCTTGTGAAAGTGCACATTTTTGTTAAAAGATAGGTTACTAGCACCATCTGCAGGCTATTGCAGAATTGACATGCCTGCCATTTGGAGATGAGCCGTTGAAGCCCACTTGCTACACACTGGCCTGGAGTTGTTGCTTTGGGCACAATCGGCGATCCAACTACAAATTACACTCAGAATTGCGTTTGTTTTGAGAAGTAATTTTTTTCTTTGAAATTTCTACTCAAACTCATTTGCATTATCAGCAAACGTAAAGTCTGCCATGAACCAGTGCAGTCTGACAGTGTTTTAGAACATAATTTGCAATAAAAATATTCCTTGATATATTTAAGAGTGACAACCTGGTGCAGTTTTATCAATACAGCTGAAAATAGGTTCATCACAAAAATTAAGATTTTTAATCAGTTTCCAGTCCACCACCTGTGAGTAATCTGATTTTAAATAACTGAAAATGACTTTTTAAAAAGACTATACAAAACCATTTACTAGTCACATTGGTGTACAGTAGTCAGTTTCTTCATAAATTTAAAAAATAGACTTGAAAGTTTTTAAAAGGTGCCTATTCGTGTCCTTGCACCTAAAATCAGTATAAGATAGTCACCAAGAAATCACATTGGAAATTCAGAAGAAACGTCTTCACCCAGAGAGTGGTGAGAATGTGGAACTCGCTATAACATTGAGGCAAGCAGCATACATGCATTTAAAGCGAGGCCAGAAGCAAGGGAGAAGGGGATAGAGGGTTATGGTGATAGAATTAGATGAGGAAAGACGGAAGGAGGCTCGAGTGGAGCATAAACTCTGGCAGGGACTGGTTGGGCCGAATGGCCTGTTTCTGTGCTGTATATCCTATGTAATCCTATGTTTAAAAAAACAGCTTCATTTTAAGAGCCTCCTTGAAGGTCTGCAAATGGGCACAATTAGTGGACACTCCCAGTGATGATCCATTTGGATCTGGGGGCCATGGCAGCTTTTGTGGGCGGGGATGGTATAAAAGGCTGTTTAACTGGGCAGGTTGTTTGGAGACCGGAGATCAGCTCATGAACTCTCCAGGTATACATCCAACCAGAGTTGCCAAGCCTGTTACTGGCTGATCGAGAATTCTGAGAGTTCTAAATACCCTTTGTCAAGAAAGTACTCTCTGCAGCCAGTTGCATGGCTACAAGTAACTAAGATCAGGGTAATCCTGAACGAGAGGACATCATAAAATTAAAGCTAGGTTGTTTCGCAGGGAAATCAGGAAGAGTTTCACACAGAGGGCTATCGAAATCAAAAACGCTGTGGTGCTGTGACAATTGGAGCTTTCAAGATTATATAATTTTTACGTGGCCAATTATTGCTTTAATAGTGAGATGGGGGAGGCTGCGGGTTCTATCACTCTGCAATAATAATACTCGGGTAAGTTTATGAAGAGGAAGATTTTATGATGTGACAATATGCTGTATATACGTATAAGCCAGATGTTGCCTTACACTCCCAGTGTAAGTCAGCTCAGAGAGTGCCAGTAGCAGAGGAAACTTGTAGCAGAACCAGATAGGCTACTTCGCAGACCAGACTGATAATTTCCAGTGGGCACTAGGTTGGGCGAAACTTCTGTCAGAGCCACACTCGGCCATGAAATTGGAGGGGGTGTTGCAAAAGCAAGGGATTTCCCACACCAGAAATTGCCTCAGCCTTGGCCTTCCTGGATGCCGGGGTCAACCTGGGTCACAGGCCCGCTAAAGAACAGAAGTGGGATTCTGTGAGGCCTAATGGCTGGGGTCACGACCTGCAAGACCCCAGAAATGCAACCTTTAAAAGTCTTGATCGGAATGGCTATTAGCTGGTCTTACACAGCCATAAACTGAAATGAGCTGCTTCCACCCACTTTTCTGTGATCAGATCATGAGCCGAGTTTTGGCTGCATATTCACACAGGTGTAGGGAACACACTAGTGGCAGGAATAGAAAGTTGTATGTATGAAATTTGAAGGAATGGATACAATTAAATTGAGGTGTCATAATAGCGTGACAAAATTTTAGAAATAAAATTGGGACCAAAGGCATTTTAATGCATTGACATTAATGGCAGCAATGGTGCCGCAAAATAATTACAATTGACACAATTTGGGCTGGAATTTCCTATGGCTTACTACCCGGTTTCTGAGCGGTATTGGCCGTTGTGGGCGGTAATCAGGTAAGCGGAAAATTCCCTACCTGAGTTACGCTGGCGGTTTCGAGGTACCGCTGGGGAGCGGACTGCCGGCGAGCATGGTCCTGAGATCGCCCTGGCGTGATATTTGGTTGAGCGGTGACCCGTAGGATCAGCGGAGCTGGGCGGTAGGTGAGTAACTCTGCAAGAAAAAGGTTAGTGATTGGTTTTTTACACATTATTTTTAAAATCTGTTGTGGTTATTTAGTTTAAAAGGGTCTTGGGAATTAAAAAAAAATTTTTTAGGTGGTGTTTTTAAAAAAAAAATTATTTTTATGTTTCTGCTGTTAGGCCCAACCCGCAGCCTCGGGGTAAATTTTTATTGATTTTTTTTATTTATCGCTCATTTTGTTTACAAACCGCCCAATGGACCCTTTTTCGCCCAGAATAGGGGTGCAAGGCCCATGTTTTTCGCTCGGCAGATTTCTTTAATTTTTTTGGGGGAGGTTTTCGCCGGCGATAATCTTCCCAGTCTTAGCGGTATTTTGGGTGGCGATCGGGTGCTGGCGGGCTGATAGGAAATTCTAGCCCTCAGTAAAAATCAAAAGCATTGCTCTTGAGACCCAAGTGCCAGACGAACAAAAAGGAAAATAAAAGTGATGAAGTAATGGCTGAAAGGCCTTAACAGTACTGTGTCGTTTCCATCATTTTCACTTCCACTTGCTGTTGCCCAGCAACCTCGATGCCCTTGTGATTTACATCTGATGTCCTGTATGCGGAAATGGCGGGGATGGTGTATAGGATAGGGCCGTCCTCAGATTGAGGTCGATGCCTATCCAGAGCTTGTCCTGCCCACTGGATACTGCATTAGGGTACCAAGTGGGTTGGGTTGGGGAGGGCGTTCTGATGGGACAGAACTCCTGCTTATTTTCCTCTACCAACCGCTCAAAGAATGCTGCAGCAAGCCGGTGGTTGGCGGAGGAGCTTCCAGGCCAGCGTGACTGTTGATGTGGCTTCATCAATTTTTAAACTAGAATAATAGCTTTTGGAGACACAAGATGGAGTTATTTGCACACAGTATTGAGCCTGAATCTTACTTAAAGAGTGCCAGCAGTCACGGAGCATTCCATGCTCGTCCGTCTTAAGGTGAGAAAGCTCCTGCTCTTGTCTCTCGCCTCTTACAGAAAAAAAAATCAGGCTGCTAAAATGTCTAAGTTCGCGTGCACGTAGCACGTAAAATAAATAAATCGGAGGCGGCCCACGTGGATGTGAATGATGCAGTGACAATGTTCTGGAGACATTCTTTGGAAATATTTGCTGGATAGTTTTATTTTCTTTGATTTTTTTTGCCTTTCCCGGGAGATTGGGTGATTGGGGTTGGGCTGGTGGCATTGGTGGTGTATGTACGCTGCACCATGTCTAGATGGATCAGTTGGTCTTTTCTTGTCCTTATTCATCTGTTGATATATTTGGAGAAAAGGATGTTGATTCCCTTCTTTGTTCCTCTGTGAAAACACTTTACTCTCTGGTAGCGGTCCTGTTTTATATTTTATCTTTTACATTTCCATAACTAAATCCAGAGAAGACAAGTAGGCGCAAGAACCCAGCCTGTAGTCCATGAAAAATAGCTTTAAGTACCGAAACCCACTGAGTATTAATTAGAGAAAATAAAGGGTTTCTGCTAAATTCTAATGCTGACTAGTTGCCAGGTTACCAGTTCTGTATGGATATATATTCTTATATCTACTTTGTAGTTTTACTGGTTTCCCTTGAAGGTTAACTTCAAAACCGTCATACTGCACAAAATAGTTCTGAGACATTTTGATGTCACATTTCTTAATAAATTGTCTGAAAATATCCATCGGCTATAAAAAAAAATGTGAAGTGTAGCAATTTATTTTAATAGCTACGTACCTTTTAAAACGCTGAAGGGGAAAATGAGGTGTGTACTGATGGTTGTTTCCTGTACGTCTAAAATATTGTCTCTCACTGTCGCGAGTGATGTCACCTCAGCTTCCCATGTAGTCGTCTTCTGAAAATTCACCTTTCGTGCTATATGAGCCCTGACTAAAGAAACGAAATAGCAGCAAAAGCTAAAAAGTAATGGTGCCTGTCCATGCGGGCAAGCCAACTTTGCGAGGGCAGTGGAGTGGCGGCCATATTATTTCATCATTTGCTTGGTCATCAACTCAGCCCAGATATCTTTGTTTGAGTTAATTTTTTATCTTCAACAACAGAAATAACGTACCTGTGAATATCTCTACTGCTAAATGCCCTATACTCAAATTAGTCTGGGCTCACACACTAAGGCTGGAATCTTACCAGCTCTGCGAGCGCGAGTTTGGAGGTGGGTCAGCTGTTAAAATGACCGTGATTGACACTGGGGCGGAAGTCCGCTCGGAACCCACCTCCTTGTGAATTTCCAAAGTAGCGGCCCTGCCTGCGGTTTGCAGACCAGCACTAAGCTGAGGGTCAGGCAATTGAGATACTTAAGATATTTAAGCCGCATTTTAACCAGGCCCTAACGATTTTTTCACATCTTTTACGAGCTTCTCGGCATTCAGGGATCACGTCAGGTAAGTATGTCGGGTTCTCAATGATTTCATTGCTGTAAATAGTTGACAGCTGCAGAAGTGGTATAAAAGCTATCATTTCACAGCTGTTCATTTTCCAATCTTAGAAGCTGGAGCCTTCATGATTTGGGATATACTTTTCAGATTTATGGAGGTTTGAAGCGTTTACATGAACTCTCTATCCACTGTCATTTCCTTGGAGCAACCTCTCTCACCATTGACAGATTGCTTCTGTGGTCTCAACTTCAGCTGCCATCTATTCCATCAGCATCGGTGCCCTTGATAAAAATCGCACCTTGGTCCTCAGAATCCCACCACAATCAGCCCCAACACCAACATCACCATGCCCACCAACATCACCAGGCACAACAACAGCACCAAGGACAGCACCAACCTTCTCCGCAATCACCTGATGCTATACAGGGCATCAGCACCCGACCACATTGCTGCCCGGGAAGCCAGATTGACTTCACCTTGGCCAGATTGACTTCACTTGATGCTATATACCCTGGCTGCCACATGATGCGCCAGGTTGGCACCACCCCACACCAACACCATAAAGCATTCCTACAATGCCCAAGCCATTCCTTTCACACTCATCACCATTGCGGGGGTACCATTATGTCTCACCATTCACTGCAACTCACTAAGCCACTTTCAAAAGTACACACAGATCTGTCCAAGAAGACAAAGTTTTGAAAATAAAGATTTCAATGTTTGACAACACATTAACAGAAACTTTACATGAATATTGGCGATAACACCCAAATGCCTACCCTTGTGTGTTGTTAGTTGGTATGATTTCACAAGGATGAGGGTAAGTGTGAGGAGTAGCTAATGAGATGGGGATGTTATAATGTAGATAGAAAGAGAGGGATGGGTGGAGGTGCAAGGTAAGTTTTCTACATTGCAACAGTGACTACACTCCAAAAGTACTCCATTGGCTGTAAAACACTTTGAGACGTCCGGTGGTCGTGAAAAGCGCTATATAAATTCTAGTCTTTCTTTCTTTAAGTTGGCGTGAGTAAGGATGTGCAGGAATAGGGTAGAGAAGGCAGAGTGATGGGGATGTGCTGAGTGACACAGCAGGATGAGGTTGATTGTGGCTTTGCAGTAACCTATCGGGATCTACTGAGATCTTTGTAAGGTTTGAGCCACTGCAGCCAGGTCCTCCTGACGACATCCCTGCTTGACGATTGCCCTCATCCCTGCTTGACGATTGCCCTGCTGTGCAATGTGCAACGAGGCTGTGTTGGTGTCCTGGGGAGGTCTCTTCCACCCATTGGAAGGGAAGAGAACCTCCCTGCGTGCTGTGACTCCCTTCATAAACATCTGGAGGGAGTCACGGGAGAGCCTGGGTGCAGCCGTGCACCTTTGTGCAATGCTTGTCAGTGTTTGCAGCTGTCAACATGGTCCCGTTAAGGAAACCGGCTGATGACGTGTCATCAGATGACGACATCAGACCTGCTTCCTTTTAATTGGCCGTGAACCTCGCAGGACAGGCTTAACAAGCCCCATTATCACAAAATCATGTCGGAGGCCAGGATCAACACAGTTGCAGGGTTGGGACTCGCCAAGGGCATCGGCCACCCCTGACCCTGCCAAGGTTGGTAAAATCTAGCCCTAAGAATGGTGCCTTGAATAAGGTAACTTGAAGACTGCACATATCCTTGTATGAGTCAGTGCCTGGTAGGGGAGAAGAATCCATATTCTAAATGTCTTGGTTAAATGCATTTCACTAGGACTGACAAAAGCATCTTAAAAGCAGGAAAAAATCAAAAATGGCACATCATATGAGGACAGAAGAAAACTTTGTATAAAATAAAGAATTTGTGGCCACATATTTTCTCTTTGCAACCCGTTGTATTTTATCTCAGTAGGTACCAGACAGATATTTAATTTGTACCTGTATGAGTGTTATTAATTATAACTGAACTAAAAATGAAACGATAATGCTAAGAATAAATATCTGGAAGATCAGCACTAATATTGTTTGTACTGTATAAGTCAACTATCAGCCTGGCTTTCATTAATGTAATAAATTGTGTTTACGATACATTTAATGTTTTTAAGGTGATAAACAGCGACTCAGTATGCAGGTTATCATTGTTTTTCTTATTTGTTCGATACAGTTGGTGCTTATTAAAAGTTTGATTGCGCTATTGCTGTGTATTGACAGAGAGGAAAAAGTGTGGTGAGGGGAAAGCTGTACTGAATTAGCGCTGATGGATGCTATGTGTGTTATAAAGCCATTAAAAAAGGCCTAGGTCTGTCAGGCCCGTGTGGTGGCTGATGTGCAACAGTCACCACACGTTAAAAAAATCCACGCACAGGCATCTTACACCCCTAGAGTTCAGTACTGGAACATCGGGTCCTTTATTGAAACATCTGCAAACTCATCCCTTTTGGTGTGGAAGCAAGTCATCCTCGTTCGAGGGACCGCCTATGATGATGAATCTTAATCATAGGATTATACAGCACAGGAGGAGGCTATTTGACCCATCGTGTCTGTACCATCTCGATGAAAGAGCTATTCAATTAGGCCCACTCCTCTGCCCTATCCCCAGAGCCCTGCACATTTTGCCCTTTCAATTTTTTAATCCCTTTTGAAAGTTATTATTGGATCTTCTCCTGGCACCCTTTCAGGCAGTGCATTCCAGATCATCATAACTCACTGCGTAAAAAACTTCTCTCATTCTTTTTCCAATTATCTTAAATCTGTGTACTCTGGTTACCGACTCTTCTGCCACTGGAAACTGTTTCTCCTTATTTACTCTTATTATTTGAACTCCTCTATTAAATGTTCTCTTAATCTTCTCTGCTCTAAGGAGAATACCCCAGCTCCTCTTGTCTTTCCACATAACTGAAGCCCTGCGTTCCTGCTACAATTCTACTAATTCTCTACTGTGCCCTCTCTAAGGCTTTGACAGCCTTTCCTAAAGTGTGGTGTCTAGAATTGTACACAATACTCAAGCTGGGGCCTAACCAGTGATTTATAAGGTTTATCATATCTTCCTTGCTTTTGTACTCCATGCCTCTGTTGTATAGCCAGGGATCCCGCATGTTTTTTTAACAGCCTTCTCATCATTAATGAATGATAACAGAAGAAGCTCTCAGTTGTAGTAAACACACTGACAAATCATTGGGTCATTTAAATTTTATACTGTGTAAGCTTTTATGTTTTAAATTATAAGCTGAGCAGTTGTAAAATTTTATGAGACTGTTTCAGATCTGCATCTAGATTATGATTTGGTCTTGCTCTGTTTGTATTGTAATTTGGTTTGAACATTCTGAAGATCAATTGGAGGTCCATTTATGTGAAGCATTGCTCTGGGGATGAAAGATAGTGTTTGGTGATTTTTGTATTCCTGGTGGATTTTGTACTATTCCCAAATCAAGGAATGGCAGTGCCTGGGAGTTGTTGTCCCTGTATTTTCATCCAACCACAACTTGCATTTATGTAGCGCCTTTGACGCAGTAAAAATCCCAAGGTGCTTCACAGGAGCGTAATCTGACAAAAACTGACACTGAGCTAAAGAGAGAGACATTCGGACAGGTAGCCAAATGCTTGGTCAAAGAGTTGGGTTTTAAGGAGTGTCTTAAAGGAAGAGAGAGAAATAGAGTGGGAATTTCAGAGCTTAGGGTCTCGATGGTTGAAGGTACGGCCACCAATGGTGGGATGAAGGAAATGGGGGATGTGTAAGAACACTCCCTTTGAGCACTCCTTGCTCTCGGATACTATGGGTAAGATGCAGTTCAGAGCCACCGTCAGACTAAATTAGACTTCCCATTCCACTCCCTGATTATATCCACTGTATGTAATTTGCAACCAAATCACTACACTCCACAGAGCCTTGAATCTGCATTTTCAATAGACGTTAGAATTTGTGACTTGCAGAATAGACAGAAAAGCTGGAATTTTGCCGCCGCTCAGAGGGCGGGTTCGGAGGCGGGACCGCTGTCAAAATATTTAAAAGATTGACAGCGGGTTAGAATCCCGCTGTGAACCCACCACCATGTCAGTTTCCCAAGTGCCACGTCTGCCTGCGCTTTACAGACCCGACACTAAGCCAATTGAAATAGTTAAGAGCTTGTTAAAAGGTACTTAAACTGCATTTTACCATCTACTTAACATTTCTCCAGCTTTTTTACAAGGTTCCCGGCGCTCAGGGATCACGTCAGTTAAATAGGTCGGATTTTCAGTGACTCTCCATTCCTCTGAATAGTTGACAGCTGCAAAAATGATATAAAGCTACCATTTCACAGCTGTTCACTTTCCAATCTCTGAGCTGGAGCCTTCAGGATTTGGAATTGGAATAACCTCTCTCACCATTGACAGATCGCTTCTGTCATTTCGACTTCAGCTGCCATCTATTCCAGCAGCATCGGTGCCCTTGAAAAAATCTCACCTTGTTCCTCAGAATCCCACCATGATCAGCCCCAACACCAACATCACCAGGCACACCAGAATCACCACCAACAACATCAACCTTCTCCGCAATCACCTGAAGCTACACAGCACCTAACCACTTTGCTGCCTGGGAGGCCAGGGTGGCCTCACTATGGCCACATTTACTTTACTAGAAGCTGTACACCCTGGCTGCCATATGATGCGCCAGATTGGCGCCACCCCACACCAACACCATAAAGCATCCCTTTCACACCCATCACCATTGCATTGGGGTACCCTTATGTCTCAACATTCACTACAACTCATTAACGCCACTTCCAAAGGTGCACACAAATCTGTCCACGAAGGCAAAGTGTTCAAAATAAAGGTTTAAATATTTGACAACACATTAGCAGAAACTCCACATGAACATTGCAAAAAGACCCAAGTCCCTTGTGTGTTGTTAGTTGATATGATTGGACAAGGATGGGGCTAAGTGTGAGGGGTGGCTAATGAGATGGGGATGTGATAATGTCGATAGAGAGGGATGGGTGGAGATGCGAGGTAAGTTGGTGTGAGTAAGGATGTGCAGGAGTAGGGTAGGGAAAGCAGAGTGATGGGGATGTGGTGAGCCGCACAGCAGGATGAGGCTGAGTGTGGCTTTGCAGTAACATTTTGTGATCTACTGAGATCATTGAAATGCTTGCGCCAGATCGTCCTGACGGCATTCCTGCTTGTGCCCCCCTCTGCAATGTGCAGTTAGGCTGCGTTGGTGTCCTGGGGAGGTCTGTTCCGCCCATTGGAAGGGAAGAGAACCTCCCTGCGTGCTATGACTTTCTCCATAAGCCTATGGAGGGAGTAATGGGAGAACCTGGATGCAGCCGTGCATCTTTGTGCAGTGCTTGTCAGTGTTTGCAGCACCTCAGTGTTGCAGAACACTGTCAGCACAACTGTCAAAATGAATGTGGGCATGCACCCTTTAAGGGAACCGGCTGTTGACACGTCAACAAATGACGTCGTCAGATCTGCTTCCTTTTAATTGGCCAGAAGACTCACAAGGCGGGCTTAACAAGTCCCATCAGGGGAATGTCGTGGGGGAGGCCAGCATGGAATCAGGAGCGGGGTCGCGGCCCGCCACCTACCTCGGCCGCACTGAGCCCACCTCTGTGTAGGCGAAATTGCGGCCAAAGTTTGAGCACAGGTGCACATTTATATCAGTGGAGAAAAATTACAACAGCTGGAAATCTGAAATAAAAACACAAAACGTTGAAAATGCAGAACAGGTTCTGTCAATATCTGGCAAAAAAAACAGGTTAATGTTTTGGATACAGACCGTTCCTAAGAGTTTCAACCTGGGGCCTTGGCTTTCTGTCTCTCTTACCCCGTTGATATTTTGGCAGATTTGGGGCGGTCAAGGTGGGAAGCAATTGGCGAAATGCCCAGCTATATGCCCACTTCCCCGCTGTTCTCCGCTAGTCTGTCCATCAAGGGGACATGATAAAGAGGGATATGTGACCTCCACTGTTCCATGCCACTTGTTCTCTTGGAACACTGTTGGGCCCCAGCAGTCAGAGATGAGCAAAGGAGACCCCAGGGCAGAAATTGACTATGCTCTCGTGTTCTGTGCGCAGCCACACTCAATTAGCGAATTTAAGAATTTATGAAGTGAAAAAAAAATTCCATTAAGGCAACTCCCTGGCCACCTCTTTCTCCGATTGCTGAGTCTGCTGCTGCAACTTTCCACTCCTACATGGGCACAACTCCCGAGCAGAGAGCCCACCTTCTCTATGTCAGTGACTCTAGGGCCAGGAATATGACCAGGGTCAGTGGGGCATCTCCGGGAAGTCTCGTCCCACTGGGGTTGTGCCTTAATCGGGAAAGCGGAAAAAGCTCTGGACAAGGGACTCGATACAATTTGTTAACCAGGCTTTCCACTTTCCTGTTTTATTTCTTAAAATCGGAGCATCAGATGCTGAATTTAATTCCTCCAGCCTAAAGTAAATTAAATTTGGTTATGGGCACTCTGTAGGATTGCCTTCTACAGTCGGGATGCCTGGACCTGAAGTGATTCCCGTTCCCTTCTCAGGGATAAACTGTAACTAGAGTTGTTTGATTGAGATTGGCAATTAGTGCAGGATTCCAGACCGTTTTGTCCTGTGGATTGAATTACAGTGGGACTGGGACTGAGCTGCTCAAACTCATTTCAGCTGGAACCCTTCACAGCTGCCAAAGAGGGGAAAATGGCATCCCATTAACCTGTGCGAGATTTCAATCTTCTGAGTCCTAACAGGGAGAAGGCAGGGTTCTAACTCTAAGGTTAATGCTGAAAGAGGTCACGAAGTCTTGAGAATGTGCTTCTGGGATCTGAGGAATAAACTCATTTTGTTTTATCAAACTGGAGTCTGGGTCCCCAGGCCTTCCAAAGGTGGAATCCCAGAGGGCCCCAACCTCAACCTCATCAGATTTCTGTCCAGCTGTCATCAGATTAATGTATCTCTTCATTTATTGCAATGTCACTTCTGGTTATTTCAAACTAATAAACATTGTTTCCTGCAGTGACTAACTTGTTTCCTATGGGTAGCTGTGTCTAGAAGTTAGTACCTGATATCCCTGGGAGTCTGTCAATATTGGTCGAGGTTCTGCAGTAGTGCATCAGTATTTTTAGGGACTCATGGAAGCCTGTCAACAGCTGGTGACCATCACATGGTCAGATGCCATGTGCTCAGAATGCCACGTGATCAAACCTCCAGGAATGCCTCCAACCAGAGATGGCAAACCTAGCTGGGAGTGTGTCAGTATTTGCTGAGGGCCCCTGGGAGTGCGTCAGTATTTACAAATAGACCCCAGGAGTGTGTCAGTATTTGCTGAGGGACCTTGGGAGTGTGTCGGTATTTGCTGAGGGAACTTGGGAGTGTGTCAGTATTTTCTAAGGGCCCCTGGGAGTGTGTCATTTTTTTCTGAGGGCCCCTGGGAGTGTGTCAGTGTTTTCTGAGGAACCTTGGGAGTGTGTCGGTATTTGCTGAGGGCCCCTGGGAGTGTGTCAGTGTTTTCTGAGGGCCCCTGGGAGTGTGTCAGTGTTTTCTGAGGGCCCCTGGGAGTGTGTCAGTGTTTTCTGAGAGCCCCTGGGAGTGTGTCACTATTTTCTGAGGGCCCCTGGGAGCGTGTCAGTATTTTCTGAGGAACCCTAGGAGTGTGTCATTATTTGCTGAGAGCCTCTGGAGTGTGTCGGTATTTGCTGAGAGACCTTGGGAGTGTGTCGGTATTTGCTGAGGGCCCCTGGGAGTGTGTCAGTATTTGCTGAGGGCCCCTGGGAGTGTGTCAGTGTTTGCTGAGGGCCCCTGGGAGTGTGTCAGTATTTGCTGAGGGCCCCTGGGAGTGTGTCGGTATTTGCTGAGGGCCCCTGGGAGTGTGTCAGTATTTGCTGAGGGCCCCTGGGAGTGTGTCAGTGTTTGCTGAGGGCCCCTGGGAGTGTGTCATTATTTGCTGAGGGCCCCTGGGAGTGTGTCAGTGTTTGCTGAGGGTCCCTGGGAATGTGTCAGTATTTGCTGAGGGCCCCTGGGAGTGTGTCAGTGTTTGCTGAGGGCCCCTGGGAGTGTGTCAGTATTTGCTGAGGGACCTCGGGAGTGTGTCGGTATTTGCTGACAGCCCCTGGGCGTGTGTCAGTGTTTACAAATAGACCGCAGGAGTGTGTCAGTATTTGCTGATAGTCCCTCAGCCTGGGGTCTGTTTGTAAATACAAAGCTTAGATGTAAAAATAGAATTAATGAATTTTGGAAATCACAAATAAAAAAGCAAGTACACAGCCTGTTAATCAGCATCTGAAGGAGACAAAACCTGTCATTTTGGGGTTGACCCTTCATCGGGACATCCAGTGTTGGGTCATTAACCTATTGGGTCACACCCAATAGGTTATCCTATCCTTCCATTTCAAATGCTGATTAACCTCTGTGTATTTGCATTATTTGCTAGTCTTGTTTGATTTGGGCAAGATACCTGAGCGGCATTTCCACCAGGACAGTACACAGGCAGAGTGAATTGCCCCCCTTTTTGCAGAAATCAATGGAATGAAAACCAGGCGGTTCTGCAGCGAGACACTCCACCAGCTTACCGACCAGGCAGTGAAGGGGAAAATCATCCCCACTGTTCAGAGCTACATAACACTCAGCTGAGCTATGGGTGCATGCAGGTCTGCCACTATTTGCAGGTGGTGGTGGGAGCAATTTGAAGTGTCACACAAGAAATATATTGGCAAAACACTAAAGTGTATTGGTTAACAATGTGTTACCTTTTCCCAGGGTGTCAGCTGTGGCTCAGTGGCTGGCACTCTCACCTCGGAAGCTTGTGGGTTCAAGCCCCATTCCACTGACTTGAGGACAAAATCTAGGCTGACACTTCAGTGCAGTGCTGAGGGAACGCTGCACTGTCGGAGGTGCCGGCTTTCAGATGAAACGTTAAACCGAGGCCCCGCCTGCCATCTCAGTTGGACGTAAACGATCCCAAGGCACTACAGGTATTTTGAAGAAGAGCAGGGGAGTTCTTCACTGTGTCCTGGACAATTCTTCAACCAATATCACTAAAAAACAGGTTATCTGGTCAGTATCACATTTGCTGTTCGTGAAACCTTGCTGTATGCAAATTGGCTGCTGTGTTTCCTACGTTACAATGACTACACATTGATTGTAAAGCGCTTTGTGACATCCTGAAGTCCTGAAGTGAAAGGCGCTGTATAAATACAAGTCTTTCTTTTCGTTCTTTCATATCATAGAAACATAGAAACATATCACATTGTAACAAAAAATCTAAATAAGCCTATTGACAACACTGGTCAATCAACCCAATTCCGTCTATTACATCTGCTTTGATTGCTCAATGATACTGGTATAGGGAGTGCTTGGGACCCATTTGTGGTTCTTTTGTGTTGGCCACAGCATGGAGGAAGGAGTTTGAAGGAGAGGGGAGAAAGCCCATTTTAAAATTGGGAGATGAAATCAATACCATTCTCTTCTTTTAATGATCTGATCCTCTGGCTCATTGGCAAGCACTAATCCCCAGCAGAGTCATAAAGCTGAACTTTAAAATCAGATCCATGCACATTCTCAGAGATGACATACTGGCCTATCTCGTAACGAGTATAGTGAAGGAATGCAAAATTTCTATTCTCAAGCTGATTAAAGCATTCAGCTATCAGCTCATGCTTTATTCAGTGCTTTTGTCTCCTGGTTCAAAATAGAACCTACTTGTTCAGACATAATAGATATATTACAGCCTCAGCATTTCCTGTCAGTTGTTCCTTTAGTATGCTTGCTTATTGTTGGGATATTTGGCCAGTATCGGCCTATTTTCTCTTTGATCCTTACTACGTGACTATTTTTCACCGTGTTTGATTGTTTTCCCTGTAAGTTGAATTCTATATGTGTCTGTCTTCCATTTTTGATACAATTTTATGTCCCTTATATTTTGCATTCGTAGAAGGTTAAACAACGTTTGTGCTAAAAGGGAATGATTGCATTTTGTAACAATGAATAGATAGAGAAGGCTGGCTGGTTTTTAATGGAGGCACTATTGAGGGGTTCACGTAACGTGATAAACTGTGACAGCAGAGGTCAAGAAACAAGTCTGAATCTTGGAGTTCAATTCCTGCCTATAATCCACCGACACACATTTAATATGGTGTATCGGGTGGAGTGGTGGTGGAGGCAAATTCGATTGCGGCTTTCAAAAGGGAATTGGATAAGTACCTGAAGGAAAAACGTTTGCAGGGCTACAAAGTGCTCTTGCAGAGAGTCGGCAGGGGCTGGATGAGCCGAATGGCCTCCTTCTGTGCTGCAGCTGTTCTGTGATTCTGTGAGTTCTGACTGTGCTGGAAGCTGCATTTTTCGATACCCTGGATTAGTAATATCGGACCGTGCGGAATATGAAGCAGTAGTGTAGAACCTCACTGGTTGCTGGGTTATTTTGGAAGGTGGATACAGTTACCACTTTTTGTCAAGTCTGAAGCTGGACAGAAGGTGGGCTCGTGGCTTCTGTTCCGAGACTTACTTCACTGATGATAAGTTTATCAAAAATGTAATAACCTTAATAATTAATGGTTCCACACCTTGAAAACACAGAAGTGGGAAAAAACAAGAGTTGTATTTTAATATTATTGTTAAAGTAGTTGTAATTTTTTTCCCCATTGTCTGATTTACATTTGAGTAATTTCTGTACAACTTCCTTAAAATAATAGATTATCCAGTCTCCAACCAGGTAACATCCCTAATGTAAAAATATTCATCACTCTCTCTACAATATTCAGCCTGTTCCTGCTCATTTTCTTTAAGTGTGTTAAAGTCTGTGTAATGCCTTACGTTTGGTTGGCATGTTAGGTATGAGAATGGAGGAGGTCTGCTATGTTATCTGCAAGGGTTGAAGATTACTTTTGGGATGGAGTAGAGGATCAGTGTGAAGTCTTTTCAACCCATTCAGCATTCTCACTGCTGTAGTACCGCGGTACAGTCACTGGAAGGAGCTGTTCAGTTCGTTGGCAGCCTATAGCAGCAGAAGCCTTGTGACGTCAGCGAATGTTGAGCAGATTTGTGACTTTTGTCCTCGAATGTAAATGTTTTGTTGGTGTCAGGACCAGGATGCCAGCAAAAGGGTCTATAACCTCTGCATTGTACTCCAGAGCTCTGTACGGTGTTCTCTCAATGGAATCAGCTGCAACAACCCAGTGTAGATCATGTGCAGTTATCTTTTCAATGCTTTGTCATAGTGAAGCAAAATGGCAGCAAGTCTTTCTGGCAGTGCCCGTTCTAATGCTGTCTGATAACTCAGTTGGGATCCAATGTCTTCCTATACAATGCAGAATGCATTATGCTTGAGGTCTTGCAGATGGAGTTTAAGTCATTAGGCACTAGATTAAAAACTGAGACTTCAGGGGTGATAATGTCTAGATTGCTTCCTGTGGCAGGAACTCGACAAGTTCAGGAGGGAAACGCGGCAGCCAATTTGCACATAACAAGGTCCCACACACACACAGCAATGATCAGTTAATCTGTTTTAGTGATGCTCGTTGAGGGATAAATATTGGCTGTACTCCAGGAGCACTTTCCTGCTCTTCGAATCTTTTACGTCCATGGGATTTTTTATGCCCATCTGAAGGGACAGGCGGAGCCTCGGTTTCACATCTTAACTCAAAAACGACACCTCCGACAGTTCAGCACTCCCTCATTACTGCACTGAAGTGTCAGCCTGCATTAGGTGCTCAGGTCTTTGGGGAGGAGCTTGAAGTCACGACCTCATGACTCAGAAGTGAGAGCCAAGGCTGAACCCTAAAATAAAACCAAAAAAAAAACAAGGAATGGCAGCTTCGACTTAATGGAAAGACACTGAAGGGCTTCTCGGCCTTTTGGCTAAGATCAAGTGTAGTATCTGTTCTTATCAGTTTAATATCCCCTATGGGGACCTGATATTAAATTGATTTTTGGACAGGGAGATGGAACAGGGGCTTGCCCCGTCCACTCCATGCACTGACCTGGTATTGCAATGTTTCCAGGAACGGTGCAACTTCGCCTCTCGGCCTTTTGGCCTAAGATCAAATATATTGGCGCAAAGTGATCTTTGGCGTTAGAGTTGATCTGGAAAGAAATTGGACATAAAAAAAAAGAAAGACACTGAAGGGAGATCAAGTGATTTAAACACATCATTCCTTGAATGTGCGAGTGCATGTAGAGAAGGCCATAAAAAAGGCAACAGAATTTGGGGTTTTATAAATAATAAATTTATACAAAGCATTAGGGGACTAGGGCACAAGGTGCAGCTTTGGGCACCCCATTGTAACAAGGGCCATTCAGAGCACACATCATGATGCCAAGGTTAAGAGACTTGAGATACTGGGACTATTTCTACTGAATCAGATAACGCTAAAGGAGATTGAATCAGGGTTTTAAAATTATGAAGAGTTTTGATAGAGAGAGTGAGTAGGGAAAGGCTATTTCCTGTGGAAGGGGAGTCAGTGGCTAGGGGTCAGCAATTTAAAATTGTCATTCAGAGAGTGAGCAGAGAGCTTAGGAGAAATGTCTTTACAGACAGGGTTGGAGCATGGAACACTTTGCCACAGGGAATGGTTGAAATCGAGACCATTGCGTCTTTGAAGGGAAGAGTTAGTAAGTATTGGAAGCAGAGGAATATACAAGGCTATGGGGGAGAGAGCAGAGCAATGGGATTAGTTTTGGATTGCTCTAACCAAGACTTGGCACAGACATGGACTCAAATTTTGGCCTGAGTTGCTCCTTTTTTTTGGAGCAACTAATTTAGAATGGAGCATCTTAGAAATTGCAATTCTCGGCATTTAGTTTGCTCCAGTTCTAGTGAGTTAGAATAGTTTCATTGTAGAACAGATTTTTTTTTCAAAAGGGGGCATGTCCAGCCACTTACGCCTGTTTTGCAAGTTTAGGCAGTGAAAACTTACTCCAAACTAACTTAGAATGGAGTAAGTAGATTTTTGTACACTCAGAAAAACCTTGCCTGCACTTATAAATCAGGCATAGGGAACGAGAGATGGCGGGGGGTGGGGGGAAGAGAGAGGGTGGTTTACAAGCATTAAACACTTCACTTTTACAAATAAAGAGCCATCATCAATAATAAATGATCAATAAATCAACCAATAAATCAATCAAAAAAATCAAAAAATTAAAAATAAAAAAAATAATAAAAAAATCAATCAATAAGTAAAAAATTAACTTTCTACTCACCTACTGCAGCACCAGGAGCCCTCCAACAGCATGCTGGAATGCCCCCCCCCCCCCCCAACCCGTGTGTCTCTGTCAGTGTCTCTCTCTCTGTCTCTGTCAGTGTCGCTCTGTTTCTCTGACAGTGAGGAGAGGGGGGAGGGGAGGGAAGGGGGACGAGGGGGGGCTGCACAGGAGGGAGGCTGAATGGGCCCTGCCGCCGCCGGGTGGGGCCCGCTCCCAGCAAGATGTCGGGCGGGCAGGCTCCGACGCCAACGCCGGCTCCCGCGGAGCACTTCGGGCGGGGCCCGCCCCCAGCAAGAGGCCGGGCGGGCGGTCCCCGCCACCGATGAGATAAGATGTGTCAGGCCACACGGCCCGGGATAGAGGCGACATCCCTTTGGCCAGGGATAGGGTCGTCGCCCGGAGACAGGACGCGCTGGGGGGGGGGGGGGCCAGGAGCTACTGCACACGCGCGCAGCCTCCACTGCGCACACGCGCAGCTGCCGGCACTGATTTTGGCGCAGGGCTGTAGCTCTGCCCCCAGCAGCTCCTGCTGTGCCGTGCCAAGCTGGAAACAGGCCTACAGATATCGGAGAATCACGAGGTAAGTATTGGGCGCAATTTTTGTTCGACAAATTAGGCGGGCCTCTCCGATGTGCGCCCTTCTAGTGGGGGTCCGAAACTTGAGCCTATTGGGGTAGAAATGAATCTCGGGTTATAACACAAAACGGGCAAAAGTGAATCGGCAGCTCGTTTACACACTCCCTGATTTTCAAGAAATCGAGAAATTTCTATGGTCCAAAGTTTCTGATTGAAGAGTTGAGGCATACTACTCTGCAACAGGTTGAGCTGTAATATCTAGATGTTTGCCATATTTAATGATAGAGGATTGTTGGTAGATGCAGGAAGAGGGTTTACATTGGCCTGACTTTGTGTTGATCTGAGCTTCTAACCCTCTGTAGTCTCCACCATAAAGACTCCCTACTGCCACCTCCATAGCATCACCAACCTCTGCCTTTACTTCGGCCCATCTGCTGCTGAAATCCTCATCAAAGCCTTTGTCATCTCCAGACTCAACCAGCCCAATGCCTTCCTGGCTGGCCTTCCATGCTCTGTACACTTCAGTTGTTTGAAAGTTCTGCTACCCATAACCTATCCCGTACCAAGTCCCGCTCACCCATCACCCCTGTCCTCACTGACCTACATTGGCTCGCAGTCCCCTAATGTCTCAAATGTAATATTTTCATCCTCATGTTTAAATCCTTTCATGGTCTTGGCTCTCCCTATCTCTGTAACCTCCTTCAGTGCTGCAACCCCCAAAATTCTCTTCCTCCAACTCGGGCCTCTTTTGCATTGCCCCATCCCTTCACTCTACCATCAGCTACCTAGCCCCATGCTCTGGCATTTCCCACTCATAGCCCCATTGCCTCTCCACCTCAAGCTTTTGATCACCTCTCCTCATATTTCCTTCTTTGGCTCTGTGTCTGTTTTTGTCTAATTATAATTCTGTGAAGCTTGGGATATTTCTCTACTTTAAGGACACTATATAAATGCAAGTTGTTGTTGAATATGGAAACCTCAGCTACTGTTTTCTGTGTTCCATTGTGTAATATTCAGTCTGTACAGGATAAATTGACTTGGTCTGGTTGCTTCATTCTCTGGCTGTATTTTATATTACATCATCATCATAGGCAGTCCCTTGTATCGAGGATGACTTGCTTCCACGCCAAAAAAGGATGAGTTCACAGGTGTTTCAATGAAGGACCTAATATTCCAGATCAGGAACTACATGTTGAAGGGTGGAAGATGCCTGTGCATGGAATTTTAAACATGTGGTGGCCGCTGACACCAGCCACCACACGGGCTTGACAGAGCTAGATCTTGGTCTAGTGGCAAGGATTAACCCAGACGACTGGAGACCAGCTCTGCTGCACGGACCTAGTGCGCACACATATTGCAGTGTGGGCTGGCCCAGTGCTGACCCTGGGCCCACGCTTCTTCTGGGCCGCAATCATGTCGCTCTGTAATCTATCGCCGCTCCTTCTCCCTGACCACACCGCTCCTTCTGTACTTGCCCACGCTCCAATCACCGACTTGGGTTATGGTGACGTCCAATCCAGTCGCCCTCTTCACAACCATGAAAGGAGCAGCGTGGGGGCCCGACCCGGCATTCGGAGTGGCGGCCCCGACGTGCAAGGTTATATAACCTGGTGTTGAGTACCTTAAAGTTCAAGCTGGAGTCTGTTTTCTGGTGCCATCAGTTGGCTTAGAGCAGCAACTTGTCTCTAATTTTGTTCACCAGATGCTGTCCAAGATTTGCCCAAACTAGGACATGTTGTTTTTCCACATTTGCGTGCGTAACCTCCCACAGTTTGCCATGTGTCGAACGTCACTGGTATGTTCATTCTCAGTGGGTCCTCTGTGTCCTGCTGGTCTTGCATGTTGTGTGCTGTTCTCAGTTGTAGCATTACATACATGACTGTTTTGATGTAATGTTTGTTGAATGCTTGAACATTGGACCTTTCAAAGGTTCTGCCAAAGTCCTTTAAGACTGATAAAGTTATAGTACGGCGTCAACACTGCACACTCACAGAGGCATGAGCTGCGTCTTTTTGGCTAATTTTGAAATTTTATTTTCTTATCAATATGAATAAATTTATATGTGGCTGCTAACCCATTAAATAATGTACACCATCCATCTTATCAGCAGGATTTTTCTTAGCTTGCCAGAACACATGTTTCATATTTAGTATTTCTTTTGGCATTGCTATATCAAAGTAATTTAGTTGTTCACTTTCTGGCAGTGTTTCAGAGGTTTTGTAAACTCCTTACCCTGCATAATATAACCAGAGAGCTCCATCCTGGCACCGTCTGTTATGTCACAAGCAGTCAGAAAACTTTCAAGTTGGTCAATCCATTTTTGCCCTCAAGTGGCCACTGAAGTTGAGTCAAATTGAGGGGTGGAGTAGGCATTTTTTTTGTCTTTGTTTAGCAAAGTTTGACGTAAAGGAATTGTAACATCAATATGGTGACTATAGGCCAATGTCGTTCAGGACAGTTTAAATCTATTGTTGCTGAAAACACCTCGGAAAACCACCACAGCCCATCCTAGCTGGTGCGTGCCAGCCACGCATTTCTTTTTTCTAATTCATTCTTGGGTGTGGGCGTTGGTGGCAAGGCCAGCATTTATTGCCCATCCCTAGTTGCCCTTGAGAAGGTGGTGATGAGCCACCTTCTGTCCATGTTGCAGTCTTTGTGGTGAAGGTACTCCCACAGTGCTGTTCGGTCGGGAAGGAACGGCGATATTGAGTCCAAGTCAGGATGGTGAGTGACCTGGAAGTGAATTTGGGAGATGATGGGCTTGCCACGCACCTGCTGCTCTTGGCCTTCTAGGTGGTGGAGCTCATGGGTTTGTGAGGTGCTGTCGAAGGATGAGCAGACTACTAGTATCAGGTACAAAACATTGACTGGAATAATGCACCACAGCCTTGCTTTGGGCCCAGGTTTCGGGCCGCGCCTCAAACGGCACAGCCCCGACCTGGACGCCCGTTTCTCATGCCAGAAAGTGCGCCTAAAAAATACTTGCCGATTCTCCAGCTTCCTACAGATCCTCTGGAGCTGGGCGCGGCGCAGCACAAGCTGTGGGGGGGCGGAGCCAGGTTCCTGCGCTGAAAACAATGCCGGGACCTCTGCACAGGCGCGCTACAGTGGGCGTGAATGTGCAGTAGCTCCAGGCGCCCAAAAATGTGTGGGAGGGGCCCGAAGCACGCAGCCCCTAGCCCTGGCCGAATGGGCTCACTGGGGTGGTGTGGATCGGGCTGCAGCTCCCACGCCCAGCTCCTGCTTCCTCCCGACCCGACCCGACCCGACCCACGCTCCCCCCGCCCCCGGACCCGACTCGACTCCCATTCCACTCCCCCACACCACCCCCCCGCCATCCCCGACCCGACTCTCACTCTCCCTTCCCCCCCCCCACCACCCCCACTGGACCCACACCGCCCCAGTGAGCCCATTCGACCAGGACTAGGGGCTGCGTGCTTCGGGAACCCTCCCACACATTTTTGGGCGCCTGGAGCTACTGCACATGCGCGCCCACTGTAGCGCGCCTGTGCAGAGGTCCCGGCATTGTTTTCAGCGCAGGGACCTGGCTCCGCCCCCCCACAGCTTGTGCTGCGCCGCGCCCAGCTCCAGAGGACCTGTAGGGAGCTGGAGAATCGGTAAGTATTTTTTAGGCACCCCCGTCCCCGGACCGGACGGGACCCCTGCTTCCCCACCCCCCACCCCCTGCTCCCGGACCGGACCCGACTCGACTCCCATTCCACTCCCCCACACCACCCCCCCACCCCCACTGGACCCAACCCGACCCCCACATCCCCGGACCCGACCCCCCCCCCCGGACCGGACCTCGGACCCGACCCGACCCCAGGCCACCTACCTGTAAATCCGGTGTTGGGCCCAGTCGGGCCCGGCCCATTCAGCCTCCCTCTCCTCTCTCTCCCCCCCCTCCCTTCTCTCCCTCCCTTCCCCCCCCCTCCCTTCTCTCCCTCCCTCCCTCCCTCTCCCCCTCCCTCCCTCCCTCTCCCCCTCCCTCTCTCCTCCCCCTACCCTTGCTGTCAGAAACACAGACACTGACAGACAGAGAGTGAGAGACACACACAGACAGACAGAGAGATAGCGACACTGACAGAGACACACTGGGGGTGGGGCGTCCCAGCACGCTGTTTGGGGGGGGGGGGTCCCGCCGCTGCAGTCAGTAAGTAGAACATGTTTTATTTATTTATTTTTTACTTTTTTAAATTTTTTATTAATTTTTTTTGATTGATTTATTGGTTGATTTATTGATGTATTTATCATTTATTATTGATGATGGCTCTTTATTTGTAAAACTGAAGTGTTTAATGTTTGTAAACTTCCCTTTAAACCCCCCCCCCACCATTCCCTACGCCTGATTTGTAACCTACGCCTGATTTTCTAAGTGTAGACAAGGTTTTTCTGAGCGTACAAAAATCTACACTTACTCCATTCTAAGTTAGTTTGGAGTATGTTTTCACTGCCTAAACTTTCAAAACGGGCGTAAGTGGCCGGACACGCCCCCTTTTGAAAAAAAAATCTGTTCCAAACTGAAACTGTTCTAACTGACTAGAACTGGAGCAAACTAAATGCCGAGAATTGCAATTTCTAAGATACTCCATTCTGAACCAGTTGCTCCAAAAAAACAGGAGCAACTCAGGCCGAAACTTGGCCCCATAAAAACTCTTTGTAATTGTGAAACGTTTTAAGTTGGCAAACTCAGCCTGGTCAGTGTAGCATCAGACCTTTTTGTGTTGGTTTTCCAGTTGGAATGTGTTCACTGTCACTCACCTGGCTATGCTGTAAAATATTATAAATGATATGAATCACCCCTGCTGCCACTGCCCTTTTTCTCGCCTTATGGTTCTATTATACCCTGGAGCTGGACGATATCGTGGTGTTGCCTCATGGCTCACTGGAGCAGCATGAAGCCACAGTTTCAATGACTCGTGCAGGGTCCAGAAGTGGCTTGTCCTGCAAAAATGTTCACAACAAAACAGATCTCCGCAGCATACGCCACAAAATGGATGCTTCAAGGCCAGGATTATTCATTTTCATTTCACATTGTGAGAGAATGTATTATTGGAAAAGTACTGGGAGGCAGAATTAACTTAACAAAAATAAAGGCTTGTATATTGTGGCAGTTATGCATGTGGTATGCAAGATATCTCGTGAGCAAATTTGGATATGGACTTCGGGCCTAATCTAGATTTTGAGTTATTATCTTATCAAAAATTCATTGCTACAGAATGGTAAAAATTTTAAAGTTAATAATGTAGGAGTGACTCCCAGTAATACGTGCAGAATGCACCAACACAAATGATAGATTTTGACTATTTGTCTGCATGGATTGCTACAATCTTGCTGGGGTACAAGTGCTGCTAATGGCTGCCTTACAGTTCTTTGGGCAAATGGCTATTCTTCATGTTTGGCCCTCGATATTGAGTGTCGCCTATCAGTTTGACCATGGGTGGAGCCACAGCCAAGTCTGATCTTGACCTGGTGAAATATCCACACATGCACTTCGTAGCACTTGTTGGTAATCAGGAACCCTGGCTGATTTTGTCCCTCCCTCGCCCAGGAACACTAAGTCAATAGTGACACCCCTTGCTGAGGTGAGAGATGGAACTTGGAAACTCCTTGGTCTCTCTGGCTGACTTTCACTCCGGGTGCCAACGGAGCATAGAGAAAGAGAGAGGAGCTGCAAATTTCTGGGGGCCTGGAACACAAAAATATCTGGGCAGTTGAGAGCTTAATTTCAAATGGGACCCAGTTCCAATAGCTCACCATTGCTTTTTGTACCTGTCAGAAAACCTAAGGGTGATCCAGGTGAATAATATAGCTTCTCACCTGTAGGTGGTATATTATGATGCCAATACAAATGAGATAAATACATCATGTGACATATGAGATGTCATTTGCACCATAGCAATGCTGAGCGCAAGGGATAACTGGGTGTCTCTGGCGAGTTTAAGGACATGTGGAGGGGATTTAAAGTGCAAGACAAAAGCAGGTTTTCACACCCCCTTTCTCCAAGTTAGCTAAACTGCTTTAATTATTAACACATCCTCTGGGTCTCGTATATGTCTTTTATTTTTCTAATGTCTCTCATCGTGGTTCTTTTTGTTGTACACTTAATATCACTTCTGTCATTTAACCATCTCTTGGTCGCCACCTAATCAATTTACAGCTCATTCTTTTTTTCTTGTGTATGTGCCTCCCCCGCCCCCCTCACTCTGTTCCTGCTTATAAGCTGTTTACCTGTAACATCTTCCAATTCTGCTGAAGGTCTAGGCCTGAAACATTGACATTTTACCTTTGTTTACAGATGGTGCCTGACTGGCTGAGTGTTTCCAGCATTTTCTGCTTTCACACAGTATTTAAACCTTACTTACAAACCAAGAGCATGATTACATTGCCGAGCGACCGGTGGCGTGGGCCAGTCATTTATTATTGCAAACCTTTAGCCTTGATGAACAGTGCTGAAACAGAGTTGACTTTGCTGGATGGGGCGTGTGCAGTGACATCAGCCTGTTGCCCTCAGGACTGTGTCAACGCTCTTCCAGGAAGTGAGTCTGGCCAAAATACCCACACCTCCCAGTTTTAAACATCTACAACACCTTACATCTGCTACAATTCAGACCCCCAGAACTGCTCCCTAGCCCCAGTGTTGGGTAAACCCCCCCCCACCCCGGAACACATCCCCAACTCTCTTTCCCCCCATGTGCTGCCAAATCCTAAGGCCCCCCCCCCCCCCGACTCACCATGAACAACACCAAAAGAGATCTGCTAGTTTAGTCATGAATTTTGTGACTTGCCTTCTGCCCATATTGTCCCACTGGTCCTTAACATGGGTGCACTGTTTCCAGATTTGCTCCCCACAACCAGTCATCCTGTATTTAACCAAGCTTATTTATAGACTCCACTGAGCCTTCACGAGCAGACACCTTGCAATTCCTTGGACCTCGACTCCTATAAGAAATTTAGCTACAGGCACTTAGACAAAAGAAATATTGTGACAGGGGAAGCATTTAAATTGGAGGAGGCATTACTTAGGCCTGCGTCACCTGTGATAACCCCAGAGAGTGAAGACTATCGATCGCTTGTCACTCAAGGCATTCAGCAGAGTGCATTGACAAAACTTGTCAGGCCTCTAATAGTAGGGTTAGCCAGTTCAGCCTCTGCCCAGGAGAAAACTCAATAGAAGCCTATTACTCGGCAGCTTTTATCTATTATAGAACTGCAGAAATGAAACGGTAAGTGGGAGGTAGTAATTTCACCTGCTCAAACTCCCCGACAGAACCAGCCCAATATGCTTTAGTATGTTTTCCCAAGCTGTGTGGTACAGGAAAGTAAATTTTTTAAAGGGACATTGTGCCCTGCAGTCTTGCTCAATAATGCACATTTGAACAGTTCAAACGTGATATTGGAGTTTCCAGCTGAATTTCACACTGGTTAAACGTTTCAGAAATATAACACGCACAGGTAGACCAGGCTGCTACTGTTAGATGCCTCTAAATGGCTTCAATAATCACATACTTGCCCTTCCTAAGCAGGATGGCAATGCCGGTGCATTCAGCAAGTCCAATTTTGATTTTCACTTTAAATGGTGTTCTGGTTCGAGCTGTTTTTAGAATGCAATCGGCCGGCTGCCCACACTCGTGAGCAGTAGTAGGGCAGTCTGGCAAAAGGCCGGCCGGAAAATCTGGCCGCTACACTGGCAAGCCGAACCGGAGGTAAAAGAAGGGGAGATGGACAAAAATGCCACCCCCCCCCCCCCCAGTATGTTCTAGGCTGTTTTTGGAGAGGCTTCCAGCAATCCCTTTAAGGACCAAGGCTTAAGCCGCTCACCACTGGTACAAATGTGCCGAGTATGTGTGGCAAGGGCTCCTACAACCAGTGTGGAACCACAATTCTCACACAAAAGCTGCCTTCCATCTGTTTCGGGTGGGAGTGTTGGCCTTTCATTTACAGACCCGTTTCAGGTGGGTCTTTGGGTGTCCAAGGAACTGCCATGGTTTTCCTTCCCAACAGGGCGGCCAACAGGTGAAAATCGCCCCTCTAGCATTTCACCCAACCAGCTTTTTATGTTTCCAGCAATGGTGTGTTAGTAATAAAGTTTCTTCTCTCAGAGGGTCGTGAATCTTTGGAATTCTCTACCCCAGAGAGCTGCGGAAGCTGGGTCATTCAATATATTTAAGGCGGAAATAGACAGATTTTTGAGTGACAAGGGAGTGAAGGGTTATGGGGAGCGGGCAGGGGAAGTGGAGTTAGGCCAAGATCAGATCAGCCATGATCTTATTGAATGGCGGAGCAGGCTCGAGGAGCCAAATGGCCTACTCCTGCTCCTATTTCTTATGTTTTTCTTGTGTTATGTACCGAAACTGCAGCAGTAAAGCGTCTTAAACATGAGGACTAACTTGATGCCTATTATATTCATTCTAATTCAAACACAAATTTAAATAAAATATTTAAACACTATTATATTCTGCTCACCCTCTCATTCATCCTTTATTTATTTTACGGCCTCTTCCACATTCTCTCTCTGGGTGGTTTCTTCATTTTCATTTTACTCTCTTGGTAATCAGTATTTTCTGTTTTACCAATTTTAACCTTCATTTTGTATTCGTAAAACTAAAAGTTAAGTCTGATCTCCATTCCCAGTGTCCAATTTGGAAAAAATTGCCATTTGATTGACAAAGTCAGCCTTTCAGACAACAGCTTGACAAGGATTTAAGGGACAACTTTGTTGAGATATGTAAAACACTACATAGTTATATGTATAATAAGCCAGGAATATCACATCATTGTAAGGCAGGAAAGTAGGATCCGAGGATATCAATTTAACTGAGTGAAAATTACATTTAAATGGATATTTTTTACTCCTCCTTTACTGAAAGTGCTAAATGTTGGGAATAATGTGTCAAGTGGGGTGGTAGAGACCAAATCATTAGGGATGCTCAAAATCCAATTGGAAGTTAAAATGGAAGAATTAAGGTATTAGAAAGATCAGCTTTGATGGGCCAAATGTCCTTTTCTCATCCTTGACTTTCTTTGCACTTTGTGTCTCTATGCATTAATAAGAACATAAGAAATAGAAGCAGGAGTAGGCCATCCAGCCCCTCGAGCCTGCTCCGCTTGGCCTCGGCCTGCTGATTTTAGCTCTACTGATATCTTTAACACATCAGTTGTCAGCTGCTTCATTTTCTGGCTTTTATATCTCCCCAGCTTTACTTAGTACAGACTCTGTTAATGTCTAAAAGCAAATTGAAATATAGTTCAAACTCTTCTGAGCTGTCCTTTCTGGATGGAGTTTCTGCTAATGATATAAGTAACCCAGCTGTTTCTGTGCAGAGCTGGGCAATAAATTAATTGAAGGATCAGGAAGAAGAAAGCACGCCATTTGTTTTAGTGGATGTCTTGTTTTACTGCACAGCTTTCATTGCCGTGATTTCCCCAAGTGTTTAGTTTCCCCCTCCCCCCTCCTTATTTGTCCCTCTTAGAATTTATACGATACTCTTGAATTGCTTAAGCATCCCCAAAGGCCCATTTTATTTTTCTGACATGCTTTCAGGGTTTGATAACTGTTGTGGTGGATGTTATAACATGTTCCAACCCAAACGTCATCGGGAATCGGGGATATTTTTCAAAGTGCGAACAATAGCCAGCTGCCCCGTTGCAAAATACACGTATCTGCAAGAAATGTAGACAATATGAGAGATGAATTGGCATAAAATACTTAAAAATGTAAGTGATTTAGTTACGCCCATAGTTTTAATGTTTGTATGAATTGAGATGCTTTTTTGAAGATAGCATGCACTTTAAGATGTGCAATGGGATTATCTAGAGACTGCAGTTAAAACCATCGGCACTATATACCTTAACGTGACACTTAATAAATGCTCTTTGCTCATGGTGAACGTTTCATAAAAATTTTGGTTTCTTAATTCACGTTCATCTTGATTATGTTCCAGAAACACAAACTTTTTTCACCAAAATGTGTAGTGATTCTAACAATCCTCTTCACAAATAGTGGCAAATATTGCTTTATGCTTCTTCTCCTATCCATGGAAAATGCCTGGACATGCACTGAACTTGGGCTGAATTGTCATAGTGTGCAGGTGCTTGGAAAGCTGATGAAATCATAGCTAATAATATTTGTGCAGTAACTTCAGAAGATAAAGTAGTCACAGACAGTCACTACTAAATCCAACAAGGAATTCAGGAGATAATTATTTACCCAGACAGTGCTTAGAATGTGGAATGCGCTACCACCAATGTTCCCACTAATTTCTTTTTGGCCGGCTCAACTCCTTTAATGGGCTGCGCAGGTCATTTAAAATTCCACGCTTGTGCGTTTTTTCTATTTCAAAGCTGGCTCGCCGGCTGCATGGGTTCTGTGGTGTGCTGTGTGGCTGCACAGCTTAAAGGGAATGTTGGCCATCACATGCAGTAGTTGACGCGAATAGCATAGAGGCATTTCAAGCAAAGCTAGATGGATACATGAGGGATAAAGGAATAGAAGGATATATTGCTGAAGTAAGGTGGGAGGTAGCTTGTGTGAAACATAGACCGGCATAGGCCAGTTGGGCCGAATGACCTGTTTGTGTGCTGTAAACTCTGTGTAATTCTATGTAACTGACAGTAATTGGCAAAGGATGTGGCTGCCCTCAATCACATCAAAGAACCACAACTTCATATTCTGAGGTGGCTTTGAATGGAGAACAATTCACTATTGGAAAATGTACTTGAATATTACATTTAACTTCTGGATCCAGAGCAGAAATGCAGGAACAGTAGCATAGTTGTTACTGGACGAGTAATCCAGAGGCCTGGACTAATAATCCGGGGATGAGAATTCAAAGCCCACCTCGACAGCTGGGGAATTGGAAGTCTGTTAATTCAATAAATCTGGAATAAAAAGCTTGTATCAGTAATGGTGACCATGAAACTACCAGATTGTCGTAAAAACCATCTGATTCACTAATGTCCGTTAGGGAAGGAAATCTGCTATTCTCACCCGGTCTGGCCTATATGTGACTCCAGACCCACAGCAGTTGACTCTCAACTGCCCTCTGAAATGGCCGAGTGAGCAATTCAAGGGCAATTGGGGATGGGCAATAAATGCTGGCCTTGTGTGAATGAATTTTTTAAAATGCTTTGGAAAGCATCAACATTTCGCTTGCCGGTGAGTCCCGATGCTCTTCATTATGACAAGTGATTTGGTGTGGCATGTCTTCCCAAGCTGAGTCCCCTGCCTGTAGCGCAAATTGCTCCACAAGTAGCACAATTTTGCATAAAAAGTCCTGGAGGCAGTAAAAGTACTCAAATTCTGGTTAGGTGGTTTCCACCTTGTAACATCATATTCGAACGGGCCCTGCAGGAGCTAAGCAGCAGTGAATGGAGAGAATTGGGTATAAATTCATCCTGGGCAATCCCCCAAAACGGGCAGTTGGGCATTACCAGCGCATTGCAGTCAATGGAAAAGGAAACCAGGCAGAGTACAAAACAAGCTGTGCTACTGCCCAACACACATTTTTATCCCCATGGGTTAGCAAGGAATCATCATACTCCGCTCACACCGAGTGCACAGTGTCAAGGGAGAGACGGGTGAAAGCCCGACTGTGCCGAGCGTAGGGAGAGATTGTGCAGCATGAGGGGGAAGTGAAACAGCAACCCCCACACTAAGGCCCCAAGTTTCCATACGCTACAAAACGGGCGCCCCTCCGAGCTGGGCGCCCGTTATTCGCACCGAAAACGGCACCGGAAAAAAACCGCGCGATTCTGGAGCGCCCTGCAGCTCCTTGTCTGCTTGGCGCGGCGGCCAGGGGGCGGAGCCTACCACTCGCGCCGATTTTGTAAGTGGGAGGGGGCGGGTACCATTTAAATTAGTTTTTTTCCTGCCGGCAACCCTGCGCGTTGGAGCGTTCACGCACGCGCAGTGTGAACGAAACATTGGCACTCGGCCATTTTTGTAGTTCTTTGTAGATGTTTAATTTTTGAACATTTTTTTAATAAAAGCACATTGCCATCAGCACATCAGCACTGAGGCTTCTTGCGGCAGTTCCCTGCCGTCGGGAATGGCTGCTGAACTTGTGAGGCTTCCTGCAGCCTTCTCACTGTCTCCTTCCCCCCCCCCCCCCCCCCCCCCCCCGGCCCGCCGTCTGGAACGGCTTCCTCCCCCACCACGCTGCGTTCGGTCGGTCAGGCCCGCAATCCCTCCCTCCCCCCCCCCCCACCCCCCGCCCGCCGTCGGGAACGGCTTCCTCCTCCCCCCCCCCCCCCCCCCCGCGGGAACGAACGGCTTCCTCCTCTCCCCCCCCCCCCCCCCCCCCCCGCGGGAACGAACGGCTTCCTCCTCTCCCCCCCCCGCGGGAACGAACGGCTTCCTCCTCTCCCCCCCCCCCCCCCCCCGCGGGAACGAACGGCTTCCTCCCCCCCCCCCCCCCCCCCCCGCGGGAACGAACGGCTTCCTCCTCTCCCCCCCCCCCCCCCCCGCGGGAACGAACGGCTTCCTCCTCTCCCCCCCCCCCCCCCCCCGCGGGAACGAACGGCTTCCTCCTCCACCCCCCCCCCCCCCCCCCGCGGGAACGAACGGCTTCCTCCTCTCCCCCCCCCCCCCCCCCCCCGCGGGAACGAACGGCTTCCTCCCCCCCCCCCCCCCCCCCCCCCCCCCCCCCGCGGGAACGAACGGCTTCCTCCTCTCCCCCCCCCCCCCCGCGGGAACGAACGGCTTCCTCCTCCACCCCCCCCCCCCCCCCCCCGCGGGAACGAACGGCTTCCTCCCCCCCCCCCCCCCCCCCCCCCCGCGGGAACGAACGGCTTCCTCCTCTCCCCCCCCCCCCCCCCCGCGGGAACGAACGGCTTCCTCCTCCCCGCCCCCCCCCCCCCCCCCCCCGGGAACGAACGGCTTCCTCCTCTCCCCCCCCCCCCCCCCCCGCGGGAACGAACGGCTGCCTCCTCCACCCCCCCCCCCCCCCCCGCGGGAACGAACGGCTTCCTCCTCCACCCCCCCCCCCCCCGGGAACGAACGGCTTCCTCCTCCCCCCCCCCCCCCCCCCCCGGGAACGAACGGCTTCCTCCTCCCCGCCCCCCCCCCCCCGGGAACGAACGGCTTCCTCCTCCCCGCCCCCCCCCCCCCGGGAACGAACGGCTTCCTCCTCCCCGCCCCCCCTCCCGGGAACGAACGGCTGCCTCCTCCACCCCCCCCCCCCCCCGTGGGAACGAACGGCTGCCTCCTCCACCTCCCCCCCCCCCCCCCCCCCCCCCGCGGGAATGAACGGCTGCCTCCTCCACCTCCCCCCCCCCCCCGCGGGAACGAACGGCTGCCTCCTCTCCCCCCGCCCCCCCCCCCGCGGGAACGGCTGCCTCAACTTGTGAGGCTTCCTGCAGCATTCTCCCTGGGTGAAGCACTTTCACACAGGTAGGAAGATGGTTTATTTAATCTTTTCTTTGCTTATAAATTTTTATTCAGGTTGGATTTATTTGTATAATATTTGTATAAGTATAAATAAGGATCTATTATAGAATTTAATGACTTCCCTTCCCCCCCCCCCCCCCCCCCCCCACCTCGTTCAGTGGTGCAGCAGGGAGGGATTCAAATTCCTGGGGCATTGGAACCGGTTCTGGGGGAGGTGGGACCAGTACAAAGCGGATGGTCTGCACCTGGGCAGGACCGGAACCAATGTCCTAGGGGGAGTGTTTGCTAGTGCTGTTGGGGAGGAGTTAAACTAATATGCCAGGGGGATGGGAACCAATGCAGGGAGACCGAGGGAGACAAAAGGGAGGCAGAGGCAGGAGACGGAGGGGAGATGGGGGCGGGTGGGGGGCGGAGAGGCCCGGGGCGGGGAACAGGATGGGCCACTGTGCGGCAGAATTCTAAAAGGACAAAGGGTGTTAAAAAAACAAGCCTGAAGGCTTTGTGTCGTAATGCAAGGAGTATCCGCAATAAGGTGGATGAATTAACTGTGCAAATAGATGTTAACAAATATGATGTGATTGGGATTACGGAGACGTGGCTCCAGGATGATCAGGGCTGGGAACTCAACATCCAGAGGTATTCAACATTCAGGAAGGATAGAATAAAAGGAAAAGGAGGTGGGGTAGCATTGCTGGTTAAAGAGGAGATTAATGCAATAGTTAGGAAGGACATTAGCTTGGATGATGTGGAATCTATATGGGTAGAGCTGCAGAACACCAAAGGGCAAAAAACTTTAGTGGGAGTTGTGTACAGATCTCAACAGTAGTAGTGATGTTGGGGAGGGCATCAAACAGGAAATTAGGGGTGCATGCAATAAAGGTGCAGCAGTTATAATGGGTGACTTTAATATGCACATAGATTGGGCTAGCCAAACTGGAAGCAATACGGTGGAGGAGGATTTCCTGGAGTGCATAAGGGATGGTTTTCTAGACCAATATGTCGAGGAACCAACTAGGGGGGAGGCCAACTTAGACTGGGTGTTGTGTAATGAGAGAGGACTAATTAGCAATCTCATTGTGCGAGGCCCCTTGGGGAAGAGTGACCATAATATGGTGGAATTCTGCATTAGGATGGAGAATGATGTAGTTAATTCAGAGACCATGGTCCAGAACTTAAAGAAGGCTAACTTTGAAGGTATGAGGCGTGAATTGGCTAGGATAGATTGGCGAATGATACTTAAGGGGTTGACTGTGGATGGGCAATGGCAGACATTTAGAGACCGCATGGATGAATTACAACAATTGTACATTCCTGTCTGGCGTAAAAATAAAAAAGGGAAGGTGGCTCAACCGTGGCTATCAAGGGAAATCAGGGATAGTATTAAAGCCAAGGAAGTGGCATACAAATTGGCCAGAAATAGCAGCGAACCTGGGGACTGGGAGAAATTTAGAACTCAGCAGAGGAGGACAAAGGGTTTGATTAGGGCAGGGAAAATGGAGTACGAGAAGAAGCTTGCAGGGAACATTAAGGCGGATTGCAAAAGTTTCTATAGGTATGTAAAGAGAAAAAGGTTAGTAAAGACAAACGTAGGTCCCCTGCAGTCAGAATCAGGGGAAGTCATAACGGGGAACAAAGAAATGGCAGACCAATTGAACAAGTACTTTGGTTCAGTATTCACTAAGGAGGACACAAACAACCTTCCGGATATAAAAGGGGTCAGAGGGTCGAGTAGGGAGGAGGAACTGAGGGAAATCTTTATTAATCGGGAAATTGTGTTGGGGAAATTGATGGGATTGAAGGCCGATAAATCCCCAGAGCCTGATGAACTGCATCCCAGAGTACTTAAGGAGGTGGCCTTGGAAATAGCGGATGCATTGACAGTCATTTTCCAACATTCCATTGACTCTGGATCAGTTCCCCAATGTAACCCCACTTTTTAAAAAAGGAGGGAGAGAGAAAACAGGGAATTATAGACCGGTCAGCCTGACCTCAGTAGTGGGTAAAATGATGGAATCAATTATTAAGGATGTCATAGCAGCGCATTTGGAAAATGGTGACATGATAGGTCCAAGTCAGCATGGATTTGTGAAGGGGAAATCATGCTTGACAAATCTCCTGGAATTTTTTGAGGATGTTTCCAGTAAAGTGGACAAAGGAGAACCAGTTGATGTGGTATATTTGGACTTTCAGAAGGCTTTCGACAAGGTCCCACACAAGAGATTAATGTGCAAAGTTAAAGCACATGGGATTGGGGGTAGTGTGCTGACGTGGATTGAGAACTGGTTGTCAGACAGGAAGCAAAGAGTAGGAGTAAATGGGTACTTTTCAGAATGGCAGGCAGTGACTCGTGGGGTACCGCAAGGTTCTGTGCTGCGGCCCCAGCTGTTTACATTGTACATTCATGATTTAGACGAGGGGATTAAATGTAGTATCTCCAAATTTGCGGATGACACTAAGTTGGGTGGCAGTGTGAGCTGCGAGGAGGATGCTATGAGGCTGCAGAGCGACTTGGATAGGTTAGGTGAGTGGGCAAATGCATGGCAGATGAAGTATAATGTGGATAAATGTGAGGTTATCCACTTTGGTGGTAAAAACAGAGAGACAGACTATTATCTGAATGGTGACAGATTAGGAAAAGGGAAGGTGTAACGAGACCTGGGTGCCATGGTACATCAGTCATTGAAGGTTGGCATGCAGGTACAGCAGGCGGTTAAGAAAGCAAATGGCATGTTGGCCTTCATAGCGAGGGGATTTGAGTACAGGGGCAGGGAGGTGTTGCTACAGTTGTACAGGGCCTTGGTGAGGCCACACCTGGAGTATTGTGTACAATTTTGGTCTCCTAACTTGAGGAAGGACATTCTTGCTGTTGAGGGAGTGCAGCGAAGATTCACCAGACTGATTCCCGGGATGGTGGGACTGACCTATCAAGAAAGACTGGATCAATTGGGCTTGTATTCACTGGAGTTCAGAAGAATGAGAGGGGACCTCATAGAAACGTTTAAAATTCTGACGGGTTTAGACAGGTTAGATGCAGGAAGAATGTTCCCAATGTTGGGGAAGTCCAGAACCAGGGGTCACAGTCTAAGGATAAGGGGTAAGCCATTTAGGACCGAGATGAGGAGAGACTTCTTCACCCAGAGAGTGGTGAACCTGTGGAATTCTCTGCCACAGAAAGTGGTTGGGGCCAATTCACTAAATATATTCAAAAGGGAGTTAGATGAAGTCCTTACTACTCGGGGGATCAAGGGGTATAGCGAGAAAGTAGGAAGGGGGTACTGAGGTTTCATGTTCAGCCATGAACTCATTGAATGGCGGTGCAGGCTAGAAGGGCTGAATGGCCTGCTCCTGCACCTATTTTCTATGTTTCTATGTTCTGGACGCCTAATTTGTAACCTGCGCCTGATTTTTTAATGTGTAGACAAGGTTTTTTCAGTTCTGCAAAAATCTTCACTTGCTCCATTCTAAGTTAGTTTGGAGTACGTTTTCACTGTGGAAACTTTGAAATCAGGCGTCAGTGGCCGGACACGCCCCCTTTTGAAGAAAAAATTCTGTTCCAAAGTGAAACTGTTCTAACTGACTGGAACTGCAGGAAAAAAAAATGTGGAGAATTGCAATTTCTAAGATAGTCCGTTCTCCACCAGTTGCTCCAAAAAATCAGGTGCAAATCATGTGGAAACTTGGGGCCTAAGACCCAGATTGAGAGACATTGCAACTGCTCTGCTGACCTTTGACCTTAACAACATCCCAAAGTTCTTCAACAAATCACTTGGCCTCATCATCATCAGTGAAAGCAGACTCAACATTCAACAACTGTTTGCTTCAACTGTGGAGAAATACATTGCGCTGCCTTGCAAATTCCGCTGGATGACCCATCACGATTATACTTAACAGGGCTTCAGTGGTACTTTTTACCAAATTTTATCTTGTTTTTAGATTTAAAACAATTGATTACCTACCTCAGTTATCCAAAAACTGTTCACTTTTGAACATTTGAAGCCCAGTTGATTGGTTAATAGCACAGTGAGAAATGCTATTAAACAGTTAACCTATTGTAAGCTTGTGATAGTTTTAATTGGAAACTCAATGGCTTTACTGACATTGGTTGAAGCTGTTAAAGAAACATTGTTGGCCTTTCTGGAGCACATTCAAACAGGAAAACTCTGGACCTGTCTATGACTTCATCTGAGCTTATTACAGCTTCTCAACATCTCCCATCCGTCTGCATTGTTCCGTTCACCCATCACCCCTGGGCTCGCTGTCCTACATTGGCTCCCGGTTCAGCAACGTCTCCATTTTAAAATTTTCATCCTTGTTTTCAAATCCCTCCAAGGCCATGACCCTTCCTATCTCTGTTATCTCCTCTAGCCCCACAATCCTCAGATATCTGCACTCCTCCAATTCTGCCCTCTTGAGCATCCCCGATTTTAATCACTCCATGATTTTTTAATCAGCTGTTCCTTCAGCTGCCCATGCACTAAGCTCTGGAATTCCTTCCCTAAACCTCTCCGCCTCTCTAACTCTCTTTCCTCCTTTAAGATGTAAAAAGCTGCTTAAAACCTAGCTCTTCAACCAAGCTTTTGGTCATCTGCCCTAATAGCTCCCTGTGTAGCTCGGTGTCACATTTTGTTTTATAACGCTCCTGTGAAACACCTTGGGATGTTTTACTACTTTAAAGGTGCTATATAAATACAAGTTGTTGTTGTTATTGTGTGTAATAATACATATGTAGATGCAAATTTGAACAATTAAACTGCAAGTGTCCTTTTAAAAGAAAAGACAGCATTGTTCCTTTAAGGATATAGATCTGTGTATGTGCACGTACTAACTACATGCGAGAGTGTTTGGTTAAGATTGATACAGCAGGGATGTAACTTTTCCTACTTTTGCACTGTCGGAATCTTCAGACTGGAAACGTTTGTTTATCATGTTACATAGGAGCTGTGTGCCAGCCTGACCCAGTGTTAAGTGTCTGTAGCAAATTTCATTGGCAACATTTCCAGTATATAGAAGCAATGTACTAGCACACAATTCCTAGTGGAAAATAAATGGCAATAAAAAGAGAAATGATAGTCTAAGTGAGCAGTAAAGAGTGCATTTTTACTGGGACTGGCTGACCCCAGAGATGTGACTTGGCATTTGAACGCATGCTGAAATGAGTACAAGTGAAAGCTGATATTGGAGTAATGACTTTGTGGCGCAGACATGGGAATAATTTAATTAATTGCACAGAAATTTCTTTAATGAACAGTTATGCTGTAATAAGAATGAGGTCGAACAACAGAATGTGTTTCTGCAGTTAATGGCCTCAGACAGCTGCAGTTTTGGATGGATTCCCATTTTTGTTCTCTGTATGTCTGAAGGGCTGAGTTTATCAGTTCATGGCAGGCGAGTGTGCGGAATAAAAATTATGGACACCATTTTTATGAAAGCACTAATGTTGCCAAACACCTCATAATTTTCTTCAAGTCACTTAATTGTAATTTTTCCAAAAGATTGGCGTGTTTCTGCATCGGGTTGATTCATGTTGATCAGAATTTCCGAGCTCATTTATGAAAATGCCAACCTATGGAGGGACAATTTTGGCCTGCTTGTTCTGAAAAAATTGTAATTTTTTGCTTTGAGATGTCCGGTGGTCGTGAAAGGCACCATAAGTCGCTATATAAATGCAAGTTTTTCTTTTGCTCATGATTGGTGTCAGTAATTCCATGTACCTTAACTTGTTTTTTTTGATTCAACAACTTTCAGTGCAGCGATGCAATATACCAGCTAACTTTCCAATCCTAGCCTTTAATTAGAGATAATGACCCTGAAAATCTGTGGGCCACAATCCTGGCAGTTATATCTGGAATTGCCTCTGCCCATGCCCTCCAGTGCTAATCCTGCCGGAGTTTGCGGGATTGGTGGCAGCCCATCTGGTTTACATGGGACTAGCTCTCGCCTGTGCCACTATGGGTGCACCTTTGGCATCCACCTGCCCCACATGACTGGAAAATTTCCTGGCTGTTTGCCAAGGCAGGGTTGGCAAGGCACACCCAGAACCCCAGCCAACTTTCCTTTGACCTCCTCTGTAATGGGACCGATTTAGATTTTAGTAAGAAAAAAGGTTCAGTTCTTTTTTTCAGGGATGAAAGGTGTTCCCTTACGCTGGACAAGGCCATGTGGAGGCCGGTACACCTGATCTCACTTGGTATGCTGGTCTCCAGTCCTATGGGCCGCCCCCTAGCATCACTGGACTTGTAAGAGGCAGTAAGAGGTAGAAGGTCGATCAGGAAATCCCACCATCAGTGGCAGTTATGGTCGGAGTCTGATGGACCTTCCAAAGAAATTTATGGCCATTGTAACCAGTTATATCGCATTGGAAAAACCTACACTCTAGGCACTATTAGCAGAAGCTATGCCTCAAGCGGGATATTCGGAGGAAATGGATGGCTTGGGCAGTGCCTTTTACAGTTTGAGTCAAAAGATCCAAGACATTCCACAGCCATTTTAAACAAAAGTGTTTTTTTTGATATACTACATGAATTCTTCACGAAACTTGTTCGGATGTTCATGTGAGACTTCATTCACTGGCATAGCGTTAGGATTGATTAATATTATGATCGCATAACATTCTTCAAGCAACAGATACCTTTATTGCATCTTAGCAACAAGATACACAATTGTCATTTCATATTGAGATAAGAGTCTAGTTAAGAAATAACGATGGACACAAGGAGGGAGTTATAAAGCAGTAATAAAGTTCAGCAGTTCAGGGGATATAAAAACGCATGAGGACAAGAACTTTGCCTGAATTGTGTTCAATCATTATTATGTAAGTGATGCAATTTATCTAGAAACATTTTAAAATCCCAATGATATAAAACTCTCAGTTAATTTGTTCCTTTTTGGTGTGAATTACAACCACTTATAACCTAAGCAAGTAAATCAGATCGTATTGTCTGATGAATGAAGTATTACAGGACTGTCACTGCTGTGAAGAAGTTGACATCTGTTTGGATAATTTTGGCCTGGGTATCTCATCATCGTCATAGGCAGTCCCTCGAATCGAGGATGACTTGCTTCCACGCCAAAAAGTTCACAGGTGTTTCAATGAAGGACCTAAAATTCCAGGTCCAAACTAAATCTTGAAGGGTGGAAGATGCCTGTGCGTGGATTTTTTTAACGTGTGGTGACCGTTGCACACCAGTCACCACACGGGCTTGACAGAGCTAGGTCTTGGCCCAGTAGCAAGGATTAACCAGGATGCCTGGAGACCAGCTCTGCTGCACGGACCTAGTGCGGACACATATCGCAGTGTGGGCTGGCCCGTGCTACCCCTGAGCCCTCGGCTCTTCTGGGCCCCGAACTCACGCCTCTCCTGGGCCCCGATCATGTCCCTCTACCACTTCTCGCCGCTCCTTTGCCCTGATCTCTCCGCTCCTGCTGTACCTGCCCACGCTCCAATCACCAACCTGGACCTTGGTGACGTCCCTTTTCACTGCTGTTGCTCTCCTGCTCCAGCACGTGCTGCTCCCTGGAGTGATATGCTGCCATGCTGTTCCTTCCGCTCTATCTAATTAGATAGACTGGATATCTAATTAGATCATCATAGGATATCTAATTAGATGGTCTTTCAGGCTGGAACCGCGCCGATTTCCGGGCCGGAAATCGGTGTGGTCCCGGCCTGCAAGACTTATCAGCAGGCCGGGGCCATTGGAGGGAGCAGCGTGCGGCAGCATACCACTGCAGGGAGCAGCGCGTGCTGCTGCAGGAGGACGACGGCTACAAAGCCAGGTCGCTGATTGCCATGCAGGCAGGCACATCAGGAGGGGCGAAGGAACGGCAAGAGTCCATAGAGGGAAGTGACCGGGTCCCAGGAGAGGCGTGAATCTGGGGCCCAGAAGAGGCGAGGGGCCCAGGGACAGCACGGGCCAGCCCACACTGCGATATATGTGCGCGCTAGGTCTGTGCAGCAGAGCTGGTCTCCAGTTAGTCTTAGATAATCCTTGCCACTGGACCAAGACCTAGCTCTGTCAAGCCCGTGTGATGGCTGGTGTGCAACGGCTAACACATGATAAAAAAATACAAGCACAGGCATCTTCCACCCTTCACGATATAGTTCGGGATCTGGAATATTAGGTCCTTCATTGAAACACCTGTGAACTCATCCCTTTTTGGCGTGGATGCAAGTTATCCTCGCTTCGAGGGACTGCTTATGATGATGATGATCGAATTAAACTTTCAAAATCAAAGATCCAATTGTATGATCTCTTTCGGCCTAAATAAAAAGTGTACCTTGTCACCAAGAAAGACTTGCATTTATATAGCACCTTTCACAACCGGATGTTCCAAAGCGCTGAAGTATAGTCACTGTTGTAATGTAGGAAACGCGGCAACCAATTTGCGCACAGCAAGCTACATGTGATAATGACCACATAATCTGTTGATTGAGGGATAAATATTGGCCAGGACACTGGGGATAACTTGTCTGCTCTTCTTCGAAATAGTGCCATGGGATCTTTTACGTCCACCTGAGAGAGCCTCGGTTTTAGCGTCTCATCCGAAAGATGGCACCTCCGACAGTGCAGCACTCCCTCAGTATTTTTGTGCTCAAGTCTCTGGATTGGGACTTGAACCCACAACCTTCTGATTCGGAGGCGAGGGTGCTACTAACTAAGTCACGGCTGATACTGTTAAACTGTTATAAGGTAGAAACAAAAGACATCTTGTTAACTGCCAAAACCATTTCAGTGAATTCCAAGTGACCAATTAAGACAGCTAAAATGATAAGATTGCTGTATTAATGATGGAGAATAATTGCCTCGTGCTGTCATGTTCCGTAACTTCTCTTGGCCTGTACCTCTGGATGCTGATGGCAGCTTTTGTTGGATAAATAACATTTGTAAAAGAACATTAGTTAATTAGTGAAAAGTACTGCAATATTACCAAGTGTTCAGACATATAAAGAGGCATTAATAGTGAAGCTGCCTTTTTAAAATGGGTTTTATTACTACTGCATAAATCAAAACAGCTTATCATTACCTTCATTAAAACCAGTTAAAAGATCAAGAAAATCCTGAAAATGATTGGTAGCAATGTATAGATGCAAAGTGCAGGATGATGATAAACAGCCAGTGTGCTATTCAGAGAGCGACATGGGAAGTCTGTCTAATAAAGTGACAAAGTGCACGATCGCGTTTTTAGTCAGGGCCCTTTTAAGTATCACCTGGGAACCCCGAGTGAATGATTAATTGGAGCCAGATAGTCTGGAGTTGTTGAGGACTGTTTTATACTGAAGTTCTCTGTAGGAGCACAGCAGAAATGAGCTGCTTTGATAAATTCTGCAATGATTAGCCTTTGTTTTTAGCTAGAGTGAAAGCAAGTGGATGTTGCTGATTGAGTTTATTTTAACCCAGCATATAACATAGGCCAAACCTTCTGTGCACCAACACAAGCTGTATTGATGGTGATTCAGTTTTGAACAGCAGCATTTTCCCACATGCACCACCTGTGGCAAAAATGGTTCACAGTAAACGTTCCTCAGAGGAGTGCTTTAACTTAAGTTTCAGAAGATGTTTCCACTTGTGGTGGAGTCCAAAACGCCAGGGCCATAAATATAAGAAAGTCATTAATAAATCCAATTAGGAATCCAGGAGAAACTGCTTTACCCAGTAGTGTGGTTAGATAGTGGAATGCGGTACCACATGGAGTCGTTGAGGTGAATAGCTTAGATGCAGTTAAGGGGAAGCTTAATAAGTACAGGAGGGAATATCGAAGGGTTTCGATGAAGAATGGTGGGAGGAGGCTCATGTGGAGCTTAAGCACTAGCATAGGTCAGTTGGGCCGAATGGCCTGTTTCTGTGCTGTAAATTCTCTCTAACGCTAGAGCTGACAGTAATTGGCAAAGGATGTGGCTGTCCTCAATCACATCAGAGAAGAGTGTTGACTTGCATATGTTTTCTGCCTCCTTTTAAAGGTAATTTGTATTTTACTCTGGTTAACGTAGATGCATGAGCATATATTAACCTGGGCTGGATAATGACTCTTCACTTGCTGACAATTCTAGATTGACTCAAGTTCCCTCTTAGTGCCAACCTGTGGTAACGTCATATGGCGTGCCCTGAATGTAATTTTCCTGTGGAATGTATTTTTGCTTTCTTTGGGTATTGCTGTCCTTTAATAATCAGAGTCTGTGCCATGGGCAAGGATTATTATCTGCTCTCATTTATTGAACAATATTAGCCCTAGGAATACAAATTCCACTGATTCAGGACAATAATCATAAGTGCATCTATTTTAAAATATCCAGGCATAATACAGGTTATTACTGTGGATGGATTATGTGCATGATTTTTGTTGTTGCCTTAGGCCGGTCAGATTGAATTTCTCTAAAGATCATGGCTAAGGTTGTGCGTGTGTTATTTTTCTCCTGAAAACACAAATGGTTGAGATATAATCAATGGCTTCGAGCAGAATAGAACACAAATTGGCGCTTTCATTGGGAACATTTCCACTTCACTCTTCATAGCAAAATTGTAAACATGTGGCTAAAGAACTGGACCCCAAATTTTCTAGGCTACCTCATTTGCTGGACTCCTACCATTAATGTGATCAACTTGTAGAAAACAAAGGCGGGTCCATGCCTTGCATGGGAGTTTCCAATGGTCTGGATGTGGAATCTCTACTCATAAAAACATATGAATTAGGAGCAGGAGTCAGCCATGCAGTCTCTCGAGCCAGCTCCACCATTCAATAAGATATGGCTTATCTTCGACCTCAACTCGCTTTCCTGCCCTATCCCCATATCCCTTGATTCATCAACCTTGAATATACTCAATGACTGAGCAGCCACAGTTCTCTGGGACAGACAATTCCAAAGATTCACAACCCCTTGAGTGAAGAAATCCCTCCTCATCTCAGTCCTAAATGGCCGTCTCCTTATGCTAAGACTATGACCCCTAGTTCTAGCCAAGGGAAACAACCTCTTAGTATCTACCCCGTCAATCCCCCACAGAAGCTTGTCTGTTTCAATGAGATCACCTCATTCTTTAAAACTCCAGAGAGTATAGGCCCAGTCTACTCAAACACTCCTCATAGGACAACCCTCTAATCCCAGGAATCAATCTAGTGAATCTTTGTTGCACCACCTCAAAGGCAAATATATCCTTAGATAAGGAGACCAAAACTGTGCACAGTACTCCAGGTGTGGTCTCACCAAGGCCCAGTGCAATTGTAGCAAGACTTCCTTACTCTTGTATTCCAACCCTCTAGCCATTTGTCTTCCTAATTGCTGTATGCTAACTCTCTGTTTCCTGTACCAGGACACCTAAATCTCTCTGAACACCAACATTTAATAGTTTCTCACCATTTAAAAACATATTCTGCTTTTCTATTCTTCCTACCAAAGTAAATAACCTCATATTTCCCCACATTATATTCCATCCAAAAAGGACCAGCCACTGACATGGAGGGGGCAGAGCTGAAGGTGAGGAATCGCCACACAGTGACTTCTGCTTCATCAGCATAAAGTGGGTCCCAACATATGGTTGGAGGCTAGTTTACAAAGAGAAAGGAGTCGTATCAGTCTTCTGAAGGGCAGAAGTGCCCTTCACCGGGGGTGGGGAGGGAGGCAGCGCGGTGGGTTCAGGTTGGGGTGTAGGCTTGAATGTCTGAAATTTGGGGGAGCATCCTACAGCCTGCCCTGGGCCGGACATCTTCTGGCAGGGGGGGTAGGGGGCCTGCCACAGGCCCCCTCCCTTGACTCCGCAAATTTTGACGAGATCATGGGTGGTGTTCCACAGAGGACACGATCCTAACCTAACTCGCAGGAGTATACCCTGCAGATTGTTGGGGTCCCAAGTTCGTGATTGGCCTATACATAGTGCACAGAGGACTAAAATCAGACATTTAAATTTGAATTGCAAGAACAAAATCAAGAGCGTGAAAGATTGGAAAAAGTTGCGAAGATCACTAAGGAACTTACTTAGATACTGTAATCCTATTTCACCACCCAAGAACTCCAGTGTGTATTCTTCCCTCTAATAGAGAATTCCGATACAGATGCTAATTATTGGACCCTCCAAAGACATTCTCTGCCCCCAGTAAACCGTCAGAAAATTGGATGCAAACCCTTCCACTTTATCTTCAGACAAAGTGATTTCCCCCCTCCACTTAAACCATTCAAACTTGAATGGAAACCTCTTCCTGTTTCAGCTCTTCCCTCATTCCACATTTAAAAATAATTCAACACATGGGCCTGCTTGGGAAGTTCTTCTCTTACATCACCCACCCCCACCAAAAAAAACCAGCACCAACTGACTGCTTACAGGAACTTGGGTACAAAGGCCCTTTTGAACTACCGCTGGGGAACTCGATTCTAGTAAGTACAACCTGAAAAGGAAGTGAGTGTAAGAATTGGCAAGCCTATCATTCCTGTACTGAGGTAATGTGTCAGGGTGGAGTGGGACAAGATGCTGCATCTGTACCATTCCACAGGACTTGCGTGTTACACCACTAGGTATTTTCTTTCAGGCTGCATGGAGTGAGCTGGGAAACATTTGGTCCCTGGTTCGGCAAGCTTTCAATTTGTTATCGTTGTGCAGGCAACTCTCGATTATCCGCACACAAATGCAACGGGAAACCGTTGTAACGGCATTTAAAATTCCGTGTGTGTGTGTGTGTGTGACGTCACTGTGAAACTCTGGTGTTCCTTTTGAATGTTGCCTGTTGAGCCTTGCTTTTAAGCGCTCTGCCTTGTCTCAGCTTCCGCTGCTGCTCGCACACAGGTCCACTGCCTCATAATTCATTAAAATGCCATGAACAGTTACAAGAAGTAATCAACAAGCCTAATGGTCTTTAGATCTAGAGGACTAGAATTCAAGGATTAGAAGATACGCTACAGCTATTGGTTAGAGCACACCTGCAGTACTGTAAGCATTAACTGTAATGTCAACTCGCTCTAACGGAGAAATCATTTACCCGGCATAGCCCAATCCCCAAGGGACCCGGATAATCGAGAGTTGCCTGTATTTAATATTGGCCTAATTCTGATTTGGTTTTTCAATGGAGCTGGCTGGAGGGGCTGAATGGCCTATTCCGGTGTAATGTATCTGCTTCAAGGGTTCTTTGCTTAAGAATTCACAGCAACATCTTGCCATTAAGAACTAGTTTTTTTTTTAGCAAAATTTTAACAATTGCACTACATATTATCAGTTCATCCACCGGGCTCACAACCACCTGCCTCATTCTGGATCCCCTGAATCCAACCAGCTGGGGTTTTATTGAGTCTTGTGAACATCACGTGACTGGCTAAGCCACTCACAACTCAACAGCTCTACAATCCTGTGAGCATACTCACAAGTGCATACATTACATCCGGTTGCTAATGTTCCTGTGTAAAATGTACTCTGCCTGTGTGCAGTAATTGTTGGAAACAAAATGCATCGTCCACAAGATGACATTCATGCTCTGCCGTACTCTACATGATCTGAGCACTTCAATTCCTTGAAGCTTCTTTGCTCTGAACACTCCAGGGAGTGAAAATCTTTCGGCTGATCATTTTACCGAACAAGACTCCTTTTTTCCACAAGTCAGCCCCAACCTCAGTGCAGTGGCTGTGACTGCACAAATTTCTATTCTGAGCAAAAGTTTCATATATATATGCATGTAACTTTTTCAGTACTGAACATTGCTTCCAATAAACGCGTCTCCAGTTGGCTTGTATTTCTCAAGTGTTGTGCATCTTTCAGACTTTGGTAATAAGCCATCAGCAGTCCAGTATCATGCAGTGTTAAGCATGACATTTCTATTCTGTGCATACACTACATGGGGAAAGTTCACAGTGGCCTTTTTTGTATGGATCAGTAAATATTTGTAGTCGTCAAATCCAACATTTCTTTCCACTCAGTGGAAAAATGCATTTATTTTAGGCTATTTTTCCACATTCATGTAAATTTAACAGGTTAGGGAATATGTTGTTATAGTTCAGGAGCCCAACATGTACCGGGTGAGTTTGAGCTGACCTGTGGTGCGAGATTTACTTCTGCACAATGTTCTCGCTGAATTCAGATTAGGGTTATTGACCACAGGCAGAATGGTTATTCATTCTACTTCATCCCTCCCTGCCACTCCGCTCCCAGTGATAGGCTCGGACTCGTGGCTAATACATGATTTGTTTATCACAGCTATTTTTATAGCTTCTATTTATTTTCTGTTGACCATTGTGCATTCATGAGTAAATCTCTTTCTGTCCCCAAAATGAGAATGAATACAGTAACCTGACAAATAACTTGGAAGTAACATTCCTTCCTCTCCTCTGAAATAACAGTTACGGTAGTACGCTGCCTATTCACAGATGAACACCAAGTGGCCAATTTATGACAATGGTTCTCAGTCGCACACTGGGTTAAGTATAAACCTTTCACAGCCATTCTTGAGTGACATGAGACCATAAAACTTGCTTGAGTAAGGGACTTGTTAATTTACTTGTTAAATCAAATTAAAAATTTATAAACGCTTTTAGGTAAATGAGATCGTCTCGATGCAGCTCTCAAGGGAGTGTAGGATCCTAGTATGTAAGAATACTGATGCCTAAACATTGATGCAGAACAATAAAGTCCATTAAACTCTCCCAGGTTTATTACTGCAGAACTGTGCAGCTGTTGCCAGGCATTGCTAAGGGAAACCACGAGCTGATGACATGGAATCTCACTGACTGAAATCTGCAGCATACCTTTCTGTTGCCATAGAAAGGCAGGATTTTTAACAAAACTCTCATTTTCAGTATCCATTTTATCTCTGTCAGCCATCTTCCTAGCACTAAGATAACGATCATCTTTCAACCGGTTAATTAGCTCCAGGCTGAAGTGCTATATTTTCTTTTCACTAACTTTACTGGAAAAGTACATGTGAATACAAATGGAGGTGTGGGAGAGAATACGGCTTTATACGCATGGCAGTTTATTCACCATGTAAGAAAGAACTTGCATTTGCATAGCGCCTTTTATAAAAACTAGGAGCAAGAGTGGGCCAGAAAGCCCATCGAGCCTGCTCCACCATTCAGTAAGATCATGTCTGATCTTCGACCTCAACTCCATTTTTCCGCCTGATCTCCATATCCCTAGATTCACTTAGAGTCCAAACATCTACCAATCTCAGCCTTGAATATACTCAACGCCTGATGATCCACAACCCTCTGGGGTAGAAAATTCCAAAGATTCACCACCCTCTGAGTGAAGACATTTTTCCTCATTTCAGCACTAAATGGCTGACCCCCTAATCTGAGTCAAAGCCCCATAGTTCTAGACTCTCCATCCAGAAGAAGCACCTCTCAGCATCTACCCTGTCGAGCTCTCTCAGAATCCTATATGTTTCAATGAGATCACCTCCCATTCATCTAAACTTCAGAGCTATAGGCTCAATCTCTCCTTATAGGACAATCCTCTCATCCCAGGAATCTATCTAGTGAACCTTCGTTGCACACCCTCTAGGGCAAGTATATCCTTCCTTAGGTACGGAGAACAAAATTGTACATAATATTCAAGTTGCGGTCTCACCAAAGCCCTGTACAATTGCAGCAAGACAAAAACACCCAAATCCTTATTAACAGCAACATTTAATAGTTTCTCACCATTTAAAATATGTTTTGTTTTTCTATTCTTCCTACCAAAGTGAATAACCTTACATTTCCCCCACATTATACTCCATCTGCCACCAAATTGCCCACTTAACCTGACTATATCCATTTGCAGCCCTGTGAATGCGGGTTTGGAGGTGGGCCCGCTGTCAAAATGGCCATGATTGACAGCAGGGCAGAATCCCGCTCTGAACCTGCCTCCTTGTGAATTTCCAAAGTGCCACTAAGCGGCATGTCATGCAACTGTGATTAATAAGAAGCGGCTTAAAGCTATTTAAGCATCATTTTACCAGGTTCAAAATATTTTTCCAAGTTTTTTTACGAGGTTCACATTCCTCGCGTATCACGTCAGGTAAGTGTGTCGGGTTCTCTACATCACTGCATTGGTTTGTCTAGTTGACAGCTGCAAATGTGATAGGAAAAGCTACAATTTCACAGCTGTTCACTTTAAAATGTTAGAAGCTGGAGCCTTTAGGATTTGGAATACACTTTTCAGCTTTATGGAGATTTGAAGTGTTTGCTGTGAAATCTCTATCCAGTGTCACTTCCTTGGAGCAACCTCTCTCACCACTAACAGATTGCTTATGTCATCTCAACTTCAGCTGCCATCTATTCCAGCAGCATCGGTGCCCTTGAAAAAATATCTCACCTTGGACCTCAGAATTCCCACCACAATCAGCCCCAACACCAACATTACTAGACACACCAGCAGCACCAACAACACCAACCTTCTCCGCAATCACCTGATGCTGCACAGGAGACAGGGCATCAGCACCCGACCACATTGCTGTCCGGAAAGCCAGGGATGGTCTCACCATGGCCAGATTGACTTCACTTGACGCTGTACATCCTGGCTGCAACATGATGCGACAGGTTGGCAACACCCCACAACAACACCATAAAGCATTCCTATAATTCCCAAGGTATTCCTTTCACCCTCATCAACATTGGGGTGTGGTGGGGGTGGGGGGGGGGGGGGTGTCCCTTTATGTCTCACCATTCACTGCAACTCACTAAGCCACTTCCAAAGGTGCACACAGATCTGTCCAAGGAGGCAAAGTGATAAAAATAAATATTTCAATGTTTGACAAGACATTAGCAGAAACTATACGTCAGCATTGGTGATGCACCCAAGTGCCTACCCTTGTATGTTGTTAGTTGGTGTGATTGGACAAGGATGAAGGTGAGTGTGAGGGTGGCTAGTGAGATGGGGATGTGATAATGTAGATAGAGAGGGATGGGTGGAGTTAGTGTACAGTAAATTGGTGTGAGTAAGGATGTGCAGAGGTAGAGTAGGGAAGGCAGAGTGATGGGGATATGATGAGTGACCCAGCAGGATCAGGTTGACTGTGGCTTTGCAGTAACCTTTCGTGATCAACTGAGATCATTGAAAGGTTTGTGCCACTGCAGCCAGTTCCTCATGATGTGCCCTCTTGTGCAATGTGCAACCAGGCTGCGTTGGTGTCCTGGGGAGGTCTCTTCCGCCCATGGGAAGGGAAGACAACCTTCCTGCCTGCTGTGACTCTCTCCATAAGCCGTGTTTGCAGCACCTCAATGCTGCAGAACACTGACAGCACAACTGTCAAAATGTATGTGGGCGTGTCCCTTTAAGGAAACTGGCTGATGACATGTCATCGGATAACATCAGACCCGCTTCCTTTTAATTGGCTGGGAACCTTGTAGGACGGGTTTAACAGGCTCAATCTAGGGAAAGTCATGGGGGGAACAGACGTGGAGCCAGGATTGGTGCCACAGCCCATCCCGGACGTCGTCTGCCTCTCTCCCACCACGGTAATCGAATCCTTTGTGTCTCCCTCACAGTTTACTTTCCCACCTAGCTTTGTATTGTCAGCAAACTTGGATACATTACACTTCATTTAAGTCATTAATATAGATTGCAAATAGCTGAGGCCTCAACACTGATCCTTACAGAACCCCACTATTAACAACCTGAAAATGACCTGTTTATTCCTACTCTTTGTTTTCTGTCCTTTACCCAATCCTCTATCCATGCTAATGTATTACCCCAACTCCATTAGCCCTTATCTTGAACAACAACCTTTCGTGCCGCACCTTATCGAATGCCTTTTAAAAATCCAAAAGTACTATATCCACTGGTTCCACTTTCACAACCTCAGGTCATCCCAAAGCACTTTACAGCCAACAAAGTACTTTTGAAGTGTAGTCACTTTTATAATGAAGGAAATGCGACAGCCAATTTGCACACAGCAAGGTCCCAGAAACAGCAATGTGATGATGACCAATAATTTGTTTTTTGCGATATTGGCCAGGGGATCGGTGAGAATTCCCTTGCTCTTCTTCGAAATAGTGCCGTGGGACATTTTTCTGTCCACCTGAGAGGCGAGGTGGAGCCTCGGTTTAATATCTCATCTGAAAGATGGCACCCCCCCCGACACCGCAGCTCTCCGCTGTACTCCGTACTCCGCTGGGAATGTCGGCCTGTTTATGTGCTCACCATCTCTTGACTCAGGTGAGGGTATTACCAACTGAGCCACGGCTGACACTGTGGCATATGGAGGAAAATATACTTCTAGAGCATTGAAGATCATCAGTTTGAATTTCAGCTCCAGCAACTGGCATTCAAATTCACCTGTGGCATTGGGTATGTCAAAGGGCTTTTATCTGGCCTACCCCATCTTCGAAAGGGGTACTATGGGGACCGATTTATCCCCGAAGAATATTCATGAACAAAGAGTTGCCAACAGGCAATTTTGTCATAATCTCCTGTCATACAAGTGATGGAATGTTGGGTTTTCCTGCGGCTTAAACTATTGTCAAGCCTGCGCTCTGTATGCACTTAGAGTCTAAGTAAATGTTGTGGGTTTATATTTAATGAAGTTTTGAGTTATCGGATTTCTCGAAGCCGTTGGCCAGCTTTTTGTTAGATTTCCAAGTTAGCGTGTATGCATCCTGCTTTTGTCTGAGAGTTTCCTGGATAATGGTTGTGAAAGGAAGACACTGTGAAAGCATCCTTCCTCCCAGATAAAGGAGGGTGTGTGGCTGTTGGGGGCAGCAGAGAATGCTTAAATCTTCTTCTCCGGCAAATGTACTTTGCTGCTCACTCTTAGCTTTTTCTGTCGGCCACCACAATGCCATTGGACTTAACGTTAATACCCTTGTTAGTTTACAGCAGTATAAATGCAGTGTGAAAAACCCATTACAAAACCTACCAACTCCAAAGCGTTTTTGTCTGTCATCTCCACCTTGGGCAGCGCATCCACAGTGGGAACAGCTAATGCTTAAAGCGATGTTCATGAACAAATGCTGCAGTAATCTCAAGAGTCCATAATACCTTAACTACATTGATCAGTTGATCAGCTCATCGTTCTCCCTGCAATGCTCACCGACTGCTAAGTCGTCAGAGCTGAAGCCAAGTTTTGGTGAGCTGAAGCCAAACCACAACATTGCCTTTCTCATAAATTCCGTTTCACACATTCTGGCCTCTTGCGTATTCCCAGTTTTCATTGCTTCATCTTTGGTGGCCGTACCTCCAGCTGCCCAGGCCCTAAGCTCTGGAATTAACCTCCTTAAACCGCTCCGCCTCTCTACCTCACTTTCCTCCTTTAAGATGCTCCTTAAAACCTACCTCTTTGACCAAGCTTTTCGTCACCTATCCTAATATCTCCTTATGCGGCTCAGTCTCAAATTGTGTTTGATAATGCTCCGGTGAAGTGCCTTGGGACTATGTTAAAGGTGCTATATAAATACAAATTGTTGTTATGCTATAAGCGTACGGGTCACTTTTTCGTATAGTAGTCCCAGCTTGGCCACCCCAACCAGCCCAGCTGCAGATCTATTGTGGTACGCATCAATGTTAAAATACTGCACATCAGCTTTTGCTTGTTGGTCTTCGTTGCTTGGCAACTGCAAAGAATGGGTCTATACTGTGGTCACTTCAGGTAATAGTATAAATAGGGCTTGGGAAGTTGCACTCCAGTCCATCTGAGAGTTTGATGTGATGACTAAGGATGCCTGTTTTTGTCCTTGTGCTTTTTGGGGTTTCTCCCCTGCCCCTTGCCATCTGCGCCTTCTCACTGCCGCATAAGAGTTAATGTAGATTTTAAAGTGTTAACAGGTTTGCGCTCATTTTTCTTTCAACAGCTAACCATTAAACATCAAAGAAAGATAAATTAAGTTTAAAAAAAACCTTTCGTAACATGGCCCTGGTCTTTTTCACATTATTCCACGGATACATGCTGATTGCTTATTAAAAACAGTTGTAAATTGCACATGATAAACTAAAATGAGACAGAGTGGAAAAATTTCTTCCTTAAATAACTGTTATAAAAACAGAACACTTGCTGCTTGGAAATCAATGACACATGTAGTTTCTGGCAGTTTTGATGTTGCAAGTTAAATGAAAAGGGTGCTGTATAAGTTAATTCCTTGCCATGTTTTGAGGAGTGAGGAAATTAGCCTGTTGGTTGCTGTCAAATGGCTATATTTTGTGAAAAGAAAATTGCATTCTGGTATAAACGAAGTAATGGTTCATGTTAAAGGTGAGGGCTAGAATATACAGTGTTGGAAATCTGGATGATATAATTGTACAATATTGCTGTCAAAATTAATTCCAACACTGTGCATTAAATTAGAGTTGGAATTTTTTTTATCTCTGCACAATTTGAAGAATTGTTTGGAATTTAAAAATGTTGCTGCTGTAAGTATCAATGCAATCTAAGTTGTAGAACCAAAATACTTGCATTTACAATAATTCTAGTGTCTGTGGATTTTAAGTTGAAAGTTTTGCTGAATTATGACTATGTTGGAAGGTGTTTATATATTTAATAACCTTACAGGTAGATTTCTTAGACTTTTGAATACTATGCCATTTTACATTTAATTGCAAATATTAATACTGAAGGATACTTCTCCCCATGTGTTTAATTATAATTCCTTCAGTACTTTTTATTACCCCATTCTGATCCTGCCTGTCTTGTTGGGTTTACAATGGAACTAACTTGCACTCAAGTTCTTTGCTTAGTGACTGGCAGAAATGAATAGCACTGAGTGACAGTCAGTGATATTCAGAAGCAGAAATAAGCCGTTCACAATCTCCTGTGTAAGCTACAAGAGCAACTTCCTGTCTCTGCATACCATGTCTCAGAATGGTGAGACGCAGGTTCTTGTTCATAATAAGCTGCCAGTCAGCAAGACTGTCCAAGGATGGTTTAGAGAGAGTCCAAAACCAACAACAACAACTTGTATTTTTATATAGCACCTTTGCCGTGGCAAAATGTCCCAAGGCGCTTCACTGGAGTGTTTCAAGACAAAAATTTGACACCGAGCCACAAAAAGAAATGACAGCAGATGACCAAAAGCTTGGTCAAAGAGGCAGGTTTTAAAGAGCATCTTAAAGGAGGATGGAGAGAGCAGAGAAGTTTAGGCAGGGAATTCTAGAGCTTAGGTCCGAGGCAACAAAAGGTACGGCCACCATTGATTGAGCGATTACAATCAGGGATGTTTAAGAAGACACGATTTGAGGAGCACAGACATCTCGGAGGGGATGTGAGGCTGAAGGAGATTACAGAGATAGGGAGGGCCGAGGCAATGGAGGGATTTGAAATCGAGGCGTTGCTTAACCGGGACATGTCATTTCAAAGGAAGGAGGGAACATCTAGGAACAATTCACCTTGGGCCCACTGGGACCCACCTTTTATAGTGGGTAGGTAGATGTCTAGAGAGGTCATCTATTTCCCCCTCAATTAGACAAGGGCGCATGATGCAGGAAACCGCGAGAGAGTGTAAATATATTTAATCTTAGCCTATAGATTTCTATTGTGTATTCAAAAGGTTTCTCCTCAACATAAAGGCTAAATAGAGAAATAAATATCGAATGTAATGTCTGATCTATGGCCTATATTAATGATTTTTTTTTTGTTGCAGGTGTAGTTTGCAGCTTTTGGGTTGCTCCTTGCAAGGCGACTTCCTTTGCTCCCTATCTGTAGAAAAATCATAAACACATTCTTTATACTTGCATTTATAATTCATTGCAAATAGTGAACCGAGGACATTTTTTCACCCCACCTTGTGGTATATCAGTTTATAGCATCTGCTTTTATCCCCCTGAGTAAACAGCATAGGGTAGAAAGTCCAACCGGGGAATGCTTCACATGTTTGTATTACATTGCCTCCTGTGCCGTTTTTACACAGGTACATCAATATATTATTTTGAACTCGCTAATTCCTTGCATAAAAATACTGCAGGCAGGAATGTATCATGAGTATGCTCGGCGCTCATATGTAAAGTACGCTAATTAGAATTTCTACCCTTGTGTTTATGCAATTTAGCAGGCCTAAAACAGAACACAAGATTCCTGCGTGCAACTTTCCAGGAAGGAAATGCAGCACGAGTACCGTCAAACTCTTCAGTCAACTTAGTTTCTCCGATCGTTTCTATAGATACTTTTGATGGCCATCTTAAGATTACTGCTTTCCCTTTTCGTATTATTTTGTCTTTTACCATGCATTTTTATGCTCCTGAATCTTAAAGACTTTGGTGGACCAGGCTGCTGCCAAATTCAATCTCTACGTTTAATGAAATGTTTGCAAATTTAACTGGCCAGAGGTGTCACTTTCCACCAATAAGAATGTGCAGAAGAGAATAGCTGGAGAAAGGGCCTTTAAACCATTAGTGCTGGCACAGTTACTTTGTTGGAGACTAAATTACAGCCTAATGGGGCAATATGGCAATGTGACAAGCTTAGTAAGCATCAATATCAAATAACTTGATTTATATTATAAAAGTGATGGATTTGATTTGGCATCACCAGGGAAAATAAATTCTTTGTTTAGATCACCTCCGTGCTTTTCTCACTTGTCCATTTTTGCAACCTTGTATTTGTCTCCTCGTCATTATAGCAGCTTTGAATAAATTTAATTTGTGGAATCCGAATGGTTCTCCCCCATCTCCCTCATCCTCCCCCCTCCCCCATCTCCTCCCCCACTCCCCCCATCTCCTCCCTCACTCCCCCATTTCCTCGTCCCTCCCCAATCTCCTTCCCCCTCCCCCACGACCCCAGAGACGCCCTCCCCCATGACCCCAGAGACACCCTCCCATCCCCATCCAGCATATTGTGTCCCCTTCAGCTATTTTTGTGTGGCATGTTTCTCACATCAGGCTCAGCAGTAGCTTCGAGTGGGATGTCGTTCTTATCACATTTCCTACTTAGGTGACAAAGCGACTTGCTGCCTTTGACCTAGTTGCAGTCCTCCTAGGAAAAGCATCCATTCAAAGTGCTAATGGCTACAAAAAAGGCTGTTTTCATTTTAATTATGTGTTTTACTCTAGGGTGTTTTTTTTCTTCTGTTTGCTGTAAATGATGGATGGCGCTGGTAAATGGCAATTTTTTTTCTCTCTGTCCTCATTTTTATTGTCCAATAAAGTACAACTTGTACAAACGCACTGCCATATGAAATGACTTGTCACGGTAAACAATTCCCCAGAGTGTTATTCTCAAATAGGTGGCTTTTGGCTTGCTTCATTTTGTTTGCTTCTTATGCAGAAGCAGTTAAGGGTTTTTTTTTAAAAGAGTATCTGGGAAGGTTGGCAATGATGACTGGCTGAAAAATGCACCTAGGCAGGCTAATAAATCCTGACTTGGCTCTGGTGAGAAGTTCATGAACATTATGCACTGTTCCCCAGACTGTTAGACTCACATGCTTGGGTCATATCATTTTCCATTTTTAAATGTTTTTTTTATTGTGTCTGGAAAATGACTCCGACTGGCTTTCTACAAGCTTGCTGCTGGTGTCTGATAAGACCGTCCCCACCTCCATCTTTATGGCTTTCATCTTTTTTTTTGCTTTGTAGCTCAAGCCTTCTCAACACAGCTGCAGGGACAGCGACAGTGAAAGTATCAGCGGTGATTCTAAGGCTTCCAACCGTAGCTGTTCACATGAAAGACTGAGTGATGTAAGTATAAGACATCTGGCTAATGATCATCCCCACCACCCCCCCCCCCCCCTCCTTAAATATACACTGTTATCAGCAAGCACTGGGCCCTACACAGACATATGCACACACCTTTATGAGAAATGTAGGGTGTTTAAATGGTTTGTGTTTGATGTGCTAATTATTCAAAAGTGCAATCAAATTCATGTCGTAATTAAAATTGTCAGTTGGCAGACAAGCTAAGAACTGAAAAAACATGGCATAACAAATGAAGTGAAATGATTCTGTGTGTAGCTATATGATGCTTCATCAGGCGTGAAATTAAATAAGTAATTTGATGTTAACGTCGGAAATTGAATTGATGCCTGCTGTCCCTGTTCTGATGATCCCGCATTTAAAGTAGCCCTGCACTTGGCCAGTGACACCCCCTCCCCAATGTACTGTGTATTTGATCGATTGTATGTTTATATTAAGTAAGCTAAGAAAAGCAATCAATGCACTGAATGAGCGCCAGTTCGTGGTGCGGCCTAGTTCTCTGTGGGCCCATTTACATTGAGTCTCTGTGTACGTGCCTCTCTTCAGTTCCATAGGATATCTGTTCCATACTTTCACTCCATGCTGTATTCAATTTAAAGGTTAACCCTCTGGCATTATCCTGTTACCTGCCAAAATAATGCTGCCTATCGTGAGCACAATTTACTCAGTGACATAGAAGCAGATTCATTAACCCAGTTGTCACTACTACTGTTCCTATTGTGAGGTCACGTGGATAGCTGCTCCCATCACATAACAGAGAACCAAGCTCTGTACTTAATATATTTTGGAGATTATTGATAATTGTTTATTGTCCTGGAGCATAAATACTATTTTTTGCTCTGTGTATCATATTTGTAAAAAAAATTAAACTGGCATTATAAACCTCAGTTTAATAAACCAATTTCTCTTTAATTTGATACATACATTAAATAGATCCCTGGATTCGTTTCATAGTACTGCATGCTGAGGTAAATTTTTTTAACTGATTGGTAATTCAGCCGTGGCTCAGTGGGTAGCACTCTTACCTCTGAGTAGGAGGTTGTGGGTTCAAGTCCCACTCCAGGGACTTGAGCACAAAATTAAGGCTGACACTCCAATGCAATAGTGAACGAGTTCTGCACTGTCAGAGGTGCCGTCTTTCAGATGAGACGTTAAACCAAAGACCCGTCTCCGCTCAAGTGGATGTAAAAGATCACACGGCGGTATTTAGAGAAGAGCAGTGGAGTTCTCCCTGGTGTCCGTCTAAACCAAAGCCTCCTTGATAAAATGCAACATCCCCACTGATACCTGGGAGTCCCCGGTCAAAGACTGCCCTAAGGGGAGGAAGCGCATCCGGGAGGGCGTTGAATCTCGCCGCAGAGAGCATGCAGAAAGCAAGCATAGGCAGCGGAAGGAGCGTGCGGCAAACCAGACTCCCCACCCACCCTTTCCTTCAACGACTGTCTGTCCCACCTGTGACAGTGACTGTAATTCCCGTACAGTCACCTAAGAACTCACATTTTTAGAGTGGAAGCAAGTCTTCCTCGATTTTGAGGGACTGCCTATGATGACACTCAACACATTAAAAACACATCATCTGGTCATTATCACATTGCTGTTTGTGGGAGCTTGCTGAATGCAAATTGCCTGACGGGTTTCCTACATTACAACAGTGACTGTACTTCCTTGATGTAAAGTGCTTTGGGACGTCCGCACATTGTGAAAGGCCCTATATAGAAACAAGTCTAAAAGTGGGGTTCTGATTTCTCATGCATGTGCATCTAATCTTTGACCATCTATTGGAGGAGAGGTGTTTTGTCTTTGCTAGTTAAGCAATGAGCACATCTGATCTCTTGCAGTCTAGTGACCGCATGGCCATACGTACAAGGGACAAGTTCTGATCGTCCGCGTGCTACAGCAAGTACAATACTCACTCCAGGCCTGCCTTGGGACTCGAGGGCATAACTTCTTGTTTCAATACAATAGAGTGGATCATGTGGCTCTACAGCAACATAATTGCTCCTGAGGCCCCTGCACCCAAATGAACTAACCGTGTCTGATAATGCGAGGGCAGTTCGTTTAAATATATTTGTGGTGTTACAGTTATGTCGCGCATGATGCGTTAAGAGTGCCACATAGATTGGGGCTAAATGTCAGGTTGTCACAGCCCTTAAAGTGCTACCATTTTCTATTCCCCAAGTCCCCTCGCAGGTTTTGGTTATGGGAGGGTGGAAAGAAAAGGGGCCAGAACCAACGGCGGTTCAATATCGAGTCACCCAGTGGAATTTTTTTCTTTTGAGATAATCGTCCCTGTCAGCATTCTTCCAAATGGGTACTTCAGGAACAGTAACAGCTGCGAGGTGTGAGTTCCTGCGGCAGGCATGCAAGTCCTGCCCCACGAGCTATATTGGGCTTACCGCCCCCGAGAGGAAATGGAGCGCGAGATTTTCCAGTGCTACGCAGTGAGGCGCATAGCGCTGGCGGGAAGACAGGGCCCACCCCTTCCATTAAAGGGGCGGGCCAAGCTGCCGACTCTGCGGGAGGGAGTCGCGGCCATCACTGGACCACCAGGGGCAGCAGCCCGCCAATCAAGCGGGGTGCCGGGCTGCAGGATCACGGCATGGAATCGGCAATCAAGAAGGCCGCGACCGGTAACTTGGCCATTTAAAAAAATTTTCAATGCCATACCTCGTTCATTTTCACCCCGCGAGCAGCCTGCAGCCCCGCGAAACTGTCACAGGCTATCGAATTTTCGCTCCAGTGTGAAAAAGGGTCGCTGCGCACGGTGGTGATGCCGTCGTTGCGGGTGCAGTGTCCCTGGGCGCTACCAGTAGGAGTGGGGCACTACCCGTTAGCGTCACTGCTAAACACCTGTGGAATTTCGCAGGAGTCGCTAGCTGTGCCGCACCTGGGTGAAAAGTCGTTTTTGCCAACCAGGTGTGCTAACAGGAGGCGCAAACGATCCAAATTTTTCTCCCTTAGTGTCTGCATCACCGCTCAGGTGCTCCAGCCTGTTCTAAGGATTCCCTCTCGTTTGCCATTTGGAGGGCTTATGAGCCTTGGGCACACTGCTGTGCAAACCTTACGTGTCAATTATGAAGATGCTATACATTATGGAGCACATCACATGATAAATAGGCCTCAGTTCCTGAGAATATGGGGCACCAGTGCCCAAAGCACTGCATATTATTAGCTGCAACACTTTTAACTTGTGCTAATAGTCGAATTACAGTTTGCATTAGCTGATTGAGTTAGAAAAACGTGTGCTCTTAAAGACTACACCCCTTCCTTCTCCCTTCCAGAAATGAAATTTAATTTTATGCACTAGCAGCAAGTCAGGGCTTCACGGGTTGAATTAAAGAAATTCACAGACAGCATTCTGCCCATGTGCTGCATCTTGGACACTCTTGTATTAGGATGTCAGAGGCTTAGTAATTACCTCTTAGCTACAGTATATTGCATTTCCGATCACTAGATGCCCACCACACTGAAAGGCAGATCTTTACATTCAGGTGAAAAGAGATTTATTTACAAGCAAGATAATATATAGAAGCAGTAAGTCAAGTTTATTGATGATGCAAATTGTTAGAAAAGTATTTAAAATATAATGAGGCCACAAAGTATAAATGTACATAGCCCAATAACCCCCAAGACGAGTGAATGACAGACTTTTGTATAGTTGAATGCAATGACTTGAGTGACGTGATTCCTAGGCTGACATCACTGTTCAAATTAACAAACAAATTGAACTGAGCTTGGGTAGAATTATCATTCAGAAAGTTGTCTTTCCTGTCGCAGGTATAATGTTGGTAGAGACTTGGAGGGGTCGGTCACCAACGATTGCAATGCCAGATGAGAGAGACCCCGTGATCGGGGCCCAGGAGAGGCGTGAGTTCGGGGCCTAGAAGAGCTGAGGGCCCACTGCGATATGTGTGCGCACTAGGTCCGTGCAGCAGAGCAGGTCACCAGTCGTTTTGGTTAATCCTTGCGACTTGATCAAGTCCTAGCTCTGTGAAGCCCGTGTGGTGGCTGGCGAGCAATGGCCACCACACGTTAAAACAAATCCACGCACAGGCATCTTCCATCTTCCACCCTTCAACATGTAGTTCGGGTCCTGGAATATTGCGTCCTTCAGTGAAACACCTGTGAACTCGTCCCTTTTTGGCATGGAAGCAAGTCACCCTCATTATGAGGGACCGCCTAAGAAAGAGAGACTGGGGTACAGTTCCCCTGGCACCAACTCACTGGGGTACAGTTCCCCTGGCACCAACTCACTGGGGTACAGTTCCCCTGGCACCAACTCACTGGGGTACTGTTCCCCTGGCACCAACTCACTGGGGCACATCTGCAGCAGGTGCGGAGAGGTCAGACGAGGGAGCGGCGAGAGATTGCAGAGAGATGTGATCGGGGCCTAGGAGAGGTGTGAGTTCGAGGCCCAGAAGAAGCGTGGGCCCAGGGGCAGTACAGGCCAGCCCACACTGCGATATGTGTCCGCACTAGATCCTTGCAGCAGAGCTGGTCTCCAGTTGTCTTGGTTAATTCTTGCCACTGGATCAAGACCTAGCTCTGTCAAGCCCATGTGGTGGCTGGTATGCAACGGCCACCACACGTTAAAGAAAATCCATGCACAGGCATCTTCCACCCTTCAACATCTAATTCAAGACTTGGGATATTAGATCCTTCATTGAAACACCTGTGAACACAGCCCTTTTTGGCGTGGAAGCAAGTCATCCTCGATACGAAGGACCGCCTAAGAGAGAGGGATCTCCATGCACCCACAGCAGCAGTTTGAGCACTGGAAGAAGCTCTTGGGGCCTCGGGTATGGAAGTGGGTTCAGTTACAGATGTCCCTGGAGCTGCCAAGCACTGCATGGTGATTGCAGTGTTGAGAAATTATCATGCAGGGGTGCGTACATGCCTCTAGTAATAACTCCACCTAAGCTGCTACAATGCAATCAACAAGCTTCTGGCTGGAGTGGAACTAAACTATAGAACCAGTGGGAACCTGCGCTGTCTCCGGGCCAGGTCCAAGACCGCCCCAACCTCTGTAGTCGAGCTACAGTACGGGACGACGCCTGCGTCTGCACACATACAGAGGCTAAACTCCTGGACATAGTTACTGAGGTGTACGAAAGCGTGGACCTTACGCTAAACATCCGTCAGACAAAGGTCCTCCAACAGCCTGTCCTCGCCGCACAGCACTGCCCCCCAGTCATCAAGATGCGCGGCCCTGGACACCGTGGACCACTTTCTATATCTCAGGAGCCTCCTATCAACAAAAGGCAGGCATCCACGATGAGATCCAACACCACCTCCAGTGCGCCAGTGCAGTCTTCAGCCACATGAGGAAAAGAGTGTTTGAAGACCAGGCCCTCAAAACTGCCACCAAGCTCATGGTCTACAGGTCTTTAATAATACCTGCCCTCCTGTATGCCTCAATGACATGGACCATGTACAGTAGACACCTCTAGTCGCTAGAAAAATATCACCAACGATGTCTCCACAAGATCCTACAAATGCCCTGGGAGGACAGACGCACCAACATCAGCATCCTCGTCCAGGCTAACATCCCCAGCATTGAAGCACTGACCACACTCGATCAGCTCGGCTGGGCAGGCCACATAGTTCGCATGTCAGACACGAGACTCCCAAAGCAAGTGCTCTACTCGGAGCTCCTTCACGGCAAACGAACCAAAGGTGGACGGCGGAAATGCTACAAGGACACCCTCAAAGTCTCCCTGATAAAGTGTGACATCCCCATGACATCTGGGAGTCCCTGGCCAAAGACCGTTCTAAGTGGAGGAAGTGCATCCGAGAGGGCGCTGAGCACCTCGAGTCTCATCGCCGAGAGCATGAAGAAATCAAGTGCAGGCAGCGGAAAGAGCGTGCGGCAAACCAGTCCCACCCACCCCTTCCCTCAATGACTATCTGTCCCACCTGTGACAAAATCTGTGGTTCTCGTATTGGACTGTTCAGCCACCAAAGAACTCACTTCAGGAGTGGAAGCAAGTCTTCCTCGATTCTGAGGGACTGCCTATGATGATGATGATAATGAGGCTGCTTGGCATGATCCCAAATAACTGCAACAGTGCGTCATACCTTTACTCAGAAAGTGTCCTCCTTTAAAGGTCCAGATCCCCAGACTCATCAGTTGAGGTAACACAAACTGGCCTTTCAGACAGTTGCTTATTTCCCTGCTGTTATCCGGCTCACTCATGCTGTGCTTATGTCAGCCTGTGTTCTTACTTCTCATTCACTTAATTCCTTGGGATGGATATAGCTGAGCTGGTGATTGGGATGGAGAGAATGAGTGGCAGGGTGTGCTATGAAGTCTTGGATTGGCTGTCTTACTGTGGATCACCTAGAGAAAGAGACGAGGAAGACAGCTTCTAATGGTAACCATGCAGCTGTCAATAGAAGGAATGACATTAAGTGTCTGCTTTGCTGGCATTAAGTGAACGAGAGACTAAAGTGAGAAGATAGAGAGCAGCAGAAGGTTAGAATAAACCCAGAGCTGACCCCAGTCATTCTCCTTCCCTATCCCTGCCACCCTCCATGGCCTCCCTTCCAAGGATTTTTAGGGCTACTTCCTCATCCCGGGTTAGAAGTTGGAAAGAATTTCGGGGATTTCTGCTTTGCATGTTCTCTCTTGCTTGTTATAGGCTGTCTTCTGCATCCAGAGTAGAAATTAAAAGTTCCAATTGTCAAGATAGCAAACAGTGATCTCCATGTCAGCACACCGTCCTTAGTGAATGTGTTGACATATAAATTCAGGGATGTTTGATGGGAGGAATATTTTAGGCTGAATGCATACCTGCCAACTGTCAGCAGTTCACACTGCTAGTCAACGTTTCCTGAGTCCTATTGACGTGGCAGCCTTTGTTGCTTCTACGCGGTGTGTTTCGACGAGCCGCTGAACTTTGTTAAAGCCACCCCACAATGTGCCCAACGTCGCTTGAGCCAGTGCGTGGAGTTTTTCCAAATGTACGGATCAGCGATGCTGCGCGAATCCTCCGAGTTCCATGCATTTGTGCACCAAGAAAATCTTTGTGCGCATGCACAGAGGTCAGAGGAGCGCAGAGGTCCCTCCTGGTCGGAGCTAGCTTTTGGCAGTATGCAGGGAAGAGGATTAAGATGCATAACCTTCCTTTTGAACTTGTGAGCCCTGTACTTCACTACGAGGATAAGGCGTTTATCAGCTGAGCACTGCAGTGTGTGTTAATTAGCATGAGCTGTTGCTGTTGGGGGATAAATCATTCCTAATCACAGTACACACCAAAGTGCTGGAAAATTCACCAAAAAGAATATCAAAAGTCTAATTTTTATTAACCTGTTCTTGGGAGGTGAACGATGCTGGCAATATTTATTGCCCATCACTCTGAGGACATTAAGAATCACCTACGTAAATGTGGAACTAACGACACACAGGACAGACTGGTAGGGTTCCCATTCCAGAAGGACATTAGTGAAGTAGTTACGACAATCTGTCAGCTTTCATGGTCATTTTCTGCTGCTAGCCCACAAATCACCAGACTGACTGAACTGGGTTGCACGACTTGCAATGGTGAAATATGAACCCAGGTGGGACCTCTTGAGTTACCAGAATCACGAGGCTGTTGTAACCTAGGAGTCACTTCATGTTGTTGGTCGGTGTTTCCCCAAACCTGTTGCTGTGTTGTTGTTGACACTTAATGCCAAGATGACTTTCTGACCTCATATCCGCGCCATCACAAGATTGCCTACTTCCACCTCCATAGCATCAACTGACTCTGTCCCTGCATCAGCTCATCTGCTGCTGAAACTCTCATCCGTTCCTTTGTTACCGCTAGACTTGAAATTTCCAATGCTCTCTTGGCCGGCATCCCATCTTCCACCCTCCATAAACTTGAGTTCATCCTAAACTCTGCTGCCTGCATCCTAACTCGCACCACGTCCCGTTCACTCATCACCCCTGTGCTCGCTGACTTCCATTGGCTCCAGGTACGGCAATGCCTTCATTTTTAAATTCTCATCCTTGTTTTCAAATCTCTCCATGGCCTCACCCCTCCTTATCTATGTAACTTGCTCCAGCCCCACAGCCCTCCGAGATCTCTGCACTCCACCAATTCTGGCCTCTTGATCACACCCCCATTGGCGGCCGTGCTTTCAGTTGCCTGGGCCCTAAACTCTGGAATTCCCTCCCTAAACGTCTCCGTCTCTCTATCCATCTCTCCTCCTTTAAAATGCTCCTTAAAACCTACCTCTTTGACCAAGCTTTTAGTCACTTGCCCTAATATTTCTTTATGTGGCTTGGAGTCAGAATTTGTTTGATAACGCTCCTGTGAAGCACCTTGAGAGGTTTTACTTTGTTAAAGGCGCTATATAAATGCAAGTTATTGTTGCAGAGGTGGTATGCTCCGGACCTCGTCTTAGAAATAATTCTTGTGTCTTCATATTCCGCTTCACAAATTTCCAGATCTACTAACATGAAAAATGCTTGTCAGTTTTCATTGACGTACAAGAGATGCATATATCAGGTATACCTGTAGCTTAAGTTAGAGCCAGCACATGTCCCACTCCACTTTGCACAAACAGTTGCTTTCACATCATGGGCATGGATGTTGGGTTTTGTTTCTCACGGAAAAAGGATCCAAATTATGAAATATGATCGTGAAATACTGGTGGTGATCCTGGCATCCCGTGGAATAGGTTGGAATCACCGTCAAACAGTAGCCCTGGTCATAGGCCTGTAATCAGGGCTGTTTGTGAGTTATGGAGGTTGGAGAATGGGAGGTCGGCAAAGAGCATTGGAATAGCCAAGTTTGAAGGTGGCAAAAACCTGGATGAGGATTACAGCAGTAGATGGGCAGAGTGGGTACTTTTTTTTGTAAGGCCAGGTTATTAACGGTTACGGGACCAAGGCAAGTAGATGGAGTTAAGATACAGATCAACCACGATCTAATTGAATGGTGGAACAAGCTTGAGGAACTTAAAGGCCTACTCCTGTTCCTATGTTCGAGGTGGAAGTAGGCAATCTTTATTATGACGAGTATATGGGGTCAGAAACTCAGTTCAGGGTTGATAAAGATGCCGAGGATGTGAAGCGTCTGGTTCAGCTTGAGACAGTGGTCAGAGAGGGAATGGAATTTGTGGCAAGGATACGGAGCTTGTGGCAGGAGCCAAAGATGGTGGCTTCTGTCTTCCCAGTGCTTAACCAAAAGAAATTGCGGCTCCTCCAAGACTGGCTGTCTGCAAAGCAGTCTGACAACACAGGCAGTGGGGTAGCTGCGAGAGATGGTGCAGAGACAGAGCTGGATGTCATCTGCGCACATGTGGAAGCTAGCCTCATGACTGCAAATAATGACAAGCGGCAGCATCTGGATGAAGAGGAGGAGAGGGCCAAGGATAGATCCGTGGGGGAGTCAAGAGGGAGCGGTACGGAGGAGGGAAGAGAAAACCATTGCTGTAGCTACTCAGACTATGATTGGGCAGGTATCAATGCAACCAAGTGAGAGCAAACCTACAAAGCTGGACAACGGAGGAGAGTTTTTGGATGAATAAATAAAGACTTGCATTTATATAGCACCTTTCATGACCTCTAGAGATCCCAAAGCACTTTACAGCCAATGAAGTACTTTTGAACTGTAGTCACTGTTGTAATGTAGGCAATGCACAGCAAGCTCCCACAAACAGCAATGTGATAATGACCAGTTAAACTGGCATTTTTGGTGATGTCGATTGAGGGATAAATATTGGCCAAGACACTGGGGAGAACTCTCATGCTTTTCGAAATAGCGCCATGGAATCTTTTGTATCCACCCGAGAGGGCGTTTAACATCTCATCCGAAATACGGCATCTCCAAAAGTGCAGCACTCCCTCAGCACTGCACTGGAGTGTTAGCCTAGATTTCTGTACTCGCGTCTCTGGAGGAGGATGGTGTGATTGATTATAGCAAAGGCAGCAAAGAGGACAAGGAGGAAAAGGGTACTAAGGCCATAGTCACAGAAAATTTTGTTTGTGACTGTTCGTTAGGGCGGTTTCGGTACTGTGGGACGGAAACTTGATTGGAAAGACTCAAGTCGGGAGTTTCTCGAGAGCTGAGCATGAATTTGGGAGGCAACAACTTGTTCAGCAGCAGTTTGCAAGGTCAGATGATTTGAGGATTTTTTTTGTAGAGGGGTGATGGCAGTGTTTTTGAAAGGGCAAGGACCAGGAAAGGGAAACATTTACACTTTCAGCTACCATGAGCGCAAGGAAGGGGTGGTTTAATGGGAATGGGGTCAAGGGAGCAGAAATATTGGTCTCCTGGATGAGATCATTTCTGAGAGGGCATGGGGTAGATTGAGGAGAAAGTAGAAAGAGGTTCAAGATAAGGATGGGGTGGAGGAAACCTGGAGGAAGGCTTGACTTGGCAGGGAAGGCTGAAAAGCAGCAGAAGCAATTGAATGGATGGTATCTATCTTGGTAGCAAAGAAGTAATGCGCTCCTCACAGTTGTTAGAAGTAAGGATTGAGGGGGTAGGGAAAGGGGTTTAAGAAGATGGTTGGTCATGGACAAAATATATCAGGGTTAGCTTTGCTCTCCGAAGGTATTGGGTGATTTTGGCAGAGGAGACTCTGGCTCGGTGGAGCTGGATGCGGTCCAGGGTCTTCTGATGAAGGATGGCTAAGCCAGTTGTGCAATAGACATACTCAAGCCTGCACCTGTTGGACTTGAGGGACTGAAGATAGAGGGGGACTACACTGGGTGCGGCAATAAAGCTTCAAAAAAAACACGAGTAAAATAAATGTGGATAATGCAAAGGAAAATAATTTGAGAAGATTGGCGATATGTGCTTTAATACAGAAAGCTAAAAGGTAAGTGAGAATTTCTCAATTTTTCTGAGCTGAGGGGGAAACAATATTCAGGAAGTCTAGAAACCTCTGCCGACACAGTGCACCCCACCGTACGTGCCCCAGTGACCAAGATGACAAATGATGACGGTTCTGATTTTTTCTTCACCTCATACTTTTTTATTTAACCTCCGTGTGAGGACCACTACTGAATGAAAATGATCCCTTTCTAATTTTAAGATTACTGAAGCTTTATGGGCAATTTAGCAGATATTGCAGACAAGTTCTCAGCTTGCCCCAACTGACCAAACAAATTTGCCTCAGTTGGCATTGCTGTATTTTGTTTTAGCTTGACCAAGTTAATGCAGATCCTGTAAAGATCCATCAAAATAGAATGTGTTGCAATTGGTGTTTGGGCTCTCGTTGGTTGCACGAGATGTCTGAACAACAAGATGGTAGTTAGTGCGATGGGTATTAATGAGAGCCAAGGGGCTACTCAAAAATTCATCTTTAATCTTTCACTTCAGATAACATGCAGTCCTCGAACTTGACAGCTTAACTTCAGGCAAAAGAAAACGTGAAATAGTTTGTACTTATTAAAAATTGGTGAACGAGAAAGCTATTTAAATAAAGAAATTCTTTAGCAATAGTGAAAATATGGATATTAGTCTGTAATTTTAAACATTTGCCCAGTGTTCAGATTTTGTATAGCAATGCAGCAACATGAATTTTTCAAAGGTTATGCATTTAAAATCTGGCATTCTTAGTGTGTTTTTATTAAATAAATTATCCATAATTAATTGTTTTTTTAATGGTAGGTTAATGCAGTCTGCTGACAATCATATTGAATAAAAATATTATCTTGAGCAATTATTTGCAGTGGATATCAAAGCTAGCCCTTTTGTTCCAGTGTACCAAGAATGTATTTGATGCACTGCATTAAAAATGGATTGCTTGATTGTGCTGTTTGCACCATGATATCTGGAAGGATTTACGACCACACCATATTGTCATGACTTTAGCACTGATCTGGCCAAGTTACTTTAAAAAAATATTTTTATCATCCTTACACAACTTTTAAAGATGTGAGGGGAACAGTGGCTTTTTACCTCTGGGACGAAGTTTAATTCAAGTCTAGACTGATGGGTTGAAAGTTTCCTCTGTTGGCTGCCAGGATCCTACATGTGAAATGAGTTTGGGATGTTTCCACAGCTCAGCTGTGTTTTTAATTTGCCAACTAATTGGCTGCCTCGCTCAGATGGCTCATATGGTAAATGTTGAAAATGCCAAGGGAGTGCTTGTCTGAGATCGGAGCAGCGTAGTGGTGTAGTTCCTCTTCCCAAAGGAAGGTGTGCCAGGAGACCCCCAAAGAAGTCACCAAGTTATCTGAATACTTGACTGTTTTTTGATGAATAGTTCCGCAGAACCACCCATTTTATAAGTTAGCATGCGTTATATGGTACTGCATGAAAGAAAGAAAGAAATTGGATTTATATAGCGTCTTTCATGACCAGCGGACGTCTCAAAGCGCTTTACAGCCAATGAAATACTTTTGGAGTGTAGTCACTGTTGTAATGTGGGAAACATGGCAGCCAATTTGCGCACAGCAAATTCCCACAAACTGCAATGTGATAATGACCAGATAATCAGTTTTTTTGTTATGTTGATTGAGGGATAAATATTGGCATTAACAATAACTCCCCTGCTCTTCTTCAAAATAGTGCCATGGGATCTTATACGTCCACTTCAGAGAACAGGCGGGGCCTCGGTTTAACATCTCATCCGAAAGATGGCACCTCCGACAGTGCAGCGCTCCCTCAGCACTGCACTGAACTGGAGTGTCAGCCTAGATTTTTTTTTGTGCTCAAGTTCCTGGAGTGGGACTTGAACCCACAACCTTCTGACTCAGAGGCGAGAGTGCTAACCAATGAGCCACAGCTGAAGAAGGCATGGACATATTGGCCACACTGTTAAAATGCCAACAACCATTTCTGCGGAACCTTGAACACCTACCTGACGATGACCGTGGAGCCAGTCTTCTTAGGGTCTGGGTCAGCAGAGATGCAGATGTGCCATCTGCTACCATGCAGCATAGAGATGGCACTTGCAGGTTCAGTAACAGTGAGCTGTGGCCTGAATCTTGGCTGCACCTCTTTGCAGGCATGCTCCATTATTGACCTATGGAGATGATACCATAGAGTGGCATGGGGGCAATATTTATAGCTGAGCTCGTGCACTCATGTTCCATCTTTTTTAAGAGTTCACAAAGTTAGTTGGAGGAAGCTGGTCCTTTAGGCCTACAATGCTCACTCACTTAATTTGAACCAGGCACTAGCTCAGGGAAACACATTATGAAGGGAATTACCGAGTTTGAGGAAGGAAGACTGGCTATGTCACGGATCGCAGAGTTGGAGGCACAAGATAGGCAGACTATTACTGGATGGAGTTTCACCATTTTCATTGGCCCAGTGCATTGACCTAGGACCCCAGTCGCAGGTTTAGCTCTGAAACAGAGGGTGCTTCAGAGGAGGACGGTGAACCAGCCACTTGTCATCTTGATAATGTGGATTCACCCAGTTCTGCCTCATCATGGCTGTCACTGTATATTACGTAATATCAGTGCCATCTGTGCACATATAGCTCATGCAGTTCAAGTATCGCTCAGGAATTCTTCGACTGATAATTTTGAGAAAATTCAGTCCAAAATCCAAGACAAGATTAAGGGGGTGAAATTGCGTCTTGCCCTGAACGGTGGATTTAACCTTCCGGGGCCGGGACTTTCATCACCTGGCCCGGAAGTCCCGGCCCCAAATTGGGCCTCAAAAACAGCGGAGTGCTGTCCCTGGTGGCGCTAACGAGGCTATAAACAGGGGCAATTACACCCCCTAAGTGAGGTTTTGGTATACTTGAAAGCACAGTTGAGATGCCAAGAGGGAAGGATTCAGAGTACAAATAGCAGCCCAGCGGCCTCTGCTCACAGAGATGGACGGGCACCTTCAAGATTCCAGCCCCGACAGTGGCATGTATGCAGAAGCCCAGGGATAGGCAGGTGTTCTCCCCAGTTGGCACCAATTGCTCGGTGTCATGTACCTCTGGGCAAGAGAAATCCCTGAGGAAATGTAGCCCCTCACAGCTGGGAATAAGCCAGGCTATACCAAGATCACATGTTGACTCTACATGAGCATTTAGCATGTAGATACAGCTGGTCGTTGAAACAATAACAAAGTCTTCAGGTAACTGCTGAGCAAACCTTTGTACCTAGTCCTTCATCTAGGATTAATAAATGAGACACGCCATGTCGCACACGTGGACAATACAGTCGCATTTCACATTAAACAGATTCTACAAATACACTCTTACAGAAATTAAAAGCAATATTCATCACTGTAAAGATTGTAGTTATTCTCTTCTTTTGTTAATACTTTAAAAATAACTTGGATTGTGCAAGAAAAGAAGAGATTAATGGAAAGGTCAATATATGGTAATATATTTTCTGAATTCTGTTCTTTTGATTGCTGTAAAGGCCCTGTGCAGTCTTCAAACAAAACCACGTCAGTGGCTGAGGATGCACTGATCTCACTTTGGCCAGTAGCTGTTCAGTGTTTGATTGCTCTTGTTCAGCCTTGACCTTCTTCTGAGATCTGGCTTGTTGCTGCTCCTCGTGCGCCAGCATTTTGATGCCGCTTTATATTGCATATCATACTACTGTTATTCGGCCAATCTGGCCAATTTTTCTGGCCAATCATCATCGAATCCTAGAAATTTACAGCACAGTTAGGAGGCCGCTCAGCCCATCGTGTCTGTGCTGGCCGACAAAGAGCTAACCAGCCTAATCTCACTTTCCAGCTCTTGGTCCTTAGCCTTGTAGGTTACTGCACTTGAAGTTCATGTCCAAGTACTTTTTAAATGCGAGGGTTTCTGCCTCTATCACCCTTTCAGGAAGTGAGTTTCAGACCCCCACCACCCTCTGGGTGAAAAAATTTCCCCTCAAATCCCCTCTAAATCTACCAATTACTTTAAATCTATGCCCCCTAGTTGTTGACCCCTCTGCTAAGGGAATTAGGTCCTTCCTATCCACTCTATCTAGGCCCCTCATAATTTTATACACCTCAATCAGGTCTCCCCTCAGCCTCCTCTGTTCCAGAGAAATCAACCCCAGCCTATCCAATCTTTCCTCATAGCTAAAATTTCATCCTCGTAAACCTCCTCTGTACCCTCTCTAGTGCAATCACATCTTTCCAATAATGCGGTGACCAGAACTGCACACAGTTGTGGCCTAACTAGTGTTTTATACAGTTCAAGCATGACCTCCCTGCTCAATATTGTAAGGCACTTCCTGATCACTCCAAACTTCTGAATTATTACTTCAACAGCTCGAATATCTGCTCAATTTAACTATCACATGAATGTGGACAGTAGATGCATTGTTTTTGAGGAGTATGGGGTTGCGTACAGTTACCAGAGATGTTTGCAGTGTGTAACCCAACTGTCCACACGACTTTACCCTGGAATAGTCGGGGACTGTGTGATCAGATTAAAAGGTGTTTGGTATTAGCACTCCCCAGAGAAGCAGCATAATTATCTGGGATTATGTTGCATGTTCATGGAGCAGTAACCCTTTTTGTTGATAGAAGTGACGCCATTGCCTACAGGTAAATGAATGCAGTCAGTGATGCATTGTCCAGAGGAACGCTGCAAAAGTTGAACATTTGGATCTGCTCTTTCAGCTACTACTGCATTCCAGAATTGAATTGAACGTGTGTCGGTTATCCTGAAATAGGACATCTGTTACTTTTGCAATGCGTGGTGAATTGCAGACTGACAGACCCTGTCCCCAGCAGGTGCCTGAATGACCCGCAGATCGAGAAACTTTGGGCATGGTCTCTTTCACTTGTATTGGTAAAGTCCATGGACCCATAGAAGTAGGCCATTCATCCCATCGTGTATCTGCTGGCTCTTTGCTGGAGCAATTTCCCCTGCCTTTCCCCTTAACCCCTGAAACCTGCTCTGCTTCAAATGTTTATCCATTCCTCCCTTAAAAGATGCAATGGACTCTGCTTCAACTACTACTTGAGGGAAAGAAGTCTGTGCTCTAACCATTCTCTGTGTTAAAGATATTTCTCCTAACCTCTCTCCTCACCCTCCTGGTGGCCAGTTTAAATTGTGGAGTTCTGGTTACTGTTGCTCCAACTGGAGGAAATAGTCGTCTGCTATTCACTGTCAAAATTCTCCCTAGTTGTGAAAACCTCTATTAAATCTCAGCCTTCTCTGATCCAGAGTTTCTCAACCCCGGTGTCATCCTGTTAAATCTACATTGAATGCTCTCTCTGGCTCTCGTGTCCTTGCTATAATGGCCGAGCTCGTTACACTCCTATTTAAGAACTATATTGCTGTTCGCCTTTCTTTATGACTTTAACTAGCTGCACTGGCATTTTTAAAGAATTATCTGTTTGAACCCAGATCAAAGTATCAGCCGTGGCTTAGTGGGTAGCACCCTTGCCTTTTGAGTCAGAAGGTTATGGGTTGAGGTCCCACTCCAGGGACTTGAACACAAAAATCTAGGCTGGCACTCCAGTGTAGTACAGAGGGAGCACTGCACTGTCGGTGGTGCCGTCATTCGGATGAGACATTAAACTGAGGCCCCGTCTGTTCTCACAGGTGGACATAAAGGATCCCATGGCACTATTTGAAGAAGAGCAGGGAGACCTCCCTGGTGTCCTGGGCAATATTCATCTCTCAATCAACATCACTAAAACAGATTATCTGGACATTATTACATTGCTGTTTGTGGGAGCTTGCTGTGCGCAAATTGCCTGCTGTGTTTCCTACATTACAATAGTGACTACTTCAGAAAGTACTTCATTGGCTGTAAAGCTCTTTGGGACATCTGGTGGTCGTGAAAGATGCTATATAAATGCAAGTCTTTCTTTTTCTCTTTGAGATTTCTCTGTCTCTCCATACCCTTCAGTGTGCTTTTAACAAACCGATGTTGGTTGTAGCGGATTATCCCATGCATCTCTAAATGCTCACTAATCTGGACTCAGAATCCACATGTTATTCCTTACTGAGGGTTATGGTAGCTGACTTGAGGCTCCACCTTCTAAGTCCTTATCCTCCTGGTGGTCTTGCTGCTACAACATGTCCAACAATGTCACATTTGATGCTGCACCTATGCTGCTGCATACACATAAAGATTCCTCTTTGAATTCTACGGGAAGACATACTGGGGATGAAGTTGGGCTCCTTTAAGCCTCCAGTTAATGCCCCTGGGGGGCGCTAACTGGGCATGGTACGGTTAATGACTTCCGCCATATTGGGCGGGAGCTTAGCGCCGGCGCTGCAGCATTGCGCCCCGCTCTCCTGCACCCGGAGGTCGTGACGTCATCACCGTGTGCATCTCCCCGTTAGCGCCCTGACCCCGAAATTAGCATTCACCCCTGCAGCAGCGCCTGGCGTATCGGGTGGCCGGCCGCTACCGGGGCGAAAATTAAAGGGGATGTGGCCCAGTGCAGAAAAGAAAATGTAACTTTTCGTTGCCGCTCCTGATGCGGCTTCTTTGAGGGGTTGTGGCCGTGATCGCTCAGCCCGGCACTCTGCTTGATCGCGCGGCACCCTCGCTCCCTGGTGATCCAGGTAGGTGCCTTTTTCTTTTACAGAGTCAGCAGCGTGAGCCCTTCCCTTAAATTGAGGGTCGAGCCCCTCGGACGCGTTAACGCTGTACGGCCCAGTGCGTGGCACAGCTGAGGCGTCCGGTCGAGGCATCCGGCCAGTTCACGCCGCAGGCAGGAAATGGAGCGAGTGCTCCACTTCCATTTGGGGGCGATGACCCGAATTTATCGAGAGGGAGACTTTTGCACCTGGCCAAGTCTCACGCCTCCCGAGTGTTACCGCCCCCAAATGGGGCAATACCCAATTTCTGGCCCATTGTGTTCTCTTCACGTTTGGAACTCTGCTGGCTCCCTCCTGGGCTTTAACACCAATTTTAATTGAGGAAAATTAACACAATGTGTAAGTACGATTAATGCTGGGCAAATTTGCACATTTCCCATCAATTGACAAAATTTGTAACCCTTTAACACTGCCCGTCTGTTAATATAGGCAACAACTACAAACTAACGAGTAAGTTCAAGAGGGGAAAAATGAATGATTGCTCCATTAAGATGGATATACAAAATAACTTTAAAATAATGCATACATGGTTCATGCACTAGTTTGAAGGGAATGTTATATCCCAGTGTGTCTGAACATCCAATTTTTACAGATACTCTAAGTCTGAACTTTTCTTTCAGGTTACAGCTTTCATGATCTAATTTATCCGTAATCCTAGCGTACTAGCTAAACGTTGGAAATCTGGACTAAAACACCTGCGTTCCAGTTTGGGATTGATAATTTATACTCCGATATTTGTGTTAAGGAGTGACATTTTCAGGCTTGGCCTGGTTGTGAGAAAGTGAGAGGAGAATTTCCTTTTGGGATTGATTAAATGTGCCTCCCATAAAGTTAATCAAGAAACAGAGGACAATGAAGGTTGTAGGAAAGGAAAATGAGGAGGAAAGTTGTACTTTTTTAACATTGCTTATCTGACTGCCCAACTGAAGCCAATATATTGTGGAGTGAGTGGAGAGCAAACTCTGCAGCAATTAATACAACGGCCCAGAAATTGCAGTCGGCAGTTTCCCATGGGCGGAGGCCTCCGACCTGAAACATTTCTACAAATCTACCTGGTGGTCCGGGAGGTTCGGAGAGTTGAGGTCCTGGGCCTCTACGCGAAGGCCTGCCTAGAGGCCCACATATCCCAGGCACGTAAGCGCTTCGTACATGTCCCTGGGATCATGGGCCGGCCCAACCAATCAAAGTATGGGTATTCCCATTCATACTTGTAGTGATTCCAATTCCAAAAACACACAAATGCTTAAAATACATTTTTTTTAAATATCACATATTTAAAATTAATCAAAATCAAATTTAATTATTTAAAACAAAAATGTACTTTATTGAATAATAAATTTACATATTTTAAAAGGTCTAAAAATAAACTTGCCTTATTTAACAGGATTTAAAATGTTTAAATTATTGAAAAAATATTCTTTTTCTGCTCTTTAAAAGTCTTACGCTGATAAAAGCAAGCCTTACACTGATGATAATGAGCCTTATGCCTACTTTTATCAGTCGTAAGACTTTCAAGGGCATTCGCTGGGCAGGACCTGGGCAAGTAGCCCCACTCTACGCCTGCGGAGGCCCTTTACTTCCAGATGTGGACCTTGACAAATCGCAAATCCCAGGTTTATGCGCATGTGCTTCACATGCCTAAACCTGGAACTTGCAGGCCCCCTGCAACACGTGCATACCTCGTAAACGACCATCGGTGCCGCAAATTCAGGGCCAACGTCACTATTGGGACCATTTCAAATGTGGATTCAATGTGGGGCACTTAAAGCCGTGCACACAGTCAATCCGGGCCAATCTCGTTTTTTGGTTGTACCAATCTTCCCAATACCTCATCTCCCTTGAAGCTGGTACAAAACTGGAGTGAAACTAGAGTTAGTGGCATATAAACACTGTTCTGGTGTTCCTCTAAAGTGTGCCTTATTAAATTCAGGCAGCAGAAGATACTGGTGTAATGATCATGGCATTACATTGCAGTCTGTTTTATGCACCCTGTGCAACTCTGTTACGGTTTTAGTGTGCTGAGTTGTAGAGTTGCTGGAGCATGACTTGGACACAGGTGAAGTAGACAGTTATGTGAAGAAATTTCACTTCTTCCACCTTGTTACGTTTCTGTACAGATGCACAACATGGATCTTAATACCATGGTGTCACGTCACATCATCATTTCATGCTTCCCACTGACTGGAAATGCGCAGTCTCTTTAAAAGCTAATTATGAAATAACTGAAGATTGCTGTTTACACATTGTCGCAGATGGGTTTACCAAATTGGATGTTTTATTAATGTCTTTTTAAAAAATAAATATTCGGAACACTCTTTCTGACTTGATTTTGATTAAATTATATTACACTGTGAATTAATTGATCTAGCTGGCCAGATTGCACGGGTCTTATTTCATGTTACTGAGGATTTGCCATTTGGAAGGTGTCTACAGTAAAAAACACAGTAGAAGCCAAGCAAACCCTAGCTTTGGCTCCTAAATTAACCCCGCAGCCATATTGGAGCCAATCGCATTTATTGGGTGGCTGCAATTAGCATCCCTCCTGTCTCATGTGTTGCACTGATTGGTGCCCTGAATGCTTCATGCAGTTCATTATTTGTTCTATTAATTACAAAGCTCCTGCGTATGTTTGATTCAAGGGAGATGAGGTATTGCGAAGATTGGTACAACCAAAAAACGAGATTGGCCCGGATTGACTGTGTGCACGGCTTTACGTGCCCCACAATTTTCGTGTTTCTGCGTGCGCTGCACACGTGTGAAAGCACAGAACTTGCGGTCTGTCAAGTTTCAGATTGACAGATTGTCCGCATGCTCAGAAACTGGACATTCACTAGCGGAGAGTTGGGCTGTTTGCCCAACTACTGCCCAGCGAATGCCCGTGAAACTCTTACTCCTGGTAAAAGCAGGTGGAAGGACTTTTGCCAGTGTAAGCGTTTAAATAAATATTAAAATAATGTAAAAAATTTATTTAAACATAAAAATACCTTTAAAGTTAGTTCAGGTCATTTTTAGCCCCTTTAAAACATGTAAATTTATTTTTCAAAAAATTAAATTCTCGTTTTAAATTGTTGGGCCCACGTGATCCCAGGGTCGATTGTGAAGCGCCTGCACCCTTGGGATATGTGGGATGACTTTACACAGGCCTATGTGTAGAGCCACGAGTACAAGTGTTCGAACCTCTGGTATCATCAGGCAGGTTCGTACTTTCCTTGCAGTTCAGAGGCATTCACCCAAGGGAAGCCTCCGACTGCAAATTGAGGCCCATTGTTTTAATTGGTTGGTATTTTGGATGCATATCAGCATTTCTGATGAGTTTCACATGACATGGAAATTTTCAGTTTGAGGTTGAATTGACTCTGGTTTCCCACCAGTATCCACTAGATGTTGATTAAATAGGAAAGTTGTTCCATTCCTAATTTCCTACGCTGTAGAAATGGGAAGAGGGATTATAATATTAGCTGTGTTGTGTGTCCATTATTTTCTTTTCTGAGAGTTGCATATTACTTCTTATAAAAAGGTTACATCGCATTATTTTCATCACGCTGCGATGTTATTACTGTGGATTAGGTTAAAGCCTTAGGGCTGGAAATTCCCCAACCGGCACCCGGTTTCTCGCCGATATTTCAACTTTTTGGGCGAAAAACAGCGAACCGGGAAATTCAGAGAAGTCTTGCGCCCGTGGTTTTTAAGTACCGCTGGGGAGCGGACTGCTGGCGTGCAAGACTCGAAATAGCACTTTCGTCAGAAATTTGGCTCACAGCGCACCCATAGATAGGATGAAAAAAAACGCCCGGGAAAAACCTACGTTGCAGCCCTTGAAACAGCAGCAGGTATGAAGACCTGCAAAAAAGATAAGTTAAAGTTTTTATTTTTTAATTCTTTTGCAACGATTTGATAGTTAAGTGTCTTGTGAATGTTTCGTGATTTTTTAAATTATTGTTTGCAATTTTTAAAAATGTTTTCCACCCTCCCTCAGCCCAACTCGCAGCGGTATCGGCCTCGGAGAAAAGTTACAGAAAATTTGCTGTTTACGCCATGAATCCACGTGCAACGCCGATTTTTACCGCTGGGCGCATTTTATTCCAAATGTTAGGCCTTGTAGCAGTAGCGGAGTCATAGCGGTTTTTCTTTGGCGAAAAAATACCACTATGACCAAAAATGGAATTTCTAGCCCTATATGTCAGCTGTGGCTCAGTGGATAGCACAATCATCTCTGAGGCAGAAGGTTGTGGGTTTAAGTTCCACTCCAGGAGTGGGAGAGAGTGCTGCACTGTCAAAGGTGCCATCTTTCGGATGAGACGTTAAACCGAGGCCCGGTCTGTTCTCTGAGGTGAACATGAAAGATCCGATGGGACTGTTTCGAAAAAGAGCGAGGGAGTTATCCCTGCTGTCCTGGCCAATATTTATCCCTCAATCAACATATCAAACAGGTTATCTGGTCATTATCACATTGCTGTGTGTGGGAGCTTGCTTGTGCGCAAATTGGCTGCCGCGTTTCCCACATTAGAACAGTGAACACACTCCAAAAGTACTTCATTGGCTGTAAAGCGCTTTGAGACGTCCAGTGTTTGTGAAAGGCGCTATATAAATGCGTCTTTTTTTCTTATTTTAAAGCTGTTCAGGTCTGAACAGATATAGAGCTGTTTCTGCTCAGCAGAATTGGTTTGGGCCAGGAAGATACAAACATTCTGGATGGCAGGAGGGGGCTTGGACTGATGGGGATTTTGCATGTCACAGGAGGGGGCTTGGACTGATGGGGATTTTGCGTGGCACAGGAGGGGGCCGGGACCCATGACAACTTGGGTGTAATTCGGGGGAGGGGGTGCAGCATCTGGTGGATGGAGAGAATTCCTGGGGTAGAGGGTGCAGTGGCTGGTGAGAGTTTGGGGTTCTGGTGGGATGCAGAGACAAGTAGGGAGTTGGGGCCCAACTGAGAGAGGGGTGCAACAGCGAGTGGGGACTCTGAAGGCCTATGAAGGAATAAGAAGCATCACTTGATGGGGATCAGGATCCTGGTGGGTGCAATGACTGGTGGTATCTCAGGACAATGGCTGGTGAGGGAGGAAGCACCAGCTTTTGGAACCTTGGGTTTCAGTGACCAGTAGATTTTCTATCAGGAAATAACAGTATTTGCTGTTTAAGTAAAACATTGCTTTCATTCTTCCCCCACCTGCCAGCTGAAAATGACCTGCAGCATGCCTTCTGTGGCCCAGGGCATATCTTTCCCTTGACTGGCATCCGCACCTACCACTGTATAATGCAACATGTGGCCCTTGAAGGCTCTCTTCCCCATGCCATACTATGTCATGCATCACCACTCACCAAGGACAGAAGAAAGAGAATGCAAAAGAGGAGAGAAGTAGAAAAGATGAGGGAGAGAGAGAGTATGGGGATGAGAGAGAGTGATACAGAAGAGAAAATAGAGATAAAGAACCAGAAGAGGAAAAAAGGCGAATTACAGCAACACAAAAGATGATAAAGAAAGCATATCCTCGGACTGTGTGTAAGCAATGCCATGGGCTATCTACTAGTATACATTAAAAGTCATGCATCTAGTACGCATCTGTAGCATCACATTAAAAGTGTCATCCCCAAAATGTCACATGTTTGTAGGACAAAAATTTGTGATTGGTTCGGTTAACTACTTATCGGATTAAGTTATTAATCAAATTTTTAGATTGTCTAACTCAGAAATAATCAACGGTAGCAATGAGGGATGAGTAACCAATAGAAAATCGAGCAATCAGATCTTTCAATTTGTTTTTCCAAAGCTACCATTCACAAGGCAGCAACTACCACAAAACCAACCAATCAGAAGGCTACTTGTGGCTACCTCTTTTCTTTCAGTCAGTGTAGAGATAAATATAACATAAACAGAAAAATCTTACACAATTCTGAAAAAAACCTTATTCATAGAATTGGCTTTGAATTGTTAAAAGATGTGTCCTCCACCTATTTCTGTACTTCTATATGGAGCCTAGGGCTTGAATTGGAAATTTCACTTGGGCTTTGGTCGCTTTGAATTTCTGTCTGATATTTGTGAGAGAGAGAGAGATATCGTGAGAGTTGTAGTTTTCAACCGAGTCCTGTGTAACTACAATATTCAAATTGCGCCATGACGTTCCGTGTTACTCGAGAATCAAATAGACTGGGGAGTTCTATCCCCTGTGAACAAATTTGATGCATATAAGAGAGCTACTCATCACAGCAATTGTAGTTTTCACTTTGCTCCTATGGAGCTTCAGTATCTAGAGTGCACCAGAATAATCTCGGCATAAAATTTACAAACTGGCGGGTGTGTGTGGTGGAAAAAATGTCAGAAATAAAAGGGATCAGAGATGATGTTTATGGTGCTTTGAAGCCGACAGTGGACTTTGTGTCCAGAATCAACAAGCGCAGACATTGACGAATGACATCTTGTTCAGGTGCTTGTCGGTGTAGTTTTGACAGTGGGTGAGAAATACAAATCACTGTGCGAAGAAAGTGGGGGGTGGGGGGGGCGGGAGGAGTCATTTTTATGATAGTATAATCACTGAGAATTGGGCAGAAAATTTTTAGCGAATAGGGAAGGTGAACCAAATATGAGGTATTTGCATCTTAAGCAAATACTGCAAATTCGCCATGGGAGGTAGAGCAAAAAAATACATATTTGATATTAGAAATAAGCAAGAACGTGCATTTGTGTAGCATCTTCTCACATCCTCAGGATGTCCCACAGTACTTCACATTCGGTGAAGTAGTTTTGAAGTATATGCTTGCGTATGCAATGTGGCAGCCAATGTATTCACTGAAAGATCTCAAACACAACAAATGTGGCGAATGACAAGGTAAATTGATTTTGGCAGTGCTGATTCAGGAGGAATGTAAGCCAGGGAACTGTTCCTCTTTGTACATTAGCATGAGATGATTTGGCTCATCAGAAAGATGGCACTTCTGGCACTGCAGCACGCTCCTCAGTATTACACCAAAGTCTTAGCCCAGATTACATGCTCAGGTCCTGTACAGGGTATTGTTAAGGGCACACCTGGAGTACTGCATGCAGTTTTGGTCTCGGTATTTAAGGAAGGATATACTTGGGTGGTGCTTGAACACATGCCCTTCTAACTCAGACTTGAGTGCTACCAACCGGGACAACCTGACACTTAACTGGAAATTTGCGGGCGTGGAAAGTGGAATCCTGGTGGTGAAATGGCGACAGGTTGGGTCCACTATTTAAGGAATTGCTTCCTTGCTGAAGACCAGCTGGAAGAAATTCCATGAGAGATCCCATAGTAATTTTTTTAAAATCCTTCATTAATAATTTTGAAGCTGCATCCTGTCATTGTCACTTTTGTAACTTAAATATTCTATGGAATTTGCACCATATTTAATATTTAGCCTTATCTTTTGTTTCATAAGGACATAAGAAATAGGAGCAGGAGCAGGCCATTTGACCCCTTGAACCAGCTCCACCATTTAATAAGATCATGGCTGATCTGATCATGGACTCAGCTCCACTTCCCTGCCCGCTCCCCATAACTCTTTATTCCTTTCTCGCTCAAAAATCTGTCTTTCTCCACCTTAAATATATTCAATGACCCAGCCTCCACAGATTTACATCCCTCTGAGAGAAGAAATTTCTCCTCATCTTAGTTTTAAATGGACAATGCCCCCTAGTTTTAGTTTATCCTGAGTGGAAATATCCTCTCTGCATCCAACTTGTCGAGCCCTCTCATTATCTTATATATTTCGATAAGATCACCTCTCATTCTTCTGAACTCCAATGAGTATAGTCGCAACCTACTCAACCTAACTTCATAAGTCAACCCCCTCATCTCCGGAATCAACCCAGTGAACCTTCTCTGAACAGCCTCCAATGCAAGTATATCCTTCCTTAAATACCGAGACCAAAACTGTACGCAGTACTCCAGGTGTGGCCTTACCAATCCCCTTGCAACATTCCACTTGCCTTCCTGATTAGCAATGCTGTACCTGCATACTAACTGTTTGTGTTTCATGCACAAGGACCCCAAGATCCCTTTTTACTGAACCACTTTTCAATTTTTCTCCATTTAAATTATAATTTGCTTTTCTATTTTTTTCTGCCAAAGTGGATAACCTCACATTTTCCTACATTATACTCCCATCTGCCAAATGTTTGCCCACTCACTTAGCCTGTCTATATACCTTTGCAGATTTTTTGGATCCTCCTCACAATTTGTTTTCCCACTCTTCATTGTATCATCAACAAACTTGGCTACATTACACTCGGTCCCTTCATCCAAGTCATTAATATAGATTGTAAATAGTTGAGGCCCCAGCACCGATTCCTGCGGCACCCCACTAGTTACTGTTTGCCAACTGGAAAATTACCCGTTTATCCTGACTCTTTGTTTTCTGTTAGTTAGCCAATCCTCAGTCCATGTTAATATATTACCCCCAACCCCATGAACTTTTATCTTCTGCGGTAACCTTTTTATGTGGCACCTTATCGAATGCCTTCTGGAAATCTAAATACACCACATCCACTGGTTCCCCCTTATCCACCCTGCTCGTTACATCCTTGAAGAACTCCAGCAAATTTGTCAAACATGATTTCCCTTTCATAAAACCATGCTGACTCTGCTTGATTAAATGATGCTTTTCCAAATGTACTGCTACTGCTTCCTGAATAATGGACTCCAGCATTTTCCTAACAACAGATGTTAATCTAACTGGTCTGCCTCCTTTTTTAAATAGGGATATTACATTTTCGGTTTTCCAATCTGTTGCGACCGCCCCAGAATCCAGGAAATTTTGATCGATTACAACCAATGCATCCACTATCTCTGCAGCCACTTCTTTTAGGGCCCTAGGATGCAAGCCATCAGGTCCAGGGGACTTGTCCGCCTTTAGTCCCATTATTTTACTGAGTACTACTTCTTTAGTGATAGTGATTGTATTAATTTCCTCCCTCCCTATAGCCCCTTGATTATCCTCTATTGGGATGTTTTCTATCATGAAGACCAATACAAAATATTTGTTCAAAGTCTCTGCCATTTTCCTGTTCCCCATTATTAATTCCCCAATCTCATCCTCTAGGGGACCAATATTTACTTTAGCCACTCTTTTCCTTTTTATGTACCTGTAGAAACTCTTACTGTTTGTTTTTATAATTCGTGCTACTTTATTTTCATAATCGACCTTCCCCCTCTATTATTTTTTTAGTCATTCTTTGCTGGCTTTTAAAAGTTCCCCAATCCTCTGGCCTCCCATTAGTCTTGGCCACATTATATGCCCTTGTTTTCAATTTGATACCATCCCTTATTTCCTTAGTTAGCCACGGATGGCTCTGGCTATTCCTTCTCTTACAGCCTTTCCTTCTCATTGAGAAATTTTTTTGTTGAGAGTTATGAAATATCATCTCAATTGTCTGCCACTGCTCATCAACCGTCCTCCTCTTGAATCTATTTTCCCAGTCCACTTTCGTCAACTCTGCCTTCATACCTTTTTAGTCTCCTTTATTTAAGCTTAGGACACTGGTTTGAGATCCGACTTTCTCACCCTTCAACTGAATTTGAAATTCAACCATGTTATGGTCACTCATTCCGAGAGGATCCTTTACTAAGAGATCGTTTATTAATCCTGTCTCATTGCACAGTATCAGATCTAAGATAGCCTGCTCCCTGGTTGGTTCTGCAAAGTACTGTTCAAGGAAACTATCTAGGATACACTCTATGAACTCTTCCTCAAGGCTACCCTGACCAATTTGCTTTGTCCAATCAATAAGAAGGTTAAAATCGCCCATGATTATTGCTGTTTCTGTGGATTCTTGGCAAAAAAGAGGATTGCTGATGAATTATTTATACTGGTTTTAAATGTCATCTGGACAATAAAAGATATTGGCAGATGTTGCCAAAGGTAAATTTCTTCAGAAAATTTGACTTTTTTTTTTGCCTGAGTCATTTTTAACTTCTTTATGCACATTGTAAAATGTAAGTTGTATTCCTCAATTGAATTATTTTGATAATCAAATGATTCCAGCGTGAACTTAGATCACCATTACTACATATTTCATTTAGCCATCACAGGATGTTAATATTTTATGGATTTTCTTCTGAATTCAGCCACCCACATTACCTTGAGTTACCATCTTGTCTCTTCTACCCTCTTCAAGCATCAGCAGATGAAGCCTATTTTCTTAAACAAGATATTTCCATCTATTTCAACAGGTCAGATTGTTGGCCATCTGAACTAATTACTAGAAAAATAGACATGTAATTTCTTACCAAATTGCATTATTAATAGGGCATCCTAGACTTCGCTTTGTCAAATATTAATTCCATCAACTTCTAGCAACTTAATGAGCGGGCAAAACTGTAGCAGGTGGAGTTCAATGCAGGGAAGTGCGAGGTCATCCACTTTGGACACAAGAAAGATAGATCAGAGTATTTTCTAAATGGCGAGAAGATAGGAACTGTAGAGGAGCAGTGAGATTTAGAGATCCATGTACAGCAATCACTAAAACTAGTGGACAGGTATAAGAAATTAAAATGGTTAATGTTAATGTTAGCCTTCAGCTCAAGGGAGCTGGAATAGAAAGGGGTGGAAGTTATGCTTCAGTAAGAGAAAGCTCTGTTTACTACTTCTTCTTAGGCGGTCCCTCGAATCGAGGATGACTTCCACACCAACAAGGGATGAGTTCAAAGGTGTTTTAATGAAAGACCTGATAATCCAGCTCCCGAACTACATGTTGAAGGGGTTTACACTGCATCTGGGGTAGTGCATTCGATTCTAAGCAGCGCACCTCAGGAAGGATATTTCGGCCTTGGAAGGGGTGGAGAGCAGAATGATACCAGGGCTAAAAGAGTTAAATTATGAGGACAGGTTGCATAGGCAAGGCTTGTATTCCCTCGAGTATAGAAGATTAAGGGGTGATATAATTGAGGTGTTTATGATGATTAAAGGAGTTGATAGGGTAGATAGAGAGAAACTTATCCTCCAGTGGGAGAGTCCAGGACAAGGAGGTAGAACCTTAAAATTAGAGCTAGCCAATTCTAGGATTACGTCAGGAAACATTTCTTCATACAAAGGATAGTGGACATCTGGAACTCTATCCCCACCTCGGGGCCGACCTCTCCCGCATCCGTCCAAGCAGCGTTTCGGCCGTCACCGCCCCCCCCCCTCCCAATGAGGTGTCGCCCGAGGACCTCCTCAGTCAGGCAGCTTGGAGTCAGGAGGGGAAGCGGAAGGGGTAGAGGTGGGGAAGAGAAGGTGGGGGGGGGGGGGGGGGGGAAGGGTTGGTGTGTACAGAAATACAGATGATTTCAGACTAATGTTCGGTTTAAATGCTTTTTATTAACAAAACCTTGTAGCACATTGGCTCAGATAGCTGCACCATTACACGCTGGTGATTCTTTAACATCAAAGGGTATAATCACACTTAACTTCAATCAACTTAAACTATAACTGTCGCCAAGGAGATGCTCACCATTGATGTATGACCTGCACACCCAGCAGTGTGTCAGCCTTGTAAATAACACCAACGTTCTTTCAGGCAAAGCGATCATTGATGAGCTCCTGATGTAAGGCTCTTGCAGCTATCATGCCACCATGGGCCCTTTCATGCGGTCTACAGGGAAGCGGGGGCATGACTTCAGAGTCAGCCTGTTTGTCCGGCCTGATGTCAGCATCCGCCTCCTCATCCTCTTCGTCCTCTCTCTGTTGAGGTGGACTATCAGACTCATCAGGCAATTCTTGTCCCCTCCTGATAGCCAAGTTGTGTAGCATGGAGCATACCACCACGAATTGAGCTACCTGCTCAGAGTGGTATTGGAGCTTGCCTCCTGAGTGGTCCAGACATCTAAAGCGCTGCTTCATCACTCCAATAGTTTTCTCCATGATATTGCGAGTTGCTCTGTGGCTCTCGTTGTATCGCCCTCTCGGCCTCGGTATGGGTGTCATGCAGGGGGTCATCAGCCAGGTGGCGGGGCCATATCCTTTGTCCCCAAGCATCCAGCATTGACCTTGTGGCTCATTGTTAAACAAGTCAGATGCAGTGCTCTCACGCAGGATGTGAGTATCATGGATGCTGTCCGGAAATTGAGCATTCACTGCCAGTATAATTTGCTGGTGGTCAACAACCAGCTGGACATTCAGGGAGTGGAATCCCTTGTGGTTCCTGAAAACCTCAGCATCCTGAAAAGGTGCCCACATTGCGATGTGCATACAGTGTATTGCTCCCTGCACCTTGGGGAAGTTTGCAATTCTGGAGAATCCTAGAGCCCTCTCACTCTGTGCCTCCCTGGTCAGAGGGAAGCTGATCAAGTTCCTCCTGTGTGCGTACAGATCTTCAGTGACCTGTCTAATTCAGCGATGTGTGGCATGCTGAGCAAGTCCGCAAATGTCGCCAGCTGTGGCCTGAAAAGAACCCGAGGCGTAGAACGACTTTGACCTCGACGGATGGTGCAGATCTGCCCTTATCAGCTGGCATACCTCAGTGATAACCTCTTTGTGGAAGCGCAGTCTCCGAAGGCAGGTGGTGTCGGGCAAGTAGCGGTAAGAATGCTTCTCCTTGTACTTGCGGGAGGGTGTAACGTCTGGTCCCCCTCATCTGTCTGTCATTTCATACATTGGGCACATAATGCAGTGGAGTGTTCCTTCAGCGATGTCGAGTCTGGCAGGTATTTGGCCACCGAGAGGGTGAGAAAGGACAGACCCCATTGCAGTAGCTCTCTGTTTTCCACCAATTGCTCACAAACAAGGAATGTCCCGACGAACACACCTCTTCAATTCCAATCGGTCACAGCATGGTCAAGATGTTTTTAGAGATGTTCACATCAACTCCAACCTGCAGAGTATATCCGAACTCTGCCGAGGTTGAAGCACAGCAGCATTTTAAAGGACGCGACATGACGTCCATAACGCTGTGATTTGTCCCGGTTAGTTCCGCTTTTTGTGGGCGTTTTTTGAGCGAGCGATATTGTGGACGATTTGTGTGCAAGGTGGTGAAATTGATGATGGGGAATCTCTATGGCCGCTAGTTTGGGTAAATATGCTCTTTACGACAAAAAACAGTGGGCAGGCGTTAATATTGAATCTCGGAGTTAATTCCATGCGGAAAGTAATACAGGGAGATATTATGGGCGTTGAATTCGCCCATTCTGCTGATTCCGCCCAAAAGAAAAGGCGGGCGGTAATATTTTTTCTCGGTGTTAAGCACATGGGGAAAGTAACGCTCGACGATAAGTTTCTGAAAAATGCCTGTCAGTTTCCATTTTGTGCCAAAATTGGCGATATATGGGCGTTATACGTCATTTCAGCGGTAACATGGGCGTTAAGTGGGCGTTAAGCAGGCAAAGAAAGTGGAGGTTCTAGCCCCATGTTCCTTATTCTGTGTGACACATGTATGCTCTTGTGCAAGAATCCAGCGCACATTGTTAGCTTTACTGAATTTGCAGCTTATTTTGATTCAAGTAAATGCTGCCATGTTCCTAAAGTGTCTAAAGTGTTACTTTTCGAACACCTTGTTAATGTTATTGAAAACCATCTAATTTTGTTTGGCAACCATAGAAATACTCCTTGTGAATACGTTGACCCACTGTGTCATGTTCTAAAGAGTCACTGAGCTCCTTTGCTCTTTTGAAGATCGGCTGCTTTTACATAGTCACGGTAACAAAGCACAACAGCCTTGGCTCACTAACTGGAGACCATGCCATTGAATGTCAAGAAGCCACAGAGGTCATTTGATAGAAGTCTATTGCCTCTCCGCACAACGCAAAGATGCCATCATTACCCAGCTGCCTGTCTTATAAATTGGCAATTACAGCAGCAGCAGAGATGTGGAGATCTGTAAATAGAGTGTTACCTCTCAATCCTGATGAAAGATGTGAGACGAAAATGAGACTGTTCAAGCTTGTTGCAAAGCAACTGACAAGCTTTGCCCCAAAATGCTGAAACACCATGATGAAAGCACACGAGGGTTGCTAATGAACTCATGAGGTTAGAATAATGTGGAATATGATCACTAATTTCCCTTTCTTCTCTTGTATTCTCTTGCAGAGCTCTGCTCATTCCAGTTTGGGAACTGGTTATTTTGTAAGTATACATGCAAATTTGCACTCACCATACATTTTTCGTTTTTAAAGCCATTATCCATTTCAGTTGCTTGGTATTAAAACAGGTACAAGTGAAAGAATTATAATGGTCCTTGGGGACTGCTACAGTAAATTTAATGTCGATGCATTGGTAACTTGAGGGTCATGCAAGGATGCAAGGCTTCCATTGCCTAATGAGGAAAGAATTGCAATTATATAGTCATTGTATTAACTTGCTGCTCCCCATTGGGAAGCCAGTGGCAAGCAACATTGAAACTGTCAATGTCATTTCTGGAATGAAATCTCATTAACATGCAGAGTATATTGCAGTGGATCTCCAAGTCTTCTTGTTATTCAGACTATTTGTTATTCAACAGACATTTTTTTAAAGAAGCATATGCTGCTAACATAGTTTAGAAAGCTGACGATGCTGAGTTGATTAAAAGGACTGTAGCAGTACTAAGGGGTAAATTTTGCTCAGCGAACCTACCTCCAAGGCCCCTTGCTTGACGGGGGTGAGAGTCAGAGAAAATATATTAATACGTGAGACAGGGTATGTAAACTCCTTTGGTACACAGGAGTCTTCTGTATATGCTTAATAATTCTGACCATGAAGTAAGACAACAAATAATACGCAAAAGAGACCAAATTTCACAATCAGCCAACTGGACATTGACCCAATTTTGTGCCAAATTTGATTTGGAAATTGTTAAATCTTATGTGTAAAGATGCTATCGCAACATTGAAGGACACCAGTATTTCTGATTCTGTGTGCAGCTTCTTAAATGTCTACTAAAGATGCATACCTTTGTTTTGAAAGTGCAATCTCTTTATTGTTACATGGCTGAAGCCTTGGAAATTTTAGCGCACAGGAAGGAGTCTTGAGAATATACTCGAAATGAGACAAATGCAGTGAACCTTTCTATAATGCTGTCTCAGGGAGCCATGCAAAAAAGTGTGTTACATTGAAGATTTCTCTAATAGGGAACAGTAGACAATTTGTGCTACATTAAAGGTCATGGCATATTAGAGCATGTAATGGTAAGGGGCTACTATACCTCCAAAGATCGTTATAAACATATAAAGTTAATGGAAGAGCCATTATATTAACACTGGAATCCATTCCTACTGAAAGTAATGAACAGAATAGCAATGGTCGTTATCACTGTTGTTCTGACAGCCACACACTGTTTTGGAACACTTGCCAGCCTCTTTCTGTAATAAATGATTTAGTGGAGTTATTAACTCCATATAACTAATGCTGCTTAATAATAACTTTGTTACCTGGAGTGACAAATTTGAGAGTTTAAAAGGTATGGCATGCATCATAGAAGATATTTCATTTGGCTCGCACTGTTCTATGATTTTGAAGTGTGTGTTGATGGCTATTGTATGTAACAATCTGTCAGAAAATGGCTTACTATCCCATTTTAAATTGCAGAATTTCATCCTAAAATCTGCTTCATCTCAATGACCATTGACATAATGATAAATTAGTTATTTACAGTTTTGGTGTTAGACTTATCTTGAATGTTAATATGTTTTTTTAAAGAAATGAATGAATTGCTCATTAGTGATAAGAAGAAAAGCTGCAAAAGAATTTTGCAATTTAACATATTTAAGATATTGTCATATCTGTGGAACTAGGTAGTCATAACCTGCAAAGGTAAGGACAAGAAAGTGTCCTTCAGTCATTCAAAGTCAGCGTTGACAGAATCATAGGATGATACAGCACAGAAGGGGGCCATTCAGCCCATCTATGCCGGCTCTTTGGTTGACCTATCCAGTTAGTCCCACATTCCTGCTTTTTCCCCGTGGCCCTGTAAATTTTTTCTCAAGTTTTTTTTCCAATTCTCTTTTGAATGTTACTATTGAATCTGCTTCCACCACCCTTTCAGGCAGTGCATTCCAGATCATCCATCAAACTCGCTGCGTAAAAAAATGTTTCTGCATGTCGCCTCTGGTTCTTTTGCCAATCACCTTAAATCTGTATCCTTTACCAGCCTTCTCAACTTGTCCTCCCATCTTCAAAGACTTGTGTATGTACATCCCCAAGTCTCTCTTTTCCTGCACCTGCTTTAACACTATACCATTTAGTTCATATTGCCTCTCCTCATTATTCCTACCAAAAATAATGATTTCATACTTCTCTTTAAAGCCTTATTTTGTCATTACAGTCGGTAATACTGATGTGGATCCTAAACTAACCTAAACTAACCAAGAGTTTGCTAATTCACCAGAAAGTCAACTCTAATTTGATTATTTACTACAATTCAGATTGGGAAGAGCTGTAAATGAGGGATTATGAAAATAAACGAACAAGACAAAATTTCAGGAGAATGACGAGGCCTGTAAGTCACGCTGTAGCATCTTGTGGCAGCCAGCAAGTCGTTCAAATTGATGATCGGGATTGGTTTTAAAGCAACCCGATACAGTAATTCATGGTTGTAGTCATACAAAAAATTTGAAGGCATACCAGGTTGATCAGAAGGTACCACAGTCACACTGCCATCATTATGCCACCAACCATAAAGGCAGGCCCTGGCACAACTGTCTGGTAATGACCAAGGGGTACTGGTACTAATACAAAAGGAAAATACTGTGGATGCTGGAATCCGAAATTAAAACAGAAAATGCTGGAAATCTCAGTGGGTCAGGCAGCATCTGTGGAGAGAAACGGAGTTAACGTTTCAGGTCGATGACCCTTCGTCCGAACTGGCAATAGTTCTAAATATAACAGATTGTTAAGGAAGTGCTGGGGTCCTGAAAAGGGGGCGCAGGGCTCGGGGGGGGAGGGAGGGAAAGAACAATAAAAATAAAAAAGGGAAGGTGGCTCAACCGTGGCTATCAAGGGAAATCAGGGATAGTATTAAAGCCAAGGAAGTGGCATACAAATTGGCCAGAAATAGCAGCGAACCCGGGGACTGGGAGAAATTTAGAACTCAGCAGAGGAGGACAAAGGGTTTGATTAGGAGTTTGAAATGGAGTACGAGAAGAAGCTTGCAGGGAACATTAAGACGGATTGCAAAAGTTTCTATAGATATGTAAAGAGAAAAAGGTTAGTAAAGACAAACGTAGGTCCCCTGCAGTCAGAATCAGGGGAAGTCATAACGGGGAGCAAAGAAATGGCGGACCAATTGAACAAGTACTTTGGTTCGGTATTCACTGAGGAGGACACAAACAACCTTCCGGATATAAAAGGGGTCGGAGGGTCTAGTAAGGAGGAGGAACTGAGGGAAATCCTTATTAGTCGGGAAATTGTGTTGGGGAAACTGATGGGATTGAAGGCTGATAAATCCCCAGGGCCTGATGGACTGCATCCCAGAGTACTGAAGGAAGTGGCCTTGGAAATAGTGGATGCATTGACAGTCATTTTCCAACATTCCATTGACTCTGGATCAGTTCCTATGGAGTGGAGGGTAGCCAATGTAACCCCACTTTTTAAAAAAGGAGGGAGAGAGAAAACAGGGAATTATAGACCGGTCAGCCTGACATCGGTAGTGGGTAAAATGATGGAATCAATTATTAAGGATGTCATAGCAGTGCATTTGGAAAGAGGTGATATGATAGGTCCAAGTCAGCATGGATTTGTGAAAGGGAAATCATGCTTGACAAATCTTCTGGAATTTTTTGAGGATGTTTCCAGTAGAGTGGACAAGGGAGAACCAGTTGATGTGGTATATTTGGACTTTCAGAAGGCTTTCGACAAGGTCCCACACAAGAGATTAATGTGCAAAGTTAAAGCACATGGGATTGGGGGTAGTGTGCTGACATGGATTGAGAACTAGTTGTTAGACAGGAAGCAAAGAGTAGGAGTAAATGGGGACTTTTCAGAATGGCAGGCAGTGACTAGTGGGGTACCGCAAGGTTCTGTGCTCGGGCCCCAGCTGTTTACACTGTACATTAATGATTTAGACGAGGGGATTAAATGTAGTATCTCCAAATTTGCGGATGACACTAAGTTGGGTGGCAGTGTGAGCTGCGAGGAGGGTGCTATGAGGCTGCAGAGTGACTTGGATAGGTTAGGTGAGTGGGCAAATGCATGGCAGATGAAGTATAATGTGGATAAATGTGAGGTTATCCACTTTGGTGGTAAAAACAGAGAAACAGACTATTATCTGAATGGTGACAGTTTAGGAAAAGCGGAGGTGCAAAGAGACCTGGGTGTCATGGTACATCAGTCATTGAAGGTTGGCATGCAGGTACAGCAGGCGGTTAAGAAAGCAAATGGCATGTTGGCCTTCATAGCGAGGGGATTTGAGTACAGGGGCAGGGAGGTGTTGCTACAGTTGTACAGGGCCTTGGTGAGGCCACATCTGGAGTATTGTGTACAGTTTTGGTCTCCTAACCTGAGGAAGGACATTCTTGCTATTGAGGGAGTGCAGCGAAGGTTCACCAGACTGATTCCCGGGATGACGGGACTGACCTATCAAGAAAGACTGGATCAACTGGGCTTGTATTCACTGGAGTTCAGAAGAATGAGAGGGGACCTCATAGAAACATTTAAAATTCTGACGGGGTTAGACAGGTTAGATGCAGGAAGAATGTTCCCAATGTTGGGGAAGTCCAGAACCAGGGGACACAGTCTAAGGATAAGGGGTAAGCCATTTAGGACCGAGATGAGGAGGAATTTCTTCACCCAGAGAGTGGTGAACCTGTGGAATTCTCTACCACAGAAAGTTGTTCAGGCCAGTTCACTGAATATATTCAAAAAGGAGTTAGATGAAGTCCTTACTACTAGGGGAATCAAGGGGTATGGTGAGAAAGCAGGAATGGGGTACTGAAGTTGCATGTTCAGCCATGAACTCATTGAATGTTGGTGCAGGCTAGAAGGGCCGAATGGCCTACTCCTGCACCTATTTTCTATGTTTCTATGTTTCTAAGAGGGAAGGTCTGTGATAGGTTGGAAGGCAGAAGAGATTTGAGAGACAAAAAGGATGATGGACCAAATTGAGATGGTAATATCACAAATTAGGAAACAAAAGATGAGTCTGGATAGGGTGTATTCATTACCAGTTGCCATGGGAAACTGAGAGAAAGAAAATTAAAATAAAAAGTGGGGGGGGTAGTTTTTGTGAAAAAAAGGGAGGAAAGGGTACAAAATAGGGGCAGGGGTTACGGTCTGAAATTGTTGAACTCGATGTTGAGTCTGGAAGGCTGCAAAGTGCCAAAACGAAAGATGAGGTGCTGTTCCTCGAGCTTGCGTTGAGCTTCAATGGAACAGTGTGGAGGCTGAGGAAGTAGAGGTCAGAGTGGGAACGGAGTGGAAAATTAAAGTGACAGGCGACCGAAAGCTCAAGTCACACTTGCGGACTGAACAGAGGTGTTCCGCAAAGTGGTCACCCAATCTACGCTTGGTCTCCCCAATGTAGAGAAGACCACACAGTGAGCAGCGAATACAGTATACTAAATTGCAAGAAGTACAAGTAAATCGCTGTTTCACCTGGAAGGAGTGTTTGGGGTCCTGGACAGTGAGAAGGGAGGAGGTAAAAGGGCAGGTGTTGCATCTCCTGCGCTTGCACGGTACAGTGCCGTGGGAAGGGGAGAGGCTGCTGGGGGCTGACTGCGGAATGGACCAGGGTGTCGCGAAGGGAGTGGTCCCTTCGGAATGCTGAGAGGGTAGGGGAGGGGAAGATGTGATTGGTGGTGGGATCACGCTGAAGGTGGCAGAAATGGTGGAGGATGATCTGTTGAACCTGGAGGCTGGTGGGGTGAAAGGTGAGGACAAGGGGGAACCCTGTCGTGGTTCTGAGAGGGAGGGGAAGGGGTGAGAGTAGAGGTGCGGGAAATAGAACAGACACGGTCGAGGTCCAAGTTAACCATGGCGAAGGGGAACCATAAGAAGATAAGAACATAAGAAATAGGAGTAGGAGTAGGCCATTTGACCCCTCAAGCCTGCTCCGCCATTCAATAATATCATGGCTGATCTGATCCTGGCCTCAACTCCACTTCCCTGCCCGCTTCCTTTAACCCTTAACTCTCTTATCATTCAAAAATCTGTCTGTCTCCACCTTAAATATATTCAAAGACCCAGCCTCCACAGCTCTCTCTGAGGCAGCGAATTCCACAGATTCACAACCCTCTGAGAGAAGAAATTTCTCCTCATCTCGGTTCTAAATGGGCGACCCCTTATTCTAAGATCATGCCCTCTAGTTCTATTCTCTCCCACCAGTGGAAACATCCTCTCTGCATCCACCTTGTCAAGCCCCCTCATAATCTTATACATTTCGATAAGATCACCTCTCATTCTTCTGAATTCCAATGAGTAGAGGCCCAACCTACTCAACCTTTCCTCATAAGGCAACCCCCTCATCCCTGGGATCAACCTAGTGAACCTTCTCTGAACTGCCTCCAAAGCAAGTATATCCTTTCATAAATATGGAAACCAAAACTGCACACAGTATTCCAGGTGTGGCCTCACCAATACCCTGTACAGTTGTAACAAAATTTCCCTGCTTTTATACTCCTTCTCCCTTGCAATAAAGGCCAACATTCCATTGGCCTTCTTGATCACTTGCTGTAACTATGCCCCCTAGTCCTAGATTTCCCCCATGAGGAGAAACATCCTCTCTGCATCTACCCTGTAAAGCCCCCTCAGAATATTATATATTTCAATAAAATCACCCCTCATTCTTCTGAATTCCAATGAGTATACGCCCAATCTGCTCAACCCTTCTTCATATGACTACCCGGTTATCTTAGGAATCAACCTCGTGAACGTTCTCTGAACTACCTCCAATGCAAGTATATCCTTTCTTAAACAAGGAGACCAAAACTGTAGGCAATAATCCCATTGTGGTCTTACCAACACCCTGTATAGTTGGAGCAGGACTTCCCTACTTTTATACTCTATCCCCCTTGCAATATAGGCCCGCATTCCATTTGTCTTTCTGATTACGTGCTGTACCTGCTTGCTAACTTTTTGCGTTTCATGCAGAAGAACCCCCAGATCCCTCTCTACTATCGTATTTTGTAATCACTCCCCATTTAAATAATAATTTGCTTTTTTATTTTTCCTACCAAAGTGGATAACCTCACATTTTCCCATATTATAGTTCATCTACCAAATTTTTGTCCACTCACTGAGCCTATCTATGTCCCTTTTTGTAGATTCTTTGTGTCCTCCTCACAACTTGCTTTCCCACCTATCTTTGTATCATCAGCAAATTTAGCTACGTTACACTCGGTCCCTTCGTCCAAGTCATTAATATAAATTGTAAATAGTTGACCTCAGCACTGATCCCTGTGGAACACCACTAGTTCCTGTTTACCAACCGGAAAATGGCCCATTTATCTCAACTCTCTGTTTTCTGTTAGTTAGCCAATCCTCTATCCACACTAATATATTACCCCCAACCCCGTGAGCTCTTATCTTGTGCAGTAACCTTTTATGTGGCACCTTATCGAATGCTTTCTGGAAATCCAAATATACAACATCAACTGGTTCTCCTTTATCCACTCTGCTCGTTACATCCTCAAAGAACTGCAGCAGATTTGTCAAACATGATTTCCCTTTCATAAAACCATGCTGATTCTGCTTGGCTGCATTATGATTTTCTAAATGTCCTGCTACTACTTCCTTAATGATGGACTCCAGCATTTTCCCAATGACAGATGTTAAGCGAACTGGCCTATAGTTTTCTGCTTTCTGTCTCCCTCCTTTCTTAAATAGAGGTGTTACATTTGCGGTTTTCCAGTCCACTGGGACTTCTCCAGAATTCAGGGAATTTTAGTAGATTACAACCAATGAATCCACTATTTCTGCAGCCACTTCTTTAAAGACCCTAGGATGTAAGCCATCAGGTCCGGGGGACTTGTCCACCTTTAGGCCCATTTGTTTGCCTAGTACTTTATCTCTAGTGATAGTGATTGTTTTAAGTCTCCCCTCCACCCCCCACCTCCCCTGCAATAGCTCCTTGTTTGTCAATTATTATTTTTTTTTTTAGTGTCCTCTACTGTGAAGACCAATATGAAATATTTGTTCAACGTCTCTGACATTTTCCTGTTACCCATTATTAATTCTTCAGTCCCATCCTCCAAGGGACCAACTTTTACTTTAGCTACTCGTTTCCTTTTTATATACCTGTAGAAGCTCTTACTGTCTGTTTTTATATTTTTTGCTAGTTTACTCTCATCTGCTATCTTCTCTGTCTTTATCATTTTTTTAGTCATCCTTTGGTGATTTCAATAAATTTCCCAATCCCCTGGCCTTCCACTGTCCTTCGCAACATTGTATGCCTTTGTTTTCAATGTGATACCATCCTTTACTTCCTTAGATGGCCAGGGATGGTTCATCCTTCTCTTAGCATCTTTATTTCTCACTGGAATAAATGTTTGCTGAGAGTTATGAAATATATACTTAAATGTTTGCCACTGCGTTTCTACAGTCTTACCCTGTAATATATTTTCCCAGTCCACTTCAACCAACTCTGCCTTCATACCTTTGTAATTACCTTTATTTAACTTCAGGACACTAGCTTGAGACCTAGCTTTCTCACCCTCAAACTGAATTTAAAATTCTACCATGTTATGATCACTCTTCCCAAGAGGATCCTTTACTACAAGATCATTAATTAATACAGACTCGTTACACATTACCAGATCTAAAATAGTTTGCTCCCTGGTTGGTTCCACAACGTATTGTTCCAAGAAACCATTCCGCATACACTCTATGAACTCTTCCTCAAGGTTACCATTGCCAATTTGATTTCTCCAATCAATATGAAGATTTAAATTGTCCATGATTATTGCTGTACCTTTCTTACAAGCCTCCATTATTTCTTGATTTATACTCTGCCACAGAGTGCTACTGTTTGGGGGCCTGTAGACCACTCCCACCAGTGACTTATTTCCCTTATTATTTCTTATCTCCACCCAAACTGATTCGACATCTTGATCTTCTGAGCCAATTTAATTTCTTACTACTGCACTGATCTCATCCTCTGTTGAGGAAAGAGGAAGACATATCAGATGCACTAGTGTGGATGGTGGCGTGTTCAGAACGATAGAGACGGAAAAACTGGGAGAATGGAATGGAGTCTTTTCAGGGGTGGGAGGAAATGTAGTCCAAGTAGCTGTGGGAGTCAGTGGGCTTATAGTGGTTCAACATGGTTTGGGTCAGCAGGGAGCCAAGGACGCCTGCAGTCAACCTGCACCATCGACCAGTGACAGTCAAGGTCAACGCTGAACTCCTTCCAGGTTAGTATCATTAACTGTCTAAACAATTTTTACTCAATTTACTTGTAAATGTCCCTTTCAACTTAACGACTGACAATCACACAATATCCCACTTTCCCTTTTTAGTGAGAACCGAGCATGAGGCTACCATAAATATCGGCCAGAATATTTACCCTTATGAGTGTCAGGTGGGCAGTATAGCCAAGCCCAATCTGAGGTCAGTGGTAGTGCCATAGGTGCTGTTCTGGATTCGATCACAGGCCACCGATTAAACCTGGGATCTTCCAGTATGTGTGGCTCAGTACCACTTCAAGTGCTTTCTCCTACTAACACATTGCAGGAATTTAATAAATGGTTCTTGAATCAGGGCAGTGGGCCAGTGATAGATGTGTTACTCTCAACTTTTTTGAGATACATGATGGCAATACAAGTTCATTGTACTTTAAACTATTTCAGTTACATAACTGGTTTCAACGCGCCCTGATTGGTGTCAGTTGAAGCAACTGGCGATGATATAAACTGGTTTTGAGCTAACTAACTTTAACTGGACTCATCAGAACAGTTCAATCTAGTCTCTATTAGTCTCAACTGATTTTTTTCCCCCTAGCTAGGTTGCCCTATTACACAAAGGGAGTATTGTGTCTCACAGTTGCTGCATTCGTAACATCAACATGTAAAGCAACCTATTGTTCCTGTCTCAAAAAAACCCTCTGATACCATTTAGGAAAAACTTTATTCTGGTTTTGCAAATTGTTGGAAGCAGTTGAAGAATTTTCTTTAATGAAGGCTGAGTTACTTTGGAAATCAGCCGACTTACAACACAATCCACATTCTCTATTAATGTACATGGAAAAAATAAAAAGCAGCTGTGCCTTGCGAGTTATTTTTTTTAACAAAATGTGTACAGAGATTTATTAAAAACATATTTTAGATGAGTAGAATTGATCCCAAGCTGTAGAATTCTCTTTCTATTCACTCCAAACTAGAAGTGGTCATTTGGAAAATTTCCATTTCACTTAGTCTAAATAACTATTGCTCAATAAAACATAACAAGGGTGGCTCTTTATTGAGTGGTTAACTCTTGGTTCCTGACCCAATGAACACAGGGTCAATCCCAGCACATGAGTGCTGCGTTTGTTGGTAGTTGGCCACATTCTTTGTTTGGGTCTTCTCACTGGGGAGAGGGACACAGTCTTCCAGCCAGCTGTCAATGTTTGAGGAAGAACCATTATCATCCGGTTCTATAGAAACTGAAAACCTGTGAAGGGAAAAAATCAATAGTGATGTGGGGGGAAAGGTACCTCTCTCTGACTCAGACTGTAACACCCACTATGAGATGTGCAGTTGCTCTGCATTCTTAATGTCAAACATTTGCAGTGGCCAGAAAGCTGGCCAGCAGAGACATGAGGGTAGATATTTTCATTAAATGGTGTTGCGTGTACAAGGTCAGTCCATTTTTTGAACTCCCGGCATAGTTTTCGCCTGGAGCTCAGCAAAGGAGATGCACAGAAAACTGTGAAAGGCTGCTAGAAAATTTAAAGGGACGTAGCCATTTAAAGGAAGCACAGCCAAATACTGGGCCTTAAAACAATCTGAATTCCCTCCCACAACTGCTCGACCTTGAGCTTGATGATTGGCAAAGTAGAGGTGCCGCAAAAGGTGAGTGCAAAGTGGGTTGCCCAGAAGATGGCACGAAGTTTCCGCTGGGCTAAATGCTGTGTAAAGTACTTTCAGAAAGTGGGAACAGATGCGAGAGAAGGCGCCCCACTTTTAGTAAGTCTGCCATGGGTAGATTTTCATCTTTATCACCTTATTGAGCATCACCTGGATGGAGCACAGAGAGGAAAATTGGGTGGGGAGGTTTGCACGCTCATAACAGAGCCCACTCATTTTCCTTCCACTGGACTGAATGCGCACAGCTCCGCAACCGAAACACTGTGGCTGCAGTACGTACGATCTACAAGATACACTGCAGGAGCTCACCAAGGATACTTTGATAGCACCGACTTTCTTTGCGACCTTTACTACTGGGAAGGACAAGAGCAGCAATGCCATGGAAACATCATGACATTTCAAGTTCCCCTTCAAATCACACACCATCCTGCCTTACACATCTATCACCATTATGTCACTGTTGCTGGGTCATTATCATGGAACGAAAGAATTAGCCAGATCTCATGCCATCGCTGGTGCACCATCTTCGCGAAAACTGCAGCGGTTCAAGAAGAAGGTCCATCCGCCTCCTTCGGGGTGGCCAATAAATACGGCTTTGCCAATATTGTCCACCTTGAGAATAAACAGAAAAATAAATTTCTCTCTGAAAATCAGTGACAGTTTTAACTGCATCTGTTTCGTGGTCTGATGCCCTAATGTTTCCATTCATCGGATACACTGAGTAGATGTAGGACTGGTGCCAGTGTAGCTTTAATAGGGGCAATACGTGCCTTTTTTCTGCTAATACCTAAAGCTGAAAACATGGCTCCTCTCATGTATTTCATAAAATAACTCAAAGATCTGACTTTAATTACATTTCTGGTTATTTCATTCAATATACTTTTGGAATCCTGGTTATATTACATTCAGATGTCACTACAAAGTCCTGGATATATTTCCTCCTTACACAGTAAAGGGCTTTCATAATCTTTTAATAATGCCCAACTTTATTATTTCTTTTCAATCCCCTTCACGTTGATCAATCATGGCAAGATTATCTATTCAACCAACTTGCCAGCAGAATGCAGAGGGACGAGTGGAAATGTGGATGTACAAAGTGGAATTAGGGCGCTTTGGGAATTAGTGTAAATATGGATGGGGAGATTACGAAGAAGGCTCAGGATGAGGGGAACAAAGGCTCATAATGTAATTAAGAGGATTGTGAGCACAATGGAGAAGGCGGGGGATGGGGAGGCGGTGGGTCTAACTACGACATGTAACAGGGTACAGTTTGCGATGACCTGCAGTGACTGGTGGAGAGTTCCACTGACATCTCCACTCGCTGGCCCCCTCAAATTGAGTGATAGGGGCCGAAATTCAGTGCAACCAGAAAGCTGGCGCACCAACCTTCATTTTTAGTTTTTTCTGCCGAGAGCGTTGAGGTGGCCTCTCGATCGGTTTTTGGCACTTAGTATTTTTACTAACGTTGGACCGGAAGTCAGTCATAGTGGGGGCAGAAGTGAGGCGGTAAGGCACGCTGAGGGGCGGGATCAAGGCTCCACCGCTGTCACTCAGCAGTGGAGTGGTGGTGCCATCACAGCGCGTGTGCGTCACCACGCTCTCTCCCCTCTGTTAAAGGGGAGAGAATCGGGGATTCTTTAGCTTCGGCCACTGGGCCACCAGGGAGGGTTTCTGGCACCCGAGAGGGAGTGCCAGGCTGCCTGTTGGCGGCCCAGCCGAACCCGTGGGCACTATTTTGCCGGCCAATCGGGAAGTCGACCGGCAAAAATAAAGACATGCTGGCTGCGGCAGTGGGCCCTCCCCTTGAAGGGCTGCCGCGCTGCCAGGCCGCACACAGTGAGGAGAAGGTGCACTGACAGAAAAAGTTGTCGGGGGCACCTCGAGGCGGGACAACGATTTTTTTCCACTAAATTTGGAGCGCAGTATTCTGCAGGTGAGGGAGAGCGGCGGTCATGAGCAGCGGGGCGGAATTGGGGACAGGCCGAAAAATCCCTGACCTAGATTTGGGTCGCGCGGCCATTGGCCTGCAACACAGCAGCCACTCGATTCCGCCGCATGGTCGCCGCTAAACGGCGGAGACGGACCTTATACAGACCCTGAATTTCGGCCTTATACAGACCCTGAATTTCGGCCTTATACAGACCCTGAATTTTGCAACAACCCAAAGCTGCAATGCGGCACCAGATGACCTCACAAGTGGGAGAAGCAGCAGATTTTGCTGGTTGTGTAACAGGTAGAGAGTATTAAGTTGCAGACCTCACAATGTTTCATTTGGAACAGAATTAAGTAGAAAAAAACTAAACATGTTTGGCACACGCATCATGTACTACTTGTGGGAGATGGGTAACATTTTATAATTTTGAGAACGGAACTTTGATTTTTGTTAATTCAGTTTTGAAGTTGATGTGCAGGGGTGCAGGAACCCAGTGAAAATGGAGAAGAAAAGTAATAGATGATGCAGATGGAATAGGAGGAGACTTGTGTGCAGTATAAACACCAGCACAGACTAGATGGGCTGAACGGCCTGTTTCTGTGCTGTTTATTCTGTGTAATTCTACGTAACACAAAGAGAGCATGAAATCTGCACGAGCCTCCGTTCTCCTCCACTCATTAATATAAAATGTACTCATCATACTGGGCTCAATTTTCCCATTGCGCTGTTTTTTTGGCGTGGGCCGCTTTTTTGGGCGTAAGTTTTTAAATTAAAGTTTCCCCAAGGAATCTGCAGCAGCGTAACTGAGTTAGTTACAATTTTTTTAAGGTTCGTTTTTTTACGTCTTGGGGACGTTACCTCATGTCTGCGCCAGTTTTTATCATTTTTCAAAGTTTGCCCCCAACAAATTTATCCTAGGTCGGCGTATCTGGCCACTCCCGAAAAATCTTCTGGTGAGTTAAGAGAAAGCAGCGCAAATTGAAAAATCAGCGTAGAAAGACACCATTGTTTCTCATCAAAGTTTTGGAGAGAGCTAAAATACTTTAAATGTGCATCATAAAGATTATTATTTTTTTACCTGGATGGAAGTTTGATGGAATTCTGAACTTTTCATTTTTTTTAACTCACAGGCCACCACCTTCAAACAGGGCTGGAGGGTCAGAGCGTCGGCTGGCAGAATCGGCCCGCGCCGAGACACGGGCTCAGGCTCGGCTGCAAAACCAGCCCGACAAGGGGGGGTGGGGGGGAAGGTGGCGATCGGAAGACTGCATTAGACATCAAATGAGCCCGGGGGGGGGGGTGGGGGGGGGGTGGTGGCAAGTGCTGTTAGATGCGATCGGAAGAAATCACAAGACTGCAATGAGCCCTGGGGGATTGGGGGGTGGGGTTCCCGATCACTGCGCTTGCTCAGACCTGGGTGTGGTCCATACAGACCTTGGGGAGAAAGAACAAAGAAGCTGTCCTGCCTTCCTGCCATTTTGAGCTCCTTGCAAAGGTAACATTTAAGCATCGGGACAATACTGACAATGCCATACCTCGTGCGAGCCATCTGCAGGAACCCTTACCCACCTCAGGTATATCAAGACAGTTGTTCGTATCTGCACCTGAGTGATGCAGACTGTGTCAGCAGGCTGCGTTTCCTCAAAGAAGTTATAACAGAGATCTGTGAATTGGTGAAAGCAGACCTGCAACCTAGAAGCGTCAGGAGGACTGTTTTGTCAGTTGAAGTGAAGGTTACAGCTGCACTTTCATTCTATGCATCTCGATCCTTCCAAGCTACAACTGGGGATATGTGCTCCATTTCTCAACATGCAACACATGTCTGCATTCGGCAGGTGACTGCTGCACTTTATGCCCGCAGGAATGGGTGCGCGGGGTCTGGGCGTGTTCCCTTATTGCAGCAGCTAACTCCAAAATGTCCTCCCTCATGCGCCCTGACGGTGCCTCAACCATCTGCAACATTCCCTCCCTCATGTTCACTGAGTTTGAATTATCTGTGACATTCCCTCCCTCATGGTCATTGACAGCGCATCAGCTACCTGTGACATTCCCTCCCTCCTGTTCACGGACATCATTCCCATTTCTTGTGAGAGTGTTGTTACTTCTCCCGACAATCGCGATACCTCATCACCCACCCCACTGATGGCGTAAGGTCAGTGCTCTCCACACTCATTGGCATCATGTGAACCACATCTGTTCGATCCTGCACCTCAGGAGAGCTCGGTTGAGCTTTCCTTCTCCTCCTCACCCTGGGTGTGCCTCGCTGCATCCCAGTAGGACCTGCAGCCTCGGATGGTGGGGCCCTGGGTGTGCCTCGCTGCACCCCATCGGAATCCCTCGCCTCGGACGGAGGGAAACCATGGAATGTCCCAACACTCAAACCATTAGTCAGGGAATGGGCTGCCACCTCAATGGCAGCACCTGCACCTCCTCTAAAGTTAGTACAACAGTGGGGGAAAGGAATGAGCAAAAGGGAAGGTCTGTGACAGGGTGGAAGGCAATTCATTCATGCTGGATTTGTGCTGTAAGAGAGAAAGATAACTTTATTTTTCTCATAAAAAGCAAAATAGCAATTTTTTTTTTTTGCACATTCAAATCCGGTTTCAACAGATGAACACATTTTCAGCAGTAATTCTTCAGCATTTCATACTGTTGCCTCCCGACCCTGGCCGCCTTCTAAAATCTCAGCAAGAACCTTGCATGTCAATACTGTCAGTGTCTTCTTCAGAAATGTGGCTCTTTTGATCATTTGTCGGCCTTCTAGCTACTCAATCTTGCTTGAACTGGGAAGCAATTAGATCACACACTCTTCCATCGCTTGTCGCACCGCTGCTGCCCAGGGAACGGCAGGAGGACGGCATGACCACAGGCCCAAGTTTTCTGCATTTCCTCCTTCAACCATGCTGCAAAACCACATTTTGAGAATCTGTAAAGCCCATCACACTTATATCAATTGATGTGTCATATTAATATAAAAATGAACAGTCATTTATCGTCTGTATAGTTAGAGGGCTGTCAGAGATGGCAACTCCAGAATTTGATCCGCCAATCATAGCAGCATGATTCTGTTTCTGTTTTTATGCTGCTGAAGTTGCACGTTACATTTTCAGAAAAGGAGAAGACCAATTTGAAGCCGATAATGGAGATAGACTGGGACAAATTCTGTTGTGACAATCTTAACGGATCTTGCAAGAACCGACAGTTGTTCAGTGCTTTGCAGAAGTTAGCCCAGAGGTCTTTGGATATCAAGAACCATTTTCCCATGTGATAAATTTAATGCAAAGATAATGTTTTGAATTTTATGTAATTAATATGCACCTATTGGTCCTATGGTTTAATTTAGACAGAAGACAGATTAGACACCTTGGCTGCGATTCCTGTCTGATCGGGAACGAGTTGGGCGACTTCGGGTGCGAACTGGCACCTCGCTCCTTTCTTCTTCCGTGGATCGGGCTTGTTAAGCCCACCCTGCTAGATTCCCAGCCAATTAAAAGGTAGCGGGGTCTAATGAAGACATTTGATGATGTGTCATCAGCCAGTTTCCTTAAAGGGACCATGTCCACATACATTTTGACAGTTGTGCTGTCAGTGTTCTGCAGCATTGAGGTGCTGCAAACACAGACAATCACTGCACAAAGGTGCACGGCTGCACCCAGGTTCTCCCATGACTCCCTCCAGATGCTTATGGAGGGAGTGACATCACACAGGGAGGTTCTCTTCCCTTCCACTGGGCGGAAGAGACCTCCCCAGGACTCCAATGCAGCTCAATACACAGAAGTACATAAGCAGGGATGCTGTCATAAGGACCAGGCTGCAGTGGCACAAACCTTTCAATTATCTCAGTAGATCACAAAATGTTACTGCAAAGCCGCACTCATCCTCATCCTGTTGTGCCACTCATCACATCCCCATCACTCTGCCTTCCCTACCCTACTCCTGCACATCCTTACTCACACCAACTTACCTTGCACCTCCACACATCCTTCTCGATCTATATTATCACATCCCCATCTCACTAACCACCCCTCACACTTATCCTTGTCCAATCATACCAACTAACAACACACTTGGGTGTTATTGCCAATGTTCATGTAAAGTTTCTGCTAATGTGTTATCAAACATTGAAATATTTATTTTCAACACATTGACTTCTTGGACAGATTTGTGTGCACCATTGGAAATGGCTTAGTGAGTTGCAGTGAATGTTGAGACATAATGGTAAGCCCCCGCCCCCCCCCCCTCCCCGCAATGGTGCTGAGTGCGAAAGAAATGGCTTGAGCATTGTAGGGATGCTTTATGGTGTTGGTGTGGGGTGGTGCCAACTTGGTGCATCATGTGGCAGCCAGGATGCACAGTGTCAACTGAAGTAAATCTGGCTATGGTTAGACCGTGGTCATGTGCTGATGCCCTGTGTTCTGTGCGGCATCAGGTGATTGTGGACAAGATTGGTGTTGCTGGTGTGCCTAATGATGTTGGTGTTGGGGCTGATTGTGGCAGGATTCTGAGGACCAAGGTGAGATTTTTTTCAAGGGCATTGATGCTGATGAAGTTGAGATGACAGAAGTGATCTGTCAATGGTGGGAGAGGTTGTTCCAAGGAGGTGACACTGGATAGAGAGTTCACTGTAAACACTTCAAACCTTCATAAAGCTGAAAGGTGTATTCCAAATCCTGAAGGCTCCAGCTTCTAAGATTGGAAATTGAACAGCTGTGAAATGGTAGCTATTATATCACTTTTGCAGCTGTCAACTATTCACAGCAATGGAGAGTCATTGAGAACCCAACACACTTACCTGATGTGATCCCTGAGCGTCGGGAACCTCGTACAAAACTTGGAAAAATCGTTAGGACATTGTAAAAATTGTAAAGGTGTTTAGGCAGCTTCTTAAGTATCTCAATTGCCTGAACCGCCGTTTAGTGCCAGGTCTACAAACCGCAGGCAGAGTCGGCACTTGAGAAACTGACAAGGAGGCGGGTTCAGAACTGACTTCTACCTCGCTTTCAATCACGGCCATTGTGACAGCGGACCCGCCTCCAAACTCACATTCACAGTGGCGATAAAATTGCAGCCCAAGACTTTGTACTGGGACTTGTGGTTTGGGGAGGAGGGAGGTGACAGTGGTCTGTGCAGCTCCTGTGTGAAAGGGTGAGCAAGATGGATTGAACAGGCTTGGTTAGTTCCTACCTTCTTACATACTGGAGCTTTTAGTCCATCGCAAAATAAATCCATGGCAATTAATTCAATATATTTATAAGGAAGCATATCCATAATATATTGAAACTTTGAGTAAAGCATTCACTTCCTGTAAGTGTCACATTTCTTGCAACACTTTTCACATTACACTTTATTGAAAGTACCCTTATTGTTCTCGAGCAGCATATCCTCTGACTCAGGAGATCAGATTGTATATATTAGGTTTAAAATTATATAAATACATTTTTATACAGTACTGAATGCTTTCAATAACCTGACACTACATTCCATATATTAATGTAGATGGCCTGCTTTTGTTTTTACATTGCTGGTGAAGATATAATGGTGTTAAAATAATGAAAGGTTAATCTGAATCAGAAGTCTCAGGTTTTAAGGCTTCAGGCATCACAAATTGATTTTTCCAAAGAACTTAATAGCTGCTTATAACACTGCTGAAACATGCACTTAGCAAGGTATTGATTTTGAGTCCATGAATTACATTGGGTGCTACAGATGGCTTGTAAATTTTTCTATTGCTACTTACATTTAATAAGGAATGGATTCCACGGATACAGTTATTCGTCCACCAGTGATCAGGCAGCATGGAACGTTTTCACAATAGTTTCTGTTGTACATTGTTTGTATTTTTTTAATGTTTTATTACATGTAACATATAATCCATTCAAATGTTTGGTAGCTAACATCACAGTCGTGTATTACCATGTCTCAACATTACCTCAAACCCGCAGTGAAAGGTCTAATGGATGCTGACTGCATGTGCCAAATCTATTTCCTTGTTTTGGGAACTCAGTATTTTCTAATACACAGACGGACTCTCTCTTGCTGAAAATGAGTATCACTTGGAAAGTTTACGAGGCCAACTTACCCCTGACCTTCAAAGTAAATTGGCTTTTGGCTACACCAACACACATTACATCTGCCAAACCCTGTCCCCATACCGCACTTTCCTTCAACACATTTCATGTGCACAGTTGTGTAAATGTAAATGGACAGCATGATTGGATATTGCCCCCAGGCAGATGCCAATCAAAAATTAAATAACCGTAAAATTATTTTAACGTATCTGCTTAGGATTCACCTGTCTTCTTAACCCTTTCAATGTAATCCAATCTTATTTAGATCTGAATAAAATTCTTCCAGGTACACCAAAAAGGATACAATACAGAATTGGGGGTGAGGGTGTCAGTGGTTTATTTAAGCATATAGTTCAAGTCATGACAGGCACACAACAGAGAAACCTGGGTTGGTTAAGCCTGGATTAATTAGCAGTTTATTTCCACCTCAAAAAATATCAGTTCTGGTCATGCTTTACTGCTGTAGTATTTTGCCTCGGGCTTTTGAATTTTTCTCAAAATCTTGTCATTTTTCAAGACAGTAAGAGTGGTCCAATTGGGCATGCATCATTCATGGAGGCCCAACGTTGGGCTAAAAGTCATTCCTGTTAATCCCAAAACCTTTAAACCCTCTTCAGCTCTAGGCTACAATTTTCCATCAATCCCTGCATGCAATACCAGGGATCCCACCAAGCAAATCTCTCACGTCACCATCTCATGGCCTTTGCATGGTAGTCATAGGTAGTGGGCAAATAATGACAGCACGGTGCTCATAGAAGCAGGTCTTCTCTTGGACGGCTGCAGCCCTTGTGGGCTGAGGTTGAGAGGAACAGCGGCTTTAATTTCACACACTGCTTCACAGATTTGCAATCAGCTTAAGGCAGCTGCACTGATGTGTGTTAAAATGCCGCTGATGCAGATTGCATGATATATTTTGGTCTTTCAGTTTTTTAATTCATTCACAAGATGTGGGTATCGCTAGCAAGGCCAGCATTTATTGCCTGTCCTTAATTGCCCGTAAGAAGGTGGTGGTGAGCCGCTGCCTTGAACCCCTGCAGTACGCGTGGAGTAGCTATTCCCACAGTGCTGTTGGGGAGGGAGTTCCAGGATTTTGACCCAGCAACGATGAAGGAACAATGATATATTTCCTAGTCAGGATGGTGTGCGTCTTGGAGGGGAACTTGGAGGTGGTGATCTTTACATGCGCCTGCTGACCTTATCCTTCGAGGTGGTAGAGGTCGCAGGCTTGGGAGGTACTGTTGAAGAAGCCTTGGTGAGTTGCTGCCCTGTTTCTCGTAGATGAGCCCGATTCTTAAAGCTCTCCTTGTCCTTGCTCTCCTCACTTTTGCAACCTTCTCCAGTTTTGCAACTCTCCAATCTTTATCACTCTGTTCTTCTGTATGTTCTCCCTCCAATCCATTGATGGGGGACCCTTCCACCAACATCCCCCTACAGTCTGAAATTTACTTCCTAAACCTCAAAGTCTCTTCAGAACTTACCTTTCTAACCATGTCTTTGGGCACCTCCTGTAATTTCTCTCCTAATTCCTGCTCAATGTCGACTGTTCCCATCGTAAAATGCCTTGGGATGTTTTGTTATCTAAATGCTACCATATAAAAGTAAGTTGTTTCTATTACGCTATTTTTTCCTACTTGCATTCATGGAATTCTGTGGTGACTACCAGAGATCCCATTGTGGTTCACCAGCACCATGGGAATAGTAGCTACCAAGTCAGGAAAACAATATGGTTTTATAGAAAAGCAAAATACTGGAATCTGAAATATAAACAGAAAATGCTGGAAATCTCAACGGGTCAGGCAACATCTGTGGAGAGAAAAACAGAGTTAATGTTTCGGGTCAACGACCCTTCATCAGAATATGGTTATATATATTGAATGAAACCACAAGATATCTTGACATCTCTGTTATGCATATAGTGAATCTAGTAACTTACGATATGGGGGTATGTTTGCTGTTGGTTCTGTTCAATTAGAGGGTTCTTCATGCTGCTACACATTGCTGCATTTTGCATAATATTAAAAGGCAGATTAACCAGAATTATCTGTCCCTACGAGTCCTTCCGTGTGCTGTTTGTCCTGTCAGTCATTTAATAGTGAAGAAATCCACAGGCAATTTAATTCTGCTGGCTGTGGCCACTGTTTCAAACATCATGCCTCACAAAAAAATGAGGAAACCATAATAGATTACTGTCACTAACTACCCTGTTTTCTCCATAACAGTGATTGTACAGCGACTTAATGGCAACAGACTACTGCAGAAATAACTCGCCCATTCCACCCCCTATAGATTTTCATTACAGATCTTTGATGAAAAGATTCCCACAAATTCCGTACTGCAGACACCCAACTATCTTCCCTGACGAGAATGATGCCTGTAAATCAGACCTTGGCAGATTTTCCACAGCAGTCTATCTAAATTCATGTTGCCCGTGTCACTGTGTCATTTCATGATAAGCAACAGTCCATCACAGGAAATCCATTTTCAGGAACTGTATTTATTGGGTAACTTAAATCGTGGTTTGTTAAAAAGCTTTGTAGAACAACATTATAGGAAGTTTTTAATTTTCCAGAATTTTTCAATTTAGGAATGGTTTTGTGCTGACAGGGAGAGGGTTGACTGTGTTGGAGAGTGATATGATTAAATACTTGCAATTTAGCAAACCACCTTCAATCCAACCAGCCCGATCTTCCAAGTCCGCTCTTTGATATGCTCAATGTGCTTGCACCATTTCTGTTCCAATGTACTCAGAACTTAAAGTCACACCTGCAGGTCAGACTTGAAAGTCCCATTGCACTCTTGGTATCTCCACTAGGCTCACTGATTGTACTGTCTCCTCCTGTGCTGCCCAGTGGGAGGCTGATCCACCCCACAGATCCTGTCAATGCCAACCTCCATCTTGACCACTGGAAAAAGAAAGACTTGGATTTATATGGCGCCTTTCACGACCTCAAGACATCCCAAAGTGCCTTATAGCCGATTAAGTACCTTACTGAAGTGTAGTCACTCTTGTAATGTAGGAAACACGGCAGCCAATTTGTGCCCAGAAAGTTCTCACAAACGGCAATGTGATAACGACCACATGTTCAGATTTTCGGTGTTGGTTTAGGGATAGATATTGGCCGGGACACCGGGGAGAACTCCACTGCGCTTCTTGAAATAGTGCCATGGGATCGTTTACGTCCACCTGAGAGAACAGACAGGGCCTTGGTTTAACATCTCATCCGATAGATGCAGCACTCCCTCAGCACTGCAGTGTCAGCCTAGATGCTGTGCTCAAGTGTTTGGAGTGGGACTTGAACCCATGACCTTCTGACTCCGAGGTGAGAGTGCTGCCAATTAATACCATGGAAAAATTGAATTTGTATCATCTCTAACAAAATAAAGGAGACACTTTTTAAATTGACATGACCAATAAAATAGATTAAATAAATAGCTGTTGATTTTGTTCCAATAATTTTGTTCCCAAAAGATTTTTCTTTTTGATTTGCACCTCGATATATTTTGTTAAAACATTACATTTTCAGAAAATTTTAACATGACCCACTAAAAACATGTCCTGTCACTGAGGTTAAGTTATCGGCAGCTGCACCCCTAACCCCCAACTGTGGCTTATTTTAAATTGGAGAAAAAAGGCTTCGTTCCTTCATTGAAGCTGATCTGTAGCTGAGAGCTTTAGTCATTTGACAAGTCAGTGAAGCGTGCTGAATTCAGCAGATGGACATATCAAAAGTAATTATAATTTTGGCATGATCAGCGGCAGACTAGTGCCAGATTTTGCCAGTTTACTTCATTATGGTATATATTGTTAAGCACCTGCCAATACAGGTTTAGTAACATTGCCATGAAAGGCTATTATATAACTGGGGAATTGTACGGGACTTAGAAGCTGTAGATCAGGGCCTCAATTCTAATTAGCGTGAAGCTGTCTTAAATTGGTTTAGCCCATTAATTCTTAATAGGATGTGCCACCTAAAGCAGCTGGGCACTGGTTTGAGTTGGCTGCAGAACTGAGCATTTCCATGAGTCCCGATGACCCCTGTGTTGCTGGTACGGTGAATACTGGTCCATGTACCACCTACGCCAGCACCTGTAATTATTTCTAGTTGTGATGTAGGTTTATTCAATTTTATGAATATTTGGCCTCTCATTTCAAAGTGGATACTGCACACTTGTCCACTTATTCACCGTATCGATTCTCCTCAAACAGTGGATTATACTGAAATAATACTGAACCAACTTGGTAAAAGTAAAGCTGTAATTTCTGGAATTGCTGGTAAGTCATTTTGACGGAACTGCAGCAACCATTGTGGAGGACCTTTGCTGATGCATCTACTGCAATAGAAACATAGAAACATACAAAATAGGTGCAGGAGTAGGCCATTCAATGAGTTAATGGCTGAACATGCAACTTCAGTACCCCATTCCTGCTTTCTCACCATACCCCTTGATCCCCCTAGTAGTAAGGACTTCATCTAACTCCTTTTTGAATATATTTAGTGAATTGGCCTCAACAACTTTCTGTGGTAGAGAATTCCACAGGTTCACCACTCTCTGGGTGAAGAAATTCCTCCTCATCTTGGTCCTAAATGGCTTACCCCTTATCCTTAGACTGTGTCCCCTGGTTCTGGACTTCCCCAACATTGGGAACATTCTTCCTGCATCGAACCTGTCTAACCCCGTCAGAATTTTAAACGTTTCTATGAGGTCCCCTCTCATTCTTCTGAACTCCAGTGAATACAAGCCCAGTTGATCCAGTCTTTCTTGATAGGTCAGTCCCACCATCCCGGGAATCAGTCTGGTGAACCTTCGCTGCACTACCTCAATAGCAAGAATGTCCTTCCTCAGGTTAGGCGACCAAAACTGTACACAATACTCCAGGTGTGGCCTCACCAAGGCCCTGTACAACTGTAGCAACACCTCCCTGCCCCTGTACTCAAATCCCCTCGCTATGAAGGCCAACATGCCATTTGCTTTCTTAACCGGCTGCTGTACCTGCATGCCAACCTTCAATGACTGATGTACCATGACACCCAGGTCTCTTTGCACCTCCCCTTTTCCTAATCTGTCACCATTCAGATAATAGTCTGTCTCTCTGTTTTTACCACCAAAGTGGATAACCTCACATTTATCCACATTATACTTCATCTGCCATGCATTTGACCACTCACCTAACCTATCCAAGTCGCTCTGCAGCCTCATAGCATCCTCCTCGCAGCTCACACTGCCACCCAACTTAGTGTCATCCGCAAATTTGGAGATACTACATTTAATCCCCTCGTCTAAATCATTAATGTACAGTGTAAACAGCTGGGGCCCCAGCACAGAACCTTGCGGTGCCCCACTAGTCACTGCCTGCCATTCTGAAAAGTCCCCATTTACTCCTACTCTTTGCTTCCTGTCTGACAACCAGTTCTCAATCCATGTCAGCACACTACCCCCAATCCCATGTGCTTTAACTTTGCACATTAGTCTCTTGTGTGGGACCTTGTCGAAAGCCTTCTGAAAGTCCAAATATACCACATCAATTGATTCTCCCTTGTCCACTCGATTGGAAACATCCTCAAAAAATTCCAGAAGATTTGTCAAGCATGATTTCCCTTTCACAAATCCATGCTGACTTGGACCTATCATGTCACCTCTTCCCAAATGCACTGCTATGACATCCTTAATAATTGATTCCATCATTTTACCCACTACCGATGTCAGGCTGACCGGTCTATAATTCCCTGTTTTCTCTCTCCCTCATTTTTTAAAAAGTGGGGTTACATTGGCTACCCTCCACTCGATAGGAACTGATCCAGAGTCAATGGAATGTTGGAAAATGACTGTCAATGCATCCACTATTTCCAAGGCCACCTCTTTATGTACTCTGGGATGCAGTCCATCAGGCCCTGGGGATTTATCGACCTTCAATCCCATCAATTTCCCCAACACAATTTCTCGACTAATAAGGATTTCCCTCAGTTCCTCCTCCTTACTAGACCCTCCGACCCCTTTTATATCCGGAAGTTGTTTGTGTCCTCCTCAGTGAATACCGAACCAAAGTACTTGTTCAATTGGTCCGCCATTTCTTTGCTCCCCGTTATGACTTCCCCTGATTCTGACTGCAGGGGACCTACGTTTGTCTTTACTAACCTTTTTCTCTTTACATATCTATAGAAACTTTTGCAATCCGTCTTAATGTTCCCTGCAAGCTTCTTCTCGTACTCCATTTTCCCTGCCCGAATCAAACCCTTTGTCCTCCTCTGCTGAGTTCTAAATTTCTCCCAGTCCCCGGGTTCGCTGCTATTTCTGGCCAATTTGTATGCCACTTCCTTGGCTTTAATACTATCCCTGATTTCCCATGATAGCCACGGTTGAGCCACCTTCCCTTTTTTATTTTTACGCCAGACAGGAATGTACAATTGTTGTCGTTCATCCATGCGGGCTCTAAATGTCTGCCATTGCCCATCCACAGTCAACCCCTTAAGTATCATTCGCCAATCTATCCTAGCCAATTCACGCCTCATACCTTCAAAGTTAGCCTTCTTTAAGTTCTGGACCATGGTCTCTGAATTAACTGTTTCATTCTCCATCCTAATGCAGAATTCCACCATATTATGGTCACTCTTCCCCAAGGGGCCTCGCACAATGAGATTGCTAATTAATCCTCTCTCATTACACAACACCCAGTCTAAGATGGCCTCCCCCCTAGTTGGTTCCTCGACATATTGGTCTAGAAAACCATCCCTTATGCACTCCAGGAAATCCTCCTCCACCGTATTGCTTCCAGTTTGGTTAACCCAATCTATGTGCATATTAAAGTCACCCATTATAACTGCTGCATCTTTATTGCACGCACCCCTAATTTCATGTTTGATGCCCTCCCCAACATCACTACTACAGCTTGCATTTCATTGTGCTACTGATGCCGGTAAAGCTTTTAATAGAAAGAAATAATCTATCGCAGACTATTTTAAGGTTGGGAGGCCATGCTTGTCTCTGTAGCTATCCAAACCTCTTATAAATGTTTTTGAGAATCAGGCTTTACAAAATACAGGAGTAAAGGCTTTGGAGATTTATTTTTCTTGGATTTCTGTTGAAAAGTACAAGTAGTGTACATGAGACAAGTGTATATGGTCACTGAACTTAGTAATAGAAAATAAAAATACGACATGCAGGATAATGTCCCACTGGGCTTCTATTCAGTTTCCTTGGATACCAGACTGATAACCTCTCTCCTTTCTTTTGCTTTGGTTAAAAAAAACATTTAAGTGAATTCCTTTCAGGTTGCATGCTGGTGCTAATCGTTCCACTGAGTGGAATGCAGTAGATTCAATACCAAGGATGGCAGCAATAGCATTGTCTACAGTCGCTCTGATATACGGAGAGTGTAGGACTAGTGGGTAAGTTACTGCACCCGGGACCAACATGTCCTGTCCCAGCTACCCTGATTCCACTAATGATATGCTGCCAAAAACAGCAAATCAAAAGTAATATTTATTTGATGGGTAGCTGATAGATTGTCTAGAAAGAGCCCAAGGAATCCCAGTGCTCATCAGTCTGACTAGTAACATGTCAAGACACCATAATTCTGTGCAGGTAATTATGCTGTCAGTCTTCAGGTATACTTTTGTACCCAGAAGGTTCAACTGCCTGTCAAATAATTTTTCTTGGTTTTTCTGTAAACCTATTGAGAACCTAATTATTAACCATAATAAATGCAGTGCTATAAATTATATGCTTTACATTCTATTTTATGTTTGGTTTGCAGACCTGACTGAAGCTGCAATAAAGTACAAGATTTGTTTGTGAAATGCAAAGGCTCAATTTTCAAGAGCATTATTGGGAGGATGTTTTTTTTGGGTGGGGGCGCGGGGTAGGAGGTACAAGTCTGCAATTGCCTCAATTCTTTCTTCTGTATAATCCTCAATTTACTGATCAACTTGAGAATTTCATCATAAAACTGTAATTTGAGCGAGGTGTTTTTGTGTGGAGGTGGCAACAAGTTTACAGCTGTGCATTTGTTGTGCTTTTACTCAAAGGCTTTTTCCAATAACAAGACGTTTGATTTCTGTGGCACAGGACAGCTAATAATCAGATGGTTCCCCAGCTGGCTTATATCAGGAGAGAATCCTGACAAAGTATAACAATCTCTGGTTCATATCGCACTATATTAATACGGTCAGGAAGACATTAGTATTCCTTTTTAACAAGAGTATCTCCTTACTAAGTCGCGATCTATACTTTTAATTGTTGCCATTTTTGCTTACATAGGTTTTGGGGAGCAGAAAAACATGAAATGATGCAAGTACAAATGCTTTCCATCTGTGTAGAAAAAGTTATATCCAGTTCTATGATGAAACATAGCCACCTCTCTCTGATAATCAGGAATGGTCAAAAGAAAAATATGTTTTAGCAGAGCGTGTCAAATCTTCTTCGGTGGGCCCAGACCCACAAAACAATTCTGAAGTTGAAGGAGGAAGACCACACACCTTGATCTAGCAGAAGCTGTGGTTTAAGTTTAGTCCCAATGATTGCTGGAGTCTAATATTTCCACTGACCCACAAAATACCAATGACCATAACCCAATATTGGATTACCAAGGTTGAAACCTTATTACATCTATGGTATGCATTAACTTTACATCTAAAGCACACATTCACTTTTACACAACTCTGGCACAGTTTAATATAATTTACAATGTTGATCAATCTCCCCATGTTTTCTACTCTGTAACCAGTAGATTAACATCTTTGTTAAAATAATTGACATAGGAATGTCATATAAACACAGTAAGGGGGAGAAATTGGGGTCGTTTGCGCCTCCCGCTAACGGGGCACAAATGAATTTTCGTCTGGCTGTGGCACCGCTAATGGCTCCCATTAAATTCCGCGGGAGTTTAGCGGCAGCAGTAACCCGCAGTCACCACTGTGCGCAGCGACCTGTTTTCGCCCCGGAGCAAAAATTCAGTATCGCCCCCTGAAGATGCGCGAGGCGATGCCAGCAATAGCTTCAGGGGGCGGGTAGATGGCAGCCTCCAGCTAGCAGGGCCCTAGTTAAAGGGGAGGTGGCGTGAGCATGAATAAAAAATTGTCTGTCTTACTTGCAGCTTGGCTCTCCCCTTTAATGAAGGGGAGAGCCCCTTCTACACGCCAGCGCTATGCGGCCCAGTGCGTGGCGCTGTGCCCCGCTTCCTCTGCTTCCACCCTCTTAGTGCCCCAGAGAGAAAGTGGAGCGCCTTTTTTTGTACTCCACTTCCTCTTGGGGATGGTAACCCCAATTTCGCGAGCGGGGCGGGACTTGCACGCCGGTGGCAGGAACTCCTGCCTGGCGGATGTTACTGCCCCCAAACGGGGCGCCATGCAATTACCCGGCGCAAGTGTCCATCTGCCAATATTGCACACAGTAAATTCTAATCTTGTGTCTTAGTCCAAGTGTTCAGTACTGCAGGGAATCCTCACTGAGGGAAAAACTAGATTAATTCTTTACTCATTATATTCACATTACTGCCATTCACATTTAAATATATCTACATATACACATTTTATCGAATTGTTTCTGATATGCATTTTTTTGTTTTTGATTTTCCACCTCTTGTATGTCCTCGACTTTCTTCTCCAACCATCAGGCTTGCAAACTTCTCTACAGCTGTTCGATCAGTTGGCAGGAGAAATGATTTTGACTGTGATGCCGTGGAAAGGAAAAGTGGGCAGGGTGTAAGATCTGTTGCGTTGCTGTCCGTTTCCTGCCTGTTAAAATCGACTCTTAATGTCAGGCAAAACACTAAATATGACACTGGTTGTCATGGTGATGTGAGAATGAACAGCTCTGTGACTCCATTGTGTTTTATTGATCATGTTCGTTCATCAGTTGTTTGCATTATAAGCTGTTTTAGTGGTAACATTGCACAGTTTGTTATTAACTCGCAATGTGCCAGTTAATGAAGGAAATTGCTTTCCAGATGTCTTGATGCCATACTGTTAAGGATCTGCATTGAGGGAAATTTGGTTGTTGAGGATGTAGAGGATTAAAAATTTATATTTTACAAATCAGAAGACTAGCGTCAACAAGTACCTAGGTGACCTTTAGGGACTGACTTGCATGCTGCCATTGGACATCAACCAGATGTCACCACTCTACCTTGCTCCCCTCCCAGAAATGAGCAGCAACTCAGATGTTGAAAGGAATCAGACATCTAGCCTAGCCACACTAGAGGTTCACTAACTTAAATAATACCTTATGTCTTTTCTGTGAACCTGAATCTCAATGATTTTCAGCTACTAGTGTATATGCGAATATATATTTTACTGTGATTGTTTTAGTCAGATTTATTCTCAGGGCTGCTGAGAATGTTCACTTTCCATAGGGCCAGCAGACATTTCCTTGGCCATGTGGATGCTTAAAATCAGAACACTAGTTCCTGACAATCAAACAAAAATGAAGTTAACGAATAAGGATTTACAAAATTGAAGCAACAACATTGTAGGATGCAGTGTGTGGATGACCTGCACGGTTGACTGACAAGGGACCATTTTAGGTCCAAGTAAATAAACCCAGTGAGATCAAAGCAATAAATGTGTTTTTTATTTCTGGAAGTGTAGAGGGAATCTTTGGAAAAAATTCTGAAAAGCAATCTCAGAATGTGCCTGACGGTCTCCCCCCCACCCCCCCCTCCTGTCAGACTTTCACTTGTTATATATGGAACCTATGTTAAACTTTGTTATATTTTACTTGCATTAGGATCTACACCCACTTTGGATACAGAACGTCTTTATAGTGGTCCACTAGAGTGAAAGATTGTATGTCAGTATTGCCTATATTGATAGGAGATTGGCGAATATTACATTACAAAAATGCAGAATTTTATGTCATTCCAATTATTAGTGACCATTAAAATATGCAGCAAAAGTGAATTGTGCTCATTTACACTTTCATTCGTGTAAAGTCTCAAGCATCTTAGAATTCCTTTTGTATTCCGATATTAACAGTGCGAAGACACCTTCTGCAAACCACAGTATAGCATTGCGGCTCAAATATTTATAAGAAAGCTCTGCTCTATGTATGGAATCAGCTGTACAAACAAGATGTCAAATGTGTTTCTGCTAGTTGAACAATGTCTCCCTGGATAAAGTCACAAACGACTTACTCTGCAGTTGTGACAATAGCTTCATGTTCCTCTGCTGCCTTTGACACTGCTGACTATTCCATTCTCTTCTGCTATCTGTCCGCCTTAGTACATCTCCATAGAACCATTCTTTCAAATCTATCTCAATGCAGTCACTGAGTCCCCTCATGGCTTCATCTCCTGTACTCACGTGCTCATCTCTGGTGTACCCTAGGGCTTCATCTGCAGTGTCTTCCTTTTCCTCATTTACATGCTACCTCTCAGTGATCCCGTTTGTAAGGATGAGGTCATTTTCTTCATTAGTGTGTGATGACATCCAACTATCCCTCCACCTCCATCATTGGCTTTCACCACCTCAAGGATCACCTCCTCCAATGTTTTTGTTGTAGTCTTCCACCTTCACTTATGCAGAAATCCATGGCACATGTCCTTTTCCACACAAACTCCTGCCCACTCGCCACCATAGTCCTTGCTGAGCGCCAGTGGTTCCCTGTGCCCCTGCAAATTAACTTCAAGCTCCTCATCCTTGCTTCTGAATCCTTCCACAGTCTTGCAGTACCCTATCTGAACAAGCACCCCCATCCGTATGTCCCCGTCAGGACCCTCTGCTCCTCCGCCACTGTTCCCCCTTCTTTCCCCCCCTACATCATCGGTGACTGCTTCTTCAGCCATTGATGTTTTCTCTTACTCTGCCTTCAAAGACCGACTGAAAACCCTTCCCTTCAACTGTGCTTTCAACCTCTCCCAAATAATTTTTTCCTTTCCCGATGCTCTGTATCCACCTTTTTCTATCCTATTTAGTGCTTTTGGGTGTGTTTTTTTTTTACCAGAGGAGTTCTAGTGTTCACTGTAGCTCAGTGGGTAGCATTCTTGCCTCTGAGTCAGAAGGTTGTGGGTTCATGTCCCACTCCAGGGACTTGTGTGCAAAAAACAATCTCCATAGGACCATGCTCTCAAATTTATTGCTTCCAGACCAAGTATTCATCACAGCAAGATTGTTAGCTGGATAATGAAACTAGGTTAAGAAAAAAGTGCAGTGCTGAGGGAGTGCTGCACTGTCAGAGGTGCCATCTTTCGGATGAGCCATTAAACCGAGACCCCGTCTGCTCTCTCAAGTGGACGTAAAGTGGCACTATTTTGAAGAAGAATAGGGGACTTATCCCCAGTGTCCTGGCCAATATTTATCCCTCAACCAACATAACAAAAAAATAGCTTATCTGGTCATTATCGCATTGTTGTTTATGGGAGCTTGCTTGTGCGCAAATTGGCTGCCGCATTTCCTACATTCCAACAGTAACTACACTCCAATAGTACGTCATCGGCTGTAAAGCGCTTTGAGACGTCCAGTGGTCTTGAAAGGCGCTATATAAATCCAAGTCTTTCTTATAGAAATGTAAGTCATTGAGATCCTACAGCCACATCCATTCACTTTGCTGTTTAAACTGCATTAAATGCTATTATTGTTTTTGTATGAGTGTAGAATATTTCCAAAGGGCATGTCCCACTTGTGATTTGCTTTATCTTCATCGATGAGACAAAATACCCAGATGTGACTTTCTCCTGATTGCTTAATGCCCCTGTGTGCACTATAAACTCAATTATCCTGAGTTACTGCTATTGCTTCCAGACCAAGTATTCATCACAGCAAGATTGTTAGCTGGATAATGAAACCAGGGTAAGAGAATTTGCTTAGTGCCAAGGGCTGGTAGTAATAAGAAGATTGCATATCAATATTTTTTGAGTTTTATATTACCATTAATAAGAAAAAAGTGAATTTTATATGAAGATAACTTCCATGGGGTTTTCAAATACATTTTTTTTCCAGATTTGATTAAAGACTTGACCCGAGTAGAAAGTTCCGACTGACGGCAGTATTTCTGACCTGGTGTAGATGTCAGAAAGTGAGAGTTGCCTATTGCTGTTGTTTCTGGCAGAGAAATAACGTACCATTATATTCAATAAAGAAATAAGACCTTCGCTAAGTGTACCATAGTCAGCCAGTCTTGGGACAATTTTTAAACGTGTGTTGTTAGATGGCAGCAGAGTTGCTGTACAGAGTCAGATGTTGATCACGTTATTTTTTTTCTTTTGGCGAATTCTGCGGTATATGGGCGTAGGGGTGCAGGGAATGGAATATTACCCACAATCTATATCAAGTACTTCCAAGTCAAGAGTTGCAGTCGTCAGACGTGGAATAAAGTTCCCCTTGCTCTATCCCAGCAGTGTACCACAATCTTTTCTTCAGAAGAACCCCTCTATTGCACCACTCCCATAATTTCCATTTTCCATGCTAGCTTGCCTGAGTGAGAACGAAATTAGCAATGCATAATGGACAATGTGTGCTGCACTTGCATAACAACAGACAACTGGTTTGTGAATATCTTAACTCCTTTCACATCATCATCATCATCATAGGTGGTCTCTCAAACGAGGATGACTTGCTTCCACATGAGTTCACAGATGTTTCAATGAAGGATCTGATGTTCCAGTCCTGAACTCCAATTGACGGGGTGGAAGATGCCTGTGCGTGGATTTTTTTAATGTGTGGCGACCGTTACACATCAGCCACCACACGTGCTTGACAGAGCTAGGCCTTTATCCAGTGGCAAGGGTTAACAAGGATGACTGGAGACCTGCTGTGCTGCACGGACCTAGTGCACACACATATCGCAGTGTGGGCCGGCCCGTGCTGCCCCTGGGCCCTCGGCTCTTCTGGGCCCCGTACCCTCATTCGCCGCACCTTCGCCACGATTTCTCGCTGCTCCTCCGCCACAAACATTTGCTGCTCCTCCGCCACAAAAACACTCACTGCACCTCTGCCACAATCTCCCTCCACACCAAACACCTGCAGAGCCTCCGCCACGATCACCCACCAAATCTCAGCCATGATCCCTCATCGCTCCTCTGCCCCGATCATTCATCACAAGTCCACCACGACCTTCCCCCTCCTCTGCTGTACCAGGGTCCAGCCGATGTTCCTGCCCTCGCTCCAAATGGCGACTTGGCTCCTGATGACGTCGCCCACCTCAAAGCACATTTGTGTCAGCTCACGCTGGAATGACCTGCAAGAGAACTTCTCCGCAGGTCGGGGCTTCACAAAGAGCTGGAGCATGCCACTGCAGATTCATTTCACATAGGAGCCTTCTGGCCAACAGAGGGAGGTTTAATCTTTATCAGTTTGGGCTAACTTTAACCCCGTGCCCCAGATGTGCTAATTCACTGTGCGCACTCTCCAAACTTTCATGACCATCTTTGATGTGCTGATCCCTTATGATAGCAGCTTATTCAGGTGTACAATGTTCCTATAATCACCCTTGGGGGTTTTCGATGACCTTTCAGTAAGGCATCTAAGAATGAAGTTTAAAATCCCTTTGGACATTGAGCATAACTTTTGTGAAAGACTATTGAATATTTGCATCGTGCAGACTTTATCGTAGAATTGTTGAGATCATTGGCTGTAACTGAATGAGATTGAATGTTTGAATTAAATCACTCCATTAATGTACCAATTACTAAAGAATGGCATTCAAAATCAGCATTATCCGTCCCACTTAAAAGAGACCAACGGAGCATTACTGTTTCCCATCCCATTTGTTCCGGATTCAAAGGCAGGAATGTTTGTCAAACTGCCTTTTCGGATGTATAGTATTACTTTCTGCTACAATCGGTGCACAAATGGCATGAGCTCCAGGTTAAAAGGTGAGTGAATGTTTTCTGGATTTTTTTTTTGTATTTTCTTTTTAACCCCCGGTCAACTCGCAAGCCCCGTGGTTGGCGCTGCTTTCAATCCCAGAGCCACTTGTCACTCAGACCAGAAGCCACGCTGGTGATGAGCTTTGGGCAGCCTCACTGGGGCAGGACCCGGACCCTGGCACTGTGTCTGCAGCAGGCAAGGCAAGCCGCTGTTTAACCGAAGAGAGGGAGACAGTCCTGCTGGAAAGTTACTCCCACAACCTGAAGGTGAACATAATTTGAAACCGGGAGTTTAAAAAAAAAACAACAAATGGTATAATTAAAAACCAAGGTTAGAGCGTTCTGTAACGCTGAGTTGAGTGCCACCTTTGTCAGCGGCGGTAATCAACCTTTTGCTGTGCTGGGATCTGACAGCAGCTTGACAGGGATTTGTGCAGATTAACCTATCAGTGGCCTTCACTGAGAGGATCAGGCAGGTCAGGAAGGGTAGCATTAGGCAGGCAAAAAGGAGCATCTGTTTCGAAGTTTTATCCGATTACAATCTTGTCTCCTGTAATCTGGAACCACTGTCTATGGTCAGTGGGTATACTTTGTACTTGGTGGTGGGCAAGGAGGAAGGGTGGGTGGGGACCAAAGCTCTTAACAATTGACCAATAACAGATAACATGGCGTGCCATTGCATGAGAGCAGGTAGTGTCTGGAGAGAGTGAGAGTAGATTTCTGCACCTTTCCCAGAGATTTGGGGTGGCAGGGAAGCGGAAAGGGCAGGCACCGGCGGGGGAAGTGAAAATGTTCGAGAAGCAGTCTGTTTGGAAAATATCACAGCCCATTAGTTAGGAGCACTGAAATGGAGACAACTTCAGGGACTCTATTAAGCGCACTGTGTTTAGGCAGGCAGCTGTCCCTAGGCATTATGTGCTATTCTGGAGACTTCGTGCAAAGAGAAATAATTGGACATGGGAAATCAACTGAGCTTCAGTGACACTAATGGATTGAGGCCAAGAAAATGATCAGTTTCCTTATTTTAGCATAATGTTTGAGAATTTTGTGGTTTTCTTAAATCTTTTTGAAAAAAAACAAGGAGTAAGAGAGTTCAAATCAGTGTGTAATAAATTAATTTATAAAGTGTATTAACAGGATGTGGAATAAGCATAATCTTAAAAAAAGCTAGAATTAAATTGCACAGATTAGTGTGTTGCAGAGAGCTGTTAGCCCAATCTATTGCATGGAACATGTAATAAAATATTCAATATCTGTTGGGTGCTTCTCTGTTTACCTGACAGAAGGTCCCTTGGAAAGAAACGACTATCGATACCCATCCTGAAACATCAAATGCAAAGAATTAACACAGACTCTTAACATTAATTTTGCCAATTTATTTCTGCTGCTCTTTTAAAAATACATTTTATTGAAACACTCTGTGCCAATGATGTGGTTTTAGAGCAATTAATGTGCCTGATGGTGTGAGGCAGTTGGATTAACATATCCCATTGAAATGTGATCACTGAAAAACCGAGGTTTATGACCATGTCTGCAGATGTTAGTTCAGCTTCCTCACACTGTCACGAATCCAAAGCATCCGCTCTCCAATACATTATCAGGACTAATTTAAACGTGCCTCAAATATTCAAAAGCAGAAATCTGCAGATAAAATGAAACAAAAGTTAGTTTCTCAGAAATATGCAGATAAAATCAAAAAAAGTTCTCAAATCCAAGGCACAGATGTTTAAAAGGAATGATGGTGTGCCTCTTTGTTTCTCAGCCGAAGCTGAGATATTGGAATCTGCAGTGAGAATAATGGTGAGGCTATTGGCACTCTCCGTTATAATAGAGAAAATCTGACAGCAATTCTGGAGTACGCAGTTAAACACGGAAATCCAGAGGTTGCTGTCGGAGATGTCCTACACCTCCACAAGATTCCCTCTTGGAGTCCTCACCAATAGATTTGGCATTGAATTGATTTCAATGGCGTGAACTTGGGGTACTTGAGTTAGGGCTCTTGCATTTCGGAGTAAGTGACGTGATAACTGATAATTACCGCTGAACAACCTCTCTGGCTCTGAAAAATTAATTTTACTCGTGTGGAACCTCATTCCCTCAGAAAATTAGTGTTGGAGAATTTTTTTTAAATTACAATAAAATGTATTTACTTTTAATTTTTCTGTTTGTGTCTTTTTATTCCTCCCCCTTAATCCCTTCTGTATTCCCAATCTTTATATCACTTTCTGTATATCATTTAAATCTAATTTATATTTCGTGCTTTATACTTCCTGGTTTGGACTCTGCATGTCTCAGTGAGGATTCTTCAATCTGATTGGTTGGAGAGCCTCGCTGCTGCTTTACCTCTTCACAGATCCCCTATAGAGGGCGCCATGCTGAAACAGATGCCGGATATGGGGAATTCTCCACTGACAAGCCCGCAAAAAGTCTGTGGGCAGCAGTCAGCGAGGTGAAAGATGAGCACCGTTCCTTCGTCACTGAGAGCAAAATCTGAGCTGGGCTATTGTGTGGGCATATGATAGACATTAAATTGAGGCCCGTGAGTGCTCTCAAGCTTAAAAATCCCACGGCACTACAAAGACCAGGGGAGTTCTCCCTGATGTCCTAGCCAATATTTATCCTTAACCAACCAACACCTAAAAACAGATTATCTGGTCATTATCACATTGATGTTTGTGGGACCTTGCTGTGCGCAAATTGGCTGCCGCAATCCCTACATTATAACAGTGACTACACTTCAGTAGTACTCAATTAGCTGCAAAGAGTTTTGGGACGTCCCGAGGTCACGAATGGTGCTATATAAATGCAAATTCCTTCTTTACATGTAATTGATGTAAAACAGGAGAAAGCCAAAATGAATATTTGAGAAATGGATTGTACAAATGCTGAAATGCAGTTAAAAGGGATCAGAAAATTGATTCAATTAGCCTGAATATCCTCCAGTGACCTTGAGTGTTGTTGAGAGTGAATCTATCCAGGCAAGTGGCGAGTATTCCATCACAATGCTGAGACACTACTCTGAGGTTCTGTAGCATTACTCTTTTCTAGTTCCATTCTCTTGACATTGTCTAATATTACATCACCTCAAATGAATTCTCTTCGCATTCCCACACGTGTTACCTACGCTATACCGCAGTGCTCCAGCCTTGGCCTCCCTCTTATTTATTTACATTCTGCCCTCAATGGCATCATTAGGGAAGCCTAGGGCGGTAACACTTGCCAGGTGCGAGATTTTGCGCCAGGCACAGAAGTCTCGCCTCTCGTGAGAAATTGGGGTTACTGCCATGGAGGTAATTAAAGGGAAGGGCCCAAGCTGCAAACTCTGCAGTAATAATAGGGTCCTGCCTGGACTAGTGGGGAGTGAGGGTGCAATGCCAACAGCCCACATCCCGAGCAGAGTGCCGGGGCGACCGATCGCGGCACAGACCCCGCGTTCAAAGCGCCAACGGGAGGGTCGGCAAAACTGGCAATGGACAAAATCGCATAATTTTTTTAAAGACCCACACCTCCCCTTTAACTTGCGCCCCACGAGCGACCAGCCGCCCAGTTTACATCCCGTGAAGCTGTCGCTGTCATCGCCCGGTGCAGCTTCAGGGGGTGATACCCAATTTAGGGTCCAGGGCGTTAACAGGGTGCTGCGCACAGTGACTATGTCGCCAGCTGAGCGGGGTGCTAAGCTCCCGGCGAAATTAGCGGGAGTTGTTAGTGGTGCCGCGCCCGGGCGAAAAGTCATAGCCCCTAGGGGGCGCTAACGACCCGAATTTCTAGGCCTAAGTCTCTCTAAAGCCCTTAACCTTCTCTTCTGCACCACAATCATTGCTCTTCTAGCCTAAAGTCCACAGGTAATACTTGGACACAGCATTGCAGTACCATTGCATGAGAATGATTTTTCCCCAGCATAATCCACTACTTCTGTTGAACTTGGACAAAAGTTAATCTTTTCTCTCTTGATATTCTGTTCCAATGTCTTTGAACTGATAAAAATTCAAATCACTTCCATTATTAGACCCAGTTCTCTGGATGTTTTCCAGGATCAGTGGTTATAAAATTGTCCCAACATTTTCATTCAACCAAGGCAAATAGACCATATTTTTCCAGAAAATACTCAGATATCTTTGCAGCCAAATTGAAGCGTGCGGGAATCAAAACAAAAGTAAATTGATAGATGAGAGAAAATACATGCAAAATGGCTATTTTCGAGTAATGAGTGGATTTACTGCATGTCAATATATTGGGCCATGATTTCTTTCAAAGGGAGCACTTGTTTTAAAATGTAGAGTCTTGCAGACTGAAATAGAAATGTCTGTGCAATATACACTTTGAAAGAACCATTGACCAGATTTTAAAACAGTGCCATCACTCGGATGCTGACTGAAGTCTTTCACTTCTGCTTTGCTTCTCTCTGTATAGCAGTCATTGCTTTTAAAATGTGTCAGCTGTGGCTCAGTGGGTAGCACTCTCGCCTCTGAGTCAGTAGGATGTGGGTTCAAGTCCCACGCCAAGGACATGAGCATAAAAATCGAGGCTGACACTCCAGTGCAGCGCAGAGGGAGTGCTGCACTGTTGGAGGTGTCGTCTTTCAGATGAGATGTTAAACCGAGGCCCCGTCTGCTCTGTAAGTGAATGCAAAAGGTCCCATGGCACTATTTTGAAGATTTGTCTACTGTGAAAGATGAAGAACATTTCTTCTCTCACTATGTTTATCTCATCTAATATTTCATACTCCTCCTTAACTACAATGTCTTCATCGTCCCCTCAGGCGGACATAATAGATCCCATGGCACTTTTTTGAAGAAGAGCCGGGGCATTTCCCCCAGTGTCCTGGCCAATATTTATCCCTCAATCAACATAACAAAAACAGAATATCAAGTTATTATCACATTGCTGTTTGTGGGAGCTTGCGTATGGGCAAATTGGCTGCCGCGTTTCTGACATTACAACAGTGACTACGCCCCAAAAGAGCTTCAGTGGCTGTAAAGCGCTTTGAGACGTCCGGTAGTTGTGAAAGACGTTATATAAATCCAAGTCTTTCTTTATATTTCTCCTGATCATTCCAGTGCCTCAAACTCTTGTCCTCTAATCATTTCCAGTCCTTTTATCGTAAATCTCCTCTTACTTTATAAAATTCAGTTTGTATTAGACTTGACAATGGATCTTTCCTTGTCTTCATCTCAGATTGACCGACCAAGACTGCTGCCAGTCCCTGCGCTTTGCTGTTAGAAATGAGACACGGTGAACAAAAATGTGGCTCACAAATGGAACCACAGGCATTAATAGTAGTGTTTTCAACCATGCCAAGTAGTATGTTGAGGAGTATGCCGTGTGCAGTCAGGACTGTGGAGGGAAATTTGTGGCACTAATATTTTTACTGGTATTGCAACTTCCTCCAGTAATGGAGATAAAGTAAATAACTTGTGGTGGGTGGGTGGGGAGAACTGGTAGTACCTCAGACGTTTGGCTCCAGTTTTGAAGAAAAAAGCTCCTAGTGATGGTGTTATTATTTTAAATTTTTTTACACGATTGTGGTATTCATCCAGAAACAGCGTTAGTTTCCACATGTACGCTGGTGATACCCAGCTCTACCTCACTACCACTTCCCTTGACCCCTCCAAGGTCTCTAAATTGTCAGACTGCTTGTCCGACATCCAGTTCTGGATGAGCAGAAATTTTCTCCAATTGAATATTGGATAGAACTAAGCCATTTTTTTTGTTGACAAACTCCGTTCTCTAGTCACTGACTCCATCCCTCTCCCCAACTTCTGTCTGAGGCTGAACCAGTCTGTTCGCAATCTTGGTGTCATACTGGACCCTGAAAATGAGCTTTTGACCACATATCCACAGCATAACTAAGACCGCCTATTTCCACCTCCGTAACATCGCCCGTCTCCGCCCTTGCCTCAGCTCAGCTGCTGCTGAAGCCCTCATCCGTGCCTTTGATACCTCTAAACTTGACTATTCCATCGCACTCCTGGCTGGCCTCCCACATTCTACCCTATGTAAACTAGAGGTGGTCCAAAACTCGGCTACCCATGTCCTTAATCGCACCAAGTCCCGCTCACCCATCACTGACTTACATTGGCTTTCGGTTAAGCAACGCCTCAATTTCAAAATTATCATCCTTATTTTCAAATCCCTCCATGGCTTCACCCCTCCCTATCTCTGTAATATCCTCCAGCCCCACAACCCCCCTGAGATGTCTGCGCTCCTCTAATTCTGCCCTCTTGAGAATCCTTGATTACAATTGCTCAACCATTGGTGGCCATGCCTTTTGTTGCCTAGGCCCAAAGCTCTGTAATTTCTTGCCTGAATCTCAGTGCCTCTCTACCTCTCTTTCCTCCTTCAAGACATGCCTTAAAACATACCTCTTTGACCAAGCTTTTGGTCACCTGCTTCTACTTATGTGGCTCGGTGTCAAATTTTTATCGCATAATACTCCTGTGAAGCGCCTTGGGATGTTTCACTCCATTAAAGGCGCTATATAAATATAAATTGTTGTATTCCAAATGTTCTGCCAAGTTTAGAGTGCCTTATACAGCATGCTGTAGCAAAATGGCCTGAGATCCAATTTAAATTGCCTTGAATCTTACTTTTATGTAACAATTATTTATGTATCAGTGCAAGTGCATTTTATCTGTATTGTTTTTGTAACTTGTAAGAAGTCCTCTTCCACTGTGGTGTTTACTTTAGTAGTACAGGTTGAACCTCCCTTATCTGGAACCCTCGGTACCTGGCCTGTTCTGGATAAGGGATTTTTCTGGACGAGGGGTGGTCACGTTAAATTGGATGGTACAGGTACTGACTGAACAAGGGGATATCGGGGCTGGCTGGAAGATCATGGGGGCGGGGGGGGGGGGGGTTGGGGGCGGTGGATCGCGGGGTCAGGCCAGCAATTGCGGGAGTCGGCAGCGAGGAAGGACTTCAATTTGTTCATGTCGGAGTTCTGCGCATGCGCCACCCGGTGGCAGGGAATGGTTCAGGACGAGGGGCGGTTCTTGATAAGGGAGGTTCAACCTATACTTATTTGAACATCACAATATGTAGTATATTGTTTCAGAACATGTCACTGGCATTCAAAGTATTATGGTATTCTGCAGAATTTTCTGATGCAGAACAATGTTCTTAACAATGGCTATTGCTGGAACATATGGTTTCTTAAGTAAATTGTACTTGATAGTATCTAGTACCTAAAGAACAATAAATAAAGAAAGCTCCCATGTGACTATAGCCCAGAGTCAAAGGCTTGAGATGTTTTGCAGTCTGGAGCCAACATAGACTTTTTTTAAAGTGTTTTTGTCAGCTCTCCTTGTCTCGGTACCTGCACATACAGAAATAAAAAGCAGTCACTTGAAACAGAAGAGATAGGATCTAATCAGCCATCGCAAGTCCATTTACCACACATTGTAACATTTCAGGCGTCTCTCAGCTTGGGTCTCGGAGGTAAAGCTCATGCCATCCCCTGCATTTTCCCTTTGTACACATCATTTCCCGGTGAATGTAGGATTTATTCCCGAGCTAAACCCTTCTTGACAGGTTTGTTATCTGCTCACCCGGTCGGCAAGCCCTAGAGAGTATAGTATAGCTGTTAGAAAATGACTAGAAAGCAGGGCAAATAAATGCCAGCAGAGCTGTGAAGGGGGGATATTATAGCTGCAAGGGACCTCAGAGAGTATCGCCTGTCTTTTATGTCTGCTTTGCAGTCAAGGTTTCATGTAAAGCAACGGCTCTTTCTGGTCTAAATATGATATTGATTGGAAAGCTTTTGGAAACAGTTTTTATTGAAGGTGACTGACGAAGATTCCAACTTTGTTTACACATCCTGGCAGATCCCTTTGTATTTGCTCTCTCAGGCTTCTCGTATTTAACCACTTGCGGTATGATTGTTGTAATATGGGGCAAATTGGTCTTACTTACCAGATCCTTCTCCTGGCCTTTGGTCCTGAAAGTCCATTAGTGTTTGTATTGTGTTACTATACAGAATCTAACACATGTCTCCATTTACTCCTTTCATCTGACTCCAGGTTCTCAGCAGATGCAAGGCCTTTGTGTGAATAAGGTCCACAGGGTCTTGGTGGATCTGTAGAAGTAATCATATGATTTCCTTTTTCCTGTTAAATGTGGACTCTAATGTTTTGCTTGCAATGGAACACTACATCAAAATTATTTTAATACATTTTTCTATTAAAGCATTAGTCATTGATCTGCCATATCTCCGGTTGAAAATGAAGCCCCCATATTGAATACATTAATATTAAGGCCTTTATTTTCCACCTCCGTCACCAAAATGAAACATGCCTTTGTGCTTTTATTATTTTATTATTTAACATTTTTGCCATATAACCTAAAGCAGTTTTTTTAAATGTTGGGAGTATTTTGAAGAATTGTATATGGAATTAATTTACAGAATCCGCTCCCATGGAAACAAAACCGGTTTCTGAGGAAAAAAGTGCGACATTATAACTGTTTTGTTAGACAACATTTTAAAAAGCTCTGTGATTAAATTTAACTGAGAGTACAAAGCAACGATAGAGACAGAAAGTGAACATAAAAACATATCGCAATTCGCGAATGAGATTCATGTAGTTAAAAAAAAAAGTTACATTTTTATCTTATGACTGTTAGTTCAATCAGCAATTCGTGCAGTTATATTTTTATGGTGACTTTCGTACCAGTGCAAACTTCTTGTGTATGAAATGGCTGCATCTGGAAGCCATGTTGATTATGCGGTGAAGATTGTAAGTGATGTCGTGGAACTTTTGAACTTTTTGGATTACCTTAAGCCATTTAGTATTAAAGATAGCATTGGTTAGATGATTGGGTAATACAGTGTTTGTTCTTTCATTTCTGGGATGAAAGCCTCTGTTTTTTGTTGGCTGTAAGGAATCCTACATGAAATAAGTTAGGGTCCTCAACTCAATTTGGCATTAAGTGGTAATCTCACTGGTAAGTATGTCTGATGTGAGAAATGGTAAAATACACTTTCTTCTGAGGTAAGGTACATTATTAAGACTGTAGAGGGAGATTTGCTCAGCATCTGACTGTAAAAGTAAGATGGTTATTGTGAGTTCTGATGATGTGATGCATTAACTAGGGTGCTTGCTAGGAAATACATATGAATTAAAGCCTCAGTTAGTGTTGGTTCTTGGTCCTCTCCCAGATGGCAAGTGGATAAATTTATCCACATTTTCTAATGAAATGGAAGGAAAATTAATGGGTCTAAGTCAGCTACTACTTCAAATCCCTGGGCACAGGATTTTTCTTCAGTGGGGAGTGTTGGGAATAACAATCAACACACACACAGATGCCATCTTTCGATGATAAGATTTTAAACCAAGGCCCCGTTTGTCCTCTCAGATGGATGTAAAAGATCCTATGTTGCTGTTGGAAGAAGATCAGGGGAATTTTCCTGGTGTCTTGGTCAAAATTTATCCCTCAACCAACATCTATTTAAAAAAAAACAGATTAGCTGTTTATTTATTTCATTGCTTGCTATGCTCAAATTAGCTGCAACAATTCCCTATATTATAAAAGTGACACGTAATTGGCAATATTTTATAACGAGACTGAGATTGCACAGGTTCCCATGAATGCCAGAAAATGCTGGCTGTAATATTTTTGTTCAGTTGCCATTGTTTTCTCAGTAACTGAAATTTCTAATATCCAACATAAAGGTTCAAGCAAAATAGAAATTTAAAAAATGACATATTTTACAATAGCATGATTTTAATTTATCAATTGAATTGTCTTTTGTGTCTTTTCATGATGTTGTTAGGGTTAGGCCTCAGCTTTCCCAAAAAGCCTGGGCTTGGAGTTTGTCCCAAAGATCTGACTCTAAGCTGAATTTAGAATGTGCATGTATAATGTACCTAATTTCACAGGATACATCGATGCTGTTTAATCAGCTCTTTTGATGGGATCTTCCTCTTTAATTTCTAGTACTTCTGTCTCATGGCTTCTCTTTCAATAATTTGGAAGGTCATTTTATTGAGGTAAAATTTATATAGATTTTTTTTAAAAGATTGTGGGGCCGAACTGGGTTTGGTGCGCATAATTTGAAATAAAAGAAAATTTAGTGCCCGGCGAAATGGACGGCCAAATTGCACGGAATTGGGGTCTTAGAGCAAAAAGAAAGTGTGGGGCAGTCGTGGGGTGCTACTATCAGCACATCAATGATGGTGGCAGCGTGGCGCTGACGTGCTGTGTCACATTCGCATCATAACGTCCCTCCTTTTTTTTAAAGAAAGGGCCGTTGTGAACTTTGCGCTTTAGTGATGCCCACTGGGCCACCAGGGAGGGTGTCGACTGGGCCTGGTACCCAAGAGGGGGTGCCGGGCTACATGTTAGCATCCCAGCCGCATCGTTGGGCCGACACAGAAAAGATGGCGGCGACACTACCACCTCCCCTTTAAGGGCAGCCAGAGTGCCCCAGCCACCACAACTGCTCGCCCTGCAAAGTTGTCGGTGGCATCGCCCCACGCCAACCTCGCGTCCCGTGGGGCAAAGCCCTTTGCATGCGTCGAGCCCCAGGTAGGGCGCTCTGGCTGCCGCGACTGCCCAAAAACTCTTTAGCTCCCCATTAGCGCCTCCCGGAGGCACTAGCAGGCCTTTCTCAGAGCGGCAATTTCACCCCCTGTGTGTCTTTGAGAGAGAATAACAGGAGCAAATCAGTGTTCTGATTACACACCAGTTACAGCTTTTGTGTTCTCTAAAGATTAAAATGTGTATTAAACTGAGAGAGTGAGAGATAACTCACATTAGGGTGGTGAGAAACTTGTGTCAGAGAGGAGAAGGAGAGAGTGTGTAATCTTCATTTAACATTACTTCAATTTAAAAACAACACCCCACTGTTAGCAACCGTGCCTCATCCTGGGGCTTTATTCCCAAGCACCAGAAAATAAATTGACAAATTATACCTGTTTAGCGGCTTCCTGCATTACAGGGGTTATTTTTTTAAAATCCCAAATCCCCAAGTATTTAAATGATTAACCTCACCCTGCTTTCTCAAAAAAACAATTATTACCTGCTCCCTCACATTTAGCTGAATACCTTTGCCTTGTTTTATGAAGATGCAGCAGAAAATAAATTACCCCTGTGTAGTGATTTTCCCCACTATTGAAAAGTATTTAAAAAATGTTTCTCATGGAACCATAGAAGTTTACGGCGCAGAAGAAGTCTGTGCCAGCTGAAAATGAGCTATCCAGCCTAATCCCACTTTCCAGCTCTCGGTCCGTAGCCCTGTAGGTAACGGCACTTCAAGTGCATATTTAAGTACTTTTTAAATGCGATGATGGTTTCTGCCTCTACCACCTTTTCAGGCAGTGCGTTCCAGACCTCCACCACCCTCTGGGCGAAAAATGTTCTCCTTAATTCCCCTCTAATCCTTCTACCAATTACTTTAAATCTATGCCTCCTGGTTATTGACCTCTGCTTAAGGAAATTGGTCCTTCCTATCACTCTAGCTCGGCCTCCCATAATTTCATACACCTTAATTAAATCTCCCCTCAGCCTCCTCTGTTCCAAAGAAAACAACCCCAGCTTATCCAATCTTTCCCCATAGTTAAAATTCTCCAGTCCTGGCAATCTCCTCATAAATATCCTCTGTACACTCTCTAATGTAGTCACATCTTTCCTGTAATATGGTGACCAGATCTGAACGCAGTGCACTAGCTGTGGTCTAACTAGTGTTTTATACAGTTCAAGCATAACCTCCCTGCTCTTATATTCTATGCCTTGGCTAATAAAGAAAAATATCCTTTATGTCGTTACCACTTTATCTACCTGCCCTGCTACCTTCAGTGATCTGTGGACATGCATTCCAAGGTCCCTCTGTTCCTCTACACTTCTCAATGTCCGACCATTTATTGTGTATTCCCTTGCCTTGTTAGCCCTCCCCAAATTCATTACCTCATGTTTCTCCAGATTCAATTTCACTTTTCTGCCCACCTGACCAGTCCATCGATATCTTACTGCAGTCTACAGCTTTCTTCCTCACTATCAACCACACAGTCAATTTTTGTATCACCTGCAAACTTCTTAAGCATGCGCCATATATTGAAGTCTAAATCATAGATATATACCACAGAAAGCAAGGAATCTTGTACTGAGCCATGGGAACCCCACTGGAAACAGTCTTCCAGTCACAAAAACACCGGCCGACCATTACCCTTTGCTTCCTGACACAGATCCAATTTTGGATCCAAATTGCCGCTTTCCCGTGGATTCCGTGGACTTTCACTTTTATGACCAGTCTGCCCTGTGGGACCCTCCTTGTTACCTCTTCAAAACATTTAATCAAGTTAGTCAGACATGACATTCCCTTAACAAATCCCTGCTGACTTTCCTTGATTAATCAGTGCCTTTCTAAATGACAATTAATACAGTCCCTCAGAATTTTTTCCATTAATATGCCCATCGCCAAGATTATGCTGACTGGCCTGTAATTACTCGGACTATCCCTTTATTCCTTCTTAAGCAATGGTACAACATTAGCATTTCTCCAATCCTCAGGCACCACGCCTGGAACCACAGAGGATTGGAAAATGATGATCAGAGCCTCCACTATTTACTCCCTTGCTTCTCTCAACAGCCTGGGATATATTTCTTCTGGGGCTGGCGATTTATCTACTTTATAAGAAGCTAAACTCCTTATTTTTTATCTACTTTGAAAGATGCTAAACCCCTTAATATTTCTTCTCTCACTGTGTTTAACTCATCTAATATTTCACACTCCTCCTTCTTAACTACAATGTCTGCATCATCCCCTCAGGTGGACGTAAAAGATTCCATGGCACTTTTTCGAAGAAGAGCAGGGGAGTTTTCCCCGGTATCCTGGCCAATATTTATCCCTCAATCAACATCACACAAGCAGATTATCTGCTCATTATCACATTGCTGTTTGTGGGAGCTTGCTATGCACACATTGGCTGCCGCGTTCCCTACATTGTAAGTGCTACACTCCAAAAGTACTTCATTGGTTGTAAAGTGCATTGAGATGTCCACTGGTCGTAAAAGGTGCTATATAAATGCAAGTATTTCTTTTTTTAGGAGTTTGGTTATCTGCTGCTTTAAGGAGTAATGCCACATTCTGTTGTAATATTGAAATCAGAAAGAGAAACACTGGGGCTTTTAGTACCCACGTGCAATCGGACAGTACTATAAATCAGTCGATTTTTCTTCAAAATGCTAATGACAACTCATTTGTTTTATTCATTCATGGAATGCGGATGTCACTGGCAAGGTTGTAATTTATTGCCAATCCCTTGAGAAGGTGGTGGTGAGCTGCCGCTTTGAACTGCCTCAGACCATGTGGTGTAGGTACTTGGGGAGGAAGTTCCAGGATTTTGACCCAGCGACGCTGAAGGAACGGCGATATATTTCCAAGTCAGGATGGTGTGTGGCTTAAAGAGGAACTTGGAGGTGGGAGTGTTCCCATGCGCCTGTTACCCTTATCCTTCTAGGAGGTAGAGGTTGCAGGTTTGGGAGGTGCTGCCGAAGAAGCCTTGGCGAGTTGCTGCATTGCATCTTGTAGATGGTACACACTGTCACCACGGTACACTGGTGGTGCCAGTCAAGCAGGCTGCTTTGTTCTGACCCTTTGTAACCTGAAATAATCTGACAATGACTTCCTGCTGCTAAAATAAATCGGCAAGAATATGCCATCAGTTGGGAGGCCATACGTTCGATCTAATGATGCACATCGTCAGGGTAATGTAGGGGCGCTGTGCGTTACACCTTAGCCAAACCATGCCTGACGTGAAAATGATTGATGCTGTTAATAAGCATAAAATGGGAATAAGTGTTTCCCAGCAGTTGTCTGTGGCCCCGGTGATCACATACTTCAACACACAAGAAAGCATGTTTTTATTTTAAACGGACAAATTCATAACACTAAGCATACAGCTTCACCAAGAGCTTATCCGCCCTCCCGCTTGATGGAATTGTGTGGTTTGTGTGCTGCAGAACAATATCACTTTGATTGGATTAAGCTGCCCATGCTATGTCCACCTAACCACCAGCGTTTCGAATGTTGAGCAACGACTAGGAAAAACAATTCAAATGCTGGAGGTTGGAAATAAAAACCCCAAAATGCTGGAAATGCACAGCAGGTCAGTCAGCCTCTGAAAGAGAAAAGAGAGGTTAAAATTTCATGGAGGGTGGTCCCTTCACAACTGCACTGATGTATACTTGAAAAGTGCTTGGACAGGCCATTGTAAAAATAAAATGGTAATTTGGTTAGAGAAACGTGTGCTGCCATGTGACTTCAAGACAACTTGGAGCTGTGCGGGAGTATCATAAAGGTGAAACATTAGCCTGTCTTTCCCCTTTTTCATAATATCGGCGCCGGGTGTATATTTGCAGCATTTTCCATTTTCATTCATTCAAGCATGTCCTTTTTATATAGTGCAGCAACTGATCCCAAATTGGCAGCTGCAGTGCTCCTTCACAGCCAGCAGTACCTTGTTTATTGTGCCTGGCTGCAAATGAGACTTTTCGGCCCAAGAGTGGGCTCTGTGCATTCATGTGTGGATAGATGTATGGGCACAGTCCACTTTCTCAAAACAATTTTTGCGCTCTTAAAATAAAGCACAGGCAGCAGGGGGTGTCTGCTTCCTCAAGACATTTAAGTAAGCTCTGAGTACGATTGTAAAGTGCCTAAATCTAACAAACTCACTGCCCCTGAGCAATTTGTAAACCCGGTTTGAATCCACAAATGGTGTATGACAGCTTCCTCCAAAGGGTCTCTCACTGTTAGACTCCGGACCAGGTCAGGACCTGACTCTGAAGTTACACTGTCGCTTCATAACAATGCAAACTTGGCAATATAACTGAAAGAAAGACTTGCCTTCATATAGCGCCTTTCACAACCACCAGACGTCTCAGAGCGCTTTACAGCCAATGAAGTACTTTTGGAGTGTAGTCACTATTGTAATGTAGGAAACTCGGCGGCCAATTTTCACACAAGCAAGCTCCCACAAACAGCAATGAGATAATGACCAGATAATCTGTTTTTGTTATGGTGATTGAGGGATAAATATTGACCAGGACACTGGCGATACCTCCCTGCTCTTCTAAGAAATAGTGCCAGGGAATCTTTTACGTGCATCTGAGAAGGCAGACGGGGCCTCAGTTTGATGTCTCATTCGAAAGTCAGCACCTCCGACAGTGCAGCACTGGAGTGTCAGCCTAGATTTTTGTGCTGGAGTGGGACTTGAACCCACTACCTTCTGACTCAGAGCTGACACTGCATACATAAACGGTGGATTTAGTAATACTTGGGCTAGGTACATACTTGTAACAGCAGATTTAAATGATTGCCACAGAGAGAAAGGGTGCAAAACTGCACTTGAAATGGTAGTGGAATCTTAAATGTAAATGTTACCTCTCTCCCTCCCAACTCTTTTATTTATGCAAATTGCAAATGGTCCAGTGGATCCAAAGTCTGTAACTGGATTTATGTTGTGAATGGGAGAAGCATGCCAGAGGACTAACAATTATCCATTTGACTAGAATAGATTGCACTGGAAGTTGAACAGGCCACCCACCATGTACTTCTGCTCTCTGACAGATGGAAATAACACCATGCTCTTAGACCATATAATTCAGGCCAAAAGTACAGGCAACATTTATTTAGAAGAATTACGATTACACAGAAGCAAAAGGAAACAACAAATATTCCGAGTGCAAATGCTTATAAAATAACAAATATTGAATAAGTCCACAAGAATTTAAGCAAATATCTTTTTTAGGGGTTATCTCTTACATATTCCAATGAGTCCAATGCAGAGCAAGACTGATACAGGAGTTACTTTGTGATGAGATGTTTTTATGTAGAAGGCCAGAGTATCATGTTTTCCAATGAAATGGAACTGAAAAGGCGTCTGAACTGGATATGGGAAGAAGCCAGCTGTATATAATCCCAGTTCAGCAACCTCTGGAAAATAACTCTGTGCCATTCAAGTTCAAACGCACAATGGAGCATTCTGATTGTTGAGTCACTTGATGAGCAAATGTTCAAGCCTTTCAAGCCAAGGTGTATAAAATTATGAGGGGCCTGGATAGAGTGGATACGAAGGACCTTTTTCCCATGGCAGAGGGGTCAACAACCAGGTTGCATAGATTTAAAGTAATTGGGAGGAGTTTTAGAGGAGATACGAGGGGAAATTTCTTCACCCAGAGGGTGGTGGGGCTCTGGAATTCACTGCCTGAAAGGGTGGTAGAGGCAGAAACCCTCACCACATTTAAAGGGTACTTAAAGGGCACCTGAAGTGCCGTAACCTACAGGGCTATGGACCAAGAGCTGGAAAGTGGGATTAGGCTGGATAACTCTTGGTCGGCCAACACGGACACGATGGGCCGAAATTGCCTCCTTCTCTGCTGTAAATTTCTATGATTCTATGATTCTCCTGGCAATGCTCTGATGAGGTTTAATCAGATTATTTTGGAATACGAACGTTGCACCTGTCTGACCTGCAAATCAAAGACTCTGGCCTGGGTCCAGGTGATCCCAGCGCTGCTCCTACACACTGTGGCCGACAGGACACCACATCATCCATTTTGACACTAGTTAATTCAAAAACAATGTAACTAGAGTAATAGCTAAGTTAATTAAAATAAGATAAATAATACTGTTCTTTCATCATTTGAAGCTGGATACAGCTTTGCTTCCCCTACAGTGACGTTTTTACATTAAATGAGCTGTAACACTAATCTTGATATTTGAAAATCTAATTTGTTTCATATTTGCTATTAGTTTTATAAAAATGTCTCACCAAAACATAGAAAGGTTAATTTGACATTGAAAGATGGCTACCCATGAACAAATTGTATTTGTGCCCAGTGTATGGGGAAATTGGGACCACATTTAATACTTTCTTAGTCCAAGTTTACATTGTTCCACTTCGCTTAATCTCCTCTCTAAATGTGCCTCCTTAATATGAGAATGTCTTGAAGTATACTTGAAAATCATTATAAATAAACTGACTAGCTGGCATGGTTACTGCAGCATATTGGAGCATCAGTATACCTTTTCTAAATAAACCACGAAGGAGCCGGGCTAGAAATTTGCCGTTGCCTTAATTGGGGGCGGTAACCTTCTGGGGCCGGGACCTCCTGTGCCCGACCTGGAAGTCCCGCCCCGACACGGAATTGGGCCGTAAGCCCCTGAAAGGAAGGGGAGCACTGTCTCCCACACTCCGCTTCCTTTGAGGGGCACTCCTGGGGCGGGTAGCTGAGTCCAGCGGCAGCCCTATGCAGATTCTCCACGTAGCACTGGCGCGCTACAACGCCCCTCCACTTCCATTAAAGGCGAGGGCCACCGTACTCACTGTGGACCCTATGGTGGCCGCCACTGGGCCACCAGGGACGTGATGGACCAGGCCAGCAGCCTGGCACACAGAACGGCGTGCCGGGCTGCACGATGGTGGCTCAGTCGACCCGAGGGCTGTCATTGTCGTCCCGACCCAAGAGTCGGCTGACAATTAAAGATTGCAGCCCGGGGCACTATAGGCCTCCCATTTAAAAAGTGCCCCGGTGAAAGATGTCCCCAAGATTTGCGACCCGCAAAGCTGGCATGACGTCAGCCCGCGCCAGCCTTGCAGCCCGTGGGGCAATTTCCCCATGGGGGTGTTAAGGGGTCGGCGCAGGGATGTAAGGTGTCTGCACGCACGGCGATGACATCATCGCTGGTTGTGCGCCGGACTGGGGTGCTAAGCGCGGTTCGCGGTCCTGCTGGGACAGCGCCCCATAACCTCCGCGCCTGGGCAATTTCCCAGGAGACAGCATTGCGCCCTGTTATCCTTGGAGATGCTAACGGGGCTATAAAAAGGGGCAATTTTGCCCCCATCGGGTTATTCCAGTGTCATCAACCAAAAAATGCCCTCTTTTTAGAGGGGCACAACTAATAAAGAACAAAACTGTAATAGACAAAGGAATTTAACGATTATTGCTAGCATCCAGTATGTACACAAATCCCAGCAGGGCCCACTGGCCACGGAAGGCCTCCAGTTTATCGGTGGACACTGCGTGCTGCCTCTCCAGGGCCACCCGAGCACGTGGAAGAGAGGCAGACGGAGTGACCACCTTCCACAGATCTCATCCAGCCTTGATCAGTTAATGTACACCTTGGCCAAGCACAGAAGCAGACCCAAGAGGAGATCCTCCCACTTGCCGTCCCTCCCTTCAGCCCCCGTCTGCACCGGGTTTGCAAAGATCAGGAGCCTGGGACTGAAGTGAAGCCAGAAGTTGAGGAGCAGCCCCTTCAAAGAATGAAAGAGGAGCCGCAACTTCTCACAAAACACACAAAGGTGAAAAATGGTCTTGTCCAGGCCACAGAAGTTACAGGCCACCTGGGAGTCCGTAAAATAATTTCTAAACCTATTAGATGGACTATTCTGTGCAACATTCTGCACCCTCGATCCCCATTGGTGCAGGGGAGGACTCCCACATAGAAATACCTCTATTGGCATTCCCTCTCCGCCCCCTGCCCCACACATGCCTCTGCTGGAAGGCAAGATGGTGTCTTGATGGGAGATGAGCACAAGGAATTGGAGGCTGATGGAAATGAAAGGCCTGAAGTTTGATGCCAGCTTTGCTTCATTCTGCAGTCTTTGCCCTACTGCTGTGGGGAGGCACTGTGTCTCTGCAAAGAGTTGGATCAATATTGGTGTAATCAGCGGACAGACAGGTACCTGGTGGCCATTATGCACAGTCGTAGCTGCTGGCATTAAGCCGCTGGAACTGGAACACAGGCACTCGCATGTTTTGTTAATGATATAACTGGCGAGAGCTTGTTATAAATTCACAACCGGTGAGGTTTTGTGTTTTACAACGCTTTGTTCAACAATGTAGCTGAGGAGGAGTAAAGCACCTGGTGAGTGTGTTGTGAATAACAGACCTGAACGTGAGATTATCAGACAATGCAGCAAGAGTCTTTCTTCATTCTGTTCTTGTGTTCTCCCTGGTGTTGAATGTTACAGCACCATTAGCACAACCTTACGAACAGATATGACCCCATAAAGGAAAATGATGTAATTTTACCCTCAAATTTTAAAATAATTTTTTCTACAGAAAATGAATGTGGTCCATTATTTTTAAATATGTGTATGATCATAGGCGAGATTGGAACCATAGTTTAGCTCTCGTGCTTCATTGATATTTGGTTTGGAGTACTTTTTGAAAGTCAGTTTACGTTTTAATTGATTTTTCATTTGCATGTTCTATTCAGGAAATAAACAGAAACTGACTTCTTTCAAAACAGTATATCAGTATCATATAAGGACGTTCAGTGACTAAAGTTAGAAAGTGTCATTTTAACCGAACCCAGCTGGCAGGACACTAGCCTGATGAGATTGGCCGCTCCATTTTGCACCCGGCCTGATTTTATTCTCCATTTGGAAACATAAACTTCGCTGACAACATTACTTCAGGCTGAAAGCAGGAATGAAAAATATGCATAAATTAGAAACATAGAAACATAGAAAATAGGTGCAGGAGTAGGCCATTCGGCCCTTCGAGCCTGCACCACCAATCAATAAGATCACAGCTGATCAATCATGCAACTTCAGTACCACATTCCTGATTTCTCTCCATACCCCTTGATCCCTTTAGCCGTAAGGGCCACATCTAACTCCCTTTTGAATATATCTAACGAACTGGCCTCAACAACTTTCTGTGGTAGAGAATTCCACATGCTCACAACTCTCTGAGTGAAGAAGTTTCTCTTCATCTCGGTCCCAAATGGCTTACCCCTTATCCTTAGACTGTGTCCCCTGGTTCTGGACTTCCCCAACATCGGGAACATTCTTCCTGCATCTAACCTGTCCAATCCCGTCAGAATTTTATATGTTTCTATGTGATCCCCTCTCATTCTTCTAAATTCCATTGAATATAAGCCTAGTCGATCCAGTCTTTCTTCATATGTCAGTACTGCCATCCCGGGCATCAGTCTGGTGAACCTTCACTGCACTCCCTCAATAGCAAGAATGTCCTTCCTCAGATTAGGAGACCAAAACTGTACACAATATTCAAGGTGTGGCCTCACCAAGGCCCTGTACAATAAGACCTCCCTGCTCCTATACTCAAATCCTCTCGCTATGAAGGCCAACATGCCATTTGCCGCCTTCACCGCCTGCTGTACCTGTATGCCAACTTTCAATGACTGATGTACTGTGACACCCAGGTCTCGTTGCACCTCCCCTTTTACTAATCTGTCACCATTCAGATAATAATCTGCCTTCCTGTTTTTATCACCAAAGTGCCACCTTGATCATATAATACAAATTAAATGCTACCTTTGTCATATAATACAAATTAAAAACTTTCTTGCAGATTTGTTAACTTTACATGATCAACTTCATATATTATCTGCATTTCACATAGATTTGTCGCATTTATATCCCAGACGGAAGCCATTTGGCCCATCATGCTTGGGCCAGTGCTGCCTCTTCAACTGGAGACACTGACTGCAATCCCATTTCTCTCTACTTTTTCTGCATCCCATTATATTCTTTCTTTTCAAATACTTATCCAATTCTATTTTAAATGATAGAGGGGTTGAAATTCACCCCCGCCGTAACCTGGCTCTCCTACCGTTTTCAAAGTGTTTTTACTGTCGCATCAGACGAGGTGGACTTTTGATTGATTTTCAGCACTTCATCAATTTTTTGGGAGCTGACCAGCAGTTGGTCATAATGGGGACGGAAGTGCGGCAGTAAGTACTCTACAGGGGCGGAAGTGGGGGCGGGATCAAGTCTCCGCCGCTGTCAGTCAGAGGCAGAGCGGTGGTGACGTTATAGTGTGCGTGTGAGTCACCACATCTCTCCCCTCATTTAAAGGGGAGAGAACCAGCGATTATTTAGCTTCGGCCCACTGGGCCACCACGGAGGGTTTTGGCTGGGCCAACGGCCTGGCACCCAAGAGGGAGTGCTAGGCTGCTTGTTGGCAGCCCGGCCGAACCTGGGGCCATAATTGTCCGGCCGAGCGGGAAGTCGGCCGATTTAAAAAAAAAAACACATGGCGGACACGGCAGTGCGCCCTCCCCTTGAAGGACTGCCGTACTGCTGTGGCTCACAGAGTGAAAGGAAGGTTCACCAACAGAAAAGGCTGTCGGGGGCACCGCGCGTAGATCTATGATTTTTCCAGCTACATTTTGCGGGAAGTGCAGAGATTGGCGGTGCGCCCTTTTGATGATGCAGTTGGGATGGTCGGCAGCAACGGGGTGGAAATGGGGACCGCAAAACCCCCCCCAAAGCTGAATTTCACTGGTGGCGGCCATTGGACCGGAATTCGGCAGCCACTTGACTCCGCGGCCTGGCCGCTGCTTTCTGGCGGTAAGTGGCCTTTTTGGGAGGCTGAATTTCGGCTCCATAGTCTCTGCTTCAATAGTCACCAGTGGTAAAATATTTCACCTGTAAATCCATGTAAATCAGTGCTGGAACCTCAGCTCTTTACAATATACATTAACGATTTAGATGAAGGAATTGAGTGTAATACCTCCAAGTTTGCGGATGACACTAAACTAGGTGGCGGTGTGAACTGTGAGGAGGACGCTAAGAGGCTACAGGGTGACTTGGGCAGGTTAGGTGAGTGGGCAAATGCATGACAGATGCAGTATAATGTGGATAAATGTGAGGTTAATCATTTTGGGGGCAAAAACAGGAAGGCAGAATATTATCTGGATGGTGGCAGATTAGGAAAAGAGGAGGTGCAACGAGACCTGGGTGTCATGGTTCATCAGTCACTGAAAGTGGGTATGCAGGTACAGCAGGCGATGAAGAAGGCAAATGGTATGTTGGCCTTCATAGCGAGGGGATTTGAGAATAGGATCAGGGAGGTCTTACTGCAGTTGTACAGGGCCTTAGTGAGGCCTCACCTGGAATATTGTGTTCAGTTTTGGTCTCCTAATCTGAGGAAGAATATTCTTACTATTGAGGGAGTGCAGCGAAGGTTCACCAGACTGATTCCCGGGATGGCTGGGCTGTCATATGAGGAGAGACTGGATCAACTGGGCCTTTATTCACTGGAGTTTAGAAGGATGAGAGGGGATCTCATAGAAACGTATAAGATTCTGACGGGACTGGACAGGTTAGATGCAGGAAGAATGCTCCCGATGTTGGGGAAGTCCAGAACCAGGGGACATAGTCTTAGGATAAGGGGTAGGCCATTTAGGACTGAGATGAGGAGAAACTTCTTCACTCAGAGAGTTGTTAACCTATGGAATTCCCTGCCGCAGAGAGTTGTTGATGCCAGTTCATTGGATATATTCAAGAGGGAGTTGGATATGGCCCTTACGGCTAAGGAGATCAAGGGGTATGGAGAGAGAGCAGGAAAGGGGTACTGAGGGAATGATCAGCCATGATCTTATTGAATGACGGTGCGGGCTGGAAGGGCCGAATGGCCTACTCCTGCACCTATTTTCTATGTTTCTATATACAACATCTACCACATTTCTCCATCACCAAGACCTCTACTTCTACCCCTGTAACTTCACCAATCTTTGCCTCAGTCCATCTGCTGCTGATACCCTCATCCCATGCCTTCAGGCCCAACTATTCCAGTGCTTTTTTGACCAGCCTCCCATCCTCCACACTCCACAAACTTCAGCTCATCCAAAACTCTGTTGCCCATAAATCATCCTGCAACAAGTCCTGCTCACCTATCACCCCTGTGCTCTCTGATCTATTTTGGCTTCTGGCCCCCTGGCACCTTGAATCTAAAATTCTCATCCCTGTGTATAGTCCCCATCATGGCCTCTCCCTGTCTCTGTAACCTCCTTCAACTTTCTGTTCCTCCAACTCTGGCCCCTTCTGCATTGCCCCCTCCCTTTGCTTCATTGGTGGTTGTGTCTTCAGTTAGCTCGATCCATGTGCTGGAATTCCCTCCCTGCACCTTTTTATCTTTCCACTTCCCTCTCCTCCTTTAAAACCCTCTTTACAGCTCATCTCTTTCATCAAGCTTTCCCAATAGCTCCTTTGGCTCGATGTCCATTTTTTAATTACGTCTCTCCGGAGAGTTTCTCTGTTAATGGCATTATATAAAAGTGCATCTGTTCCATTCCTACATGCTTAAGGCATTGCTCAGTGCTCTCTTCCCTTTTACTAACATTTTACTTCTTTTGCGCTGACCAGAGCCCTCACACTTTCCCTTTAAATTAACCGGCAAGCACTTTTCAAACACCCCTCTTAGCTTTTCTAACCTCTTCCTTTGCTTCTTTTCTATGGGCTAAAAAGTCGGCGACCTTGCGACTGGTTTTTTGGCAATATTCGGTGAAGTCTTGCACCGGCACTTTTCAAATACCGCTGGAGCGAGGAGCGCTGCCGTGCAAGACTCGAAATAGCGCTTTCGACAAAAATTTTGCTCTGAGCGCACCCGTGTTTAGGATGAAAAAAACCGGCAAGCAATAATCTGCGTGGCAGCCCTGGGATCAGCGGGAAGCATGAAGACCTGCAAAAAAGGAAGTTGGAAAGTTTTTATTTGTAAATTTTTTTGCAGTAATTCACTAGTTAAGTGCCTTGTGAATGTTTTGTGATTATTTTTTTTGTTTTTTTGCAATTTATTTTTAGGTTTTCCCCGCCCCCCCCCCCCACTCCCCACCCCCGGCCGGTGCAACTCGCAGCGGTATCGGCCTCGGAGTAAAGTTGCCGAGGATCGCAGTTTGCGCCACGAATCCTCGTGCAACGCCGATTTTTACTGCTGCACAAATTGAAGCTCGAATTTACTGCCTCATAGCGATAGCGTTGCCATTACAATAATTTGGACAAAAAAATACAATTATGGCTGAGAACTGAATTTCTAGCCCTATATCTTTTATATTTCTGATCGTTTTCTTCTATATTATCTATCTATATTTATCAAAAGCTTTTCTTCCATCTCATTGTTGCTCTAAGTTCTCTTTGCATGGAATCCCAGCTCTTGACAAACTCACTTTATTTTGAATTGTATTTTATTGTCATCCCAGAATTCAGTCGAGAATTTGCAAGAACGGGAAAAGACTATTAGCCCTAACAATGCTATCCCTTTTTGTTCAATCTCAATCCAATTTGCCAACCTTCTCACCATATCACAGCCCTTTCCCAAACACATTGAATGTCTTTTCAAATCCATTTGTACTGCCCTCTTCAAAGGATTCCACAGTTATTCCACAACTCTATCACCCGCCACAGGGGAGTTTTCCTCGTGCCCTGGCTAATATTTATCTCGCAGCCAACATCACTACATCAGATTATCTGGTCATTAGCCACCACATTGCTATTTGTGGGACCTTGCTGTGTGCAAATTGGCTGCCGCATTTCCTGCATTACAACAGTGACTAACTTCAAAAGTAGTTTATTGGCTGTAAAGTGCTTTGGGATGTCCTGAGGTCACAAAAGGCGCTATATAAATGCAAGTTTGGTCTGTCTTTACATAAGAAATGTTCCTAACTCTGATTTTAACATGTATTTAATCCTGTACACAATGGTGAACAGTTTGCTTGAATTAACTTTGCTTGAGTCAGTCTTTTCCTTTTTATAAGCTTCAGAGCTTCTAATAGGTCACCACAAAGTCTCTCTTCTCGAGCCGTTTCTCAGACGTTAAGATGAGTGAGCTCTCCTGGAAAGACCCGTCTTTGCTGGTGCAAAGCTCTGAATGCTATGTACCAATTTAAATTGATGTAGCTGAACAGCTTCTAACCATGTAATTACACTTGCATGCCATGTCTGCAATGAATACTTTATTGACATCAGAAGCAATCCTTTATTTAGAATTTAATGATTACTGCGTAGTTGTTGACCTATTTGGCTGTACATGTGACATAATTGTCCAGTTGCATTTATCACAATTAGGAAACTATTTCTTTCATGTTAATGTGCATAACAAATTTTGTTACAGTACATTATGTGTGTCCATTCAACGATAGAAAAATGAGAATAAGTCGCAGAAGACATCAAGGAGCTTGCAAAAAAAGATATGATGAGCTATCATTTCAAAGTGTATTCGGTATTGATTTCACTCTGGAACAAGGTTGATCATGCTGATCCTGCCATTTTAGGAAACTGTCATTAAAACTTCTTGTAACACCTCTGGGACTTTGTATTATAGTCTAGAAAGTTGTTGATTAAATAAAAATGCTTATGGATGCTGTAATGTATTTGCTTCATGGATTCTTTTCTCAAGAATTCATAGCAACACATTGTAAATAAACCAACTAGTTGTTTATAGCAAAGGTTTAACAATCACACTACACATTACCAGTTCATCCACTAGGCTCACAACTGCATACCTTATTGTGGATGACCTCGACCAAACTGACTGAGGTTTTATTGAGTCTTGTGAACATCACGTGACTGGCTAAGCCACTCACAATGCAACAGCTCTACAATTATTTTAAAGTCATCATCATCATAGGCAGTCCCTCGGAATCGGGGAAGACTTGCTTCCACTCTAAACATGAGTCCTTAGGTGGCTGAACAGTCCAACGCGAGAACCACAGTCCTCATCACAGGTGGGACAGACAGTCGTTGAAGGAAAAGGTGGGTGAGACTGGTTTGCCGCACGCTCTTTCCGCTGCCTGCGCTTGATTTCTGCATGCTCTCGCCGATGAGACTCAAGGATGCACTTCCTCCACCTCGAGCGGCCTTTGACCAGGGTCTCCCAAGTGTCAGTGGGAATGTTGCATTTTACCAGGGAGGCTTTGAGGGTGTCCTTGTAACGTTTCCTCTGCCCACCTTTGGCTCGTTTGCCGTGAAGGAGTTCCGAGTAGAGCGCTTGCTTTGGGAGTCTCGTGTCTGGCATGCGGACAGTGTGGCCTGCCCAGTGGAGCTGATCAAGTAACATTAATACAAGTATCCCCTTATTAAAGGGGCACTAAAATCGACAAATTATACTTTTCGAAAAGCTATGATCAAATTAAAATTGGTTGCCTGGGGCAATAATGCACTCCAGTCCCTTGGGTGCCCACCTCTCACGGAAGGCCACACGCTCCATTTCCAGGGACACCCTGGCACGAACATAAGCGCGGAAGAGAGGCAGGCAGTTGGGCTGAACGACCCCCTCGACTGCCCGCTGCCTGGACCGGTAAATACTCACCTTGGCCAGGCCCAGGAGCAGTCCCACGAGGAGGCCTTCTGACCTGCCCGCTCCTCTCCGCACAGGGTGCCCAAATATCAGGAGCTTGGGACTGAAGTGCAGCCAAAATGTAAGGAACAGCCTTCTTAAATAATTGAAGAGGGGCTGCAACCTCACCCACTGAACATAAACGTGGAACACGGACTCCTCCAGGCCGCAGAAATTGCAGGTAGCCTGGGTGTCCGTGAACCGACTTTAAAAACTTATTGCACAGAACTACTCCGTGCAACATCCTCCAGGCCAAATCCCCAATAAATAAAGGGAGGACTCCCACGTAGAGAGCACTCCATTGGGGACCCTCGCCTCCTGCGGACGGCAAGATGATGCACCATGGCGTGTCCGGAGGACAGACGAGGATGGCAAGGTGGAGAGTGTGCAAGAGCAGCCCGGCAACAGCTCTACAACTCTTTTGTTTCAAAACAAAAAAAATCAATTAAGTCAAGTGCCCCCTGATTAAAAGGGGGAGGGATGCTCCAAACACTTTTCAAGTGCCCTTTTTTTTTGTTTTTTTTGGGGGGAGGATTTTAGGGCACTAAAAAAGCACAAATTTTACAAGTGCCCCCTGGCTAAAAGGGGAGTGGGGGGAGTGTGGGGGGGGGGGGCACTAAAACCCGGCACAGTAAACGAATTAAACTTTAAACATATAAAATCAAATTAAAATTTGTTTGCCGGGGGTGATGATGCACTCCAGTCCCTCCGGCATCCACCTCTCGCGGAAGGCCGCGAGCGTGCCGGTGGACACCGCGTGCTCCATCTCCAGGGACAACCTGACCCGGATGGAACCGCGAAAGAGAGGCCAGCAGTCGGGCTGAACGACCCCCTCGACCACCCTCAACAGCTCGACAAACCTGTGAGCATACTCACAGGTGCATACATTGCAGACGCAAACTGAAAACTCATGTTTACTCAGATATATTCATTAACACAATTCAAGTTTGAAAACCCCTCTCAGAGCAAAATAAGTTGGTCCAAATATCATTACATAAGAAGTGCAATGTTTTTTTGATGACTTATAAGAACCTGTTTTTCTGGGTTTAGCAATAAAACCCCAGAAAAATTGAGCTCTCATCCATTGACGCTATTCTGCATCTAAACAGCACTGCCCTGAGTTTTCTTTATGACATTTTAGGGGCTAGAGTTTCCTCATTTTTTGCATGCTTAACACCCACTTAACATCCATTTTACCGCTGAAATGACGTATAACGCCCATATATCGCCCATTTAGCCACAAAATGGAAACTGGCAAGCATTTTTTGGAAACTTATCACCGAGCATTGCTTTCCCCATATGCGTAACGCCAGGAAAAAATAATACCACCCGCCCACTTTTTTGGGGCGGATCATCAGAATGGGCAAAATCAACGCCCATAATATTGCCCAGCATTAGTTTCTGCACTAATTTAACGCTGAGATTCAATAATACTGCCCTCCCATTTTTTTGTTGTTTTAAAGATCATATTTGCCAAAAACTAGCGGCCATGCGATCGTCCAGTGTCACTTTCACCACTTCGCACACATATCGCCCACAATATCGCCCGCCCAAAAATCCGCCCAAAAAAAGTGGAACTAACCAGAAGTAATCATAGCGTTATGGACGCCATGTTCTACATCACATGTCGCATCCTTTAAAAGGCTGCTGTGCTTCAACCTCGGGGGAGTTCGGATGTACTCTGGAGGTCATTGGAGTTGATGTGAACATCTGTACATATCTCTTGACCAGACTGTGACTGATTGGAATTTAATAGGTGTCTTCGTCGGGACATTCATTGTTTGTGACCAATCGGTGGAAAACAGATAGCTATTGCAATGGGGCTGTCCTTTCTCACCCTCTCTTGATGACCAATTACATGCTGCAGACTCGAGATGGCCGAAAGTATGCTCCACAGCATTATGTGCCCAATGTAAGACGTGCCAGATTGATGAGGAGGACCAGACGTTACACCCCCCGCAAGTACAGGGAGAAGCATTCTTACCTCGACTTGCCCGATACCAGCTGCCTTCGGAGACTGCGCTTCCACAAAGAGGTTATCACTGAGGTATGCCAGCTCATAAGGGGAGATCTGCAGCCTGCCAGCACCAGCAGTACTGCACTGTCCGTTGAGGTCAAAGTCACTGCGGCACTGTCGTTCTACGCGTCGGGTTCTTTTCAGGCCTCAGCTGGCGACATTTGCAGTCCATCTTAGTATACTACACATCGCTGCATTAGACAGATCACTGAAGCCCTGTACACACGCAGGAGGGACTTGATCAGCTTCCCTATGACCAGGGAGGCACAGAGTGAGAGGGTTCTAGGATTCTCTAGAATTGCAAACTTCCCCAAGATGCAGGGAGCAATAGACTGTACGCACATCGCAATGCAGGCACCTTTTCAGGGTGCAGAGGTTTTCAGGAACTGCAAGGGATTCCACTCCCTGAATATCCAACTCATTGTCGACCCCCAGCAAATTATAATGGCAGTGAATGCTAAATTTCCGGGCAGTATCCATGATGTTCGCAATGAGCGTGAGAGCAATGTATCTGACTTCTTTAACAATCAACCACAAGGTCAATGCTGGATGCTTGGTGACAAAGGATATGGCCTCGTCACCTAGCTGATGACCCCCCTGCGTGACACCCACACCGAAGCCGAAAGGCGATACGATGAGAGCCACAGAGCCACTCGCAATATTGTGGAAAAAACCATTGGAGTGCTTAAGCAGCGCTTTAGATGCCTGGACCACTCAGGAGGTGAGCTCCAATACCACCCTGAGCAGGTAGCTCAATGGTGGTCTGCTCCATGCTGCACAACTTGGCCATCAGGAGGTGACAAGAATTGCCTGATGAGTCTGACAGTCCACCTCACCAGAGAGAGGAAGAGGAGGACGAGGAGGCGGATGCTAACATTGGCCCAGACAATCAGGCTGATGTTGAAGCCATGCCCCCGCCCCCCTGTAGACCGCATGAAAGGGCCTGTGGTGGCATGATAGCTGCAAGAGCCTCATGTCAGGAACTCATCAATAAGCACTTTGCCTGAAAGAACGTTGGTGCTATTTACAAGGCTGCCACACTGCTGGATATGCAGGTCATTCATCAATGGTGGGCATCACCTTAGTTAAAGTTTAAGTTTAAGTTGATTGAAGTTAAGTGTAATTACACCCTTTGATAAGGAATCGCCAGCGTGTAACGGTGCAGCTATCTGAGCCAATGTGCAACAAGGTTTTGTTAAATAAAAAACATTTAAACCGAACAGTTGTCTGAAATCATCAGTATTTCTGTATAAACCAACCCTTCCCCCCCACCGCCCCGCTTCTCCTCTCTACCTCTACCCCTTCCCCTCCTGACTCCAAGCTGCCTGGCCTCAGCTTCATTGGGGTGGAAGTGGGGGGGGGGGGGGAATGACGGATACAGGAGAGGACGGTCCCGAGATGAGAACATGCTCTGAGCCAGAAGCAAGATGTTGCTCCTGGCTCCCATGTGTGGTTGGCAATGGGGATGCGGCACCTTGAGGTGCAGTGCCGTGCTCCAGGACCACTGAGAGCCCTCTGCCACCAGTGTTGCTGGTTACCAGCTCCAGGGCTTCCACCATCCCTTCCATGTTATATCTTATTTGTTGGACAAAAACTTGGTGCCAACTATGTTCTTGGTACTTAGTAGGCTTTTTGCTGTTGGTGAATTTCCCTCGTGCCTCCCACAACAGCCAAACAAGCACACACCACAGCCACACACTCCTTCAGTCCCTCTCGGCTCCCTCTCTCTCTGTCTCCTCTTCTGCGCATGTCATGATGACCCTTGACCTCCTGAATCACGGGAACGGAGCATTGCCATGCCATTGCTAAGGATGGGGACACTTTACGGCAGGTCAGCGAGATTTAACGCTACCGCCCATTTCATATCGCTCGCGGTAACGCCCAATTTAAAAAATGGAGACTAGGTGCTTTGAGAATGGGCGAGAAGCCAGTGATCTGAAAACCCATTTTTACCGCCCACACCGGAAATAAGTGTAAAATCTAGCCCTAGGTAACTACACATGACTGTGACAGAAAAGGGTACAGCAATGTAAATGGCATGCAAATAAATATAAGATATTTTTACGTACCACATTTTTCCTGTAATAGTGCTTGGTGTAAATGAGGGGCAAAGTCCTCCCAGAAAAACGCTGAATTACTTTTTCGAGAACTGCATTTAAGTGCTATCTGTCTAAAGGGATAGGCTTGTATTGTCAAGAACAACATCAACTTGCATTTATATAGTGCCTTCAACGTAATAAATGTTCAACTGATTCAAGGCTGAGATAGACAGATTCTTGAACTATAAGGGAGTCAAGGGCTATGGGGAACAGGCAGGAAAGTGGAGTTGAGGCCAAGATCAGATCAGCCATGATCTTATTGAATGGCGGAGCAGGCTCGAGGGGCCATATGGCCTACTCCTGTTCCTATTTCTTATGTTCTTGTGTCCCAAGGCGCTTTCCAGGAGCATGTGACACTGAGTCACAGAAGGACAGCTTGGTCAAAGAAGTAGGTTTTAAGGAGCGTCTTAAAAGAGGAGAGAGAGGTAGAGAGGCGGCGAGGTTTAGGGAGGGACTTCCAGAGCTCAGGCTGCTCTTTATTTTTGGAGTTTTTAATTAAAAATTAGTATTGCTCCTTCAGTACTTTGATATGCTGTATGTCTCCATTGGAAAGTGTAAAAGACAATGTTCAGTGTTCCTTGTGGATCCTCCCTCCTCCCCCCACCTTTTGTGATGTGGCTTATTTGACAGCTGCTGAAGAAATTCATGTGAGTCACTAACAACTGTCTCTCCCCCACAGAAAATGAATTGCCCTCCCCCTGACTCTACACCATACTGCATGCTACCTGAAATAAAAAGACAACCCTTACAGTCAAGCCAGCACCATTCATGCACCATCATTCTTCATCCCCGGCCCTCTTTTCCTTTTCCTCCGCCTACTGCTAGGCCCTCTTATTACCTGTTCCTTCCAAGGCAGACTGCAGGGGAGCCTGGCCTGCTGCTTGGCATGGCAGCACAAACTCATTCACAGGGGGCGGAACCTTTAAATTAGCATGCAGACCACCACCATGCAAATTGCAGGTTCTGGCAAGGATAAATTAAATTGAGCAACATTCGTCAGAAGAGGGCACAATAAAAAACCTTTAATCTTCAAAGATCATCTGCGATTTCTCAATGGCTTCCATTTGACCCGTCCCTTAAACGTGGCAGCTCTTTTGAGGCCCAGTTGGTGACATGACTCCCTCTCTATTTCTTCCCCATGCCAAATTGTGTCATAAAGTGCTTCCTGCAACTTGCTTTTTTTTGTTGGCGATGTGAAATTCCTGCACTCCGCATGGAGCTATTTGTTAGACTGAACTGAACGCCATGAGCGAAATCTCCAGTATCTCTCTCGGGCCAAAAAGCCTGACTAAAGAGTTGTCAATCAATCAAGTTCAAAGACACATGAGAAAGAACTTCACAACTAGGTGTTTGCCACTCATCCAGACCGTGCATGTTTATTAATGGTTTGACTAAATTCAATTCACATCTCAGGAATAAAAATATTCTGCGCCTTGACTAATTTATAGATCAAGCAACTCAGTCAGATGCTTATAACCAATTCTTCTCCAGCCCAACATATGGATGTTCAGCTTCCATCTTAACTCTAGTTACTTCAAAACGGTACCATACAAAATACAAGATATTTTCTCTGCCACAGAGCAAAAACTCTGCTTTTGTCACAACCCGATCATTTTTTTTTTTGGTTGTTGGCCTAGCTATCAGGAAATCTCCCTGTTCTTCTTTGCATCGAGCCACAGGAATTCTAACATTTACTGGAAGAGGTAGAGGGGACCGTTAATTTAATGTGCCTTCTGAAAGATGTCGCTGACAAGCTCCTCAGTCATACACTGGAGTGTTAGCTTAGATAATGGGCTCGAAATTTGGCGATTTTGCAACCCGGTTTTTGGTGCCATACCCTTTTTGGCGGGAAATTCGGTGACGTTTTGCGGCGGCGCGTTCCGTGTACCGCTGGGCAGAGGAACGCCGCTGTGCAAGACCCGAAATAGTATTTTTGCCAAAAATTTGGCTCTCTCCGCCAAAAGTTAAAGTTTTGATTTTTTAATTCTTTTTCAGCGATTCGATAGATAAGTGTCTTGTAAATGTTTTGTGATTTTTTTTTTTTCCCAGTTTATTTTTTTGTGTTTTTCCATCCTCCCAAGGCCTCTCTCGCAGCGGTATCGGCCTCAGACTAAAGTTGGTGAGGATCGCGGGCTGTGCTGCGAATTCTTGTGCAATGTTGATTTTTACTGCTGCGCAAATTAAAGGTTGAATTTCTGGTCTGATAAGAATAGCGGTGAAAATGGCAACTTTGGCGAAAAAAATACCGTTTTCGCTGAGAAGCAAATTTCTAGCCCATTAATGTGTACAATTGTAGGGTGGGACCTGAATCCTCAGTCTGTGGAGGTGACAGTGCTACTTACAGAGTTGATGCAGTGCAGAAAAAGAAAATCATAATTATGCCAATGTTCTAATTATTGTGTGATGATTATTCTAATCGTGGCAGACAATAGAATACCCTGATAAATAATAAGACCTGGTACTGCCACTTTTAATGTTAGTGGTTGGTGTTGGTGATCCTTGTAGTGCTGACAAGAGGACTGACTCCCGAACATGTTATCACTTACCATTAAAGCAGGTCCTTATGTGTAGCTGTGTAGTTAAAACTGGTTTAAACAAATGCACACTTTTCTTAAAAAAAAACGCCACGTAGCACCCACAAACCTATGTGGAAGTACGTTGAGCATCAGTGTATCCCTGTTGGCTAAACATTCATGTCACACTCCATGTCAACTTTCTGTGAGGAAAAGCAAATATTTTAATATACTACAGATGTGGAACATTGCATACGCAAGCCTACTTGCATAACTCTGACAGCCTGTCTCATGTTGACCGTGTAATTATGTTTTACAGCACAGCGAGAATATATCGACTTTATTGTAAAGTCGATGAATCTGTTGTGTGTAAACATACTGAATGACTGCGTTTAACTTCTGAGGCCACTTTGTAAATGAGAGGCTCACAAGGCAAGCTGGTTGAAACATGATGTGTTATTAAGTACACAAAAGAGGGGTATTGATGTGATGTTGAACTATCCATGTAAGTGGGTTATCAGATTGTGGTGACGAGAAAATCATTTAATATCACTGAATAGTGTTTTTTATGGTCAACGCACCACAACTTATTACTTAAGTAACCAACTAATCTATTAAAGTATTTTTAAACCATTCAGCATCAGACTCATGTGAAAGACAGCTTGGGCCCCCGATATCACTATCACATGGTCCTGGGAACTATTTGTGTACAGTAATATAGCCTATGAAAAGTATAATCATTTGACTCAGCCTTTGATTCAGCCTTTGCTTGTGATGTAGAATGCAAATGTTTCAATTATTATCACTGGCGTTTGGTTGAGGTGTGCAGTCATGTTGACAACATAAGTTGTTATGGTTGTGTTCAATAACCTTAGTCTCAGGTGATTGATGATCGTTCTTATGGCCAGTGTTCACAGGGTTGCCTACCTCCCTCCAATGTGTCTTCTTCCGTTGTGTTTCTGGTTGACACTTGGAGCAGTACTAAAGAAGTGCTGCGCTGTTGTATGAGATGTTAATTTGAGGCTCCATCTGCCCTCTCGAGTGGACGTAAAAGATCCCATGCCACTATTCGGAGAAGAACAGAGGAGTTCTCCTACTGTCCTGGTGAACATTGATCCCTCAATCATCACTTAAAACAGAGCAGACTCAAGGGGTCTTGTGGCCTACTCCTGGTCCTATTGCCTATTATCTAGTAATTTATTTCTTTGCTATTTGTGGGACATTGCTGTGCACAAATTGGCTGCTGCCTTTCCTACTTCTTCTTAGGCAGTCCCTCAGAGTCGAGGATGACTGGCTTCCACACTAAAAATGAGTTCTTACGTGGCTGGTGTGTCCTATGTGGGACCTACAGTCTCTGTCACAGGTGGGGCAGACGGTGGTTAAAGGAACGGGTGGGTGGGGTGCTTGGACTGTCGTGCGATCCTTCCGCTGTTTAGGCTTGGCTTCAGCTTGCTCTCGCCGAAGAGACTCGAGGTGTTCGGTGCCTTCCCGGATGCTTTTCCTCCACTTTGTGTGGTCTTGGGCTAGGGATTCCCAGGTGTTGGTGGGGATGTTGCACCTTTTCAAGGAGGCTTTGAGGGTGTCCTTGAAGAGTTTCCTCTACCCATCTGGGGCTCACTTGCCGTGTCGGATCTCCGAGTAAAGTGCTTGTTTTGGGAGTCTCGTATTGGGCATACGGACGACGTGGCCCGCCCAACGGAGTTGATCGAGGGTGGTCAGTGCTTCGATGCTGGGGATGTTGGCCTGAGTGAGAACGCTGACGTTGGTGCACCTATCCTGCCAATGAATTTGTAGGATCTTGCGGAGGCAGCGTTGGTGGTATTTCTCCAGTGCTTTGAGGTGCCTGCTGTACATAGTCCATGTCTCTGAGGCATATAGGATGGCTGCTATCCCTATTGCTCCCAAGCTATGGAAAATGGTCCACGTTGTCCAAGGCCTCGTCATGGATTTTGATAATCGGGGAGCAGTACTGTGTGGCAGGACATGTGGGTAGAGGACCTTTGTCTTACGGATGTTTAGTGTAAGGACCCTGGTCTCAGTGAAGGCGTTAACGATGACTTGGAGTTCAGCCTCCGAGTGTATGCAGATGCAGGCATCATCTGCGTACTGTAATTCAATGACAGAGAATGGGATGACCTTGGATCTGGCCTGGAGGCAGCGGAGGTTGAACAGTTTCCTGTATGTTCTGTAGATTAGCTCCACTCCAGTGGGGAGCTTACTGAGGGTGAGATGGAGCATTGCAGCAAGGAAGATCGAGAAGAGCGTTGGTGCAATGACACAGCCTTGCTTGACCCCGTTTCAAACATGAATTGGGTCTGTGGTGGATCCATTGGTTAGGATCACGGATTGCATGTCATTGTGTAGCAGGCGAAGGATGGTGACAAACTTTTGGGGGCAGCCGAATTTAAGGACGAGTGTCGAAGGCCTTTGTGAGGTCAAAGTAGGCCATGTACAGGGGTTGGTGCTGTTCCCTGCATTTCTCTTGGATTTGCCGCGCAGTGAAGATCATGTCCATTGTGCCCCATAGTGGGTGGAATCCGCATTGCGTCTCTGGGAGAAGTTCTTCAGCCACAGGGAGAAGGCGATTGAGAAGGATTCTTGCAGTGACTTTCCCTGTGCCAGTAGGCAGGGAAATTCCTCTGTCGTACATTACAGCAGTGACTACACTTCAAAAGTACTTAATTGATGTCCTGAAAGGCGCTACATAATTAAGAAATAGGAGCAGGAGTAGGCCATTTGGCCCCTCGTGCCTGCTCCGCCATTTAATAAGATCATGGCTGATCAAATGCGAGTCTTTTTTTTTGGTCTTTCCCATTTGGATAAGGCCAATCTTGGAAGTTCTTGATTGAATCGTGAACATTAGCCTCGCAGGGACACAATGTGAAGGTTAGAGTAAAAAGAGTCGAGGATGTAGAGATTCTCCAAGCGATCATTTTGTAGCACGGGGACAATGGTCTGAGACCCCCATGTGTAACTGCGGGTGGTCCAAGCCTAGAGACGCAGGAGCAGCTTGTTCGGCTCGGAGTTTCACTTTCATTCTGTGCTTTCAATTTTCATGACCAAAAGTGGAGCTCTTCGGTTTTTAGGGTTGCCAACTCAGGTTGGACGTATTTCTGGAGATTTCATCATATGACCTCCAACCACCCCGCCCAGTCACACAGCCTTTTCCCCATCTCTAATATTTTTATAACTAATAAAGGAACCTTAGGAATTGGAGTAGGCCATTCAGCCCCTCGAGCCTGCTCCGCCATTCAATTAGATTATGGCTGATCTGCGACCACAACTCCATTTATCCGCCTTTGCTATCAAATCCTTTTGGGAAAAAAAACACTTTTTTTTAAAGCCCCCATGATTTTTCTTCCAGCAACAGTGTCCAGGAGATGAATCTTTCATTCCTGGAGACTCCAGGACACTCCGAGAGAGTTGGCAACTCTATCGGTTTCTTCAATGTAAGAATTTCGCTCATCAGCCTTTTTGGATGTGTTTCAATGACTACTTTTTTTCTTTGAGTACCTGTAGTTGTAAATGCTTTGGGGTGAAATTGGGTAAGTTATTGAATATAGGCTTCGAGGAGGTAGGAATGTTTAAGTGTAATGGTCTAACCGGGTGGCTTTCCAACTTCTGTACAGAGCATCGTCTGCACGTTTTGACCCACTCCCACAGGGCCCTGTCCTTACTTTTGAAAGACAGTGTCAGGTATCTAAAGAAAAACAAAAAGTATTATTGAAGAAATTATTTTTTATTAGCATACCGCAACAGAATTAATGTGCTCGTAAGTCAACAAATACACAAATCTGATGTCAAATGGATAGAAATCTGGTGACCTTGGATTTCCCTAGAGTCCAGGCCTGATTTTCACCTGTTGTATGCCATGAATGGGGCAAATTGGAGCGGAAAAGATGGACCGAGATCGGAACTAATCATCCCTGCCCATTTTCTCTGCTCCTGACCGGATTCTCGCAGTCATACACGTGCAGAAACCTACCACATTAAATAGGCAGGAACCTTATTTTAATATGTTAATTGGAAGTGTGTGGACTTTCAAAAAGTGTTTGATAAAGTACCACATAATAGAATTATTAGCAAAATTGAAACCCTTGGGATTAAAGGGGCAGTGGCTGTGTGGATACAAAATTGGCTAAGGAACTGAAGACTGGAGAGTAGTGGTGAACGGTTGCTTTTCCGACTGGAGGGAGCTGGTGTCCTCCAGGGGTCGGTGTTGGGACTGCTGCTCTTTTTGACATATATTAATGACCTGGACTTGAGTATACATGACACAATTTCTCAGTTTGCAGATGTCACAACACTCTGGAATGTAGTCAACAGTGAGGAGGATAGTAATAGATTTCAGGAAGACATAGACAGACTGGCGAAATGGGCAGATTCATGGCAGATGAAATTTAATGCAGTGATTTAATGGTGGAAGGGTCTATTACAGAGGGGGCATAGTTTTCAGGTGGTTGATGGAAGGTTTAGAAGGGATTTAAGGGGGGGCTTCTTCACACAGAGGGTTATGAGGATCTGGAACTCGCTGCCTGGAAGAGTGGTGGATGCAGAAACCCTCACCACTTTTAAGAGATGGTTGGATGGACACTTAAAGTGCAGTAACCTGCAGGGTTATGGACCTAGAGCTGGTAATGATTAAACTGGATGACCTTTTGTTGGACGGCGCAGATATAATGGTAAGTACTGCAGGGAATAGAATATGGCCAGGGTGATCTCCTGGACTAGTTTCGATTGCCTGGATGGGCCGGAGAGGAATTTTTCAAGATTTTTTTCTCCCTAAATTGGCCTGGGTTTTTATCTGGTTTTTGCCTCTCCCAGGAGATCACATGGCTCTGGTTGGGGTGGAGTGTAGAATGTTTCAGTATAAGGAATGTCGCAGTTGTGTGAGGCGGACTGGTTGGGCTGGGTGCTCTTTGCCTTTCCATCATTGTTCATAGGTTTATATGTAACCTTTAGGGCTGCTGACCAAGGGCCGTGTAGCTCTTTGTCGGCTAGCGCGGACACGATGGGCCGAAATGGCCTCCTTCTGTGCTGTAAATTTCTATGTTTCTAAGTGTGAACTGATTCATTTTGGTAGGCAATATAAGCTAAATAGTACAATTTTAAAGGTGTTGCAGGAAAAGAGAGACCGGGGATGTACGCAGACAAGTCTTTGAGGGTGGAAAGACAAGTTGAGAAGGCTGTTAAGAAGGAATGTGGAATCCTTAGCTTTATAAATAGAGACATAGTAAAAAAGCAAGTAAGTTATGCCAAAGCTTTATAAAACTTTGGTTCGGCTCCAGCTGGAGAATTATGGCCAATGCTGGATGCCACGTATGTCAAGGCCTCAGATAGGGTGCAGAGGAGATTTACTAGAATGGTGCTTGGATGAAAGACTTCAGTTAAGTGGAGAAACTAGAGAAACTGGGATTGTTCTCCTTTGAGCAAAGGAGATTAAGCGGAGATTTGATAGAGGTGTTCAAAGTCTTGAAGGGTCTTGATTGAGTAAATAAGGAGAAACCCTTTTTACTGGCAGGAGGGTCAGTAACCAGAGGACACAGATTTAAGATGAGTGGCAAAAGAACCAGAAGTGACATGATGATAATGTTTTACAGAGCAAGTTGTTAAGCTGTGGAGTACACTGCCTGAAAGGATGGTGGAAGCGAATTCAATAATAACCCTCAAATGGGAATTGGATAAATACATGAAAAGGAAAACATTGCTGCGCTATGAGGCAGGAGCAGGGGAGTGGGACTGATTGACGAGCTCTTTCAAAGGACCAGCACAAGCACGATAGGCCGAATGGTCTCCCTCTGTGCTTTATCATTCCATGATTCTAGAATGAAGGCAGAATGCTGTCATTTAGATATACCGCAATTTGGGCCCATTGAGGCTGATTCTATTTTGATTCCTAACAATGTCCATACATCGTCTGTGTCCATGAGACCGAAGCAGCTGCTGAAGAAGGCAGCTTTTAAAATTAAAACGACCAAAGGGGTTCAAATCTTCAATGTACCTTTGGATGCTTTCCCATTCCATTTTTTACAGGCAAGACTTTCGCCTCAGGTTCTGGAACTCTCATATTTTGCGGAAATGTAAGCGATGGGTTTCCGTACCAATCTAGATAGGTTTAGGATGAAGAAGAGGAGGAGCAATGGAGGGACGGCAGGTAACGGAGGACTGTGAAGAGTGTATTGTGACGCAGTTGTTGATTTAATGTTTGCAAGGGAAGCAGAGCCGCTAAAATGGTGCATAGAAAAATAATTAAAGCCCATCCAGTTACTTGTGCCCATGAATTAAGGGTCTGATATGCAGTTACTTGCTGAGATTGCATGTTGTTTGATTTTGAAATCATAGGGCTAGATTTTCCACTTTGCTGGCCATCATCCAGTGTTCCCAGCGACGCCTCAGCCTTATTGATCACTGGAACATTGCCCAATTTTATGGACGTGATTTTCCACTCGGCGATAGTCCAGCAATGTGAAATGGGTGATCCGAAATGTCGGCGATGTGACGTTCGCCCACCGATGTGGAAGGCAAAAGCTTCCCTAGCAACGGGCTTCTGCGCATGTGTGTTTTTTTCAGCCGACTGGCTTTTCCCGCGTTTCGGGAGGTCACGGGTCATCCACACAAGCGCAGAAGGCACAGGGAGGGGCAGAGAGAGAGAGAGAGAGAGAGGATGGAGCGAGAGGAGGAGGAAGGCAGAGACAGAGAGGAGAGAGGAGAGAAGGGATTGAGTGTAATCAGCCATGATCTTATTGAATGGTGGTGCAGGCTCGAAGGGCCGAATGGCCTGCTCCTGCACCTAATTTCTATGTTTCTATGTAACGTCGCAAGTTTGCTGACGATAAAAAGATGGGAGAAAAAGCAATGTGTGAGGACACAAAAAATCTGCAAAAGGACATAGACAGGCTAAGTGAGTGGGCAAAAATTTAGCAGATGAAGTATAATGTCGGAAAGTGTGAGGTCATGCACTTTGGCAGAAAACAATCAAAGAGCAAATTATTATTTAAATGGAGAAAGATTGCAAAGTGCCACAGTACAGCGGGACCTGGGGGTACTTGTGCATGAAACACAAAAGGATAGTATGCAGGTACAGCAAGTGATCAGGAAGGCCAATGGTAGCTTGGCCTTTATGCAAAGGGGATGGAGTATAAAAGCAGGGAAGTCTTGCTACAGGTATATAAGGATTGGTGAGGCCACACCTGGAATACTGCGTGCAGTTTTGGTTTCCATATTTATGAAAGGATATACTTGCTTTGGAGGCAGTTCAGAGAAGGTTCATTAGGTTGATTCCAGAGATGAGGGGATTGACTTATGAGGAAAGGTTGAGTAGGTTGGGCCTCTACTCATTGGAATTCAGAAGAATGAGAGTTGATCTTATCGAAACATATAAGATTATGAGGGGGCTTGACAGGGTGGATGCAGAGAGGATGTTTCCACTGATGGGGGAGACTAGAACTAGAGGGCATGATCTTAGAATAAGGGGCCACCCATTTAAAACTGAGGTGAGGAGGAATTTCTTCTCTCAAAGGGTTGTAAATCTGCGGAATTCGCTGCCTCAGAGAGCTGTGGAAGCTGGGACATTGAATAAATTTAAGACAGAAATAGACAGCTTCTTAAAAGATATGGGGATAAGCGGGCGGGAAAGTGAAGCTGAGTCCATGATCAGATCAGCCATGATTTTATTGATTGGCGGAGCAGGTTCGAGGGGCTGTATGGCCTACTCCTGTTCCTATTTCTTATGTTCTTATGAGAGATCATTGTTCATTGTATGTTAAATTGTTTAAAATGTTCGTTCATAGTTGGGGGAGGGAAGGGTGTTTGAAAAGAATTCTGTTTGCAATAAATTTTGTTGATGATTTTAACAATTGTTGTGTATTCTCTGATGAGGTTAGTTAACTTTAGGCATTTTGAATAACTTAAGTTATTACAGGAGAATAAAGATGTTAAGTTAAGCATTAATGCAAATGCTGCACTACAAAGGCCAGGCCAGTGCAGGCAAGGCTAAAACGTAACTCAACATAAATGCAACTTTTGTATAGCCATAATTGTTAATCTAAATGTAAATGTGATGATCCCCAATGTAAGTTCATGCAAAGCGTTCCTTTATCAGCTGCTGACGCAACAGCTTTGCGGCCACGTAACTCCCATGTGGTGCTGTTCTTCTGCGGGGGAAGGGGTGCGGGTGGTAGGACCATGGCTACAGCTGGTCCTCCCCAAGGTCCTCACCAGCCTCCTCTTCCTCCTGCTCCTCCTCCTCCTCCTCTTGCTCCTCGGCAACCTGTTCTTCCATCTCCCCTCCTTCTGGAAGTGGACCTGCAGACCCATCAGGCATTTGCTGACCTCTCCTTATTGCTAGATTATGTAGCATGCAACATACCACAATAAACTCGGTAACCTGGTCAGGGTGGTACTGTAGGCTGCCACCAGAGTGGTCCAGGCAACTGAAGCGCTGCTTTAGGACTCCAATTGTCTTCTCGATGGTGTTCTGTGTCGCAATGTGGCTTTCGTTGTAATGTTTCTCTGCTTCAGTGATGGGATTACGCAGTTGGGTCATCAGCCAGTTGGCAAGGCCATATCCCTTATCCCCCAGCATCCAACCGTGGACCTTCTGGCTGATTGACAAACAGGTCAGGGATAGCACTCTCACGCAGGATGTGCGCATCATGGATGCTGTCAGGAAATGTAGCATTCACTGTCAGAATGAGTTGGCTGTGGTCAGCAACAAGCTTCACATTTTAGGGAGTGAAATCTCTTTGTTACGAAACACCTCCGCGTTCTGTAAAGGCGCTTTCAGGGCGATGTGCGTGCAGTCAATTGCTCCCTACACTTTGGGGGAGTTTGCTATTCTGGAGAAACCCAAAGCCCTCCCGGTCTGTGCCTCCGTGGTCATAGGGAAGCTTATAAAATTCATTTTGTGAGTGTAAAGGGCTTCAGTCACCTGCTGAATGCAGCAGTGTGTACCGTGCTGAGAGATACGACAGATGTCGCCAGCTGAAGCCTGAAAGGATCCCAATGCGTAGAAGGCTAGTGCTGCAGTAACCTTTACCTCAACGTACAATGCGGTTCTGATAGTGCTGGAAGGCTGCAGATCCCTCTTGATGAGCTTACAATCTCATTGATGACCTCCTTCCGGAAGCGCAGCCTCCTAAGACACCTGTTTTCAGACAAGTTGAGGTAAGATTGATTTTCCAAGTACCTTCGTTGGCGGATGCTCGCCTCCTCTGTCTCCTCTGTCTCTGTCAATGCATTACTCAGCCACCTCTTTGATTGATCCTTTCAGAAAGCAGTGTGTGAGCAGTTACGAGTAATGGCACAGAAAGCATAGGCCCCATCACTAGCAATAATTTTTTTCACTTGTTATAAATGCACTTTTCAGTTAAAAAAATGCCTAATGTACTAAGCTACAATTGTACAATGAAATATATATATAAATCTGAGTCGATCTGTCTGTAAAATAACCTTAAATAACTAACAAATATCTTGGCTGTGTTTTTTTTTGCTTCCCTTCCTCCGAAATTCAAAATGGCGTCCATATTGCCCCTTTTGATGAGGAAGGCCTGCGAAGAGCAACTATTATCCAGCGATGTTCTCGGCGAGCGATCAACCCGGCGAAGTGCCGAAAGTTGGGATGGGCGATGTGCGGGCGATCACCTCAGCGATCAGTGAGCCGAAACTTGGGGGCTTAATTTTCCGGCGATGTTTCTGGCCTAGTTTCCACTTTTTGGTCAAAATGGGTGATAGAGATCCGTTTTGGGCGATATATGGGTGATGTGAAGTGGAAAGTCTAGCCCATAAATTGAGATTGTAAAATAATGTTGCAACTTCAGATATGTGCATTTATACATACTCACATGTGTATGCGCTTGGTAGTTGTGTGAGTTTTTAATCCATTCAATCCTGACTTGACAGTGGAAGCTTGTAGGAGTAGCCGGTGTCTTACAAAATAAGCTGTGCAATTGTGGCTGTGGAACCTCTGGGACTTACTTGCAGGTGTATGTGGCTAAATAGCGCTTATGTTTGATGAAGACCTTTTAAAAATATATATGCGCTTGAGGCTTTCCCACAACTTTGTTCTGTATTGAATACCCTCTCTGGCAATAGTCAATAAGATAGCATTAATAATTTACTACAGTTATAATACAAAGGTTGTCCTGCAAGAATATGATCCAATTAGAGTTCCTCTTGTTTAACTCAAAATGACAGTGGAGCATCTGATGGGAAAGCAGTTGATAATTATAAGCCACTGCATGATAATTTAGAACATGGAATTCCGAGGCGGAGGCAGAGTTGGCGATTGAGAAAGTAAATTTGTCGGAGCAGTTGCCAAAGAATGAGAAGGGACCGAGATGCAAAGCACTGCAAAGGGTGGAGAAAGCAGGTGATATGTGGCAGAAGTGAACTGCTAACATGGGAAGTGAAATCTAGTGAGAAAGAATGCAGGATAGCACAGCAGAGTCTACAAGGATGTGGCGAGAGAGTGCATCGAAGTGAAATGCTTCATGGAACCAGCTTTGGACAGTGGATTAGTCTGTTTTTTGTTCTGGCTTGGGAATTGCCCATGGAAATCTGCCAGCTAGGCTGAATTTGATGAGGTGGGTTGCTTTGGGGAGGCTATGTGGGGTAGATATAGCCAATTTAGTGCACGCCCTGTTGGTAAACATGGTGTCATAATGCGGTACATGGTGTCACGGGTGCAGCATAGCAGTAGATAGAGGACTTAAAAGATGGCAGTCAGAAAGAGCAGGCAGTTGTTGAGCTTGTATAGGAGAGCTATTGGAAAAGGAATGACAGAAGAACAAATGGAAAGAGTGATTATTGTTTGGCATAAAAGGTTGAAAACTGACAGCCGAGTTTGGGAGGCACTGTGCTTTGCCGAGATAGTTGGCACCAATCTGAGGTCGGTTGTCGTGTTGTGCTCAACTTGGATGAAGAGTGTGGATATGTCGGAATGAACAGTTTTGAAGGTTGGCATGCAGGTACAGCAGGCGGTTAAGAAAGCAAATGGCATGTTGGCCTTCATAGCGAGGGGATTTGAGTACAGGGGCAGGGAGGTGTTGCTACAGTTGTACAGGGCCTTGGTGAGGCCACACCTGGAGTATTGTGTACAGTTTTGGTCTCCTAACCTGAGGAAGGACATTCTTGCTATTGAGGGAGTGCAGCGAAGGTTCACCAGACTGATTCCCGGGATGGCGGGACTGACCTATCAAGAAAGACTGGATCAACTGGGCTTGTATTCACTGGAGTTCAGAAGAATGAGAGGGGACCTCATAGAAACATTAAAAATTCTGACGGGGTTAGACAGGTTAGATGCAGGAAGAATGTTCCCAATGTTGGGGAAGTCCAGAACCAGAGGTCACAGTCTAAGGATAAGGGGTAAGCCATTTAGGACCGAGATGAGGAGGAATTTCTTCACCCAGAGAGTGGTGAACCTGTGGAATTCTCTACCACAGAAAGTTGTTGAGGCCAATTCACTAAATATATTCAAAAAGGAGTTAGATGAGGTCCTTACTACTAGGGGGATCAAGGGGTATGGTGAGAAAGCAGGAATGGGGTACTGAAGTTGCATGTTCAGCCATGAACTCATTGAATGGGGGTGCAGGCTAGAAGTGCCGAATGGCCTACTACTGCACCTATTTTCTATGTTTCTATGAAGAAGACAAAGTTGGAGGAGGAATATGAAAAACAAACTGCTGAAGACTGCAGAGTTGGTGACCCAGTGCAGAGATGCTGGATGAAAGTGTGAAGTGAAAGGAGGCTGTCAGGTATTTGGGGAACATGAATACAGAGATTCTTAAAGCTGGATGTGAGTAATAATGGCTGACAGTGCAATGAAGAAAATTGAGAGTGAGTGCAGAGGGTGTTGCGATGGATCACTGACTAACTCAAGAAAACGTTTACGGTAACAATAAGTGTGCTTTGGTTGGTAGGGATAGCTCCGGATATCTCCATTATCTGCCCCCCCATGTCATCGGGGCTGAAACCACAATAATGCATCAATAATGACAGGAAATAACTGATAATCTGCATGGTGGGAGAAGTGGCAGTTTTACTATATGTCTGGTATCATTGTCTTGGAGTTCAGAAGAATGAGAGGGGACCTCATAGAAACATTTAAAATTCTGACGGGGTTAGACAGGTTAGATGCAGGAAGAATGTTCCCAATGTTGGGGAAGTCCAGAGCCAGAGGTCACAGTCTAAGGATAAGGGGTAAGCCATTTAGGACCGAGATGCGGAGGAACTTCTTCACCCAGAGAGTGGTGAACCTGTGGAATTCTCTACCACAGAAAGTTGTTGAGGCCAATTCACTAAATATATTCAAAAAGGAGTTAGATGAGGTCCTTACTACTAGGGGGATCAAGGGGTATGGCGAGAAAGCAGGAATGGGGTACTGAAATTGAATGTTCAGCCATGAACTCATTGAATGGCGGTGCAGGCTAGAAGGGCCGAATGGCCTACTCCTGCACCTATTTTCTATGTTTCTATGTTTACCCACATACTGGCCCAGAAATCCCGGCCTCCCTGGGTCCGTACGGATTGTGTACGGATCCGGGAAGGCATCGCAAAAGTCAGTTTTCAGCGCACAATGCGCATGCGCTGAAAACCGGCTTTTCCGATCTGTCAAACTCCAGCTTGACAGTTCCTCCGCATCTCATCGGCCAGGACATTCGCATGAGCAAGATTGCGGTATTTACCCATATCTTGCCCAGCAAATGTCCTGAAAAATCTTGCATCCGATAAACGCAGGCACATAGGCTACTTTTACTGACCTAAGAGTTTTAAAACACACAAAAACATAATAAACTAAAATTTAAAAAACACATTTTATTGTTTAAAAACCCTGCCCACTACGGTAAGTTTATTTTAAACCATAATTACAAAAACTTTTTAAAAAAACAGATTATTGTTTTTCTAAGACATTTATTAACTGTAATTTCAATGAATTTTAATTATGTGAGGTGTGTTTTATTTTTTATTGTGTTTAGTGTGTGTTTTTTTTCCTCATTAATAGCAATGAGAACTGGTAGATACGGAGTTCTCATTGCTATTAATGAGAATGCTGTGGAATACTGTATCTGATTGGCTGAGCAGTCACACGTGACTGTACCTTCTACGTGGGAACCTGGAGGACGGGAGCGCGCTTCGCAGCGCGGGAAGAGAGGGCCTCCCCACCGGAATCCCATGCTCCTCTGGGACCACCAGGTACTTTCGTTAAAAGTTCTCCGGTCGGAGGCGTTCATCCGAAAGAAGCCTCTGACTGGAATTTCAGGGCCATTATAACACTGAATTTTATATTCTGCAGACCAATTCTTTTTTTTTATTACTTGTCCTTGGGATGCGGGTGACACCGGGAAGGCAGAATTTAGTGCCCATCTTTTGTTGTGGGGAACTGTAGGTCAGACCGGGTAAATGTGACAGGTCCACTTCCCTGAAGAACATTAATGAAACTGGTGGGTTTTTAATGACTTTCTTGCAGCTTTTGTTTAACATCAATTTGAACAAATGGCGATCAGCTGTAAGACAGCAAATGAAATGTTAAAATTTATTTTCAAACAACATTTTTAGTATTCCAGCAGAATTAAATAAATCAACCATAGATGTATTAACTATATAATACTGTGGATAATTGGTCATAAAAGGAAACTGCTCTTGAACAACCTGCCCTCGATAGAGAGCTAAATCCACACAGTCAAGACAACCTTTGAGCAATCAAGACAACCTCTGTATTCCATTATTTATTTCTCCTATGTTGCTGCTTTTATAGTTATGGCTTCTCATTCCTGTACTTGAGAAGAACACATTATGGTTGGCTATTTGTGAAAGTTCCTCTTTGCTGAGAACCCTGGAAAAAATGCAATGCCTGATAGGGTAATGGATACAGCCTCAATAGTAGTTTTCAAAAGGGAATTGGATAACTATTTGAAGGAGAAAAATTGCAGGGATATGGGGAAAAAGCAGGGGAGTGGTTCTAACTGGATTGCTCTTTGAAAGAGCCAGCGCAGACTTTGTGGGTGCTATTCTATGATTCTGCAGCAGTAAGAATGATATTGCAAGGGAGAACCTTTCAAAGGCTGTACGAGTCTTTGTGTTTAATAATTTACCCAGACTTATAAACAGAGGGGAGGCGTCCTGGCAGACAGTGGTTACAATGGGCAGTGTACCATCTGGAGTGCTCGATCTCGGTGATGCCAATCCATCGCACACAGTTATCACAGAGTATTCTAGATGCAATAACGAACAGCATGACAAGGAAACGGTAACAGAAGAGCAGTGTGAACAGTATTCTGAATAAGTAGCGCAATTAAAAAAAATACATTGTTACTAAGGTTTAGTCCCCCTTTAAGTAAAATAACCAGGATCCATTTGACAAGTGCTAAAGTATGCCTCATAATTGCTGCAGCAAAACTCTTTATTCACATTGCCCCTGTGAGAGAGTGTTGGATACTGGGAGCAGGTTTACCTACTGTAGATAATTGGATGGCGTCTTATGGGAACTATCCTCTATTTCCTGAGTACTGTACAGCTCATTAGCTTAACTCTCAGTGGTGGAGGGACAAGTAGAGACCATTTCATTAGCAGCTCCTTGCACATATAAATCTTAAATAGAAGGATTACGTTAGATTACAGGGACACAGTGAACCAAGGGAATTCCCTTTGCTATATCCTTTGTGTATGTCTAGAAAGAATCATAAAATCCTAAAGGAAGATTATTTCAAATGTGTACAATACCAAACTTTTTTTTAAAGAATACAAGTATTAATGCACAATATTGGACATATCAATGTTAGAAGGATTTTGTACAATTTTGGTATTGCAGTGAGACTGTGGCCTTTTAGACTTTGCCAGTGGTCATTCCCTTCCCTCATATCAATTCAATCCAAGAAACAGGAATTATTGCCTCTACATCACGATTCATATTTCAAATTCAAATGTTGCTCGCTGTCACTCAGAGCTAATGGATTTATTTCTGGATAGCATTGGCAAGTCTACACCTTGGAAAAAAGAAAGAAAGACTTGGCTTTATATAGCGTTTTTCATGACCACTAGATGTCTCAAAGTGCTTTACAGCCAATGAAGTACTTTTGGAGTGTAGTCACTGTTGTAATGTAGGAAACGCGGCAGCCAATTTGCACACAAGCAGCAATGTGATGACAGATAATCTGTTTTTTGTTATGTTGATTGAGGGATAAATATTGGTCAGGACATCGGGATAACTCCCCTTCTCTTCGAAATAGTGCCATGGGATCTTTTACCTCCAATTGAGAGAACAGACGGGAGCTCGGTTAACATCTCATCTGAAAGGCGGCACCTTCGACAGTGCACTGTTCCCTCAGTATTGCACTGGAGTGGCAGCCTAGATTTTTTTGTGCGCAAGTCCCTGGAGTAGGACTTGAATCCACAACCTTCCGACTCAGAGGCGAGAGTGCTACCCACTGAGCCACAGCTGGTGGTTGGTGGGCCTTTGCCTGCAGTACAGCCTTCATGGTGAGGAGTTCTCAAGAAGCTGACAAGAGGGGTTTGTGTCGGGAACCTCTGGTACCTCAGAATTCAGTCGGGGGCCTGTGTATGTCACAGGGCCCCGATTAGCATATTAAAATTAGACCGAGACAAACAGCCACGTGCAGAAGAAGTGTATCTTGTGATTTTCAGGTATTCCCGCAATCCAGAGGGAGTTCAAATCGACCCCAAAGTTCAATTTTGTTATCATGAAATATATAGCTTCCATAAATATTTTTATTTATATTACAACCCTTGTAATAATAGAGGAATACAGCACAGAAGAAGGCCATTCGGCACATCACTTCGGTGCTTGTGCCAAGTATGACTCGAGTATAACTCAGGAAGAGATATGATATCATGAGGCCAAAATTCATGCCCGCCAGAAAGCTGGCACACATTCTGTTTTTCAAAGGTTTTTACCATCGAGTACGATGAGGTGGGCTCTCGATCGATTTTCACCTCTTGTCGTTTTTTTTCGGATCGGATCGGAAGCCAGACATAACGGGGGCAGAAGTGCGGCAGTAAGTGCTGGTGAGGGGCGGAAGTGGGAGCGGGACCAAGTCTCCGCCGCTGTCATTCAGCGGCGGAGCAGTGATGACGTCAGTGCGCGTGTGCGTCACCACATCTCTGCCCTCATTTAAAAGGGAGAGGAGCAGGTTTTAGGTTTGGCCACTGGGCCACCAGTGAGGGTTTCGGCCGGGCCAGCGGCCTGGCACCCAAGAGGCCGAACCCGGGGCCATAATTGTCCAGCCAATCAGGAAGTCGCCTGGCAAAAAAAAATATGGCAGCCGCGGCAGTGCGCCCTCCCCTTGAAGGGCCGTCGCACTGCCGTGGCTCACACTCAAAAAACCAAGGTGCACCGACAGAAAAAGCTGTCGGGGGCACCGCACGGCGGCTCGTTGATTTGTTGAGGTAACTTTGGTGCGCAGTGGGGTGGAGGTGCGGGAGTGCGGCGGTGTGCGGCGGGGCGGAAGTGGAGACCGCCCGAAAAATGCCCGAGGTGAATTTGGATTGTGGCGGCCAATGGACTGCAACTCAGCGACCACCCATAGCCGCCGCAAAACAGCGGTAACAGGCCTTATCCGGACCCTGAATTTCGGCCCCCATATTTTCTGAAATAATTGTTGTCATACAGATAGATTTTCAATATCATTATGTTTGTGCAACCTCACTCTAAATTGCCGCTCGACGAACTAATTTACTGAATAAGAATAAGAAGTCCTCAGAGTTTCCATATTTCCGAATATTCCTTCATCGTCCTTAATGTTCTTGATAAATTGAATACATTAACAGCAGGGGTTCCACAGCACACAGTGGTACAACTATATCCAAGCAGTTGAGCATTAATATTGAATTGTGAATCCAGTGTTTGCAGTCTATCTCCAGCTTGAGACAACAGTGTATTTTGTGAGGAGGTTTAAATAATGTTTTTTTTAAATTAGTGAATTGCGATCTCAGTGGTATTCCCGGAAGAAATTCAGTGGAGCTCAATCCTTCTGTGCGCCACCAGTACAGTCATAAATCTCTGTACTGGTCAATCGCCTTTATTGTAGTTTAAATGATAGTTGACTACAGTTCAGCGCCCTACATATGTACAAGACAGCTCTTGCGTCTGGTAGAGCTTAAATGGTGCGGCAGAATCTAAACCGCTTTCGAGATGTAAACTTTTTTTGTCAGGGACAACATTGTTGCTCTTTAAGATGATGGATTGTTTCCTTTGGCTAAAGTCTGGCTCTCGAATTAACATTATAAAGCCTCAACCTTTTGTGCATTAAGTATTCCCTGGAGCTGCAGAGGGATATTATACAAAGAAATGTTGCATGGAACTGTCTTCCTTCCATTTGCCTTGGGGGCTGATTAAGAAATCTGTTTTTACTGTGAGAGTGTTGTGAATCTTAGATGTTAAGAGGCAAAGACAAGGATTCAGTAACAAAGGAAGCAACTCCATACCCCAGTGGTGACAGTCCTGAATCAACATGCGATGCTTCCCTATAAATTATAGTGAAATCTGTCCATGTGATTACCTTAAAAGATCTACCTTTCCCCTTTTACTGGCTTCCAGCAACTAATTATAAATTTGAAAGTGGTCAGTGTCACGAAGCATCAAACTCCCTTTGTGGACGCATTCGTCTTTTCGCACTCCATCTGATGTCAGACACATGATGTGAGTTATGGGAAACAGCTTAAGTTATTCCAGTAAAAATGCAAAGGCTATAATAATAGAAACCCTTTAAATAAATAGCCAGCTTAGTTGAGCAGTCACTTTTTTTCTGAAAACCACCAGGTTTCTCAAAAAGCTACAAGGCCTCAATGAATGCAGCCACTTGTTGATGTGACTAAATGGGGGCTGACTGCATTGGCCCAGATTTTGTAGTAGCAGGGCATCTAAAGGAATTTGCCACTAGTTAGACTTGCCCTTGCACGTTTCGGCTTTGAAATGTTTTGCGTGCCAAGTCGCTGAAACAACACAGTGAGGAGCAGGCCAGGGGGGCCCAGAGGAGGCGGGGGCCCAGGGGCAGCACGGGATGTGTGTGCGCGCTAGGTCCGTGCAGCAGAGCGGGTCTCCAGTCGTCTTGGTTAGTCCATGCTACTGGACCAAGACCTAGCTCTGTCGTGTCCTTGTGGTGGCTGGTGTGCAACGGTCACCACACACTAAAAAAGTCCAAGCACAGGTATCTTCCACCTTCAAGATTTAGTTCGGACCTGGAATTTTAGGTCCATCATAGAAACACCTGTGAACTTTTTGACATGGAAGCAAGTCATCCTCGATTCGAGGAACTGCCTATGATGATGATGACAGTGAGGGAAACAGGGCATCTGGGATCTGAGAGAACAGGTTTCTCATTAACCAATCAAATTGAAGGAATGTGAACTAAACAGTGCAAGGCCAGGGAAGGTTAGAGTGAGCAAGTTCAACATCAAATCAGGTACAGAAAGAGAAATAGAGAGAGTGAAAGAAGGATTTGATTAAGAAACGGAGAAAAAATGGCAAAAGAAAAGTAACAAAAAACTTAACTTTGTCATTTTTAAAATCTCCAACAATAATTAATACCTGAAGGAATGAGACTCTTCACTTTTAATAGTTCATTTTCAGTGCCAGAGAGGTTGATTGGCAGTAATTTAACAGTTATCATTTCATTAAAAGGGTACTTGCATATATAGGGCCCAAGTTTCGGCCTCAGTTGCTCCTGATTTTTAGGAGCAACTGGTGTAGAACGGAGTATCTTAGAAATTCAAATTTTCAGCATTTAGTTTGCTCCAGTTCTAGTCAGTTAGAACAGTTTCACTTTGGAACAGGATTTTTTTTTCAAAAGGGGGCGTGTCCGGCCACTTACGCCTGTTTTCAAAGTTTCAGCAGTGAAAACTTACTCCAAACTAACTTAGAATGGAGTAAGTGAATATTTTTGTACGCTCAAAAAAACCTTGTCTACACTTTAGAAAATCAGGCATAGGTTACAAATTAGGCTTGGGAACAAGGTGGGGGGTGGAGGGGGAGAAGGGAAGTCATTAAATTCCACAATCAATCCTTAGTTATACTTATACAAATATTATAAAATAAATCCAACCTGAATAAAAATTTATAAGCAAAGAAAAGATTAAATAAACCATGTTCATACCTGTGTGAAACAGCAGCAGCCTTCGAGCTGCTGTGCTTCAGGCAGGCCTTTCATGTTGGAGACAGGCAGGGGTGTGGCGTCAGTGTCTCGACAGCAGCCCCAACAGCGGCAGCAAGCAGCCTTCGAGCTGAGCTGCTGTGCTGCAGGCAGGCCTTCATTCTGTTAGTGGCTGGCCGGCAGCCGAAGGATCAACACCGGAGGCACACAGCTTCTCAAGGGGGTTCAGGCCATTCGGCCACACTTAAGGGGCGGCGTCAGTGGCTCGACGGCAGCCGAGTCCTTTTAAAAATGGCCGAGTGCCAATGTTTGTTTGACACTGCGCGTGCGCGCACGCTCCAACGTGCATGCGCAGGGTTGCTGGCACCACGTTGGCTCATTTAAATTGGACCCGCCCCCCCACTACTTACAGAATCGGCGCGAAGAGCGCGCTGTGCCAACCTGAGATCGAGCTCTGAGGAGCCGGAGAATATCGAAGTTTTTTTCGAGCGCACTTTTAGGCGCGAAGAACAGGCGTCCAGCTTGGAGGTGCGCCGTTTTCAGCGCGGGCAGAAACTTGGGGCCATAATGACTAGACTTAACTTTCTGTGGCGAGTTTTGTTCATATCTACAACATAAATACAGCAACTGGACGACATTCAATGCAAGGTAATGGTGAGGCGGACAGCAAAATGCCGACGCTGATGCCGGAGCAACTCTGACAGCAACTTTCGAGTAGTAGCATTTAACCCACATTCGCTCCTCTCTTGAAGTTGCTGTACCATTTACACATAAATAACGGTGAGCGCCATCAACCTATCCATTATTTTGACAGAAAAATCTGGCACATTATCTTTTATATGACTTTAAAAATTAGCTTCAGCTGGTGACATTTCCAAGCTCAGGTCATTATTTCTGTGACAATGGGAGAAGTCTGTCCTGTATAGCAGGGGTTCTCAACCAGTGGTCCATGGCCCCCAAGAGATCCACGAGAAGGTTTCAAAGAGTCTGCCAGTTGGGTTGTCCCATAAACATCTGTAGTCTCCCCTGTATATTGTGATGAGTGGAATAGTCTCAGCGATACAAAAATTGGGTCCTTACTGTTGGACACCATTTCTACGACAAATCCCTTTGCGTGTCTCTGACTTTTACAGCAGTATTTATCTCCCTAAGTTTTTTTTTGATTCAGCCCCATTTTCTTCCACCTTCACAAACCGCTCACCGTTTCTAACTATTAAATAAAATAGTGCAGGTCATTTATTTCATACCCAATTAGCTCAATTTTAGAAAATCTTTAACATATTTGCATGAGAGTTAAATGCAACATTTTTATTTTTGAGCTTGCACAGCTGTCTATCAACTGGATCAGCCCAGGATAATTGTCCATAGAATACAGGAGACTGCAATGGTTTTGGAACCGAAAAATTCCATTCCTCCCCTTTCTCACGCCTTTGCCTTATTTTCCTGCCTGTTCACCCTTCTCGCTTCAGAAATTAACTTTGTTGGCAGTAAAGCCATTTGGTCTGCTTGCTTCAATGGCCTTTCTTTAACTGTAGCAGTTCTGTCTGAATTACCATTTCTAACTTCTTAAAATTAGCTTTTCGCCTCCTGGTATTCAGCCCTTTCCTACAGTGAACTACAACAACAACATTTAAAGTAGTTTTAAAGTAGTAAAACATCCCAAGGTGCTTCACAGGAGTGTTATAAGACAAAAAAAATTATTTGACAATTTGCCTGGATCACTTTATCCAGATCACCCTTTCAAAATTGCTGGGTTGAGAGGGTCCTGATATGACAACAGTCAAAAGCTTTCAGTTTACCCTTTGGGTCTACAACACTGGAACATATTGGGGCTAAAATTAGGCCTCACCGTGTCCGTATGGAATACATATGGACCCGGCGAGGCCCCGCAAAAGCCGGTTTTCGGCGCGCAATGTGCATGCGCCGGAATCCGCCCTTTCCAATCTGTCATTGACAGATCGAACGCATTCCCGCAGCCAGGAAATTCGCGCGAGCGAGATTGGGCTATTTGCCCATCTCTTGCCCAGCGAATGTCCTTAAAACTCTTGCACCTGGTAAAAGCGGGCGCATAGCCTACTTTTACCAGCATAAGAGTTTTAAAACATATAAAAATAAAATGTTAATATTTTTATGTTAAGAACCCTGTCCACAATGGGAAACATAGAAAATAGGTGCAGGAGTAGGCCATTTGGCCCTTCGAGCCTGCACCACCATTCAATAAGATCATGGCTGATCATGCAACTTCAGTACCCCATTCCTGATTTCTCTGCATACCGCTTGATCCCTTCAGCCGTAAGGGCCACATCTAACTCCCTTTTGAATATATCTAACGAATTGGCCTCAACAACTTTCTGTGGTAGAGAATTCCACATGCTCACAACTCTCTGAGTGAAGAAGTTTCTCCTCATCTCAGTCCTAAATGGCTTACCCCTTATCCTTAGACTGTGACCCCTGGTTCTGGACTTCCCCAACATCGGGAACATTCTTCCTGCATCTACCAATCCCGTCAGAATTTTATATGTTTCGATGTGATCCCCTCTCATTCTTCTAAATTCCATTGAATACAAGCCTAGTCGATCCAGTCTTTCTTCATATGTCAGTACTGTCATCCCGGGCATCAGTCTGGTGAACCTTCGCTGCACTCCCTCAATAGCAAGAATGTCCTTCCTCAGATTAGGAGACCAAAACTGTACACAATATTCAAGCTGTGGCCTCACCAAGGCCCTGTACAACTGTAATAAGACCTCCCTGCTTCTATATTCAAATCCGCTAGCTATGAAGGCCAACATACCATTTGCCTTCTTTACCGCCTGCTGCACCTGCGTGCCCACTTTCAGTGACTGATGGACCATGACACCCAGGTCTCGTTGCACATCCCCTTTTCCTAGTCTGCCGCCATTCAGATAATATTCTGCCTTCGTGTTTTTGCCCCCAAAATGGATAACCTCACATTTATCCACATTGTACTGCATCTGCCATGTATTTGCCCACTCACCTAACCTGTCCAAGTCATCCTGCAGCCTCTTAGCATCCTCCTCACAGCTCACACCGCCACCCAGTTTAGTGTTATCCGCAAACTTGGAGATATTACACTCTATTCCTTCATTAAATCATTAATGTACATTGTAAAGAGCTGGGGTCCCAGCACTGAGCCCTGCGGCACTCCACTAGTCACTGCCTGCCATTCTGAAAAAGACCCGTTTATCCCGACTCTCTGCTTCCTGTCTGCCAACCAGTTCCCTATCTACGTCAGTATATTACCCACAATACCATGTGCTTTGATTTTGAACACCAAACTCTTGTGCGGGACCTTGTCACAAGGCTTTTGAAAGTCCAAATACACCACATCCACTGGTTCTCCCTTGTCCACTCTGCCAGTTACATCCTCAAAAAATTCCAGAAGATTTGTCAAGCATGATTTCCCTTTCATAAATCCATGCTGACTTGGTCCGATCCTGTCACTGCTTTCCAAATGCGCTTCTATTTCATCCTTAATGATTGAATCCAACATTTTCCCCACTACTGATGTCAGGCTAAGTTTATTTTAAACCATTAAAAAACCATTAAAAAAATCCAAAAAATATTTTTTTTCTAAAACATTTAATTAAGTTTAATTTCAATTAATTTTAATTAACGTGAGGTGTTTTTTAAATTTTTAATGTTGTGTTTAATGTGTTCTGGGTTTTTTTTCTCATTGATAGCAATAAGAACTCTGAAATACGGAGTTCTCATTGCTATCAATGAGAATACTGTACCTGATCGGTTGTCCAGTCACACGTGACTTGTGCGAACCTTGAGGACTTGAGCGCACTCCGAAGCGCTGGAAGAGAAGGCCTCCCACCGCAGTCGCAGGCACCACTGGGACCACCAGGTAATTTCATTAAAAATTCTCGGGTTGGAGGCATTCGTCCAAAGGAAGCTTCTGACCCGAATTTCAGGCCCATACTCTCTCTGTACCAATATGGTGGCACTTCTAGGACCCTTTCCTGGCCTGCAGGCCTTTACAAAGAATGGCTTACTCTGTTAAATACTGCACTCTGTTTGCTAACAGCCCTAATCACATTTTAAATATCACAAAATTTCATTGTTTGTTACCTACACTTAACAGGCACCTTACAGAAGGAGCCAGTTTGCCGCAGTCCAAAAGATGATTCTGTAGTATTGTATTTTTCTCGGTAATGAGAAGCTGTTCTGTAACAATGTTATTATGTTGGGCATTAAGAGATAATAGTGCTGCCAAACTTTCATCTTGCAGTTGAATAGAGTTTCTGTGTATCTCAGCAGGAAGTAACAAGAATCCTAACCAGGTGGCTCAGTCTTGGAAAATAGCTTCACTCAGATGTAGCTTCTATCCTCGGTCAAAGAATAAAGTATTTTAAATTATTCTTAACCCACTGTTCCTACCAGTTTTCTGATGACCAATTTATTTTTGCATTAAACAAAAGAGAAGTATGGGAAGTAATGTAGTTTAGTGGCTTTGGCTGCGTTGCATGAAGAGTGCATGTGGTTTTCTCCGGAATAGCAGTGGCCCGTGAACACTGAGCCAGTCTTGTATGCAGGGTTTTAGCAAAGAAACTACACTGGGTAATGGACAAGCACAATTGAGACAGTAAGCTGCACCACAGTGATAGCAAGACTAAACACAGTTAATAGTCAATAGCACCCAATATCCGACTGGCTTAACACAGCGCTGATTTACAGCAAGGCTGACTGGGTGCTTCTATTAAAAACACCCAACTTTCTCATCTCATGTCAAGAAATAATTGCAAACTGGAATATTGTAAAATAATGATTATGTGTGAAATATTGAAAGGGAAATTAGTTATGGGGAGGAGCATGGAATCCTCTAAAACCTTCTCTGTTGAGTTCACGAGCTTTCAATGTCCACAAACATTGTTTAAAACAATAGCTTTGAACAAGGTGATTAAAAAATCTGTTCTCAGCTATGCAACTGAGAGGATTAAGCAAACTGCCTTTCAGCAGTTTCAGGCAAGGAAATATTTTTCTTCTCACCCTTCTGTCATGGAGTTCACTATCCTCTATATCCCCTTATGATTGAGGCAGAGGAAATGAGAGAGGCACACAAGTTAAACCTACACAAAAGGAACATATCAACTAGGAGATTGCCTGCCACCAGAATCTACAGACCATGCCACTTCCTTGATGTCTCAGACGAGATCTGCACAAGAGGCAACAGTTCGCCAAGGAGATACAAGAGCAACTCTGTCTCCTGGTGAAAGAAAGGCGCGCATTTATATAGCGCCTTTCATAACCACCGGACCAGACGTCTCAAATCGTTTCACAGCCAATGAAGTGTAGTCACTGTTGTAATGAGGGACCACAGCAGCCAATTTGCGCACAAACAGCAATGTGTTAATGATAATCTGTTGTTTTTGTTATGTTGATTGAGGGTTAAATATTGGCCAGGGCACTCAGGATAACTCCTCTGCTCTTCTTTGAAATAGTGCCATGGGATCTTTTACGTCCACTGGAGAGAGCAGACAGTTTAATGTCTCATCCGAATGACAGCACCTTCGACAGTGCTGCACTCCCTCAGCACTGCACTGGAATGTCAGCCTAGATTTTTTGCACATCCCTGGAGTGGGATTTGAACTGACAACCTTCTGACTCAGAAGCGAATGTGCTACCTACTGAGCCACAGCTGGCACTAATGACACTGGTGCAACATGACCTCCAAATATCGTTTGAAATATTTAAAAAAACAAAGAATGTACTAAGTTCCGAACAATGGGCTTCATATGCTGTGTACATGTATATTTACAGCAAGTTATTTTTATTTCTACCATGCTTACCCCCGGAGCTTCTCTGTGCTGTACTTAAACTTATCCTGGTGCTATGTCAAGGTGATACCTGAGGACCAGAGAGGCAAATGGTGCTTTGGTGTCACAAGGCTGGTGGGGGCAGGGTGGCCCTTGTGTCTTGTGTGAGACCCAGGCAGACTTTTCAGCAGACTGCATCGCCATTGTCAGTATGTGGACAACCTGGTCCTGCATCCTGCCACCAGTATGACCAGGCATTTGAAGGGGCTGACTGTAAAAGTAACACGAGTTGTCCTCAGGAGAAAGGAATGCATCATGAGAGCAGGCTCTATTCACACTGCTTGTGCTGGGTCCAGAGCATGACCCGGAGAGATGTTGCCCCAAAGCTCTCAAACGTTCCTTTGTCCTTTCCAAATCACCTGCCAGAGGGACCGAAGGCCAGTAATTACATCATCTGCTTCAGATGCACTGACTGGTCTGATGGCGTCTCTATCAAGGGGATGGATACAGATGTTTGTGCAGTTTTGAAGTCTTGTCTGACCATGAAATAAATAGAAACCAACAGCTATAAAAAGGTCACTGCATAAATAATTGACAAATTAAGGGTGGCCAAATGGAGAATAAGAAAACACATGGAAATGCTGAAAATCAGGACATGGCTTGCAACTGCATCCATCTAATACCATTTGCACCACTGTCGTTGGCGATATATTTTGCTATTGGTGCATTAGTAGGCATCAGGACAGATCACAAGGTCCCCAACCGAGCTCACCCATTTAAGGAACAAAACTACAGTCTTCTAACCCCCTTTCCCATCACAGTACCCAACAGTTTCTTAAATCCATAATATATGAAAAGTCTTCCTAGAAGCATTACACTTGCTTCTTGTTACACTTTAGTCCGCGCACCTAAGACCTCATGTTTCAGACACCACATGGCAACACAAGCTCTGATTCGCTGTTTGGAACTCTCTTGATGTATTAATAAAAACATATTACTTCCTTTTATTTGTAAGCATATAGTCTTCCATCCCTCCTTCTGCATTATTATTTTGTCACTGTAATTGTTGTCGTAAATATTCTCTACTTAATTAACATATCCCCAACAGGCTATTTCCAGAAATGTGAATTATTCATATGCTTTGAACTATTGCATAGCTGCAGCTCCTCCTTTATTCAAGCCTTAAAACTAAGTAGAAGCCCATTGCACGATCCTCATGTTAGCATGCTTAATTTATTATTCATCTCATTCAAATATTTTTATGTAACCTCACCACTGGTGGAAAATAAATCTAACCATATTCATAAATACTTTCAGGGATATTTTTCCCAGATCTTTCAATCATAAGCAAACATTAGGTGAGCCTTGTTGATTACAAGTTGAGTAAATGACAAGCAACGTTTTCCCTTACTCTATACAGGAATAACGGTATAATGTTGGAGCGTCCTATTTAGATACTTATGTATAGCTGACGTAAAGTGATTCACAATTACTAAGACCCTACATTAAGTTTCATTTCAAGGCATCTGTCGTCATTAAATAGGCAAGATACATTTGATTTACTGAGCTGGGCAAGTGGCTCACTGAAACCCTGTTTTATTCCAATCCAAATGGATGGTTAGTTCAGGTTGTAAAGCCCTCTGTTGCATTTAGTTGGGACAAGTGACTTTACTGTTATGTTTTGTAAAACTAAAGCTTGGAATTCTTTGACAGCAGTGCTGATCTCCCTGGAAACAATTCATATCAAGAAGACCTAACTCGCAAACACTTCCAGTGCTCCATTCCTTCCAAGCAGTCAATTCTGTTTGTCACATATTGTTATGATACAATGATGCATTTTAATAACAAAAAACATACATTAACAACAGCAAAAAATGTAACCAAAAATACTGACGGCCCTATTACTTTGGACACACAATTCGAGGAATCTGACACGAAGAGTCAGTTCAAACTTTTCTATCATTTACAGTTCATGTCCTAACTGTTAAAGGACAGTGTGCCAACTCATGGGCACACAGGAATGCCAGGAAGAAATTCCTGTTCTTTAACAGGAATTGTCATCTGCCTGTAACAGTCTGAGTTTTAAATTCTCCTGCTGTATAAAAACCAAGATTAAAAAAATCTGCAAGACTGGAACTGTAAGTAAAAATGAAACGTGTCTTCTTGAGGGTTATTTTCCAGATGATCCACAGTGGATGCATGTACAGTGAACTATAAAATAAATGTCCTGAACATGGTGTTGATCCTAGGCTACATATTCTGGTTTAGCTCAACATTTGCGGATCTCTGTTTTCTTGATTGCAAGCAAGAAAATGAGGTCGGTGGGGCAGTTTCAATATTGTCGCTTGTGCCCTGTGCTGTGCCAGATATCCTGCCTTAAACAGTTTACAGGATGGCTCAAAAAGCTTCATGTTCTGACTGATGTGACGCTGTGTACAGCCTCCCGCCTATAGTACAAGATGAATTCAAGCATGCCATGCCGTCATTTGTAGCCTTCGCTGAAAGAGTTAAGCATAAACCAATTAAATTAGAGCGCTACATGGCTGCGAGCACCTGAAAGGAGAGTTTTGATCAATATTTTATAATCTCTCCCTTTCCACTCCCTCCTCCTCCCTCCACCCCCCCCAAAAAAAACCCCAAGGGCATAACCCCTAAGAACTGCCACAGTGTAAGCTTTTGTAGGACACTCGTCTGCATTAGGTTGGTGACAGCAGGCAGTGCTCAACTCCCCTGTGACAGGATCTGCTCAAATTTAGTCTTTGAATGTTGCAAATTAAATTCCCTCAACAGGCCTCTAATCATTCTTAGCAGATGGAGCTTGCGCTCAATTTTGAATCCACAGGAAATTTAATGGTTATTGTTTCTGTTTAAATAGGAGATTATTGCATTTTAATAAGTTCTCTTTGGGATTTGCCACAACAATAGAGCGCCATGAATTACAGTAGATAGCTGTTAGTGCATGCTGGAGAAAAATCAAGTCACTGAGTGTGACAAGTTGCCTTTTATTCTCTTTCTCTCTCCGTCTTCTGCCATCCGCTCCGAGTGTATTTACCACCAAATTAAGTTTGCGCCGTGGGGATAATATTTTTTATCCTGCCGAGGGGGGAATGCGCTTGTATGTGGATTTTCATTAAAATGACACATCTGTTCAGCAATTTCACAAAGTAATTCTGCTGAAAGTTTTATCAGCTAATTTTAATTATTCACTCCAGTGGCTTGAATACAGGATTCATCATGTTGAATTAATACGTTCTGTGTGAATTTCAAAACGAGGGGAAGCGATCATGAAATTGAATTGTCATGCAATGCAGATTAAATTCCAGCGCTTCAGATTCTTTAATTAGGACACGGCTGGGGTCCTTTGTTTCAAAGGTATTATTACAGTGCCAGCAAACCTGGAGGCACTCTTCCCGGTGTAGGTGAAGACTATGGTACAATTCTGAGCTCTGTGTGCAGTCGTTTATATATAACAGATTTTTTTTTGACGTATGTCCAAATTGTTTGTTTATAGTGCCCAGTAGCCCCTCGCCATAATGCTGTCTTATAGTACTAGGACACGCATTTATGGCTCCCTTGCTAACTGCAAAGAACTGAGGCCCCAATGTTAAAGTCCTCCCTATGCTTTAATATGCTCTCTGTATGGCTCCCAAAGGTACCATTAGAGAGGGTCTAGTACTTATACAAGGATAAAGCCTGTTTAGTGCAATGCTAGTCTCCAAAGGAATTTTCTGTAAATTATTAAGGGGTGAAAAAAAATTGAGAAATTTTGAGTTGTGTTTTGGTGCCGAACACTTTTGGGCTCCTCCTGTGTAACACACTTTTTCTTGTAAGCTATTTCATATTTTACCTCATTCCATGCCTCCAGGTTTGTGTGTGGTGAGCGTGATACTCCAACCAAGAGGGCAGCCTCTGTCAATGACAGGCCCTTATTCGGCACGTATTTCACAGGTGCCCTCCCTAATTAGAAGGGTGAGATGGTTCAGCCTGCAGATGTTACTCTGGCTATCTGCCATGCCAATCTTTCACCGGCTTGTCAGGCTCACCTAAGGAATGAGGCTAATCTTCCTGTCTCTTGTGGATAACCGGGTTAAGGCTGTTTCCTTGAAGCTTTCTGTTTTTCCAAATTTTGCTTGTTTTTGAAGTTTTGAAGGAGCGAAAATACACTGTTGAGGAATCTTCATTTCACACATGATTGACTCTGAAAGCGACCATTGACTTCGAGCCAGTTTTGCAGCAGTTTGTTTTTTGTGTTGGATTCTATCTCCTGGAACTTGTTTCACTCAAAGGATGGCACCATTGTCCCCACATAAAGGTTGAATATAAGCCCGGGCTGCAAACTATTAAACCGTTCTGCCACTGATCTTGCTACTTGAAGTCTGTTAAGTAACAAATATTGAGAATGAAATTCTTGGTACTGCCTGGTATATATTTTCTTGTTTCCTGGAGTGAAAGCCAATGACCTAATAATGATACCATCCATCTTGTATATTATAAACAAATCTTTGAATAGTCGCCTAGTAGTTATGTAACAATGCCTATGATCTTTGTTCTCTGATGTCACCCTTTCTCATTGCAACAATACCAGAAAGTTCAGCTTGTCCCAGTTTATATCATTTCCAAAAGTATACATTTAGGAGGGATTTGAAGATAGTAACACAATCTTGAGCTTCCATAGAATTGTGGGAAGTATTTCCCCGTTTATAGTTTGTGATGTCACCTAAACTCTTGAGATTGTGGTGCTGCTTTGTGGCTTCCTGTCACAGATACATTTTGTATTCTTGTCCGGCCCTGTATAAGGTGTGTGTCGGTCAGCTTCATTCTTAACAAATGGAGATCGGACAAAAGGATTTTTTTTCAGTTGTCACTTAATACCAGGGCAACAGAAAGTGCCTATATTGGCACAGTCCCTGGCAATCGGGAGAGATCGGAGCTTGGTAGGAAAGGACGGGTGGGGGTGGAGGGGGTCGGAGCCCGGCAGGAGGCCTGAGATTGGGACTTGGTTGGGGGAGGGGGTAGGTCGCCAATCACAGCAACAAGGAGAGGCCATGATCAGAACAGAAGAGAGGCCGGAGGCTTCCTTGGGGGCAGTGAGCACTCCAGGCCCACATGGAGTGCTCTAAATGTTCTCCATTTAGCTGCCGGGTTTCCTGAGCCCTGGAAACCCAGATGGCAGTTGCTAAATTTAAATTGGGTTCCCAACGGCACTGTAGGAACCTGATTTAAATATGATGATAAAGAGTCCCCCCCTCTCCAAGGCAGGACACTCGCACGCCATGAAACCCGCCAGCGTAAAAATGGTGGCAGGCTGGTAGGCGATGTGTTAGGGACACATTGCCAGATTTTAAATTATTAATTTCCTACCCCGAACCTCACCCGCATGTCATGGGGTTAATATATTTCTTAAAGACACACAAGACGTTTTTTCCCACAAACATTGTACCTTTGCAGGTGTGAGTGGTCATCTGGTGTGTTGCACCTTTAAGCCGGAGTGTCATGGTTTAGACAGGCATATCAGCACATCCACATTCAACAAGAGATTCATGCACAAGATCACAATCCCTCATCCCACGATTAATTCCCAGCATTTTGCTTTCTTCCTATCCTTTGGGAATGAGAGAAACCAAAGGAACACTTAGAAAGCAGCAGTGTTCCACTGTGCATAGCGGTAGTGAAAGCTCTTTATTAAACTTTGAACTGTGTTTTGTTTTTGGGAGGCGATGCCTCAAATTATATGGCGACTGAAGACCTCACACTTTTGTCCAATGCTGACGGCTCTGAGTTTAGATTTAAGCTGGAAAATGGCTGCTGCTGATTAACTTGTCATGCGGCCAAATGTTCTTGCCTCGTTTCTTGTGCCTGTTACTGCAAGGTAATAGAGCAGCTGCGCTGTGAAACAAAGCAGCATTTTCAAAATTAATCAGGTAAGGTGAACATGTTGTCGTGCACAGTAATCTGAGGGCTAGAATTGTGCTGTTATTTACAGTTCAAATTGGACAATTAATTTGACCAAATGCATTAATAAACACTAAATCGATTATTTACACTGGATGCTTTGAAAGCCTGACTACCCACGCGATGTATAGATTAACAGATACTTTGTGTGTTGGAGCACATTAAAAAGGCCAAATGATATTAGAAACTGCAAAAATAAAGATTTGGGTGATTCATGTATGTTAACTGAACCAGAGGTGTGTTAAAGCCTTGAAGCACACTGCGAAGTAATTTTGCTGACCTGTCCAAAATATATAATGTGTACCTATAATTTAAAATTGCATTGAAATCAAGTGACAGGGTGTCTGGCTGAGGAGTTAAATGGTGAAGGAACAAGACTTGATACGAAGTTGAATATTACAAGTGTGGAAGAACAGTTTGTGACACACCGACTGAAATAATATGATGTCTTGTGACACATGACAAAAAGAATATGCCCTTTAGTTTTCTCTATGATGCTGATATTTATAGTGTCAGGTAAAAAAAATAAACATGCCTCATTAAATCTATCTCTGTTGCTCAGTAGCAGATCCCTCCTCACCACTCTCCACCCACACACACACCGTGAAACTCCTGCTATTTTTCGCACAAAGGGCTGCACGAGTAGGACCTTCCACTGGCAGGTAAAAGCTTTACTAGGCTTTTACGGTGCTATTACTGGGCAGGAGTTGCACGGAGAAACATCTTGGGTTGCATAGCCCAGAATGACCCTTTAACCTATTTTGAAGCAACACTACACTGGAATTCAAATCTTGTCTCCCAGCAGTTTGAACATGGAAATATTACTTACCAAATCAGACTTGTATAGAATAAAATTGCTATTAATTTGTTACAAATGAAGCTGTGAAAGGTTCCGAACAAGATAATATACTCGGCAGTACAAGACTTATTTAAAATACATGCAGGTACATCGAGACTTAGAGGCCCAGTTGGTTTTCCTTCTTCGCTGCCGCAGAAAATAACAATGTTCACATAAAGTTGGCATCATTCTGTAATGGTGACCGCCCATTGCAGTAATCAGCCCTTTGAGGGCTTTATTCTCAAATGCTCCCCTCTACAGAATGTAAGTCTTTTGAAATATTTGAGCCACTTTGATGCACTCTCTATGCTGCTTCTTTCCGGCAGCAAAAAACTTCAGCTAACGAAGCTTAATTTCCTTTGAAAGCATTGTCAATCAATTGTGATGCAACAGAACCATTTCTCTGAGATTAAATTACAATATTACAAAAAATACAAGTAAAGTATTGAGGAATTAGATGCCTATTGGCCAGAATCTCCGCTAATTGAATACCTTTATGATGGCAGATTAGCAATTCAACGCTTGTTGATAGACCACCTGTCTAACTGTAGACCTTGGAATGAATAAAATTAGTCATTCTCAATGTAATATACCCAATATAATTCGCACACAATTCAAAAAAAGCTTCATAAATACCCTAATTTCTGACTTTATCTTGGATTTAAGACAAGAGAAACTGGGCCACAAATACTTCTAAAAACCATGGGGGAAAAATTCGGGAGCGCTATTTGGGAGGCTAACTTTTAAAAGTTGAAAGAATTAATGCCAGATGCTAATATTTTTCTACTTTTGAAAAATTTGGTGTTAGGGCTCCAGGAAGGAAGTGAGGTGCGAAATCAAGCGCTCCACTTCCTTCCTGGAACGCAACATGAGGCAGACGGGGCGGTAGGTGTGCAGTGGTGCACACTGGGCCGTGTAGCACTGCCGCGTTGGAAGGCTTCTTCCCTCCCTTAAAGGGAAAGGCCATCGCTGCAGGCTCTACAAAAGAAGAACTAACTTTCTCCCCGACGGAAGCCGCGATCCGGCCCGATCAGCCCGATGTACTGCAGCAGAGTGCCGGGCTGATCGATCGCCAGCTAGAACCAACAAAAAAATTGAAAGAGAAAAATGTAAAAAAAAAAAAAATGTCAATTAGCTCGACCACCTTGCCTTTAAGCACCGCCCCCGAAGCGCCCGGCCTACCAATGAATGACTCCTGCAGCTGCCAGTGTTTTCGCCCGGCGATGCTGCAGGGGCGGAACCAAAGTTTGGGTCCGGGGCCGATGCGCACGGCGATGGCATCACGACCTCCGGGCGAAGGAGATCAGGGCGCAACGCCATACCGCCACCGTAAACCTCCTGCTGAATTTAGCGGGAGACAATCTTATCGCTGCGGCCAGTCGCTAAGTGCTTAGCCCCTCCGGAAGCGATAGCGGGAGGTGCTAAGGAGGCCAATTTCTAGGCCTTTATATACAAGCTTATAGAGATAAACACCTGCCCCAGAGCACATCTGTAGTAATTCAACACAGGGTATTATAAATCCGTCATTCTTTTAACCGTTGTTATTTGTCTGTATATGAAGTTCTTTCTTGACAGAAAAATTAGTCTTTAAAAGTAACTTTGGATTTCCTTTGAACTCATGAACATAGATTCCAGGTGCTTTAATGGGGCCTTACCTGTTTTATGCTTTTGCTCACTAAGATTGAAAATCAGCAGCATTGAACCGCCTTTTCTCATCTGCTGGAATGCTCCTTCCCCAAAGCTGAACCGAATGGTCTGTTTCTAATACAAAGTTGCCATGCTGGTGCCGCCAAGGGAATATGTAGCCGAATAAACTGACGGGATGCGATCTCCTGAAATTGGAGACGTATTGGCTAAAAATGTTCATGATTGAAAAGTAGAATGTGTTCAGTTTTGAAGTCATTCTGTTCTTCGTTGATATAAAATACTATCTAGAGGTATTATTGTTGCAAAAATATTGTCTCGCCAAATGCTAAACCTGTTCAATATTCACATGGTTTAATGTACTCCAACAATTCTTCTGTGCTGTTTGGCTTCTCCCAGATGCTGATTGCTTATGGCAGCCCAGTAATACGTTGTCAGCACAGGTTACCCGGTACTTGTTGGTTGCGGCCTAACATTGTATGAGACATAGTGTCATTTTGAAATTGTTTGATAGCGGTGATACTACAGTTATGTTGGGCAGCAACAACTGCAGAGGTCAGAGAGGGTGTCTGATGGAAGTATTTCACCGCGAAGGCAGGAATGCATGTGGAATGTTAAGCAGCGTTATTACCTGTGGTAAATGCATTATGCTTTAGCCTGTGAATATTTCAGGAGCACACAGAGTCTCGCTCCATGTGCATGCTGCCAATGAGCTATAATTGCGTCACTTGCATTTAAAGACCCATTAGTCTCATTAATTTCTGTTTGCAAGCAGGATAATGTACCGGTTTTCTGTGCAGAGATCTTGTTTCTGCTGTAACCAGTCGGCTTACCACTGGAGCTCTATTCCTTGTGCGGAATACATACTCGGATGGTCTCCAAGGTGGAACCTTTGTAAAAATAGGTACGTTGATGAAGATCTTACTTTTTCATATTGTACACGTCTATATTTCTTGTGAAAGTAACGTTGAATTCCAGCCGATGTCTTTGAGATTAAAGTGACTGCTCTGGCACCCAAGGTAAGGCATAACTGAGAACTGGAGCAGGGAGTTCCTGATGACATAAATCTGGAACGGCCATGAGCTCTTAATTTATAGAACATGAGTAGATCAATGATCATGTTGCTGTCGGGGCTGAAGTCAGCACAGACTGGGAAGATCCATTGGAATGAACTCATCTTCTTGTTAATTGCTTCAGTGGGAGCCTGGCACAGGACTGTACAACAAAATGGTCAACTTCAAGTTCCTTTGGACCAACTTCCAAAAATATTATGATGCTTTTGAAGATTTAGACATTTTCATGATCGCTAGAAATGTTATGAAAACTAGCAGAAGACTGCTCTGATGGCTTGTTGAGTATGGTGTAGTATTGGATGTGTCAGACCAGATAGAGCCCTACCATTGATTTCAGGTCTGTGTTGAGTTAGCTGGAACAGTCATGGAGACGCTACAATTTCCTTTTCTTCCTGGTCTCGGGGAAAGAAAGTTCAGCCAGGGTTTTGCACTTCTGATTGTCATCCAGTGACTCTTACTGGAACGTGTTCATGTGCCGATGCCAGGTAATGATAGAATTAAGCTTGGCTGTAATCCTCTCTCTCATTAAATGTTCCGCCAGCACTCACTATCCCGGTCCACACATTAACAGCCACTTGGGCAAAGTACTCATGGCCTACCGGAGCTGAAGAACCAGTGAGTCACTGGCTGCAGAAGAGGAAAGGGAGACAAAAATTGTCATGAATAATTGAATAATGCAATATTTTGCTTAAATAATGCAAATGGAAATAATGCTGAATATCATAGTGTGCAGTAAGAATAAATTACACACACTTTTTTAATATAATTGAACTTAATTTAGACAATAGGGTTATTTTTTTTGGATGGTTTCACATTTTGTTCCCCAGCTGGAGCGCATTGGACAGTCCGAGACTCTGGTTTTGTGTCTTGCCATTTACTATAAATCCATCTGCCGCCTTTTATTAAGTTTTGTCAGTTCTCAGTTGGCTCTTTGAGGGGCCACGAGAGAAAAAGAGAATCACTAGTTTTTTGGGGTCACTGGGCAGGTAGAAAAGGAAAAACTGACCAATCCCCTTGCTTAAAATGTATCTCCTGTTGGCTGATAAGAGGGTACCGCTCACAGTAAGTGTGGACACACCACTCTACACCTAACCTCAGTGTGAAGTCTGATGGTATACGGCAGCATTGGGGCTCCATGGTAAAGAAAATAAGGAAAATTCCAATCAATCAATTTGTCTGCCAAGTTGACAGCCAATGAAACCATCAGGTGACAGTTTTCCTCCAAAGTGCTCTTAGTGGGAATGCCCATTCCTATGGTGATCTCTATTTTTTCCCTTGTGTACAATTGTGTAGAAGGAAATACAAAGTATGTTAGTTGGGCAAATCTTAATAATAGTACTGTAATATCAAAGATGCAAAATTGGATTTTTTTAATGCCGTCTTCAAAGGGCAATAGTTTCATATATAAAGAAAGAAAGACGTACATTGTATAGCTCTTTGCTCGTTTCAGGACTTCCCAAACTGCTCTACCCTTATGCTTTACCTTTGAAGTGTAGCCACTGTTGTAATGTCACTATACTGTTACTAAACTTGGTTTGCTCTCAGAAGAGGTATTATTAATATCTCACTGCTCCAGTTAATCAAGTATAGGCTGTAGGCCTCTACTTAAATGTACAAATGAAAGGTAGAGGGATCAGACAAGTCAGAAGTCATTTTTCTTGTTGTCCCATATCCCCAGCAGCTCTTCAATGTTACATTTTTCTTTCCCTTCTGCCATGAAGCTTCATTTGTTCCAGCCTGCAGATTTTGCAATTTACAGCTTCATTTAGCCCATGGGGACATTGTTGGGGGCTTTGTACTGGGAAGAGTAGAAGACTTCAACTTGCAGACTTCTTAGAGGGCGGAAACTTGGACCCAAGAACGCCGCACCTCCATAAGGTGTGCCGATTTTGTGGAATAAAAAGGGCGGCGGTCCCGGCGCTGAAAACAATGCCAGGACCTCTGCACATGCGCGCTGGAGTGTGCGCGCATGTGCAGTAGCTCCAGGCCCCAGAGGCTGCGTGGGAGGGGCCCGAAGCACGCCGCCCCTAGCCCTGGCCGAAATGAGCTCCCAGGGCGAAGATCAGACTCGGGGGTCCCCCTCTCTCCCTCCCGTTCAGCTCCTGCTCCCCCCACCCTCACTCCCCCCCCTCCTCCCATTCAGCTCCCACTCACCCCCATCCTCCCTCCCTCCATGTCCCCCTGCTCCCCTCTCCTCTCCCCCCCCCCCCCCTCCCTCCACGTCCTCGGCGGGGCCTGCCCGCCCGACATCTTGCTGGGGGTGGGCCCCGCCCGAAGTCTTTGGCCTGGCATCTGCATCCTCGGCGGGGCCCATTCAGCCTCCCTCTCCCCCCCACCTCTCTCCTCTTCCCCTCCCTCCCCCTCCTCTCCCTCCCTCTCCCCCCTCTCCTCTCACCCCCCTCTCCACTCTCCCCACCCACTTCTCTCTTCCCCCCCTCCTCTCTCTCCTATCTCACCCCCTCTCCTTTCTCACCCCCTCCCCCTCCCTTTCCCTCCTCTCCTCTCCCCCTCTCATCTCCCCCTCTCATCTCCCCCTCTCATCTCCCCCTCTCATCTCCCCCTCTCCTCTCCCCCCTCTCCTCTCCCCCCCTCTCCTCTCCCCCTCTCCTCTCCCCCCCTCTCCTTTCTCACCCCCTCCCCCTCCCTTTCCCTCCTCTCCTCTCCCCCTCTCATCTCCCCCTCTCATCTCCCCCTCTCCTCTCCCCCCTCTCCTCTCCCCCCCTCTCCTCTCCCCCTCTCCTCTCCCCCCTCTCCTCTCCCCCCTCTATTCTCCCCCCTCTCCTCTCCCCCCCTCTCCTCTCTCCCCTCTCTCCTATCTCCCCCCCTCTCCTCTCACCCCCTCTCCTCTCACTCCCTTTCCTCTCATCCCCTCTCCTCTTCCCCCCTCTCTTCCCCCCCTCTCCTCTCTCCCCCCTCTCCTCCCCCTCCCTCTCCCTCCCTCTCCCTCCCCCTCCCCCTCCCTCCTCTCCTCTCCCCCCCCTCTCTTTCCCCCCTAGCCCCCCTCTCCTCCCACCCCTCGCTGTCAGAAACACACTGACAGAGAGAGAAACACACTGACAGAGAGAGAGAGACAGACACTGGGGGGGGGGGGGGGGGCCTGTCCCAGCACGCTGTTAGAGGGCTCCCGGTGAGTAGAAACTTCATTTTTTATTTATTGATTTTTTAAATAATTTTTTTAATTTTTAATATTTTTATTTTTTTAAATTGATTTATTGGTTGATTTACTGATTTATGTATCATTTATTATTGATGATGGCTCTTTATTTGTAAAAGTGAAGTGTAAATGTTTCCCCCCCCCCATCTCTCGTTCCCTATGTCTGATTTATAAGTGTAGGCAAGGTTTTTCTGAGTGTACAAAAATCTACACTTACTCCATTCTAAGTTAGTTTGGAGTAAGTTTTCGCCGCCTAACCTTGTAAAACAGGCGTATGTGGCTGAACACGCCCCCTTTTGAAAAAAAATCTGTTCTAAAATGAAACTATTCTAATTCACTAGAACTGGAGCAAACGAAATGCCGAGAATTGCAATTTCTAAGATGCTCCATTCTAAACTAGTTGCTCCAAAAAAATAGGAGCAACTCAGGCCGAAACTTGAGCCCCATAAGGGGTGGTAACTGCTGGCTTCACTTTTTAAAGAGGCACTATTTTTCTTTGTGAACATTTTCATAGTCAGCTCATTAATGTAACCCTCCCTTAGTTTTTTTTGGGTGTAAGGAACTGATCATCTCCCTTAGTCGCCCCTGTCCTGCCTTGTTTGCTAACTTGTAGGATAGTATGTGGTCAACGAGTGATTTTGAAAAACACGGAGGCAAGGGAGCTTTACAATTAAAATTTAAAAAAAACACATGGAGCTAAATTAATTATAATGATGGAAAAGTTTATTTGCTTTCTATTTTAGTAAAGGTGTACATCTGTTCTTAATACATGTGTTTATGATTTTGTTACAAATATTCAAATAAATATTGTGTTTGTACGATGTTATGGGGGCATCGAGTACTATAGCAATTAATTGTTCCCCCAAAGTTTAATAGTCATATTATATATATATATAATTGTGCTTAGGGAGCATATTTTTGAAAGGACAGCTAGCAATTAAGAGAAGATGAACATAAAACAAAATACTGCAGTCGTTGGAAATCTTAAACAGAAACAGAGAATTCCAATGAAGAGAATGAACTGACTAAATGTCAGTTTGATTCAGCTGATCGCACTGCCCCATTGAATCAGAAAGTTGTGGGTTCAAGATCTATTCAGGAGTTAAGTATATAATGTAGACTGATACTCCATTTTAATACTGAAGGAGGGGCTTGTAGTTCGATGAGATTTGGGCCCTAGGTGCTTGTTCTGATCATTCAAGTGAATGTTAAGGATCCTACAGCACTATTCTCCCTCAACCAACACCTTCAAAACCAGATGAACTGCTCATTTGTCTTATTACTGTTTGCGGCATTCCTGCGAGATGTGATAAGGTGCTCTATAAATACAAGGGTGTCTTTTCCTGTAAACAATATAGAGTAGACATTCCGCTCCTGCACTCACCAGCCCACAGTTTTCCTTCCATTAAAGGGAATGGACTTAAAATCGTGGACTAGCATGTGCAGAGGTGGCATTTTGACCCTTGTTTCGACCTGTAATTAAATACAGCGACATTCACATCGCAGACTATATAAAACTTAATGCAGTCGACCTAGTGTACACAATGGTGGAATGGCTGGGAGAGTTTCGGAAAAGAGATGAGGCCGAAATCATGAACTGCACTGGCCATTACAAAAGTCACCCTGGAGAGATATTTCCTGGTTCATTATTTGTTTAATCTTGTGCGTTTTCTGTACTCCCTGTTGATGATTTTGCAACAGAGGAAATCTCTCCGCTCAAAATTTTTAGAAGCACTTAAATGTTTGAAAAGAATCTGAACCAAACCTGCAGCATTCCTTTTTTAACACCCCAACCCCATATTTTGTAAGAAGTGAAGCTTTAAAGCTGGACTACATAAGATATGTTTGGAAAACAATGCTGTGGGGGAAATAGCTGATACAGCAACAGCCTCACTTCAGTTCAGCAAAAGAGTCTTCTAAGTGCATCAAGTGCATTTATTTGTGAAGAAAATAATTTCATAGTGTGGAATTGAAGCATAATTATCATATACACCTGCATAAAGGATGGTAATGTGGCTTCAGAGACTGTTAATATGGCTTGGCTCAGTAATTTCTTCCACAATTTGAATTCAAAGTTAATATGAACTAGCTTGAGGCAAAACATGAACCTTCTTTTTGACTAATTTATTTTTCATTAAAAACAAATCTCTGGAGGTGCCATTGCTTCCCTTTGGAAAGGGAGCAAGCAACATATTATCATCCCCAAGCTTCAATGTACAGGCACATGATAAACTTCCAAATCATTTCAATTAACCTGATTTCTCGATTACAGATCATGATTTATAACAGCAACCATAGAAGCCTCCCAAAAAAATGTGCTTGGGGCGGTTTCCAAAGAAAGGCACACTTTTATCCCTGCTGGATTTTCCCAAATGAGACATTTTAAAAAGTACAGCATCGCATTTGTTAATTTGGGAAATGATCTGCTTAAGAACGTATATCGTTTAAAGTGTGGCCATTAAGGTTACTGTTGAGAAGGAGGGAAACTCTGTGTGGTAGCAGAAAGGGACAACCTTCCACCTTCATGACCGTGTTAGGTCCTGATTCTACCACTGGGCTTTTCATTAGGAATACATTTTAAATGGTTTGATTTTAATTTTAATGATTTGGCTCGAGCTTTTCTATATTAATAAATTGAATCTATGTCGCATTCCTCCTATTGTAAAGACGTCTCGGAGCACTTCAAAGAGTAGAGAAGAAAATGGACATTGTGTCGAAGAGAAGAGGTAGAATGGGATTAGGGAATGAGGTTGAAAGAATGAGTGACGAGGAAGATTTTTTTTCGAAAGAAGGTTTTATGAAGGCAGGGAGGGAGTTCCAGAGGGCAGCTCCAGAGGAAAGAGCGGGCATCTATGGTGGAGCAAAGGAAATGGGTAACGAGCAGCAGACCAGTGTGAGAAGATTGAAGAGCACAAGCAGGTACATAGGGCTGGAGGAAGTCACTGAAGTAGGTTTGCGCATATTTGTGGAGGCTTTTTAAGAATAAGGATTTTTAAATTGATTCAAAGGGGCTGAGGCTCAATGGAGTCCGGTGAGAATCAGACTGAAGAAAGTGTGGCTTTGAAAAAAGATGCAGAGCAATGGAGGTGATTTATGAAAACCAGAAATTAAAAGGCTTGGATGAATACAGTTTAAGTCCTTACAGGGAAATAGATAAAGTAGAAGCATAGCATTCTTCAACATGAATCTTGACAGACAGGACAAGAAAAAAAACAACGAATGTTGGCGATGTGAACTAAATACAGAAAGTGCAAGAAATGTAAGCACATTTGAAAGGAAAAATAGATTAATATTTAAGAAATAGTATTCGAGGTATGGCCCTTTATCAAAGGCATTGAAATAAGTGAGGAAATTGGGGTGCATTTGTTAGAATCTTGTAAATATCACTTGATTCTGTATTAATGCTGGATGATTAGAAGATACAACAACAACAACTTGTGTTACAATAGCTTCTTTAACGTAGTGAAATGGCCCAAAGCGCTTCACAGGAGTATTATGAGATTAAAAAATTTGACACCGAGCCGTACAAGTAGAAATTAGCGCAGGTGACCAAAAGCTTGGTCACAGAGATATGTTTTAAGCAGTCTCTTGAAGGAGGAAAGAGAGGTAGCGAGACGGAGAGGTTTAGACAGGGAGTTCCAGAGCTTGGGGCCTCGGCAACAGAAGGCACCGCCACCAATGGTTGAGCGATTATAATCAGGGATGCGCCAGAATTAGAGGAGCACAGATATCTCGGAGGGGTTGTGGGGCTGGAGGACATTACTGAGATAGGGAGAGGCGAGACCATGGAGGGATTTGAAAATAAAGATGAGAATTTTGAAATTGAGGCGTTGCTTAACCAGAAGACAGGACAAACCAAGCGACTACAGGCCAGTAAACTTAATGCCAGTAATGGGGAAACTGCATTGTCAAGGATTTAGAATAGCATTACATTTTATTGGGAAAACACCACCATGATTTTGTGAAAGATACATTGAATCTAGTTAACCTAACCGAGTTCTTTGATTGAAGTTTCCTTCTCACCTCCATATGGACCGGAGGTTTTGTGAAGTGTCTATGGGCTAGAAATTCGGTTTTGGGTCACAGCAGGTTTTTTTGGCAAAATAAAAATGTTATGACTCCGTTATGATTTCGAGGCTAAACATTTGGGAAAAAATGTGCCTGGTGGAAAAAATCGGTGTTGCACAAGGATTCGTGGCGCAAACCACAAATTTTCTGGAACTTTTCTCCGAGGCTGATACCGCTGCGAGATGGCCCTAGGGACGGGGAAAACACAAATAGAAAATTTCCAAAAAATAAAAAAAATCACAAAACATTCACGACCCTTTTCTAGCGAATTGCTGCAAAAGAATTTAAAAATAAAAGCTCTGACTTACCTTTTTTGCAGGGTTCCATACCTACCACCGTTCCAAGGGCTGCACCGACAAGTTTTTCCTTGGCGATTTTTTTTGGTCCGACCTACGGGTCACCGTTGAGCCAAATATCGGGCGAAAGCGCTTTTCCCAGTCTTGCACGCTGGCGCAAGACTTCAGGGTATTTCCCGCCACACCGTTTTCCACCCAAAGCGGCGAAATACTGCCGAAAAACCTGGCACAAGGTTGTGGAATTTCTAGCCCTTTGTCCCATGAAAGGTTTTCATCAAGAACACGTGGTCTATTGAGGCGGCAGACAGAGGAAGATCAATGGATGTCTTGTATTTAGAAAGTGTTTGATAAGATTCTGCACATTAGATTGAGGGTGCATTGAATTGGAGATGACCGAGATGAAGATTGATTGAGAAGTAGTATGCAGCTAATTGGGACAAGAAGGAACATTCTCAGAATGGCGAGCAGCGAAACATAGTGTCAAATATATTAGTTTTGTCTTATAACACTCCTGTGAAGCGCCTTGGGACGTTAACGCCGCTATATAAATACAAGTTGTTGTTGTTCCCCTAATGGGGCTTAGCTGTTTTGCCCCATGTAAAACAGACTGGAATTTGGTAATAAATAGTATATCCAACTTAGATGACACTAAGCTTGGAGATACAATGAATTGTGAAGTAAAGAACAACAAATGATAGAAGGCGAGAGGTTAAGTCAATGAAGGAAATGATGGCACACACAATTTAACAAAGCAGTGTGAGGCAATACAAATTGTACAAGAAAATATCATCTTTCTTGTCTTTCAAAATGTTGTTTTCAGGTCATTATGTAGAAAGTCTTCCAATATAGTACAGTACCACTAACAGCACCTTGGCAATGTTACGGTCATGGATGGTTGCTTTATCCTCTGGGCATCCCTTGTTGCCACCCCTTGCAGTGTGAGGAGAGACTTTGCTCAGCTGAGTGCTTTTCCCCGATGCCCCAGCTCAGATCGAGAACTTGGAATAAGTTGAATTCCAACATGCCACCACAGCACGATGCATTGTGTCAGCAGATCACCAGATTGCCAAGTGGGGTCTACCTTTCATAGAAACATAGAAACATAGAAAATAGGTGCAGCAGTAGGCCATTCGGCCCTTCTAGCCTGCACCGCCATTCAATGAGTTCATGGCTGAACATGCAACTTTAGTACCCCATTCCTGCTTTCTCGCCATACCCCTTGATCCCCCTAGTAGTAAGGACTTCATCGAACTCCTTTTTGAATATATTTAGTGAATTGGCCTCAACAACTTTCTGTGGTAGAGAATTCCACAGGTTCACCACTCACTGGGTGAAGAAGTTCCTCCTCATCTCGGTCCTAAATGGCTTACCCCTTATCCTTAGACTGTGACCCCTGGTTCTGGACTTCCCCACATTGGGAACATTCTTCCTGCATCTAACCTGTCTCAACCCATCAGAATTTTAAACGTTTCTATGAGGTTTCCTCTCATTCTTCTGAACTCCAGTGAATACAAGCCCAGTTGATCCAGTCTTTCTTGATAGGTCAGTCCCGCCATCCCGGGAATCAGTCTGGTGAACCTTCGCTGCAATAGCAAGAATGTCCTTCCTCAGGTTAGGAGACCAAAACTGTACACTATACTCCAGGTGTGGCCTCACCAAGGCCCTGTACAACTGTAGCAACACCTCCCTGCCCCTGTACTAAAATCCCCTCGCTATGAAGGCCAACATGCCATTTGCTTTCTTAACCGCCTGCTGTACCTGCATGCCAACCTTCAATGACTGATGTACCATGACACCCAGGTCTCGTTGCACCTCCCCTTTTCCTAATCTGTCACCATTCAGATAATAGTCTGTCTCTCTGTTTTTACCACCAAAGTGGATAACCTCACATTTATCCACATTATACTTCATCTGCCATGCATTTGCCCACTCACCTAACCTATCCAAGTCGCTCTGCAGCCTCATAGCATCCTCCTCGCAGCTCACACTGCCACCCAACTTAGTGTCATCCGCAAATTTGGAGATACTACATTTAATCCCCTCGTCTAAATCATTAATGTACAGTGTAAACCGCTGGGGCCCGAGCACAGAACCTTGCGGTACCCCACTAGTCACTGCCTGCCATTCTGAAAAGTCCCCATTTACTCCTACTCTTTTCTTCCTGTCTGACAACCAGTTCTCAATCCATGTCAGCACACTACCCCCAATCCCATGTGCTTTAACTTTGCACATTAATCTCTTGTGTGGGACCTTGTCGAAAGCCTTCTGAAAGTCCAAATATATCACATCAACTGGTTCTCCCTTGTCCACTCTACTGGAAACATCCTCACAAAATTCCAGAAGATTTGTCAAGCATGATTTCCCTTTCACAAATCCATGCTGACTTGGACCTATCATGTCACCTCTTTCCAAATGCACTGCTATGACATCCTTAATAATTGATTCCATCATTTTACCCACTACCGATGTCAGGCTTACTGATCTATAATTCCCTGTTTTCTCTCTCCCTCCTTTTTTAAAAAGTGGGGTTACATTGGCTACCCTTCACTCGATAGGAACTGATCCAGAGTCAATGGAATGTTGGAAAATGACTGTCAATGCATCCGCTATTTCCAAGGCCACCTCCTTAAGTACTCTGGGTTGCAGTCCATCAGGCCCTGGGGATTTATCGGCCTTCAATCCCATCAATTTTCCCAACACAATTTCCCGACTAATAAGGATTTCCCTCAGTTCCTCCTTCTTACTAGACCCTCTGACCCCTTTTATATCCGGAAGGTTGTTTGTGTCCTCCTTAGTGAATACCGAACCAAAGTACTTGTTCAATTGCTCCGCCATTCCTTTGTTCCCCGTTATGACTTCCCGTGATTCTGACTGCAGGGGACCTACGTTTGTCTTTACTAACCTTTTTCTCTTTACATATCTATAGAAACTTTTGCAATCCGTCTTAATGTTCCCTGCAAGCTTCTTCTCGTACTCCATTTTCCCTGCCCTAATCAAACCCTTTGTCCTCCTCTGCTGAGTTCTAAATTTCTCCCAGTCCCCGGGTTCGCTGCTATTTCTGGCCAATCTGTATGCCACTTCCTTGGCTTTAATACTATCCCTGATTTCCCTTGATAGCCACGGTTGAGCCACCTTCCCTTTTTTATTTTTCCGCCAGACAGGAATGTACAATTGTTGTAGTTCATCCATGCGGTCTCTAAATGTCTGCCATTGCCCATCCACAGTCAACCCCTTAAGTATCATTCGCCAATCTATCCTAGCCAATTCACGCCTCATACCTTCAAAGTTAGCCTTCTTTAAGTTCTGGACCATGGTCTCTGAATTAACTGTTTCATTCTCCATCCTAATGCAGAATTCCACCATATTATGGGTCACTCTTCCCCAAGGGGCCTCGCACAACGAGATTGCTAATTAATCCTCTCTCATTACACAACACCCAGTCTAAGATGGCCTCCCCCCTAGTTGGTTCCTCGACATATTGGTCTAGAAAACCATCCCTTATGCACTCCAGGAAATCCTCCTCCACCGTATTGCTTCCAGTTTGGTTAGCCCAATCTTTGTGCATATTAAAGTCATCCATTATAACTGCTGCACCTTTATTGCATGCACCCCTAATTTCCTGTTTGATGCCCTCCCCAACATCACTACTACTGTTTGGAGGTCTGTACACAACTCCCACTAACGCTTTTTGCCCTTTGGTGTTCTGCAGCTCTACCCATATAGATTCCACATCATCCAAGCTAATGTCCTTCCTAACTATTGCATTAATCTCCTCCTTAACCAGCAATGCTACCCCACCTCCTTTTCCTTTTATTCTATCCTTCATGAATGTTGAATACCCCTGGATCCCAGCCCTGATCATCCTGGAGCCACGTCTCTGTAATCCCAATCACATCATATTTGTTAACATCTATTTGCACAGTTAATTCATCCACCTTATTGCGGATACTCCTTGCATTAAGACACAAAGCCTTCAGGCTTGTTTTTTTAACACCCTTTGTCCTTTTAGAATTTTGGTGTACAGTGGCCCTTTTTGTTCTTTGCCTTGGGTTTCTCTGCCCTCCACTTTTCCTCATCTCCTTTCTGTCTTTTGCTTTTGTCTCCTTTTTGTTTCCCTCTGTCTCCCTGCATTGGTTCCCATCCCCCTGCCATATTAGTTTAACTCCTCCCCAACAGCACTAGCAAACACTCCCCCTAGGACATTGGTTCCGGTCCTGCCCAGGTGCAGACCGTCCGGTTTGTACTGGTCCCACCTCCCCCAGAACCGGTTCCAATGCCCCAGGAATTTGAATCACTCCCTGCTGCACCACTGCTCAAGCCACTTATTCATCTGCCCTATCCTGCAATTCCTACTCTGACTAGCACGTGGCACTGGTAGCAATCCCGAGATTACTACTTTTGAGGTCCTACTTTTTAATTTAGCTCCTAGCTCCTTAAATTCGTTTCGTAGGACCTCATCCCGTTTTTTACCTATGTCGTTGGTACCAATGTGCACCACGACAACTGGCTGTTCTCCCTCCCTTTTTAGAATGTCCTGCACCCGCTCCGAGACACCCTTGACCCTTGTACCAGGGAGGCGACATACCATCCTGGAGTCTCGGTTGCGGCCGCAGAAACGCGTATCTATTCCCCTTACAATTGAATCCCCTATCACTATCGCTCTCCCACTCTTTTTCCTGCCCTCCTGTGCAACAGAGCCAGCCACAGTGCCATGATCTTGGCTGCTGCTGCCCTCCCCTGATAAGTCATCCCCCCCAACAGTACCCAAAGCAGTGTATCATTAACTTCACTGGAAGGAGCTGTTTCATCCTCCCCGCCAAATAGGCAATAAATACGAAATTCTACTCCAGTGTAACCAAAACCACTTTCCCACATAGCAATTTTAATGAGGCCTTTGAGTTAATTCCCCAACAAATGTAAGACTGCATTTTCTCCCCACCCACTTGGGCCGGAATCTTACCAGCCCTGCGAGTGTGAGTTTGGAGGCGGGCCTGCTGTCATAATGGCCGTGATTGACAGCGGAGCGCAAGTCTACTCTGAACCCGCCTCCTTGTGAATTTCCCAAGTGCCGGCTCTGTCCATGGATTGCAGACCCAGCAATAAGTGGCATGTCAGACAATCGAGATAGTTAAGCAGCTACTTAAACCTATTTAAGCAGCATTTTTCCAGGTGCCAACCATTTTACCAAGTTTTGTATGAGGTTCACGTCCCTCTGGGATCAAGTTAAGTAAGTATAACGGGTTCTCAACAACTCTGGATTGGGTTGACTAGTTGACAGCTGCAGAAGTAGTATAAACGCTACCATTTCACAGCTGTTCAATGTCCAATCAAAGAAGCTGGGGCCTTCAGGATTTGGAATACACTTTTCAGCTTTATGGAGATTTGAAGTGTTTGCAGTGAACTGTCTATCCAGTGTCACCTCGTTGAAGCAACCTTTCTCACCATTGACAGATCGCTTCTGTCACCTCAACTTCAGCTACAATCTATTTCAGCAGCATCAGTGTCCTTGGAAAAAATCTCACCTTGGTCCTCAGATTTCCACCACGATCGGCCCCAACATCAACATCACCAGGCACACCAGCATCACCAACAACAATACCAAACTTCACAATCTCCTGATGTTGCACAGGGCACAGGGAATCACCACCCGATCACATTTCTGCCCGGGAAGCCAGGGATGGCCTCACCTTGGCCAGATTGACTTCACTTGACGCTGTACAACCTAGCTGCCACATGACGCATCAGATTGGCACCACCCCACACCAACACCATAAAGCATCCCTACAATGCCCAAGCGATTCCTTTCACACTCCCCACCACTGGGTGGGTACCGTTACGTCTCATCATTCACTGTAACTCACTAAGCCACTTCCAAAGGTGCACACAAATCTGTCCAAGAACGCAAAGTGTTGAAATTAAAGTTTTCAATGTTTAACAACACATTAACAGAAACATTACATCAACATTGCATGAAATACCCAAGTGCCTACCCTTGTCTGTTGTTAGTTGGTATGATTGCACAAGGATGAGTGTGAGGGGTGGCTTGTGAGGTGGGGATGTGATAATATAGATAGAGAGGGATGGGTGGAGGTGCAAGATAAGTTGGTGTGAATAAGGATGTGCAGGAGTAGGGTAGAGAAGGCAGAGTGATGGGGATGTGACGAGTGGCACAGCAGGATGAGGTTGAGTGTGGCTTTGCAGTAACGTTTCGTGATCTTTTGAGATAATTAAAATGTTTGCGCCACTGCAGCCAGGTCCTCCCGACAGCATCCCTGCTTGTGTCCTTCTGTGCGCTGGGGAGATTTCCCTGCGTGCTCTGACTCCCCTCCATAAGCACATGGAGGGAGTCATGGGAAAGCCTGGTTGAAGCCCTGCACCTCTGTGCAGTGCTTGTCAGTGTTTGAAGCACCTCAATGCTGCAGAACACTGACAGCCCAACTGTCAAAATGTATGTGGACATCATAGAACCATAGAAAATTGCGAAGGAGGCCATTCGTCCCATCATGTCTGTGCCAGTCGAAAAAGAGCTACCCAGCCTAATCCCACCTTCCAGCACTGAGTCCAAAGCCCTGTAGGCCATGGCTCCTTAAGTGCACATCCAAGTACATTTTTAAAATATGATGTGGGTATCTGCCTCTACCAGCCTTTCAGGCAGTGAGTTCCAGACCCCCACCATCCTCTGGGTGAAAAAATTTTTCCTCATCTCCCCTCTAATCCTTCTATCAATGACTTTAAATTTATGCCTCCTGGTTATTGACCTCTCTGATAAGGGAAATAGGTCCTTCCTATCCACTCTAGGCCCCACATAATATTATACACCTCAATTAAATCTCCCCTCAGATGACATCATCAGACCTGCTTCTTTTTAATTGGCCGGGAACCTCGCAGGGCAGGCCCCATCAGGGGAAAGTCGTGGGGGAAGCTGACATGGAGCCAGTAGTGGGGTCGCAGCCCGCCTCTGACGTTGCCCGCCTCTCTCCCGCCTCGGGAGGAAAAAAATCGAGTCCTTGACTTCTGTTAGCTGCACACCAACTGTGGTTGAGAAAGACAAACCAGATCAACATTGCTTCTGTCAGCCATTTGCTAAAAACATGCAAAACTCTGGTTTGGTGAGGCTCTGCTCACCCACACCCCACTGCTCAGTTCAAGAACATAAGAAATAGGAGCAGGAGTAGGCCATTTGGCCCCTCGAGCCTGCTCCGCCATTCAATAAGGTCATGGTTGATGTGATCCTGGCCTCAACTCCACTTCTCCACCCATTCCCCATAACCCTTGACTCCCTTATCATTCAAAAATATGTCTGTCTCCACCTTAAAAATATTCAAAGACCCAGCCTCCACAGCTCTCTGCGGTAGAGAATTCCAAAGATTCACGATTCTCTGAGAGAAGAAATTCCTTCTTCATCAAGAACTTAGTAATTGGGATACTGCAGGCATAAATGCACGCCCTGCATATCACTGTCTTGGTGCTCCAGGGTTTGGCACCTGGGAATTTTATTTTTAAATCAACATACAGAATCTTTGATCAACGACAACAAAAATAGGCAACTATAATGCTCGTTGCTGAGTCTTGCCTTCCTACGTATGTTATGGAAGAAAAATCTTTATTGTAACCATGGCATAATATTTGCTGTCAAGATAACAGCGAGGCTAATAGTGCTCACTGTTATTTATGCACAAATGCCACAGCAACTTCAGGTGGAGGCAGATGCGATATTAAATGTGGAAATCGAAAAGTTGCTCTCCGAGATGCGCCACTCCACCATTAGCTTCACGAAAATGGCATCTTGATGTTTGCATCACCATTGAAATGCATGGAGTGCAATTAAGTTCCTGTACCTGCACTGCACATACAGGGGATAGGCCGGGGAAGTGTTGATGTGGAAGTTCAGCGATGATATTGAATGGCGGAGCAGGCTTGATGGGCTGTATGGCCTATTCCTGCTCTAATTTTTATGTTCTCATGTTCTTATATGAAGTAAATACAGCACAGAATTTTAAGTCAAGTCATTTCAAGTCTACGCACTATTTTAACGATGCGATAAGTGTTAATTAGTGCCAGTCAAACTCTCTGGCATTGAAAATTAACACTTACAAGTCTGAAGTCTCATTCCTTCATTTTAATTGGTGGAGATTTTTTTTCAAATTCTTTTAAATTTTTCTTTCATTCTCTTTTGTCTCTCTCTTAGTCCAATCTTTCTTTCCCTCTCTTTATTTTTCTTTCTGTACCTGATTTGACATTGAATTTACCATTCTAGCTTGCACTTCCGTGTTCAGATCTTGTGCTGTTAATTTCACAATCCTTCAAGGTGATTGGATAAAAAGATACACAGTTGCTTGCTCTGTTCATTCAGATCCCAGGTGCCCTGTAGAGGGCACTGGGCCATTACCATCTCCCACTTCCAGTAACATGCAGGGCAAAATATCGTTGACATTAAATGGGCAAGGGCAAGTCTAACTAAAAGTGGGCGCCATTAATTGCCCTGCCACAGCAAATTTTGGGCCAATGTTGACGTAATATACAGTCTATATACAAAAGCTACTGTTTGAAGACTGACCCTTAAAACACCTTTTAAAAAGCGACTAGATTTTAGTTTCTTGGAAAACTAGGGACTCCATATCAATAAATGGCTATGATGGCTAAACTCATACCAGTCAAGTTTTGTTACTGCACGCAATGGTAATTTTCTTGTTTTGAAGTTCAGCCTGCATTGCATAATGTTTCACTTTTCAAACATTTGTTCTTAATTGAAGATGTTGAGAGAATGGCCAGCATTGCACGCGCACAGAAATATCTTTTGACTTGGTGCGTAATCTGTATTATGTGCAAGGCGTTCATGGTCAATAAATTGATGAGCCTAATTAATTTCAATCTGGCAGGAAAGCTTATTTATGGATGATTCCTCCATTTTAGAATGTCCTGCCTAAGTGAGGAGCCCATGTTCTATCAAAATTTGCAGGTGCGTTGGGGATATTTAAAACAATTAACTGAGAAATTGGGAGGACCTCGAACCGACCGCGCTAACCTTTGCCTCTGCACGTCTGATTTGCCTTTCTGTAGAACAGGACTTAATGCTATGAACATTAACTTGTGAAATCCCTTCCTCTATATTTTTCAAGCAAGATTTTTGACACCTGCTCTGACAGAGGTTGTGGGGGTCCGCACTGATTATGTAGAAACTGGCGGTGAAGTGGTCATAATTACTGTCAGTTGCATTTGCAAGGTAAGCTTGCTGAATCTTCTTTGACCCTGTTCATGTGTGCTTTTTACAAATCCATCCCTGTCCACATTTTGTAGCTTCCTTTCATAATTTACCTGTGTGAGTTGGTGAGATACAGAGTTTATGAAATGTGATGTAAAAGGAAGTCTTTTTATTTGGCTTCAGTCAGTTCTTTCTATCTCATCGCAGTAACATACTGTGTGCTCTACTTTTACTAGTTTGGTTGGCTGATGAAATTTGTTTTAACCCTGCAGTAAATTCACATCCCCGTCGAGGTTTCTACATATAGGGGCAGAATTTGTGGGCAGTACGAGAGCGTATGCACATTGTACGCCGTCATACTGCCTTTGAAATTGACCGTAAGTTTGGGATTTGAACATGCACTAAATCCCGAACTTGCAATGTGTCACGTTCCGAACTGACAGATCATCCGCTTCGCCTGCGAAATCCTTCTTGCTGGCACAGAGATGGGCTAATTGCCCACCAACCGCCCAGCAGATATGCAGTAAAATTTAACGGCTGGTGCAAACAGGCACAGGAGCACATTTGCACAGCGTAAGGGGAGGAGTGATCTGCAGCAGCTTGAAATATATACCCATCATGATAAAAAAAATCTTCAAAATTATTATCTATATCCACCTAACTATCTCCTGATCCCAACACAACTCTCCCAAGAATGAGACTGCTTTATTTATCAATTTACCAGGGTAAGTGCGAGACTGATGTATTTATTAATTTACCGGGTGAATGCGAGACTGATGTATTTATTAATTTACTGGCGTGAGTGAGACTCGAAGCAATGCACGTTTTTGAAGGAGGCCTCGCACCATCTAATTGCGGATTTCTTTCGGAGGTCGGCACCATGCTCCTTAGTTATTCCGCCAATCGCAATTTCAAGGCCATAATCTATTTTTTTTAGTAAAATTTGCACTGAGCAAGGTGAGTTATATCAACAGTGGGGAATGCCCCTTTTATTTGCACTAAGGACTCAAGCTACCGGGCAAAGTTAGCCTACATTCTTGCCGACCTCAGAAGTGCCTCCTGTACTGCGCTCGAGTGCATTTTTCTACTTGCTGCAGATTCCAACTCCTTCTCAGAGTGTTTGTGCTGAATCAAAGGCAAAAAAAAAGAACTTGCATTTGTAAAAGCATCTTCGGGACGTCCCAAAGTGCTTCACGGTCAATTAATTACTCTTGGTGTAGTCGCTGTGGTAAGGTATGCAAATGCAGCAGCCAATTTGCACACAGCAAGGTCCCACATCTGTGTTTTTTGTGAGGCTGGTAGGGGGTAATATTTTGATATGTTGTAGCTCCGCTGTAAAAGCAATTCAGTACTCCAACAGTTAAGCCCTTGCCTACAAAGACATGACCTGAATTCTTTAGCAGAGTGACAATGAGGCAGATAAGCAGTTCTGACAGATTCGGATGATGTACTGACACGCACTTCTGAGCTCATTCAAAGATAAAGTGACATTGCTGTCAAATAGAGGCAATGCAGAATGGAAGCCTCTGATGAACCTTCTAATATGGTAAATGTGGGCCTTAATTCTTCATTAAGTGGAAAAGGAGATCTCGCCGTGTAATTTTCTTCTTGCTGTCAGTTTTAAAAATTGCAATAAACCAACATTTACAGTTGACTAGTCAGGGATTGCTTTTTTTTTCATTTTTTTGTTAAGCCTCAACAGAAGAGCCTGCAAATTCTGAGGAAATGCTGCTTTACTGTAGAGCTATTGCCTTGGTAATCTTCAACGACGTTGAAATGTATTGGACTCATTATGAAGCAGTGGAGGTATTAATTCCAGTAATTAGGCAATGTAGTCCCACATGAGATTTCCCATTTCCGTGCACAACAAGAGTTAGCAACAAAAAGCAAATGAGATGTTGTCCATTTTGGCTGTATGTCTCGCAGGTTGTGTACTGAAACAAACAATGAAAATCACATTGTGACACAACAACAAGAAATATTAATCAAGACCAAGCATTATTCCTCGATGGGTAGTGTCGATGGTAGATATGGAGACCATGCTTGAGGTGTTTCAATGTATTTGGGACTTGGATGTTTATGCCCCAGGTGTGGCTCGTTTAAGATTGTTGAATTGTCTGGTGCACATGACATTTTCTAGTAATGCACAGCTGAAAATATCCTTGTCATGCTATCGAGTGACGTACGCACCAAAGGTATAGCGCACCACCCGATACCGCAGCTGTTAAGGTCTTCATGCTAGTTGTTGCCTAATCACGGTAATATTATTGTCATTTGCCCTGTGAAATGAGGGGAAATAGCATCAAAATATGGTGCAGAAAGCACATCTGATTCACCAATATTGGGTTGTAATGGATTTTCTATGGTTTTGATTTCATATTCAGTAGTATCAGATTATTTTAGTTTGGGATGGGTTAATTTTAGAGGTGGCCATACTTTTTTTTCTCTTTTTGATCGATCAACCACAAAATGTTAATCCACTGCAGTGAGATTTGATGAATTAATCACTGGGCCTCCAGTTAACTGGTAGGATATTAAGTATAGTATTACTAATAATAACATCATTTGTAAGACTCAGCATAATGGGACTCTACGCTTTCAGCAAGGTTTGCTGTTGAAGCCAGTTTTTTTTCTACAGGGAATGGTCTATACTTTCATCAGAATAACATATCTCCTCTGTCCCTTCTTTAAAAAACAGTGATTTAGTCTAAATGCTTCCTGATTTATTTGTGCAGGGGCTGCTGGCAAGTCGGTATCTGTGCAATTTATTGCTAACCATCACTTTTACATGATAGGTTTGTAACAAATATCTGACGCATATTGTTAAATTAATCTTCCATTTAAAATTAATGGAGTTAGACTCCCCAGGTTCAATGTAATTTCATGTTCATGGGCAGGGAGTAATGTGTGCTGCATATGAATGAGGCGAGGCCAAATGCCCTAATCTCCCATCACCTTGAACTCTCTGACTAGGACGCATTCTCAGCACGAGGTAATGAGATTGTGCTTTATACTCTCCTGAGGACACAGACTCAAAGAAGCTTCTTGTCTTGTCTTCGGATATTTTGGACTCCCATCACATTTTCATAATTCTGCAGATAAGAGATTCCATTTTTTTTTTTAAATGCAGAGGCAAATGGATACTGAGCAGATGAAATAAAGTGTGCATCACTGTTTGTAAACGAGAAACATTCACATCTGCATATATTGAAGAGCAGTCGTGCTTTGTAGGCCTTAAGGTTTGTTTTTAAAAAACGTAACCCAAGTCTTCGCTGAATTCCTTATTATTTAGTGATTGAGTGACCTTCATGTGTTGGAGCAAGGTTGTAATTTAGGACTCTTGATCAGGGCGTGTATTTGTATTGTGCTTGCTGGGCAAGAGGAAGGAGGGATGCAGGCCGAGGAATTCTTTCCCTCTCGCCCAAAAGCCCTCAGAACATTTTAGTGCTGGGGGGGTTTGGGGGAACAATTCACAGACTAAAGACAAACAACTCTATCATTTACCAGCCTTGCACCTCACACATAATTCACAAATCTTCCAGGCTCCAAATTTATGCAGTCCACCTCAAGAGTGAATTATTTAATGTATTCCATCGCTTCAAAGATTAATATATTCCTACCATTTGTATTCATTTAGAAATAGATAAGATTGGTATGAATATCTAAAATGTCCCCATTATGCAGATAAGCAATTGTATTTTAATTTGTGCAACTGTATGGATTATGTTGGAAAACAAGTTCTAACATTGCAGTAGCCCATCAGTAATTCACTAGTGTCACCTCCAACCTGTGGTTCAAAATGAACAGTAAATAGCACGTGATTGGACATAGTCATTTTCCGTAGCACAGCACTCCGCAGGTTTCTGTGCTAATTGTGTGTAGTGTGACTTGCTGCCCAAATATCATAATTTTTGCACGAGAAGACCTGAGGGAGTCGAGTTTGATTTCACACCAGATCTAAGTGGGGCCAGTGCATGCCTGCATCACAGGAATTCGAGAGTAAACACGCAGGGGTAGAATTTGGCCAGTACAGATTTCTGGCGCACTCACCAGAGGTGTGCCGCTTTTGTCTGCCTCAAAGTGCTCCAATAATCTTCGGGCCGAGTTTGGCCGCTCCCCAGCCTCTCCTCAATGGTGGCGTAGTGTGGCCACTGGATTCGGGGTGGAGCCAGGTCCCGGCGCTGAGAACAGTGCCGGGACCTCTGCACATGCGCGCATGCGCAGTAGCTCCTCGCCCCCAGAATCTGAGAGTGTGTGCTGCAGGCTGTGTGGGAGGGGCCGAAGCGCACTGCCCCTATCCCTGGCCGAATGGTCTCCCTCATCGGCGGCCCGCTGCCTTCCCGAACGTGTTTTGGTAAGCCTTCTATTTTTTATTTGTTGTTGATTGATTGATTGCGTATTACTTTGGTCTTGGTGCTTTAGGTGCAGGGTTCCTTCTATTTTTTATTAATTAATTGCTTATTACTTTTTGTGCTTTGTTTAGTGCTTTGTAAGTCTTGGTGCTAATTGCAGGTCCTCTCAGCTTCCTTGTATTTTTTATTTGTTATCGAATGCTTATTTTTGTGCTTTGTTTAGTGCTTGGTGCTTTAGAATATACTTACCTGTGCTGATTTCTTAACTCTCCGCAAGGGTTTTCTGTGCAGCCACAAGTGGCCACATACGCTGGCCTAAGTTAGTTTGGAGCAACTATTAGCTGTCCTAACTGGCCAAAACAAGCGTAGGTGGCTGGTAACGCCCCCTTTTGAAAAAAAAACGAAACAAAAAAAAAATCCTAACTAACTCACTTACACTGACGCAAGTTAAATGTGCAGAATGGGGATTTTTAAGATACTCTGAAAAAATCAAGTTACTCCAAAAAAAGCGGAGCAAATCCTGGCCAAATTTGGGCCCGGAGGGTCAGGAGACAGAAATAGAGAGTTGCATTTATTTGGTGCTATTTATGACCTCACGATTTCCCAAAGCATTTTTCAGCCGATGAAGTACTCTTTTGAAGTGTGGTCTTTGTTGTAATGTCGCGAGGTATGGCAGCAAATTTGTGCACAGCAAGATCCCGGAATTCCCCGTGAAATAAATAACCGGATCATCCTCTTTTGTGCTGTTGGTTGAGAGATAAGTGTTGGCCAGGGCAGCAGATCAACTCTTCTGCGCTTCTTCAAATAGTGCAGTGGGATATTTTCTGTCCACCTGATTCGAAAGACGACACATCCGAGAGTGCCGCACACCCTCAGTGCTGCACTGGAGTGTCGGCCTACATTATATGTTCAGAGCTCAGAGGGAGGAAAATTCTGGTACAGCGAGCGTGAAGGAGGGAAACGCAGCCATGCGCATACTGCGACTTTCAGCTCAATCTTTGCCACAATAAATCATTTCCTTACGCACAACATAAATACTGCAATTATAGTAAGGGAGATGGTTCATGATCCTACTTCTTGTGAACTCATATGTCCCCAAAGAGTTAGGTAAATGTGAAATGATTGAGTAATTGGGACATCCTGCAGGAAATCTGTATAATTGAAGTTATTTAGCTGTTATTGTGCCTGTGTGTCTTCTCATCAAAGTGAGAGATGGTTTTTCCCTCCTCTGACATCATTAGCTACTTTCAGTAAGGGATGGAAATAGTCAGGCACCTCCCTAATTGTGGTTTGCTATTCTGTGGTATTCTGGTGACAACAGATTATTTCCTCCTGTAGATCACAATTGTTTTTATGTTTTGCATTTGAATTCTATCCTTACCCATTTTCTGGTGTACTGTTGAATACACATACACTGAAAAGTTATAGAAATAATAGGTGCAATTTTAATCCACCCCACCTCTCGGGAACAGGCCAGGCGCTCAGTTAAAATGGCCTGGGGGTACTTGTGTTCCCGCTCCAATCCCACCAGCCACATTTTAACCGCATACCTGCCAATCCGGAGCCTATGGTGTCATAAGGACCCCGCTGGCATTTTAACGGCGTACCGAGCAAGACATCCACTGCAGGTGGCCCATTCAGTGACACCTGGGGAAGGAAAGAAGACCCACGATGGTAAGTTTAAAAACTTTCCCTAGTGTGGCCAGCAGTGCTCCTCCAGGCCCCACAAGGAAAGTCTGGGGTTCCTCCCCTTCCCACCCGTGAAACGGCCCTGATGCCACATTGCACTCCTCCCCCCCCCCCCCCCACCTCACGACTTACATTGGTGCCAATGGAGAGCCTTTGGGCCCCGCTATTTTGACCTGCCCAAAGTCAACTGGTTGCGGGCAGCTGGTCGGAGGGATGTGAATGAGGCCCTATCGTTCAGATCAGCCGAGGCTCCCCATGTAGACTCCCAGGAGGGAAGGCTGTGAGCTCCTTACTCAACTTTCTGCACCAGGTGGTAAAATCCACTCTAATAAAGATGTTCTCGACATAAGCCTAGATTCTCCAATTGCAGTTGGTTTAAGGTAGAGAAAGTGTTTCCAATTGTGGAGGAGACCTAAACTAGAGCTCATAAATATAAGATAGTCACCAATAATTCCAACAGGGAATTCAGGAACAATTTCTTTACCCAAAGAGTGGCGAAAGTGTGGAACTCGCAATCACAAGGAGCAGTTGTGGCGAATAGTATAAATGTCCACAGGCAATGTCCACACTAGCCTCACAGGTCGCGAATCAGGCTTCAGTCCGCTTGCGGGGTGAAAGTTAAAGGGGAGGTGTGGCACTGACATTTTTTTTAAATGGCCGACTTACCGGTTGCAGCCTTGCCCTCCTGTAATCGCGGGGTCCGTGCTGTGATGTTGCAGCCTGGCACGCTTCTGTGCCGGGCTGGTCCATAGCACCCCGCTTCACAGTGGTACACTGGTGGGCCCCTTCTCCCCGATGCAGAGTCTGCAGCGAGCCCTCCACCTTTAACGGAAGGGGAAGGCCCTGTGCTCCAGCCAGTGCTACCCAGCTCTCCCCATAGCACCGGGAAATTGCCGCGGATAGTGCCCCAGTTCCGCCCCCGAGAGGAAGTGGAGCGTGCGACATTGCACTCCACTTCCTCTCGGGGTCGGTAAGTCCAATTTAGCTGCCGGGGTGGGACTTCCGTGCCCGATGTAGGAAGTTCCGCCTTGCAGCTGGTACCATCCCCAAACGGGGCGGTACCGGATTTTGCCAATCCCCCCACTATATTTGCTTCTTTCCTTCTCTTTCTAACATTCTTTTCCTTTCTACCTCTTTTCTCGTGCTCTCTTTCCCTCTCTCCTGTTTCTTTCATTCTCTCAGCATCACAGTGCATGGCTCTGTCACGTTTCATATCCGTGTGGACAGATCAGATTTTGCCCATGCTGTTATACTTGTTGGAGGATCCAAGCAACAGTGGCTCTTCTCCTACACATGCTGCAATGTATGGAGCAGAGCTCATCTCAGTCAGACTGTTTATGAATAGGGGGCCATTGTTTTAAGCTGAGGTAGACTAACACTTTATACCACGACCAGCTGTAGGTTGAGGAAACAATGAGAACATTTGCTCATAATCTAGGCTGACACTTCAGTTCAGTACTGAAGGGGTACTGTACTGTCGGAGGTTCCGTCTTTCGGATGAGATGTTGAACCGATGAGCTGCCTGTCCTCTCGGGTGGATGTAAACGATCCCACAACAGTATTTTGAAGAAGAGCGGGGAGTTCTCCCCAGTGTCCTGGCCAACATTTTTCCTCCAGTGCACATCACTAAAGCAGATTATCTGGTCATTCATTTTGTCAGCTTACTGCGTCCAAATTGGCTGCCGCGTTTCCTACATTAATGCTGTGACTACGCTTCAAAAGTACTTCATTGGTTGTAATCCACTTTGGGAAGTCTTGAGGTCGTGAGAAGTGCTATGTAACTCCAAGGCTTTCTATTTATAGGGTGGAATGCAGCAATCCCTTATAATTAAGAGCACCGAATGTGCCTAAGCATCAACCTCTCTTACTCCAGTGGTGTGGTATTTTATGTTTCCTACATTTTCTTCTTGTGGCCTTGAGTGTATTTGTCTGAGTTGCCTTATAAAACCTAAGTGTTTTCAAGGGAGAATTCTGGACACTCACAGGTGCCTCTCCATCTTCTTTGCTTTATGCTTTAAGCCTACTACTCAGAGGTAACCTAGGAACAGACATTTTATGCTGAATTCCCACTTGTGTGATGTTGTGAATGGGGATAGATGGCTATAGTCTGAATTTATGATGAGACTGGAGCTGACCTTCATGGTGGCACTGAAGAGGGATTCTGCACAAAATGTCTGTTCCCAAGATGCCTCTGACCAAGAGTTTTAAAACATAAAACACGGGAACAAAGACAGAACAAGAACAGTAAGTGCAGCTGTCTCCCTGCGACTGTGGCATTTCAAAGTCACCCTTTTGTTAAGGTGAGGCAATTAGGTTGAAATTGGGGTGGGGATTATAATTAATGAAGTGATTTTTAGTGCCCCCAATCAAATTGCATGCTTGAATCCATATTCTAAGTCTATGTCTGTTTTTTAAAAATTCCATACTTATAATAACATTTCTACACTTACAAAACTTATAATTATTGTACCTCTGTATAGAAAATGTTAATTATTGTATCACAGTTAGTATTTAATTAGTGATGCTGGAATCATGATTAAAATGTTTGTTGAAACCAAGTAACTTTAAAAGAAGTTCTAAACTAACATGCTGGACTGATTGAGAAGAGCAATGAAAATGTAAAATACTGAACAACTTTTAATGCCCAGAACAGGCTTATGGTTTTACTGCAGCTTGATTCCGTCTTCAATATTGGGAGAGGATAAGAAGTGATTTGGTGAATTGGAATTTTTTTTTCTAAATGTTGACATTCTTCACAACTTTTAATAACAAAACTTTTAATTAACAAAATGTTGGCATTATTATTGAACTTTCAGTACCTAGCAGGTGCAAATGATTTACATTCTGTTCCCAAGGTGCCTCATAATTTAAATATATAACAGCACTCACCCCCCCCAAAGTCAACAGTGTAACTATTTACAAGCTAAGTCGATCTGGGGCCCTTTTTGCTCTAGTTGATCGTCATGGTGCAAATGCTTGTATTGGTAAATCGTCTGTTGGGCCCTCGCTGGGCTGCTGTGCAGCTGGCCTTGCTGGGCTGCCTGGTGTGGTGAGTCCTGCTGGGCTGCTGTGGATGATGGGTTCTGCTTCGTGGCCAACCGCGGTGCCGGTTGCCACTGGTGTGTATGTTGGGGGGTCAAAGAAGGTAGGATCCAAAGTGGTTTGCTCTGGATAGTCCGTGAATCTGAGTTTGATTTGGTCCAAGTGTTTCCGTTTGAAAGTTTGACCCGAAACACCCTGGTCCCACCTCTGGTCACAACAGAGCCAGGAAGCCACTTGGGACCTTGTCCATAATTCAATACAGATACAAGATCATTGATTTCAATCTCGCATGACACATTTGCGCGATCATGCTATGTACTTTGTTGAAGCCGCCTGCTCTCTACCTGTTCATGTAGGTCAGGGTGAACTAACGAGAGCCTTGTCTTAAGTGCCCTTTTCATGAGCAGTTCAGCAGGTGGAATCCTAGTGAGCAAGTGGGGTCTCGTGCGGTAGCTAAGCAGGACTCGAGATAGGCGAGTCTGCAGTGAGCTTTCCGTTACCCTCTTCAAGCCCTGCTTGATGGTTTACACTGCTCTCTCTGCCTGACCATTAGATGCTGGTTTGAACGGGGCAAATGTAACATGATAACAGCTCATGAATTCTTTGAACTCGGCGCTGGTAAAACATGGCCCGTCGTCGCTCACATGGACGTCGGGCAGGCTGTGTGTGACAAACATGGTGCGCAGGCTTTCAGTAGTGGCAGTGGACGTGCTTGCCGACATTATCTCACATTCAATCCATTTGGAGTGCGCATCTACAACCGCAAGGAACATTTTACGCAAGAACGGGCCTGCATAATCGACATGGACCCGAGACCACGGTTTGGAGGGCCAAGACCATAAACTTAGTGGCGCCTCCCTGGGTGCATTGCTTAACTGCGAGCATGTATTACATCTGTGCACGCAGGACTCTAAGTCCGCATCGATACCGGGCCACCACACGTGGGATCTGGCTATCGCTTTCATCATTGCGATGCCTGAGCGGGTACTGTGGAGGTCACTGATGAAGGTGTCTCTGCCCTTCTTGGGGACCACTACCCGATTACCCGACAGAAGGCAGTCTGTACAAACACTTTATATGGCTTTATCTCTTCCTGCATCTCCACTGGGTCACGGGACCAGCTCCCGTGAAGCACACAGTTTTTCACTAGGGACAGTAAGGGGTCCTGGCTCATCCAGCTTCTAATCTGTCGGGCTGTAACGGGTGATTGCTCACTCTCAAATGCTTCCATAACCATGACTAAATATGCGGGCTGTGCCATTTCCACCCCCGTGGTGGGCAATGGCAGCCGACTGAGAGCATCAGCACAGTTTTCTATGCCTGGCCTGTGGCGGATGGCGTAGTTGTATGCGGACAACATGAGCGCACATCTCTGGATGCGGGCCGATGCATTAGTATTTATCCCCTTACTCTCGGAAAACAGGGATAATAGTGGCTTATGGTCAGTTTCCAATTCAAATTTTAGCTCAAACAGATATTGATACATTTTTTTTTTACCCCATAGACACACGCTAACGTTTCTTTTTCAATCATGCTGTAGGCTCTCTCAGCCTTGGACAGTCCTGGATGCATAAGCAACCGGTTGCAATTTCCCGAAATCATTAGCTTGTTGCAGTACACACCCGACGGCGTACGAAGACGCATCACATGCTAGTACCAAACGTTTACATCGATCATACAACACAAGCAATTTGTTTGAGCATAACAATTTTCTAGCTTTTACAAAGGCCTTTTCTTGGCTTTTGCCCCATACCCATTCGTCCCCTTTACGCAGTAAGGTGTGCAGTGGTTCTAACAGTGTGTTGAGACACGGTAAGAAGTTAGCAAAGTAGTTCAGGAGTCCGAGGAACGATCGCAGCTCCGTCACGTTCTGTGGCCTGGGTTCGTTCTTGATTGCCTCCATCTTCGAATCGGTGGGCCTGATGCCATCCGCCGCGATTCTTCTCCCCAGGAACTCCACTTCAGGCACCAGGAAAACGCACTTCGAGCATTTTTAGCCTGAGCCCCACACGGTTGAGTCAACTAAGAACCTCCTGCAGGTTCTGCAGATGCTCGACTGTATCCCGACCTGTAACCAAAATGTCGTCCTGGAAGACCACCATGCACGGGACTGACTTCAGTAAGATTTCCATGTTTCTCTGGAATATCGCCGCGGCTCGGTTATAAATGAAGAGACCTTTTTAACGAGTTGATGCAGGTGAGGCCCTTCGATGATTCCTCCAGCTCCTGCGTCTTGTAGGCCAAGGTCAAGTCCAACTTCATGAACATCTTTCCTCCCACCAGTGTTGCAAAAAGGTCGTCCGCCTTTGGTAGTGGGTATTGATCCTGCAGGGAGAAATGATTGATAGTTACTTTGTAAACGCCACAGATTCCAATGGTGCCGTCTCACTTGAGGACTGGAACGATCGGGCTGGCCCACTTGTTGAATTCGATCGTTGAAATGGTGCCCTCTCTTTGCAGCTGGTCTAGCTCGATCTCTACCCTTTCTCTCATGATGCACGGTACTGCTCTTGCCTTGTGATGAATGGATCACGCCCCCGGAATTAGATGGATCTGCACTTTTGCTCCTTGGAGCCTCCCGATGCCTGGTTTGAAGACTGAAGGGAACTTGTTTAAGACCTGGGCACACGAAGTGTCATCAGCGGATGAGAGCGCTCGGACGTCGTCCCAGTTCCAGCGTATCTTTCCCAGCCAGCTCCTGCCGAGCAGCATGGGACCATTGCCTGGTACCACCAAGAGTGGTAGCTTGTGCACCGCTCCATCGTAGGAGACCTTTACAGTGGCACTGCCGATTACAGGAATCAGTTCCTTTGTGTAAGTTCTCAGTTTCATGCGAATTGGAGTCAAGACTGGCCTTGAAGCCTTGCTGCACCACAATTTTTCGAAGATCTTTTTGCTCATGATGAACTGGCTCATGTCCGTGTCCAACTCCATTGACACCGGGAGTCCAATTAGTTCAACCTTCAGCATTATCGGAGGACACTTTGTGGTAAATGTGTGCACCCCATATACCTCTGCCTCCTCGGTCTGAGGCTCTGGTTCGTCGTGATCCGCCGTGGATCTGTCCTCCTCTGCAACATGGTGGTTTGCAGAATTAACAGGATTTTCAGCTCACCTGCACATACCTTGGAGGTGTCCCATTATTCCACAGCCCTTGCAAATGTACCCTTTGAACCGGCATGAATGGAAACGATGATTGCCCCCACAGCGCCAACAAGGTGTTAATGGCCTTGCATTCATCACCCTTGATGGCGGACTCTGAGACATCTGCGGACGTGCAGCTGCAGGCATGTGGGGCCCACCCTGTATGTTGCGATTTGAAAACAACATCACTTTGTTCACAGTATTTGTAGCAGCACTCATGTGCTGAGAGATTTGCTTAGTATTGTCACTGGTGGCAATGAACGCCTGGCTATCACTGTGGCCTTACTCAAGGTTGGGGTCTCGACAGTCAAAAGTTTGCAAAGTATCATTTTATGGCCAATGCCAAGTATGAAAAAGTCTCTGAGCATGTGCTCCAAATGTCCTTCAAATTCGCAATGTCCTGCAAGGCGTCTTAGCTCAGTGACATAACTTGCCATTTCCTGGCCTTCAGACCTTTTGTAGGTGTCGAACCGGTACCTCGTCATCAGAACGCTTTCCTTCGGGTTCAAATGCTCCCGGACCAGTGTGCACAAATCATCGTATGATCTCTCTGTGGGTTTCGCTGGAGCAAGCAGATTTTTCATGAGGCCATACGATGGTGCCCCGCAGACGGTAAGGAGAATCGCCCTTCGTTTGGCAGCGTTAGCTTCTCCTTCCAGCTCGTTGGCCACAAAGTATTGGTCGAGTCGCTCCACGAAGGTTTCCCAATCACCTCCCTCCAAGAATTTCTCCAGGATGCCCACTGTTCTCTGTATTGTTGGGTTCGTTATCTGTATCTCGTCGCCATTTGTTATGTATGAAGAAAAAGTCTGACTGGATACTGTGAACTCAAAGTAAAGTGTGACCGTAGTCCTTTATTGCAGGTCTCCAGAGTGCCTCTTCAACCTGTGAGGCCTCCTTATATACCTGTGCTCCCAAGGGATTATGGTATCCCTTTGGACTCCAGGTTTATATATATAACAGACTCTTTGCTAAAACAATCCAAAACTCAACTCGCTGCCCCACTCTTTTCCTCTACTTCAAATGTGTAGCAAGTATTCCCCTTAAAAGATGCAGTGGCATCCATCTCAACCATTCCATGTGGCAAATCATAACAAGCTCCACAACCCATGACATAAAGAAATGTCTCTGACCGTCCCTTCTCATTCTCTTTGTGATTGTTTTAAAATGATGATCCCTCATCACTAACTCCCCAGTGACAGGAAATAACCTATCCCTATTCACTCTATAAAAATCTGTCATCATTTCTTTAAATCTCCTCTTAGCCTTCTTTGCTGTATTGGAAATATTCCCACTCTGCCTACATGGCAACAGTCAATGCACTTCAGAAGTAATTCAGTGTATGTGAGGTGTTTTGAGATAGAAACATAGAAATTAGGTGCAGGAGTAGGCCATTTGGCCCTTCGAGCCTGCACCACCATTCAAAAAGATCATAGTTGATCATTCAACCTCAGTACTCTTTTCCTGCTTTCTCTCCATACCCCTTGATCCCTTTAGCCATAACGGCCATATCTAACTCCCTTTTGAATATATCTAACGAACTGGCTTCAACAACATTCTGCGGTAGAGAATTCCACAGGTCTCTGAGTGAAGAAGTTTCTCCTCATCTTGGTCCCAAACGGCTTACCCCTTATCCTTAGACTGTGACCCCTGGTTCTGGACTTCCCCAACATTGGGAACATTCTTCCTGCATCTAACCTGTCCAATCCCGTCAGAATTTTATATGTTTCTATGAGATCCCCTCTCATTCTTCTGAACTCCAGTGAATACAAGCACAGTCGATCCAGTCACTCCTCATATGTCAGTCCTGCCATCCCGGGAATCAGTCTGGTGAACCTTCGCTGCACTCCCTCAATAGCAAGAACGTCCTTCCTCAGATTAGGAGACCAAAACTGAACAGAGTATTCCAGGTGTGGCCTCACCAAGGCCCTGTACAACTGCAGTAAGACCTTCCTGCTCCTATACTCAAATCACCTAACTATGAAGGCCAACATGCCATTTGCCTTCTTCACCGCCTGCTTACCTGTTTGTCAACTTTCAATGACTGATGTACCATGACATCCAGGTGTCGTTGCATCTCCCCTTTTCCTAATCCGTCACCATTCAGATAATATTCTGCCTTCCTGTTTTTGCCACTAAAGTGGATAACCTCACATTTATCCACATTATACTGCAGCTGCCATGCATTTGCCCACTCCCCTAACCTGTCCAAGTCACCCTGCAGCCTCTTAGCATCTTTGGGAGATGTAAAAATATGTTTTCTAAATGTAAGTATTTCTTTCTGGTAATTCAAAAATGCTCATAATAAATACTGAGAAGGCCAAACGTAAATAATAAAATAAACACAAAAGAGTGTCAACTCTGCAAACAGGGTACTGACTCTGTAATGAGCAACGATTAAGAAATGGCAATGGTCATTGGCCAGAAATAGTGTTTCTACTGCGTTGATCAGAGTTGGTTGAGAGAAAGGATGAATGATGGCAGGATACTCTGGGCCTCTTTGTTCGATTCAGTACTGATTATGGAGCCTATTAGCAGGAGTTATGACCTATTTAAGTGCAAAGTCTTCTGGTAATAGGGGCCAAATGATTCTGGAAGGTTCAGATTCACTCGGCTCCCTGCAGAAATGAATTTAGCACTGAAAGCATTGATGTAGGGCTTGAATAGGGCTGTTCTTGTGGGACTTGAGAGTGTGTGCTCTGCAGAAAAGCTGTGGATACACACAGTGAGCGACTGGAATGGAGAACATTTTTCTGGACGTTTATCGTGACTGAGAAATCCCTTAAATGTTACGCATTGTGGGAAATGTACAATTTCATGCTCTGAAAACAATACTGAATATATCACAATAAACAAATAATACCTCTATTATACATTATTTCACAGTAGAAATAAAAGGTTACTGCACAAGATAAAAGTTCACAGGGTTGGTAATATATTAACATGGATAGAGGATTGGCAAACTAACAGAGTACAGAGAGTTGGGATAAATAGTTCATTCTCTGGTTGGCAACCAGTAACTAGTGGGGTTCCGCAGGGATCAGTGCTGGGACCCCAACTATTTACAATCTATGTTAATGACTTGGAAGAAGGGATTGAGTGTAACGTAGCCAAGTTTGCTGACGATACAAAGATGGGAGGAAAAGCAATGTGTGAGGAGGATACAAAAAATCTGCAAAAGGACATAGACAGGCTAAGTGAGTGGGCAAAAATTTGACAGATGGAGTATAATGTCGGAAAGTGTGAGGTCATGCACTTTGGCAGAAAAAAATCAAAGAGCAAGTTATTATTTAAATGGAGAAAGATTGCAAAGTGCTGCAGTACAGCGGGACCTGGGGATACTTGTGCATGAAACACAAAAGGATAGAATGCAGGTACAGCAAGTGATCAGGAAGGCCAATGGAATCTTGGCCTTTATTGCAAAGGGGATGGAATATTGCTACAGGGAAGTCTTATTACAGCTATATAAGGTATTGTGAGGCCACACCTGGAATACTGCGTGCAGTTTTGGTTTCCATATTTACGAAAGGATATACTTGCTTTGGAGGCAGTTCAGAGAAGGTTCACTAGGTTGATTCCAGGGATGAGGGAGTTGACTTATGAGGAAAGTTTGAGTAGGTTGGGCCTCTACTCATTGGAATTCAGAAGAATGAGAGGTGACCTTATCGAAACGTATAAGATTATGAGGGGGCTTGACAAGGTAGATGCAGAGAGGATGTTTCCACTGATGGGAGAGACTAGAACTAGAGGGCATGATCTTAGAATAAGGGGCCACCCATTTAAAACAGAGATGAGGACAAATTACTTCTCTGAGGGCTGTAAATCTGTGGAATTCGCTGCCTCAAAGATTTGTGGAAGCTGGGGCATTGAATAAATTGAAGACAGAAATAGACAGTTCCTTAAACGATAAGGGGTTATGGGGAGCGGGCGGGGAAGTGAAGCTGAGTCCACGATCAGATCCGCCACGATCTTATTGAATGGCGGAGCAGGCTCGAGGAGCAGTATGGCCTACTCCTGTTCTTATTTCTTATGTTCTTATGTAACCCTTTCCCCGTCTGCTGACTCAAGCATAAACCCAAAGTATAACATCAAACCTGGTTTAAAAAAACAACCTCCTATTTTTCCTATCTTGGTATGCAGAGCTCTACGAAAAGCTCAACACCCATAACAACATTAGTTACAAAAGATACCAGTGCAATTTTAATAAGGAATATCCAAAAGCCAAACAGTGTGAAATGATGCACATTATAAATGGTTTAAACAAATTCTACAAACGGAGTATGTTATTAAGACTCTTGCACATGCTTAGAGTTTCAATTACATCATTTGAACCACTCAAATGTATTACACTTGCAACCATTGTTTAATCTAAGTTTTATACGTATTTTAAAAGAAAACTAGAAATATCTGACCAACGGCTTAAAAAAAAGCCATGCACTGCCAATGCTGATGTCTTAAGAACAACCCTGATTATATTATAAAATGTGCAAATAAACAGGCTTGTAACTAATGTACAAAATTTTTTTCACCTGTATTCAAAAGAAAGACTTGTATTTATATAGCTCCTTTCACGACCTCAGGATGTCCCAAAGCGCATTACAGCCAATGAAGTACTTTTGAAGTGTCGTCACTGTTGTAATTAGGAAAGAAAATGTATTGAAAGAAAGAAGAACATACAGACAAGAAAGCCCGAAGGAGGAAGGTACAAAATTGATGATGCATTTCATGGAGGAACAGGGAGCCCTGGAAAATCTTGAATTTTTACATTGAACTGAAACATAGAAACATAGAAAATAGGTGCAGGAGTAGGCCATCCGGCCCTTCGAGCCTGCACCATCATTCAAGAAGATCATGGCTGATCATTCCTTCAGTACCCCGTTCCTGCTTTCTCTCCATACCCCTTGATCCCTTTAGCCGCAAGGGCCATATCTAACTCCCTCTTGAATATATCCAATGAGACATTCTGGTTCATTTTAAATACCTTTTATATTTCACAATTAATAGATTTTTACTCTTTAAAAATTACATTTTGATTTTCAACAAAACAACTATATCATCAATTCACCAAAAGTTACCTCAACAGTCAAACTCCCACATCCCACCCCTTGCCCAGTTTAGAGAGCAGTCTTGCCCTCTCCCCAGTTCATGTTGGTTATCTACTCCCCAGCGAATTAATACCAACACTCTTGCTCCCCACTCATAATTAATGCTCGTAGGTCCCAGCTTCTCCCTGTTCTCTTCCACCTTCACTGCTTCTTCCCTCTCCCCTTCATTGTCATTCATTGCCCACTTCATTACCATCATTTCCCTCTTCTCTCTCCTTCCCTCTCCACTCTCCCTTTCATTACCATTCATTGTCCCCGTCATTGGTATCAAGTCTCCCTTCTCTCCCCTTCCCTCTCTACTTACCTCTCTATTGCTATTTATTCACCCCCTCTGTTGCCATCCATTGTCCCTTTTGTTCCTGAACTTCCGCCCTGCCACCCACTGCCATCCTATTTCCCCTTCATTGCCTCTCCTTAATGCCATACATCAGTACCCTTATTGCCATCCATTTCCCCATCTTGCTCTTGGGCCAAACCAACGGCCTTCCTGTCCTCAATGCTATTCCTACAATGCATGGTTATGAAGGGAGTGAATGAATAATAATGAAAGAGGCAATGGATGGCAAAGAAGGCGAGAGGAAGATGATGGCAATGAGGCAGAAGCTGGGAGCTGCCAGCAGTGACTTACACCAGGTACTCCTTTTCTCACCTATGGTGTACAGCAACTGGATCACTGCCATTAGTGGCACTGAGGAAGAGGCACCACAATCTGGTCTGTTAGTAGTTAAACTCAAATAGGAGCGGGGGAGCAAAAGAATGAGAAAGAGAGAAGCAGAAGAATGAGAAAGAGAGAAGCAGTAGACAATACTGATGTGACGGGGCCTAATTTTCATCAAATTTTATTGGCAAACATTGACTGTCAGCATAAAATGATGATGGTTAGCATGTATGACAACGTAAATACTGTGTATCTAACATATATTGTCTTTGTGATACTGGTACCAACGTTGCCTTTTATATAGAGTCTACTAGATCTCATGGTGCCTGCCAGCTACTCACAATATGACCTTCTGCCCACATATTAATGATTGTGTCCAATTATGTTTCTGAGAAATCAATTCCCAATCTTGAGTGTTTTATTAAGATAAAAATGCATTAGTTTATAGCTGCATTAAAATTATTTTGGAACTACATCCCAGAAAAATTGCATCTCGCAATTCTTTCTAACCGTAGGATGTCACTGTTTTTATTTTGCTAACGGGGTTACTGAGCAATATGCTTTTTTTCTTTGGCGAGATTGGTGTTTGTTTAACTTAAGAGCCATGAACTCAGTAAGATGTCAAGTTGATGTTGAATCATTCATTTATTTCCTGGAAAATTACTCATCTCACATAGCAGTGAACAACCCAACTCAGAAATGACTTTACAATGTCCTTCATACTGTTTGTTTAAGGGATGGTAATATAGACTCAATGACTTCACGAAACAAATCCAAGGGGGCACTTAATACCTGTGCGTCACAACTTCCGCAAATTAGAAATGTAAATAATAAATAGGCATTGAAGACAACTCAGTCTGGAGTTTTCAATATTTTTTATTGACACTATTTGTGATGTGATTTACGCCCTTTCTTATTTTGATGCCTGATAAAGGTTGAAATGTTCTGAATGCCTGAGGGCTAAACTGTGAGAAACACATTTTTATTTTTTGAATGGAGAGGGCCTGCAGAAAATATTGGCGTTCAATCTATGGGACCTGCTGAGAAACCTGGGGTTTCTCCTATCAAAAAACCAGGTAATATAGACTGGGTTCTAGGTGGATCTCTCAGAATGTTTTGTGTTGGAACCAATCTTTTGGCTCACACATCAACGAAAGGAAAATAGTCATGTTAGTGACCGTTATGCAAAATGAAAAATACCTGGATCTGAACTGTTATTGTAACTCTTCCTTATTTTCCCATTAGTTAATCCCTTAGGCAGTCCCTCGGAGTCGAGGATGACTTGCTTCCACGCCAAATGAGTTCTCAGGTGACTGATGAGTCCAACGCGGGACCTAGAGTCTCTATCACTGGTGGGGCACACGGTGGTTGGAGGGATAGGTGGGTGGGGTGATTGGGTTGTTGTACGCTCCTTCCGCTGTTGACGCTTGGCTTCTGCGTGCTCCCGGCGAAGAGACTTGGTGTTCGCCGCCTTTTGGAATGCTTCTCCTCCACTTTGAGAGGTCTTGAGCCAGGGATTCCCAGGTGTCGGTGGGGATGTTGCACTTTTTCAAGGAGGTGTCCTTGAAGTGTTTCCTCTGCTCGCCTTGTGCTCATTAATGTATGGCGATATCTTTAAGATCCTCACTTCACAACCATAAGAACAAATTCATTGTTTCTTAATGCAGTTGTATCGAGATATATTGCCGATTTGGCACTGCAGAAATAGTATAGATAAGCACTCGAATCAGCCATGGAAAGTGACATTTGTTGAATAAGGGACTATATTCCTCCTCCACCCCCCTCAAAAAAAATCTGCTTTTTCAGAACTGATTATGCGGCTTACAGTGACCCAACAAAATATGTCTGTTGTTTCCAAATTGAAGGGCCCAATTTTCCCCAACCCCATTTTTTTCGGCGCACTTACCTTAAATGCGCCGACTTTACGCGCTGGAAACAGCGCTGAAAAAAGGGGCCCCATCCTGCCCGCTCTGCCGAGTCTCCGGTGTCCCAGCGTGGCGTAGCTAGTGAAATGGGGGGCGGAGCAACAGGCCAGCGCAGAAAGCACTGGCGGCAGTTGCGCGCATGCGCAGTGGAGAATGCGTGCATGCTCCTCACCCTCCCAGCGTGTCCTGCGGGCTGTGAGCAGGACCCGATCTACGCTGCACCCCCTATCACCGGCCGAGTGGCCTCCCGCACAGGCCAGCCGGCCCGCTGACTTCCCGGGCCGAGGTAGGACTTCAGTTTTATTTATTTTTTATTGATGGTTGTGCCTGAGAGTTTTGATTGGAGGGGCCGGGGGTGGGGGGGGATTTAAAAAAAACTTGATTCTGGCATAAACTAGGACTTCTATTCTTTATTTGTTTTGATTGATTGCTTATTACTTTTTATGGTTTGTTTAGTGCTTTGTAAGTCTTGGTGCAGTTTCTCAGCTTCCTTGTATTTTGTATTTGTTACTGAATGCTTTATTTTTGTACTTTGTTTAGTGCTTTGTAAGTGTTGGTGCTTTAAATGTACTAACCTGCGCTGAATTCTTTACTGCCCTCAATGATTTTCAGAGCTGGCCACATACACTGACTTAAGTCATTTGGAGTAAGTTTTAGTTGGCCAAAATGGCATAAATGGCCAAAACTGGTGTAAGTGTCTGTGAACGCCCCCTTTTAGAAACATAGAAACATAGAAAATAGATGCAGGAGTCGGCCATTCGGCCCTTCGAGCCTGCACCGCCATTCAATGAGTTCATGGCTGAACATGCAACTTCAGTACCCCATTCCTGCTTTCTCGCCATACCCCTTGATCCCCCTAGTAGTAAGGACTACATCTAACTCCTTTTTGAATATATTTAGTGAATTGGCCTCAACAACTTTCTGTGGTAGAGAATTCCACAGGTTCACCACTCTCTGGGTGAAGAAGTTTCTCCTCATCACAGTCCTAAATGGCTTACCCCTTATCCTTAGACTGTGACCCCTGGTTCTGGACTTCCCCAACATTGGGAACATTCTTCCTGCATCTAACCTGTCTAAACCCGTCAGAATTTTAAACGTTTCTATGAGGTCCCCTCTCATTCTTCTGAACTCCAGTGAATACAAGCCCAGTTGATCCAGTCTTTCTTGATATGTCAGTCCCGCCATCCCGGGAATCAGTGTGGTGAACCTTCGCTGCACTCCCTCAATAGCAAGAATGTCCTTCCTCAAGTTAGGAGACCAAAACTGTACACAATACTCCAGGTGTGGCCTCACCAAGGCCCTGTACAACTGTAGCAACACCTCCCTGCCCCTGTACTCAAATCCCCTCGCTATGAAAGCCAACATGCCATTTGCTTTCTTAACCACCTGCTGCACCTGCAAGCCAACATTCAATGACTGATGTACCATGACACCCAGGTCTCGTTGCACCTCCCCTTTTCCTAATCTGTCACCATTCAGATAATAGTCTGTCTCTCTGTTTTTACCACCAAAGTGGATAACCTCACATTTATCCACATTATACTTCATCTGCCATGCATTTGCCCACTCACCTAACCTATCCAAGTCACTCTGCAGCCTCATAGCATCCTCCTCGCAGCCCACACTGCCACCCAATTTAGCATCACCCGCAAATTTGGAGATACTACATTTAATCCCCTCGTCTAAAACATTAATTTGGAGGAAAAAAACTGAACTAAAAAAACTCGTACCTAACTGACTTACTCTGGAGCAAATATTTTGGGAAAAATGGCATTTTTTAACTTATGCCAGGAAAAACAACTTACTCCAAAAGCATTGATGCAAGTCATGGCCAAAATTGGGCTCGAAGTCACTGAAATTAAGCGGTAGATCATTATGACAAAATATACCATTCATGAAGAGAGTTTATTCATTTTAGCAAGAATTGAATGAGATTTTTTTTTATGTCATGAGAGTTAGATTTCCACAGTGCCCAAACATGCTCACGATTTGATCCTTGAATTATGCCATCGGTGTGTGATTTTTCAGAAGCTGCTCAGCTCAGTCTGCTTGTGCAGCTCAAGAGTGACTTTCTGTCCGATTTCTCGGGAATAAGCTACTTTTGTGATCCAACCATATCATTATGAAGCAGAATGTGCTATTAAAAAGAAAACTGGAGCTTCCCCGATGGCTCAACACATGTAGCTAGTGAGTAACTGAGTGATAGAGAATGGCCAAGCACAGTTTTAATTGCTGAGTTCAAGGGTCTCAGTTGGGCGATCGAATTAACTACAAGTTTTGGCGCAGACACGTATCAAAATGAGATTGGGCGCCATTTTTGTGGCCATAATCAATTTTGGCCCTCCACGATTTTTATCCGCGCGGCGCACACTGCCCATAAGCCCTGCAAATAAAAACATACATTAATTTAAGGAATCACGCAGCGCACAAGTGGACAGGGGCAAGGCAATAAGAATACACATTATAATACCTGTTTTTCACAGGAAACTCTTTTTGGAGCAAGGGAAGAAGATTTCTGGGCCCGCTGCTGCCCCCACCCCCCTCCCCCCCCCCCCCACCCCCGGCCAGCTGGACCCACTGCAATCCCAGGCCGAATGTTTCCACTGATGGGGGAGACTAGAACTAGAGGGCAAAATCTTAGAATAAGGGGCCACCCATTTAAACAGAGATGAGGAGAAATTTCTTCTCTCAGAGGGCTGTAAATCTGTGGAATTCGCCGCCTCAGAGAGCTGTGGAAGCTGGGACATTGAATAAATTTGAGACAGAAATAGACAGTTTCTTAAATGATAAGGGAATAAGGGGTTATGAAGAGCGGGCAGGGAAGTGGACCTGAGTCCATGATCGGATCAGCCATGATCGTATTAAATGGTGGAACAGGCTCGAGGGGCCGTATGGCCTACTCCTGCTCCTATTTCTTCTGTTCTTATGAATGGCCCCAGCCCCGCTCAGTCCTGCTCCCCCTGCGAGTTGAAGTTCGGGAGCAGGCGGGCCATTCAACCGGGGATTGCAGCGGGTCCAGCGGTGGAGGGAGCGGTGGCCGCGGGTCCGGTGGAGGGGTGGGGGTGGGGGGGAGAGGTCCTTCGGGGGCCCGGGATTGCAGTGGGTCCAGCAGATTTCAATTTTTAAATGCTGGATTGTATGGTATAGAAATGAGCAGGTTATCATTTTGGGGTACAGAATACAGCAGTGATCAACTGCTCATGATATCTATGTCTTGGTAAAGTTGTCTTACGATCGCTAATCCCTCAGTGTGAATGTCATTATAAATCAAAGACAGGAACCGGCTTCAGCTTGCTTCAGTGTCTCCGGTTGCCCTGGCAACTTCAACTTTTCGCACATGCCCGGAGAGTTTTTAGCGCAGACTTGCAGCTCCGCCCCCAGACCATCTTCGGAGAGCACTGCGCCAAATTCACATAATTTTTTTTTTCTGACGCAAACGGGCACAAAAAAATCGCCATACATCCTCCTGGGCGCCAAAAATCAGCCAAGAGAAAAATAGAGCCCTTTATCCCACACTGACTGTTGTGGCAGGTTTCTAGCACGATGATTGGTTTCATCTGTGGCAGTTGAGGGACAGTGATTGGTAATAATGGAACTCAGATCATCAGTTCTTTAGAAACACCATGGTTTACTTCTTACAGCCCAGCAACTTTGCAGACTATCTCTCTGTGGAATATGAATCTCCATAACTGCTTTTTATATGTCACCTGCTATTTTTATTTACAGTAGTAAGATAACTCTGTCCTCCAGAGAAGGGAATAAGGATCCTTGTGGTCATAGTGATGAATATACATGTGTGTGTACTGGTGCCAGACCTCAGGGAAGTTGAGTGTCTGGAGCTGAACTTTACAGTTTATGAGAGCTGTAACCAGAATGACGCCAAACCACACCCGTGTCACGGCCCAGCTGTGATGCTGTTATTAATATTCACTGGCTTGTGTGATTGCCCTCAAAGGTGAAGAAAGATTTAAGATTTCGATATTACCTTAACAATGCATTGTTGTTTGTTGCTGCCTTGAAGGAAAAATGTCAGCAAAAGGGCCTAAACATCTGCTTTCACTAACGTTTCAGCTCTCCAAATATACAGCCTTCAATGAGATCATGGCTAAGCTGTGGTTGCCATCATAGATGAGAAAATGTGCCCTGGCCTGAGAGTTGTTGCTCTTTCAGAAATTCCGAGGACAGTGGGACTTGTAGGATAATGAACTGAACCCTGCAGAGAATCTGAAGACCAGTATAATGTGACGCATGTCAGTAAAATAACACTTGGTGATTCCACTGGACATGGCTGACAGCTGTCACATAATATACGACGACAGGACATTTTCTCTGATCTCACACAAGCTCCTTTCTTCTCCACTCCAACATGAAACATTCCAATGACCAAAAAGGTGGGCCGATGACCTGTACTCAGGATGTCTGCAATTATCACTTTGTAACTATAAGTTGCTCGAGCGTGTTCTGAGCTAACTCTTCTCCAGTTTTGGTTCTCCAAGTGGAGACTGGCTTAACTAAACGAATGAATGAGCTAGGTTCAAGAATGTTCTGCATGTAGCAATACATGTATAAGGCCACTTCCTGACAGTACAGTCCCCATCCCTTGCACCATCCTCGCTTATCCCGGACAGCCTCCAACTGTATGACACTAACCATTTGTCATCGTCATATGCAACAGTAATAAGCATGCAGGCTACTTCGTGAGGATCATTATTAGAGAATGATACAGCACAGGAGGCCATTTGGCTCATCGTGCCTGTGCCAGCTCTTTGGTGGAGCTAATCAATTAGTCCCACTCTCCTGCTCTTTCCCCATAGCCCGGTAAATCTTTTCCCCTCAAGTATTTATCCAATTCTCTCTTCAATGTTATTATTGAATCCCTTTCAGGCAATGCATTCCAGAGCTTAACAGCTTGCTCTGTAGAACAGGTTTCCTCAAGTCACCTCTGGTTCTTTTGTCACTCATCTTAAATCTGTGTCCTCTGGTTACCGACCGTTCTGCTACCAGAAACAGTTTCTCCTTATTTACTCGAACAAAACAGTTTATGATTTTGAACACCTCTATCAAATTTCCGCTTGACCTTCTCTGCAATAAGGAGAACAACCCCAGCTTCTCCCGTCTCTCAACATAACTGAAGTCATCATCCCTGGCACCATTCCAATAAAGCTCCTCTGCACCCTCTCCAAGGCCTTGACATCCTTTCTCAAGTATGGTGGCCAGAATTGGACACAGTACTCCAGCTGAGGCCTCACCAGTGTTTTATAAAAGTTCAGCATTGCTTTTGTACTCTATTCCTCTATTAATAAAGCCAAGGATCCGAGATTGTTTTTTAACAGTCTTCTCCAACTTGTCCTGCCATCTTCAAAAATGTTTGTCCACAAACCTCCAGGTCTCTCTGTTCCTGCATCCCCTTAAAAATTGTACCATTTATTTTGTATAATCTCTCATTCTTCCTGCCAAAATGTATCAGTTCACACTTTTCATCTGCTATGTGTCTACCCATTTCATCAGTCTGTCCAAAAGTCTGTTTCTATCCTTCTCATTGTTTACATTTCCGAGTTTCGTGCCATCTGCAAACTTTTTCAATTATGCCCTGGTAGACCCAAGATCAGGTCATTAACATGTATCACAAGGAGTACTTAGCGACTTTTTAAAAGCAGATAGAACTAAGACATTGTAGCAGAGCTTGACCGGATCTTGTGTTAAACATATCAGCTGATTGCAGCTGACCGAAGTTTCCATTGCCTCCTGTAGTTGTTAATGATACAAACAGCCAGTGGAGATTTTGGGCAGCTTCAATCAGCTGTTTGCACTGTTAACAATTATGGGAGGCAGTTAGAATGTGCTGCCTCGTACCTTCAGCCACCTCCGCCCCTCACCTCCCTGTGGTCTCTAGAACTCCTACAACTGCTGTGTGTCCTTCTTGCTGGCTTGCTGAACCCCATGTCTGTAAAGAACTCGGTTACCGGCCACCATGTATAACCGGCAAATCATCAACATGGCCACCATAAGCAGTGGGGACTGTATTACTACAGGTTCAACATCTGAAATCCAGCAACCTCGGGACCGAGACTGTGCCAGTTTTCGGATTTTGCCAGATTTCGGACCTCGCTGTTGGCGCTCCTCACCACCTGCCGATCCTCGCCGCCCACCGATTCTTGCTGCCACCGGTCCCCCAGCGCTGAATTTTTTACCGGTTTTCTCATCCCTCGCCGCCCGATGTCGCCATCTTGGCCACCTCAAAAATGTCCGGTTTTCGGACAATTCCGGTTTTCGGATAGCCGGATTCGAGACGTTGTACCTGTATGTGCACATGCTTAATATATTGCATAGGAAGGTCACTTCAGCAGCATCTCCTTAACACTGCATGTATATGTAAGCTGCATTTGAGTGTTCTGCCACATAAATAATTTGACTATGTTACCTGCAGCATAAAGAGAACAAATATTTGGCTAACCACAGGTGTTCTGAGTGTATCCCACATGTGATTAAGGCTTTCTGAACCACTTGTGGACTCGAGTGCTATGAGGTTTTGCTCACTCTTGGGATAAATTACATCTCATTGTTCCTGATTGTGTACACTTTAGTTGGTCTTTAGGGGTTGCTGAGGGCAAGCTCTGAAACACTGCATTATGCTGAGTGTTAAATGCTAATTCGCTTGTGCAGTATTGATTTTATTCGTCTTGCTCAAAGCCTCAGAAAAGGGTGGCTCATCGAAGCGGTGGATGAAATAGGAAAGAGAGGTGACACCCTGACAGAAAGGTTTCGTGCTGCACAAGAAGGGAAAAAAAGCAGATAAGTCAATAAGTCTGCTCAAATTGAAAACAGTCCACCATAAGTGAAAACTGTAAAGAAAAAAAATCACTCAAATGGTTTACGATGGTAATGAAAACAAAGTTTATTACTGAAGAATAATATTTTACAGATTCTTCTCTGTCATACTTCATATACTAGCCTCATTTGATGGAAATTTGTGATATTGACAATAGGGTGCGGCAAAAAGGATGCTACAACTTCAAAGACTGTCTGCATTCGTTCACGGGCAATGCTGGAAACTCTGCGTGACCTATTTAGCTTTCAGTAGCTCTGGTGGTGGGGCGGTGGGCTCCCATTCGTACAACCTGGCTTTATGAATCCTAGCCTTGGCTGGCCTCTATAGTTGAGTTTGGCTTTGATGCCTCTTGATGTCCAGAATGATTCCACCTTAAAGCTGAGGCATGGAGGAAAGAGAACTCCATGTGGAGGCCCTTATCCAGCCCTGAAAGTACTATTGGTCCACAAAAGACAAAACATTGTTGGAAGCCTTGGCAAAGAACCTCAGGCAGAGGGACAAGACGGGCCCAAGCAATTAGAGATTTTAAAACGATTTATTAATGAAGGAAACATTATTATGCTGTCTGGTTTTGATACAATTATGTTTTTGGATCATAGCATGAAGACGGGCCAATCAGATAACTGCATTACCAGTATGAGACTGGTTATTTACAGTACAAACCAGATGATTTATCAGCTGCTAACCTGTGTGGAACATTTACTAAATTTGAATGAGTAACCTAACAGATTTATAGTGCCTAAAGATAAGAACATAATTTTGTTTTTATGAATTATAATCTGTTTATGTACTGCGTAATAACATTTTGTGTGGAGATAAGAATGTTGTCTCTAGTATTGACTTGAATGATGAGAACAGCTTGGCTGCCACCTCTGCATTTTAATCACACACCAGCACTTGAGACGGCAATCTCCTTTCCACAGGAAATGACTGTGTGCAGCATTACGATGTACGACTGCGGGCAGGAAGTTCCCATTGCAGGTCATTTCTCTTGTAGTCACAAGCTGTCACCATTCCTTGCACTTCTGTACTTGCAGAGTCCTGCATGAGACATAACTCAAAGGGCTCGAAATAATTCTGCACACTGGATGGACAATCCCAGAGCAGGAACTGTTGAGAGGAGGAGATTCCTATCCCTAATTCCATCATTATTTCCCAACAAGGAAGCAAAAAAGGGACGGTGACCCATCGGGGTATTATCAGCAGCACTTTTCTCATTTAGATAGAAACAGAAATTGACTCTGATGGCATCTGATCTTTCAGTGTACCCCCGCAGAACAATTTAGCTTTAGATGCCCTTTACAAATCCTTATTTCAAGCCACACTGGTATTTATTTTGAGTATCTGCTTCATTTGTGTTACAGTTGGAATCTTGACCTATAGATGATGAGCGCTGAATCCAAAATGTCAATCCAGATTGACCAGTTGGGATACATTTAGAAAATGAGAGCTCTTTTGTTAAATTGAGAAACTTTGCAATTGATAATTGCGAAGCCCATCTTGAAGGGCACCACCAGGATGAGAGGAGTAAGTAAATCAATGGCTGAAGCTAAGTATTTATTTTAAATGTCTGTGGACTGTACCTGTCCCATTTTGGAGATGCCTGTTCTCTTGTTAACAAGCGCTGAATATATTTGCCGCACTATTCTGTTACCTGCAGTAAAAACCTTGGCTCCATTACAGGACATGTTGATGACTGAGAGTGACTTGATATGTTTCGACTATTTATCCTGTGATAGTTTGTGCTGTGCATTAATTAATAATAGTTTATTGGGGGCTGTAAAATCCAATTTATTGGTTGTAAAAGCTGCATACAAGATCTTTGACTGGCGATAAAACTGTCAAAGTGATCCAGTGCATTAGTTGCATCCTCAATTTTTGCAGCTCATAAAATCTACATTAAAGTTCAATCTGTGCACTGGATTTTATGGAATGTGTCCATTTATATCAGTGATTCAGTAAGAATTGGCTGGTTTCACAATTGCCACATGGTGAATATCCATCTACGCCAAGTTAGTGGGGAAGGAATTGAATCTGATCCCTCGGTCTGATCTCATGATGGTTTACACCCAAAACCATGGAAGACTAGAGGAGCTTTCTTATATACTAATATTGTTCAATTCAAATTTGGAGAGCTCAGCTTGGGACCCAAATTTATTTGTGAGCTTGTCATTAAGCCATCGTTATGGTGGGAAGGGGGAACATGTAGAGATGATGTCTCGTTTATTGACCAGGTGTGGTGATTAACAAAAGGCTCCCATATCAGTGATACAAATTAATATTGCAGCCAACAAGTATTTATCCTTTGCACCCTCCTCCGGCTGCTCCTGCTCCGGTTGATCGCACTTCTGTCCTTGGGTGTCTTCCTGCTGTGGCCCTCCATGATGAAAGGGAAATCCAGAAAACTACTTCAAATCTAATCGCGAGTAGCACAAGGGACTGCAGGTTCAAAAGGCAAATTGAGGACTTCTATCAGGAAAATCTTCACAACCCGAGGTATCTACACTTGGAATGGACTCACAAATAGTAAGATCTAACAAGGCAAGGGCATACACAATACACAATACACAAGAAGGGCGGTAAGAGAAGGGATAACCAGCCGTGGATAACCAAGGAAATAAAGGAGAGTATCAAATTAAAAACCAATGCGTATAAGGTGGCCAAGGTTAGTGGGAAACTAGAAGATTGGGAAAATTTTAAACAACAGCAAAGAATGACTAAGAAAGCAATAAAGAAAGGAAAGATAGATTATGAAAGTAAACTTGCGCAAAACATAAAAACAGATAGTAAAAGCTTTTACCGATATATAAAACGGAAAAGAGTGACTGAAGTGAATGTTGGTCCCTTAGAAGATGAGAAGGGGGATTTAATAATGGGAAATGCGGAAATGGCTGAGACCTTAAACAATTATTTTGCTCAGGTCTTCACAGTGGAAGACACAAAAACCATGCCAAAAATTGCTGGTCACGGGAATGTGGGAAGGGAGGACCTTGAGACAATCACTACCACTAGGGGGGGGTAGTGCTGGACAGGCTAATGGGACTCAAGATAGACAAGTCCCCTTGTCCTGATGAAATGCATCTCAGGGTATTAAAGAGATGACGGAAGTTACAGCAGATGCATTCGTTATAATCTACCAAAATTCTCTGGACTCTGGGGAGGTACCAGCGGATTGGAAAGCAGCTAATGTAATGCCTGTTTAAAAAAGGGGGCAGACAAAAGGCAGGTAACTATAGGCCGGTTAGTTTAACATCTGTAGTGGGGAAAATGCTTGAAGCTATCATTAAGGAAGAAATAGTGAGACATCTAGATAGGAATAGTGCAATCAACCAGACGCAACATGGATTCATGAAGGGGAAATCATGTTTAACTAATTTACTGGAATTCTTTGAGGATATAACGAGCATGGTGGATAGAGGTGTACCGATGGATGTGGTGTATTTAGATTTCCAAAAGGCATTCGATAAGGTGCCACACAAAAGATTACTGCAGAAGATAAAGGTACGCGGAATCAGAGGAAATGTATTAACATGGATAGAGAATTGGCTGGCAAACAGAAAGCAGAGAGTCGGAATAAATGGGTCCTTTTCAGGTTGGAAATCGGTGGTGAGTGGTATGCCACAGGGATCGGTGCTGGGACCACAACTGTTTACAATACACATAGATGACCTGGAAGAGGGGACAGAGTGTAGTGTAACAAAAATTTGCAGATGACACTAAGATTAGTGGGAAAGCGGGTTGTGTAGAGGACACAGAGAGGCTGCAAAGAGATTTAGATAGGTTAAGCGAATGGGCTAAGGTTTGGCAGATGGAATACAATGTCGGAAAATGTGAGGTCATCCACCTTGGGGAAAAAAAAACAGTAAAAGGGAATATTATTTTAATGGGGAGAAATTACAACATGCTGCGGTGCAAAGGGACCTGGGGGTCCTTGTTCATGAAACTCTTTTTGGAGTTCACCTGCAAAAACATAAAACATTAAACGGTGCCACCCAACCTGGGTGACACACCAGACATTTACAAGGCCCTTTTTTCCTTTTTTTGTTTTTTTTTTGTGTTTTTCATTTTTTTTTTTGGGTCCTTGTTCATGAAACTCTTTTTGGAGTTCACCTGCAAAACATAAAACATTAAACTGTGCCACCCGACCTGGGTGACACTCCAGACATTTACAAGGCCCTTTTTTTTCCTTTTTTTTTCTTTTTTTGGTTTTTTTTTGGGCACTAAATTCACAATTTTCCCCAGTGCCCCCTATAAAAGGGAAGAGGGACACTAAAAGCACCGGCAATGAAAACAAATTAAACTTTAAAACGTAAAATCAAATTAAATTTGGTTGCCGGGCGTGATGATGCACTCCAGTCCCTCCGGTGCCCACCTCTCGTGGAAGGCCGCAAGCGTACCGGTGGACACCGCGTGCTCCATCTCCAAGGACACCCTGGACCGGATGTAAGAGCGGAAGAGAGGCAGGCAGTCAGGTTGAACGACCCCCTCGACCGCCCGCTGCCTGGACCGGCTGATGGCACCCTTGGCCGTGCCCAGGAGCAGTCCTACGAGGAGGCCTTCGGACCTACCCGCTCCCCTCCGCACAGGGTGCCCAAAGATCAGGAGAGTGGGACTGAAGTGCAGCCAGAATTTCAGGAGCAGCCCCTTCAAATAATGGAACAGGGGCTGCAACCTCGTGCACTCAATAAAAACATGGAACACGGACTCCTCCAGACCGCAGAAATTGCAGGCGGCCTGGGAGTCCGTGAACCGGCTTAAAAATTTGTTGCACGGCACTGCTCCGTGCACCACCCTCCAGGCCAAGTCCCCGATGAATAGCGGGAGGACCCCTGCGTAGAGTGCCCTCCATCGGGGACCCCTGCCTCCTCCGGACGGCAAGATGGTACGCCATGGCGTGTCCGGATGGCCGGCGAGGATGGCAAAGTTGAGGGTCTGCAGGAGCAGCCCGTACAGGAAACCCCTCCGCGCGGAACTGAAAGGCACGGAGGGGATTTCCCCGAGGCGGCTCAAGTTGTGAGGCGCCGGCCCCCGAGGGAGGTTCCGGGGTTTGGCGCCGATGAGGAATTCCGTCCGGACGGGGGTCAGTTCGGACGGGATCTCCCCACGTGCTTGAGCCTCCTCGATGCACCTAATGGAGTCAGGGCCCAGAGCTGTTTTTAGCGACTCGATGGCATCGGCCGCGTGGCGGACGTTGGCAGAGTTTAGGCGCCGCGCCAGCGTGTCTGGCGCCATCCAGCCCGCTCCTCCGCCATCGAGCAGGTCCCTGACCCTGGTCACCTCACCAGCCACAGCCCTCTCTTCCGACCGCCACATGAAACCTCGGCCGTGGAGGTACGGATTCCTTGTTCATGAAACTCTTTTAGAGTCTACCTGCAAAACATAAACATTAAACTGTGCCACCCGACCTGGGTGACACACCAGACATTTACAAGGCCCTTTTTTTCCTTTTTTTGTTTTTTTTTTGTGTTTTTTTTTTGGGCACTAAAATCACAATTTCTCCGGTGCCCCCTATAAAAGGGAAGGGGACACTAAAAGCACCGGCAATTAAAACAAATTAAACTTTAAAACGTAAAATCAAATTAAAATTTGGCTGCCGGGCGTGATGATGCACTCCAGTCCCTCCGGTGCCCACCTCTCGCGGAAGGCCGCGAGCGTACCGGTGGACACCGCGTGCTCCATCTCCAAGGACACCCTGGACCGGATGTAAGAGCGGAAGAGAGGCAGGCAGTCAGGTTGAACGACCCCCTCGACCGCCCGCTGCCTGGACCGGCTGATGGCACCCTTGGCCGTGCCCAGGAGCAGTCCTACGAGGAGGCCTTCGGACCTACCCGCTCCCCTCCGCACAGGGTGCCCAAAGATCAGGAGGGTGGGACTGAAGTGCAGCCAGAATTTCAGGAGCAGCCCCTTCAAATAATGGAACAGGGGCTGCAACCTCGTGCACTCCATAAAAACATGGAACACGGACTCCTCCAGAACGCAGAAATTGCAGGCGGCCTGGGAGTCCGTGAACCGGCTTAAAAATTTGTTGCACGGCACTGCTCCGTGCACCACCCTCCAGGCCAAGACCCCGATGAATAGTGGGAGGACCCCTGCGTAGAGTGCCCTCCATCGGGGACGCCCGCCTCCTCCAGACGGCAAGATGGTACGCCATGGCGTGTCCGGACGGCCGGCGAGGATGGCAAAGTTGAGGGTGTGCAGGAGCAGCCCGTACAGGAAACCCCTCCGCGCGGAACTGAAAGGCACGGAGGGGATTTCCCCGAGGCGGCTCAAGTTGTGAGGCGCCGGCCCCCGAGGGAGGTTCCAGGGTTTGGCGCCGATGAGGAATTCCGTCCGGACGGGGGTCAGTTTGGACGGGATCTCCCCACGTGCTTGAGCCTCCTCGATGCACCTAACGGAGTCAGGGCCCAGAGCTGTTTTTAGCGACTCGATGGCATCGGCCGCGTGACGGACGTTGGCAGAGTTTAGGCGCCGCGCCAGCGTGTCTGGCGCCATCCAGCCCGCTCCTCCGCCATCGAGCAGGTCCCTGACCCTGGTCACCTCACCAGCCACAGCCCTCTCTTCCGACCGCCACATGAAACCTCGGCCGTGGAGGTACGGATTCCTTGTTCATGAAACTCTTTTGAGTTAACCTGCAAAACATAAAACATGTATCCGTGCCACCCGACCTGGATGACACACACAAGACATTTACAAGGCCCTTTTTTGTTTTATTTGTTTTTTTTTGTGGTTTTTTTTTGGGCACTAAAATCAAATTTTTCCTTTTTTCCAGTGCCCCCTATAAAAGGAGAGGGGGACACTAAAAGCACCGGCAATTAAAACAAATTAAACTTTAAAACGTAAAATCAAATTAAAATTTGGTTGCCGGGCGTGATGATGCACTCCAGTCCCTCCGGTGCCCACCTCTCGCGGAAGGCCGCGAGCGTACCGGTGGACACCGCGTGCTCCATCTCCAAGGACACCCTGGACCGGATGTAAGAGCGGAAGAGAGGCAGGCAGTCAGGTTGAACGACCCCCTCGACCGCCCGCTGCCTGGACCGGCTGATGGCACCCTTGGCCGTGCCCAGGAGCAGTCCTACGAGGAGGCCCTCGGACCTACCCGCTCCCCTCTGCACAGGGTGCCCAAAGATCAGGAGAGTGGGACTGAAGTGCAGCCAGAATTTCAGGAGCAGCCCCTTCAAATAATGGAACAGGGGCTGCAACCTTGTGCACTCAATAAAAACATGGAACACGGACTCCTCCAGACCGCAGAAATTGCAGGCGGCCTGGGAGTCCGTGAACCGGCTTAAAAATTTGTTGCACGGCACTGCTCCGTGCACCACCCTCCAGGCCAAGTCCCCGATGAATAGTGGGAGGACCCCTGCGTAGAGTGCCCTCCATCGGGGACCCCCGCCTCCTCCGGACGGCAAGATGGTACGCCATGGCGTGTCCGGACGGCCGGCGAGGATGGCAAAGTTGAGGGTGTGCAGGAGCAGCCCGTACAGGAAACCCCTCCGCGCGGAACTGAAAGGCACGGAGGGGATTTCCCCGAGGCGGCTCAAGTTGTGAGGCGCCGGCCCCCGAGGGAGGTTCCGGGGTTTGGCGCCGATGAGGAATTCCGTCCGGACGGGGGTCAGTTCGGACGGGATCTCCCCACGTGCTTGAGCCTCCTCGATGCACCTAACGGAGTCAGGGCCCAGAGCTGTTTTTAGCGACTCGATGGCATCGGCCGCGTGGCGGACGTTGGCAGAATTAAGGCGCCGCGCCAGCGTGTCTGGCGCCATCCAGCCCGCTCCTCCGCCATCGAGCAGGTCCCTGACCCTGGTCACCTCACCAGCCACAGCCCTCTCTTCCGACCGCCACATGAAACCTCGGCCGTGGAGGTACGGATTCCTTGTTCATGAATCCCAAAAAGTTAATTTGCAGGTGCAGCAGGTAATCAGGAAGGCGAATGGAATGTTGGCCTTCATTGCGAGAGGGATGGAGTACAAAAGCAGGGAGGTCTTGCTGCAACTGTATAAGGTATTGGTGAGGCCGCACTGGAGTACTGCGTGCAGTTTTGGTCACCTTACTTAAGGAAGGATATACTAGCTTTGGAGGGGGTACAGAGACGATTCACTAGGCTGATTCCGGAGATGAGAGGGTTACCTTATGATGATAGATTGAGTAGATTGGGTCTTTACTCGTTGGAGTTCAGAATGATGAGGGGTGATCTTATAGAAACATTTAAAATAATGAAAGGGATAGACAAGATAGAGGCAGAGAGGTTGTTTCCACTGGTCGGGGAGACTAGAACTAGGGGGCACAGCCTCAAAATACGGGGGAGCCAATTTAAAACCGAGTTGAGAAGGAATTTCTTCTCCCAGAGGGTTGTGAATCTGTGGAATTCTCTGCCCAAGGAAGCAGTTGAGGCTAGCTCATTGAATGTATTCAAATCACAGATAGATAGATTTTTAACCAATAAGGGAATTAAGGGTTATGGGGAGCGGGTGGGTAAGTGGAGCTGAGTCCACGGCCAGATCAGCCATGATCTTGTTGAATGGCGGAGCAGGCTCGAGGGGCTAGATGGCCTACTCCTGTTCCTAATTCTTATGTTCTTATGTTTATGTCGGACACTGAAAAGTGTAGAGGAACAAAGGGACCTAGGAGCGTGGGTCCACAGTTCCCTAAAGGTAGCAGGCCAGGTAGATAAGGTGGTCAAGAAGGTATATGGAATACTCGCCTTTATTAGTCGAGGCATGGAATATAAGAGTAAGGAGATTATACTTGAACTGTATCAAACACTGGTTTGGCTGCAGCTGGAGTACTGCGTGCAGTTCTGATCACCACATTACATGAAAGATGTGATTGCACTGGAAAGGGTGCAGAGGAATGTTGCCTGGACTGGAGAATTTTGGCTATGAGGAAAGATTGGAGATGCTGGGGTCGAAATTCAGGCCCGCCAGAAACCTGCCGCATCTACGATTTTTTACCTGTTTTTACCGTCGGGTGCAATGAGGCAGGCATCCGATTGATTTTCTCCACTTTGAATTTTTCTTCGCATCGGACCAGAAGCCAGTCATAATGGGGGCGGAGGTGTGGTGGTAAGTGCTGGTGAGGGGCAGAAGTGGGGGCGGGACAGAGTCTCTGCCGCTGTCACTCAGCGGTGGAGCGGTGGTGATGTCAGTGCGCGTGTGCGTCACCACGTCTCTCTCCTCATTTAAAGGGGAGAGAATCATCAATTTTGTAGGTTCAGCCACTGGGCCACCAGGGAGTGTTTCGGCTGGGCCAGCGTCCTGGCACCCAAGAGGCCGAACCCGGGGCAATAATTGGCCGGCCGATCGGGAAGTCGGCCAGCAAAAAAAAAACATGGCCACAG